>NC_092140.1:6142100-6782814 GCF_043159975.1 Macaca nemestrina
CTGCAAAGTGTGGGAAATGCATTCATGTCTCTGCAATATTTTCAATAATCCTGGGAAAAGAAATCACTTTATTTAGAGCAAAGTAACAATACTAAAAATAATGCAATAATTCTTGACAGGAGTTCTGTATTTAGAAGCCTATTTTGTAGATACGCTCTTTCATTTTCCTTGGTACAGACAGATCTTTGATCTTCCTTGTAGCAAATTTCGTAGCAGACTTAGAGAAGAGATGTTATAGAAATAGATTATGTTATTGACAATCAACAGAAGTGACTTTTATTATATTGGCCAAGAGTTCTGTATATCTAGAATATGTAATATTTTTTACTGCATTGCATAGAGGAGACACTCAATGCAATGGTAGATATTTTTGGTAGACCAAGTTATTTCTTCCAGGCATATGTCTATCAAGGTCCATCTAGTAAATAACTAACTGTATGTGGTCACGGCAGCTACACCTTCCGAGTTAGCATTCATTTCAGACTATTTTTTAAATTAAAAATGCATCAAAGGGTCAGGCGCCGTGGCTCATGCCTGTAATCGCAACACTTTGGGAGGCTGAGGCAGGTGGATTACCTGAGGTCAGCAGTTCGAAATCAGCCTGACCAAGATGGTGAAATCCCATATCTACTAAAAATACAAAAAATTAGCTGGGCATAGTGATGGGCACCTGTAATCTCAGCTACTCAGGAGGCTAAGGCAGGAGAATCGCTTGAACCCGGGAGGCGGAGGTTGCGGTGAGCTGAGTTCGCACCACTGCCCTCCAGCCTGGGTGACAGAGCAAGACTCCATCTCAACAACAACAACAACAACAACAACAACAACAAAAAGGCATCTATACCTAAGATTTTAATGGCAACTTATACATTACATTTTCACATTTACTATTTTTTTTCAGTGGCACCCTAAAATGTCACAACAAAGAACAGCATCCCATTACAGAATTTAGAGCTAAAGGAGGAAGCAGAAAAGGAGACTTTTAATAGGCCAAATTTTATATTAAGTCAGCAATTGGAACATTTTCTGTAAATTGTCAGATGGTAAATGTTTTAGGTTTTGCAGACATGGTTTTGCTTGTTTCACATATTCTTCTTTATGCTTGTTTATAAGTATATTTTTACACAATTTTTTTTAAATAAAAAATATTCCTAGATTATTGCTGTACAAAATCAGATGCATTCAGATATGGGGCTGTAGTTTGCCAACTTGATCAAATTCAGTATTTAGCTGGCGGTCCAAAGAGTGAATGCTTTCTCCTCAAAGGTTATTTGCTGCATCCCCCAAAACGTTATTTAAATTGCCATTCTCTGCTGTGATGAACAAATACATCAAGTATGGGCAACATCTTAGTCTCAAGAAAGTCAAAATATCTTCCAAGAATTGCATGGCTTTATCTTTCGCTCTTGTTGTAGCTTGTTCAGCAGATGTCTTTTTGACCTATTGGCCATGAGCCTTTATCTTACCCTCGAACTTGACATCTCAGCTATGCTGGCCTCTGAAGAAGAGAACGTTTTCTCCATTTCAAACCAGGTTGTACAGTTCAAAGAGGGAAGTCTCTTCTGCTGTCTCCTCAAGGCTACATTATTTTTCTTTTTTACTTATTTTTTAATTTTACTTTAAGTTCTGGGATACATATGCAGAACGTGTGGGTTTGTTACATAGGTATACATGCGCCATGGTGATTTGCTGCACCCATCAACCTGTCATCTAGGTTTTAAGCCCCACATGCATTAGGTATTTCTCCTAATGCTCTCCTTCCCCTTGCCCCCAACCCCCTGACAGGCCCCGGTGTGTGATGTTCCCCTCCCTGTGTCCATGTGTTCTGATTGTTCAACTCCCACATATGAGTGAGAACATGTGGTGTTTGGTTTTCCGTTCTGGTGTTAATTTGCTGAGAATGATGGTTTCCAGCTTCATCCATGTCCCTGCAATGGACATGAACTCATTCTTTTTTATGGCTGCATAGTATTCCATGGTGTATATGTGCCATAGTTTCTTTATCCAGTCTATTATTGATGGGCATTTGGGTTGGTTCCAAGTCTTTGCTATTGTAAATAGTGCTGTAATAAACATACGTGGGCATGTGTCTTTATAGGATGATTTATAATCCGTTGGTTATATACCCAGTAATGGGATTGCTGGGTCAAATGGTATTTCTGGTTTTAGATTCCTAAGGAATTGCTACACTGTCATCCACAATAGTTGAACTAATTTACACTCCCACCAACAGTGTAAAAGCATTTATATTTCTCCACATCCTCGCCAGCATCTGTTGTTTCTTGACTTTTTAATGATCACCATTCTAACTGGCGTGAAATGGTATCTCATCGTGGTTTTGATTCGCATTTCTCTAATGACCAGTGATGTTGAACTTCTTTCCTTTCATACATTTGTTGGCCACATAAATGTCTTCTTTTGAGAAGTGTCTGTTCATATCCTTTGCCCACTTTTGGATGGGGTTGTTTGTTTTTTTCTTGTAAACATGTTTAAGTTACTCATAGATTCTGGATATTAGACCTTTGTCAGATGGATAGATTGCAAGAATCTTCTCCCATTTTGTGGGTTGCGTGTTCACTCTGATGATAGTTTCTTTTGCTGTGCAGAAGCTCTTTAGTTTAATTAGATTCCATTTGTCAATTTTGGCTTTTTTTGCAATTGCTTTTGGTGTTTTAGTCATGAAGTCTTTGCCCATGCCTGTGTCTTGAATGGTATTGCCTATGTTTTCTTCAGATATAGAAGTTGATGAAATTACAGGAACTGGTGCCAAAAGCAAGGACTGTAGTAGAGATTCACTGCTGGACTCAAGGAAGCCTTTTATCTTTCCCTATTGTCCACAGAGTATGCGGTAGAATGCAAGGCAGGTCCTAGAGGGGTGTACAGCAGCTCCTAAGTTCTGAAAATCCTCAGCCTATGGAACTCTCATGAGAAGTGCCACCACAATCAGAATTCCTTCCTGGAGACTTTTTGGAAATAACTCAAAGAGTGTCACACAGATATAGGGAAATAATGCATCTTACTCATTTTAATGTTTTCAGATGACATTCTTACAAGATTATTTTAGTTTGTTTCTTTATGTGTGTTACCACATTTTTTTTTCATGGCAAGCTGTGCCTTGGGCTTCTCTTTTAGCAAAAGACACATTGGTCTCAAGTCTGTGCCTTAAATATGCCATATCCTTTACTACCCACAGGCAGTCTCTTGTATCATTGAGGGATCTTTTTTTTTTCTTTTCTTTTCTTGTCAATGTTATGCTCCGCCTGCTATGTTTGATAGTTCTAGAGAATCTGAGGAAGAAATGGGGCTATGCCTGGGTGTCTGTTTTGACTAAAGTCTAAACCTTTGGATTTTTAATTTATTTTTTGAGGGAGCCACGGCCACACAGGATACATTCATAAGAATTTGCCAGGGGCTGGGCATGGTGGCTCATGTCTGTAATCCCAGCACTTTGGGAGACCAAGGAGGGCGGATTATGAGATCAGGGGTTCGAGACCATCCTGGCCAATATGGTAAAACTTCATCTCTATTGAAAATACAAAAATTAGCCGCGAGTGGTGGCATGTGCCTTGTAGTCCTAGCTACTTAGGGGGCTGAGGTAGGAGAATCACTTGAACCTGGGAGGTGGAGGTTGCAGTGAGCAGTGATAGCGCCACTGCACTCTAGTCTTGGTGACAGCGTGAGACTCTGTCTCAAAAAAAAAAAAAATTGCCTTTACATAGCATAGGATCCAGATACATATAAGAGGCAGTACTTTCACAAAACTTTAAAATTGTCTGTACATACAGGAGGGCAAGAGCCTTTCTTTACATCACATAGCTTCATGTTGAATTTGAACACCTTAGTATCATGTATCTGGTGTGAACTTGGTTTATTCAAATAAGAGGAATTTTTATTTGGTTTTATGAGACAGCATAATATAATTTACTTGGCTCCAAGGACATAAATATTCCATCACAGATTAAGAAGAAAGATGAGAAAAGATGCTGAAATGTGAGTCCCACATCACCTTGTTTCTGGCTGACTTATTCAGGAAATATGAAAGGACCCGTTTCTCTTGTCATTATTGGTAAAATGAAAAACATAAGAGAGTTGCATTTTTGCACATCAAAAAGATAAAGATGAAGAAAAACTAATAGAATGAAATGAAAATTGTCAATCTTTGTGTCTTTGTATTAATTATCACTAAGACTGAATAACTGGCAGTAAGCCCTAGATGACAGAGAAATAGGTCATAGGGAGAGAGAGACAGAGATGCGGCCACATGCAAGCACACCCATCCACCCCACTTAGTAGGTGCATGGGTCCACCAGGTGGTCGCAGAAAGGGAAAAATGTCTACTCGATTGTCACTGCTCTTTCTTCAACACCAAAGTCTTTATGATCAAGGAAACACCCGGCTGAATGGGTTTTTCTTGGGATACTCAGCAATATGAAAAAAAAATTACACAACCAAAACGGTTGAATTTCCTTGTAATCTGGAACTTTATGGCCATTACTAGCAGGCTAAACAAAAAGTGTACCCACTGCTTTATTTTTTGTCTACCGAACACGATCACAGTTCTAGGCCTGCAATGTGTCAGTGAGTTGAACTAAGGAAGTTCAGTTCACTTTTTTTTTTTTTCTTTTTTGAGAGACAGAGTCTTGCTCTGTCACCTAGGCTAGAGTGCAGTAGCGTGATCTTGACTCACTGCAACCTCCACTTCCCTGGTTCAAGCAACTCTCCTGCCTCAGCTTCCCAAGTAGCTGGGACTACAGATGTGCACCATCGCACCCAACTAATTTTTGTATTTTTTAGTAGAAACAGGGTTTCACTATATGTTGCCAGGCTGGTCTCGAACTCCTGACCTCCGGTGATGTGCCCGCTTTGGTCTCCCAAAGTGTTGGGATTACAGGCGTGAGCCACTGTGCCCAGCCCTACTTCACTTTTTCTACTCTTAGCAATTGTCCATCTTGGCAAGAATAAAAATTACATTTTTTCCTCATAATTCATAGCACATCATAGATATTCTTATAATTGCTGGGCAATTAGAAATTTTAAAAAAAGTTTAGTAGGTTAAAATGTAGTCCACAAAACCAGTGTGTTTATAAAACTGATCCCAAACACAAAAGTTTCTCTAAAGAGAGAAATACAGAGGAAACAATTTGAAGGATTTGTCTTAAGTTATTGAGTTGTATTTTATACAAAAATAAATCTGATTATCATGAGGTTGAGGAAATGTTTCTTTTAAAAATTTAAAAATGTGAAACAACAGTCAATTGCATTTATTCTTATTTTCATCCAGAAGTAAGACAAATACAAAATATTTATCAATAAATTATCTATCAACTTCCATCTCTGGTTAACTTCTTAAGAGTGAGTTATTGGAAGCTAAAAAAAATAGAATGAGAAGTATCAGTGAAACGAACTTCTGAGTTATATTCATTGTTTATAGAGCTAGAAATTGACTTCCTAGAAAATACAGGTTTAGGCTGGGCATGGTGGTTCATGCCTGTAATTCCAGAGCTTTGAGATGCCAAGGTGGGTGGATCATTTGGGCTCAGGAGTTTGAGACCAACCTGGGCAACATGGTGACACTCCATCTCTACAAAAAAAAAAAAAAAAAAAAGCAAAAACTGCAAAAATTCAATGGGCTTGGTAGTGCGTGTCTGTAGTCCCAGCTACTCAGGGGGCTGAGGCGGGAAGATTGCTTGAGCCTGGGAGGTCAAGGCTGCAGTGACCCGAGATCATGCCACTGTACTCAAGCCTGGGCTACAGAGTGAGACCCAGTCTCGAAAACAAAGTAAAATCAAGGGAGGGAGGGATAGGATATGAGTGTTGTGTACATTGTTTTTCATTTCAGTCAAAATCTTGAAGGTGACAAACTGAGGAGAAAAATCATTTCGTAAGTGAACGATTATATTCTGGGTTTTATCAAGATATGTTACAACATTAAAAAGAAATAAGATGAAAATCAGGATTATGTATTTTTCTTCTAGATTGTGATTTCTTTTTAATCTTTTTTTTGTGTTTGGTAAAACTTTAGCAATGTATAGTTAACATTGTGAAGCAGGCAGAATGTCAAACCAGGAACAATAAAATTGAAGAATTAATAAAGAGCAAAATTTGAAACCTTGACAAAAACAGATCTTAAAAGGGAAAAGCAACTGATGCAGAAGTGTTTGGAAATTGGGGGTAAAAAAAATAGTCTTCAGTTTATTCATTAAGAAAAGGAACAAGCTTCCTATTTTCATCTTTAATTTTCTGTGATTGTGTTCTTTGTAAGCAGCATTATGTCTTTGCAAATTAATTTGCAACCATCTTTCTCCTATGAAAAGATGAATCCCTTATTTTAACTTAAATTATTTAGCTTAAAATTTAACTTTGAACATATCTTTATCAATGTAAAAATCAAATATTTGCATGAAAAATTAAAGAATATTGTTAAATGTAACAATATATAAGAATATTTGGGCTCTTTGTACAGTTTCTCATGTTAAAATTAGATAAACAGGATGAAATGATTTGTCTAAATAGAAAAAATTAGATAAAAGTTGTAAGCGAGACAACAATTTCACTCCATGATTTATCCAACCTTCTTAAACCTGAGTTGGACCTTTTATTTTCTTCCTGCTCCGCAAGTCTACTTCGTTTGCATATGAGCCTTAAGAGGTCCTTAAAAAAGTTTATTGGGCCCTATTGCCCTAAGTCATATGTTGACACAAACACTTCTTGTTTCAGTATATAGTATGCATTGGCCCGCAATATTCTCTCCTGATCAATTTTTCTTATTTTTATTGTTTTTAGCCCCCCAAGTTCAGTATGATAATCTTTTGTACTTGGTTTAAAACTCTCTTTAAATGTCACATGCTCTCATTCATTCAGCACATAATTATTGAATAAAAATGTGTGTGTACACTGTATGTGCATGTGTGTTTGAATTGGGCGATAAGACTATTAAGTTACATAAGAAAATTACAGGAACACAATTTAGACTGGGTACTCAGTCTTTGAGCTTGCCAAGTCTTAAATGTACAATGCAAGCCAGGTCAAACGTCTAAAAATAGAACTCAGAGTTTTTAGAGTGTAGACCACACCAACACATCTAGAAATGTGAATCTCAGGGCAAAAGATACCTGGAAAAGTCAGGAACCACAAAAGCAGCAAGGGATTCTGGTACTGGGTGATCATAAACATGTAACCCAGGAATCGCATGCTCAGTTTACCATCTTCTTGGAGTCCAAGCCGCTGACTAAATGTGATGAATGAAGGCAATAATAAATCAGGATATATCCCAAGGAATTCAAGATTTGGGTGTGAATTCTAACTAGATGGCTTTTAAGATACTTTTTCAGTTTTGAAAAATTCTGATAATACAGGGAAAATTCTACATTTTCTAATTCTAAATTGTGGAATAATCATGATAGCTTCTGTTTAGGGTCTGCACCAGGCGTTGCGCTCAGAGCCGCCATGTACGGTAATGCCTTACACATGGGCCCCAGGTGAGGAGGAGGGTGCACGCTGACACCCATCCATGTGGTGACAGTCTGACCTGACTGGGCTGAGTGCTTTCTCTGCAGCATCTGTGATTCTTACGGCAACTCTGAAGTCACATTTGATTACTTCTGTTTTACAGATGGAAATGAGGGGTGGAGGGTACCCCAACCTACCTGAGTGGACATGGGAGATAGGCCCAGGTTTGACTTAAGGTGCCTCTGGATCCAAAGCCTTTCTCCCACACTGTCCTAGGAGAGATGTAGGCAACCGTTTTCAGAAGGAGCATGATAGTGTTGCTAGGGGCCCGCCAGAGAGGCACTGGCAGGAGAGGCTGCACTCCTGTGCCACTCCCAGTCAGGATGGCACTGCTTCCGTTCCTGTGCCCAGAACACCCAAGACAGGGTGGCCAGAGCAGTGAAAGAGGTACCTGAGGCTCCTCATTTTCAGTGACATGAACCATCAGATCATCCTATTTTCTTGGTGATAAAATAATTATAACATTCATTTCTGGAATAGATATCAAGGATTGCGACTGCTCTGTGTATCATGCACCAAATTATATGAAATGAAGTTAACACATGGGAAAATGATCTAGGTTCTCAGGTTTTCTCCCTTGAAGAAGGGAGAAACTTAGGTTTCTCCTTGTTTTCTTTACTTTGGATTCTGAATACAGAAAGGATATGAGCGACGCCTACTGCTTTTTGCTTTATGATAAGACCATGTGTTCTAAGGTAGATTTACTGAACTTTTAACATGCTCCCCTTTCTCTCCCTCCCTCCTCCTCTCTGGATTTAGGTCATTTTCTGCATAGAGTTCTACCACGATGTTTCTGTTTCCTGACTTGCTGAATGCTTTGTCTTAAGTTTATAATCGTCTTAAACTCAAAGGCAAGGGAGGAGAACCCTCAATGATGTTTCTTATTTATCACTAGTGAGCGTGTGTGAATAAACAGAGCATGCCAAAAGCCTCGTTCAGAAAAGTTCTAAAATATTCCTGAATCTGCGGTATGGATGTGTTGTGATGATCAGACATCAGAAATCACCAGATCTCTTCACCACGCTGCAGTTCCCTCTCCTCCAGGAGAGAACAGAGAGGATTTTATATATTCTGCCTGACATCGCTAGGCAGTACGATCATTATGATGAGAAGCAGAAATGCAAATGGGGGATCTCCCCAGCGTCCATCCCTCCCTGGGAATTAGGTGTTTGGATTCTACTGGAAAAACAGTCAGTGTTCATTCTGGGCAGGTCCCCTGAAAGAGGGAAATCCCGTCAAAGGGGATTGATGAGGCTGCCTGCAATTTACTGCAGCATGGGGTCACGCGGAGAGAGAGAGAGAAAGCCAGATTTGCACTACACCGTGGAGAGAGCTGTAGTCTGCATATTGTTTCAGAAACATAGAGAACTTGAAATAATTTTACCTGCTCCATTCAAAAATGTAGCTTAGCATTGAAAATTCATCTGTAGGTGTTGGCTCTGCCTCCCTGCACAGCTTACATGTCAAAATGAGCAACAGTTGTGTTCTGGAAGGACTGTCACAGTGGAGGGGCTGGACCGTGAGGACTGGATTTTCCTTGTTGCTGGGTGCTGGCGGAATATGATGCGGGACCAGCTCACTGTTGTTTTTGTACAGTGTCCCCTAGGAACTGGTATCATTTTCACATGTATTAACTTAATTTCATATAATTCGGTGCATGATACACAGAGCACTCACAATCCTGTTCTTCATGTCTAGTCCATAAATGGGAGTCCTGATTATTTCATTATGTGTGTGTGTGTGTCTGTATTGAGATCTGATGACAACCAGTTTTAAACTACTGTCTGTTTTGGAGTAAATAACTCAGTTCTCAGGTTCCAATATACCATTTGTGTGATATCCATGATGCCCACAGAGATCCTTGACATCCACATGGATACAAATGGATTTAGCAATAATGTTTTTGTTAGCCCAGCCTTCAGATCAGATGCGGCCGTACACAAATAGAATGTGCTGGATCATCCTGCCAGCATGGATAAACATGCATATATGCAACCTTTGGCGTAAACAGATGTGTTTCAACCTGTGTTTATCCAGAAGGAAAGAGTAATCACTACCTTCAGCTCAGCTTGATTTTGCTCTAAAGTGATCTGTCATTAAAGGACGTGGATTAGAACTACAATGCAGGCAGCTGGGTAATGCTCATGAAAATAACAAATTCTATCTGGTCCCCTAGCTAAGTTCCTTTTATTTTATTTATTTGATTTGGCTAATTGGCTGCTTCAGTAGTTTAGGTGGTCAAATGCAGAACTTAAAAGCTTAATTCTGCACATGTTACTGGATTCCAGACAATACTCACTGTGTATTATTCTGGGAAATATGCTTTTTTTTTTTTTTTTGGAGACACAGTCTCACTCTGTCACCCAGGCTGCAGTGCAGTGGCACGATCTTGGCTCGCTGCGACCTCTGCCTCTTGAGTTCAAGCGATTCTCTTACCTCAGCCTCCCAGGTAGCTGGGACTACAGGTGTGCACCACCACGCCTGGCTGATTTTTGTATTTTTTCAGTAGAGACGGGGTTTCACCATATAGCCAGACTGGTCTCGAACACCTGACCTCGAGATCCGCTCACCTTAGCCTCCCACAGCGCTGGGATTACAGTCATGAGCCACCGTGCCCAGCCAACTATGCCTATTATAAAATTGAATAGAGCACATTATTGTCTTTAAACAGATTAAATAAGGCAGATAAGTCATGTACACATTTAATGACACATTTAATGAGTGGCAAGTTCATAGAGAGGAAACCACCAAAATGCTATGGAATAAAGTATTGTCTAGTTGCAGGTGGGCAGGAGAGGCTCTATGGAGTTGGTGACAAATAAGAGAAGCCAGAAAGATGGAAGTATATTGGGGTGGTGACATAGTGAGTGGAGATGGGGAGGGCATTCCAAGCAAAGAGAGAAACATGAGCAAAGGGAACGGTGATTGTTGAGGAAGAAGAGAGAAACATGATTGACATTGTCTTCAGGAAAATCAGCCATGCAGTCATATTTGCAATGAATTTCGGCAAAGGGAGCCCAGGAGCACCCCATGAGACTTATGGTATTATTTGGGTTAGAGGCAATGAAGGGTTAAATGAAACAGAAGCACGGGAATCAATGTTGGGGAAGAAAGGGAAAGAATAGAATATGACTTTGAGAGTGGAATACAGACTCTCAGCCTGGATCCCAAGGTAGCATACCATTATGAGCAATGGGATATTCAGAGGACAGGCACAGTGATTAAGAGCTGGAAGTGAGAGAAGATCCATGGTTTCATTGTAGTTGTTTACTTTGAGTTCTGCTTGGACATCTACTGTAGATGTTCCAGTGACTATTGTGTCACTGGAAAAAAAAGGACAACTGTAGAAGGAAGCATGGTGAACATTTATGAGAGATTAGTAAAAACAGGAGACTTTAGAGAGATTACATGGGGGCAAACAGGAAAGGCCTTGTTGAGACAGCTAAGAGAATATTTCAAAGAACTGCTAGTGGTCTACAAGATTAAATACTAGAAAATTCAGAAACCTTGCTAACTAGAAAACAACGAGGTAATTGGTAACCTCTGTGATATTCAGCAGATTTTAATTAGTTACAGAGTGACCATCACATGGAAATAAAATGGTGATTGAAGAATCTTTTTGATGAACAGAATATAAATAATTATGGTAATGATCATTTACAGAGTATCTACTAGGGACCCAGACACTCTATGTAAATTATCTCATTTAATTCAAATACAAGCAGTTGAAACTATGCTTCTATTTAGATGAAGAATTTAAGATCAAATGCTTATGCAAAACCACCAAAGGTTTAGCACCTAGCATTGTGCAAAATAATATTCTGAGATGAAGGGCATGTTCTGTATCTGTCTGGTCCAATGCAGTAGCCCCTGGACATATGTGGCTATTAAGTGCTTGAAATGTGGCTAAGGTGACCAAGGAAATTAATTTTTAATGTTATTTAATTTCAACTTGTTCAAGCTTGAATAGCTACAAGTAGCTATTGACTACCATATTAGAAAGTGCAGGGCCTGGTTCAGAGTAGGGGTGAAATACGTATTTGTTGAGTAAGTCCACTGAAACCCAGAGCTGGCTCTACATCACACTGGCTTCAAAGACTGTGTTCTTTCAACTACATGGGGCAGCTGTTCACCAGTTTCGCACAACTCTTTGTTTGGTGCTCATTTAAAACTCTAAATACTCCTCTCAAGAACTGCCTTTTCCTCATCTAGTCCACAAAATCTACCTATTATTTTTTGTCTTTGCTCAAATCAAACTGAGCAGATTTTTCTCCCCAGGAAAAAATATCTGGGGACACAGTTCACTAGGATAATCACAGGTGTGGTAGCCACTAGGTAGGTGGGGAGGAAGTGGGATGAGAGTCTTCTTCCTTTAATGAGGCGGGTTCTGTGGGAACTGATTTGGTGCAGTTGCTGACTGTGATGATATGACGAGGATTCTGACCTTTAGGGACTACTGCCCGTACGTCCACGAAAGTCTTATCCGGAATTGCATAAAGCATTGCAACTGAGCTTTGGAGACAGAGTAATAGGGTCATAACAGAGAGAAAGAACATGAAGGTCAGAAATCTAGAGTGGGAAAGACTCTAGAAGGGGTCAGGCAGGGAGACAGTGCCATCCAGGACACGTGTTATACAGCAGCAGGGCTCTTGCCTCAGGATGAGGGATACACATTTGCTGAAGAGACACCTGGTTTCCAATCTGGTTCCTTGCCAGAATTTAGGAACCAAAAGCCAAAGCCAGTTTTATAAGTTGGAACAACAGCAGGTGGAGGGCTGGGTCTAATTGAGAGTGAGTAAGCTTAGTTAGCAGCACTGTGGACTAGCAAATTGGGGATCTGAAAAAAGAAAGAGCTAAAAATTACTTGGGGAAGAAAGAAGAAAGGTTGAAGCAGATCTAGACACATTATATCCCAGTCATCGCTGTGCCCTGATTGTGGCTGCTTCAGTAACTAAGGTCAGGAAAGGATAAACAGAGGCTAAGATTGGGGATTTGGGATGGGGAGAAAGAGAAGGAAGGCACAGAAGGCGCTGCATTACTTTCCCCACTCCTGGCTTTCAGAAGGTAAAAACCTTTCTTTTTTTTCTTTTCTTTTTGAAAATTAGTCTTTTTCTGTGTAGATTAAGGCTGATGCATCTTTTTTTTTTTTTTTCCACCTCTTGATTATAGAACTGCAGTTCCCTGAGCACTGGACATAGTTTTTTACATAACATCTCCGAGACACCTTAATGAACACATTCTGATTCCGCATCCCACAGATTTCTTGACTTCTCCTCTTTCGCTTTTAATGACTTTCCAGCTCACTGGCCCTCAGTGTGCATCAGGATCACCTGGAGGATGGGTTAAACCAGAGCTTGCTGCGTTCCACCCCGAGAATTTCTGATTCCGTGGGTATGTGCTGGGACTTGAGAATTTGCATTTCTGATACGTCCATATGTGACATTCATGCTGCTGGTTGGGGCACTACACTTGGGGAACTTGTAGATTAAAAACCTGTTGGATTGATGCCAGACAGACTGCTTCAAATATCGAAATGTTTGTCAACGAGAAGACATTTTACTCATGTTTATTCTCATTGGATATAAATAGAATTAATGAGTGAAGGGTAAAGGAAAATCTTAATGGCACAAGGTAAAGAACCTAGGTCAAAGAGAGGAAGAATTGACATGGGATATGCAAGTGATGTGGGTGAGCTTTGAGGACAGTTGAAATATCTACCTGCTAAGCACACTGTAGCAGGTGTTAGCATGGGTATGCAGTTGGAAGATTTGATCTTTATGTTTACTCCCAACTCTGAGAGTCAATGATTTTGTTTTTCCCAAGTTCAGTATTTTTATTCAAAGTATCCTGGGCTGTCTTCTCCTTACAGAATCTCCCCCCATCAAAATAACAACCAAAAAAGGTGTAAAGATGTGTTTCTCTTCATATTTCCACTCCTCTACCACTGCTGTCAGTAACAAGAGTTGGTGTCTGAGCACTCTTCCTACCAAATTCAACATTTATGACACTCTCCAGGGAGGCATGCAACAGCTGTGTGATAACCTTATCCGACGTTAAAGACACTTCATGTAATGAAAAACCCTGTATTTAAATATAGTCACCTCTCCTGTCTCCAGCTAAGCTGGACACTGCGTATCCACTTTGGGGAAGGAAGTATTTTCAGCATAATGCCCTGTAAAGATTTGTAAATGTGTCACCTGCCTACATGGACAGTGAAGAGGAAGCAGGTGGCCCAACCAATTTGTCTGTAAATGTAAGTGCAGACATTCTCTCCCACATCAAGCTGTAACCCTGGATGAACTGAAAATGAGCTTGGGAGGGAAAGCTAATCAGGCTGTCCTCTCTCTTGTATTCAGCATTAAGCACTGATGAAGCCTTTGCAGGGAGGGTTAAAGACGAATATATGGCACAGGGAAACAAAACATGCTCAGACGTTTTCCCCCTGGGTGAATGTTACACCTGTCTGAAAGCAGGGAGCACTGCTCTTGAGTGGTTGAAAGTTCTCTTTTCCAAATGCAAAGACTCTGCATTTTGAACCTTTCAGCACTCCCTTATCTTTGGTAATAACTCCAGCTAGAAAGTGTAAATGAGTCTGACGCCTTTGAAAACATCTGAATGGTCTTGATGGAAGCATTGATGGGGGATCTAAGGTATTAATGTTCCCTTGCAAGGTGATCTAAATGGGTTTGAATTACTGCCTGAGATGGACACCCTAAGTTTTACACCCTAAGCTTCCTTTTTAGCTTCCCAAAGTTGTTCCATGCAACGGACTTAGCAAACTCAGAAAAAACAGCAAGCATAGCATCCTCTTAAACTGCTCCATTTTACTTCCCTCTCTCTGGAGCGATACATGTAACTATAAGGAAAGGATTCTATCCCCCTTTAGGAAACCCTGCATCCCAATCTTTTGCACTTTTGTTTTCATTTGAAAAACATTTCTAAAAAGGTTACTTATTGCTAATGCAGCATAATTATTTGTGCTCATATGGGGCTGAACACATTGGCAAGCGTAAAGACGCGAGAGGCCTCCGTGCCAGAAGCGCACACTGTGGTGTCAGGCTTCGCAGCCGTCCCGCTGAAGGGCTCACTTTTCCCCTTGCATTGCAACCTGTCAAGGTCCGACTGTACGTGACTGTACAAAGCTCACACCACAGGCGGCTCATCACATGAGTCTGAAACCTCTCCAACTCTGCCATAGCCTCTTCAAAAAAAGTGACTCCCTGATCAGGCACAGGAACTCCATAGCCTTACTAAATGGTTATAAAAGGCTGTGTACAGTGGCTCATGCCTCTAATCCCAGCACTTTGGGAGGCCGAGGTGAGCAGATCACCTGAGGTCAGGAGTTCGAGACCAGCCTGATCAACGTGGGAGAAACCCCCGTCTCTACTAAAAATTCAAAATTAGTTTGTATGGGTGGTGCTGCCTGTAATCCCAGCTACTCAGGAAGTTGAGGCAGGAGAATCGCTTGAACCCAGGAGGTGGAGGTTGCGGTGAGCCAAGTTTGTGCCACTGCACTCCAGCCTGGGCTACAAGTGTGAAACTCCGTCTCTAAATAAATAAATAAAAATTAAAAAGAAAGAAAGAGAGAGAGAAAGAAATTGTTATAAAAATATTTTACAATAACTGAAAGAGTGGAATTGGAAGGGTTCCAACACAAAGAAATGCTAAATGCTAAATGCCGATTACCCTGATGTGATTACTACACAGTATGGCTGTATCAGAACCTCACGTTCATCCCATAAATATACACACCTACTATATAAGCACAAAATTTAAAAAATTAAAAAATGAGAGAAAATGCAAAATAAAAAACAAAAAACTTCTAAACACTTTCAATTTTGTTTCTTCCCTTGCTCTGAATAGTAACTAATTGTTAATATCCACATTTGGAATAGCACTACTGTTTATGGTATAACCTGGTTAATTTTTGAAATAATGCATAATATAAAACTCAGGCACAGAAAACATAGGTGGAGCCTGATGTCATGGATACAGCACCTAACTTTTTAGAATTTCTATGTAGGAAAAACAATGACACAGACACATCTATATCAAACTCATAGGAAATAAACTCTAAGTGTCAAAGCAGAGCACAAACAAAAGAGGAAATGCTCTGTTCAGATTCAAAAGTTTCCCAATTTTATCTTTCTTTCCTTTTTTTTTCTTTTTGAGACAGAGTCTCACTCTGTAACCCAGGCGAGAGTGCAGCGGTGTGATCTCAGCTCACTGCAACCTCCCAAGTAGCTGGGACTACAGGCATGCACCACCATATGTGGCTAGTGTTTATATTTTTATAGAGATAAGGTTTTGCCATGTTGCCCAGGCTTGTCTCGAACTCCGGAGCTCAAAGCCATCTGCCTACCTCGTCCTCCCAAAGTGCTGCGATTATAGGCGTGAGCCACGGTGCCTGGCCTAGTTTCCTAATATTTTGAGAAAGGGGTGCCTTAGGGGGATTTCATAGTGTCAAGTCTCACAGTATGAAGCCAGGAAGCAGAGGCCAACAAGTGATCTGAAGGACAGCGCTGCAGCTTGTGAATTCTAAGCTTTGTACAAATGCACTTATGTCTCACGTTCAACCATAAATGGAATCTTTGTCATGAAGAAGATTCTTTATATCAACATATGTCATCACAAAAGAGCTTCTTTCTTTGATAACATACAAGTGAACGTTTTTGAATTTTGATTTTCTGTTCATTATATGGTGAAGTCAACTGAAATCAGAGAGTTGAAGTAGCTTGTGACAGGCCTCACTGGTGGTGAAAGCTAAAAGCAGAACTCACATCCAAGGCTTCTCATGAACCCCTTTCTTCTCCTCTATTCTTTCTTTTCCTTCGTCTATTTTCATTCTTCTTATGTAGTCATTTAATAACACTTCTCTCCTTCGGTCTATAAAGCATACTACCTATAATGCATTTTTTTTAATTCAAGATTTTGTGTCTAATCATGCAGAGCTGTACTTCCACGTTAGGAAGGATTAGGATATTGGGTGATGCTGTGAATTGCCCTCTTTTTAAATAAAACAGATACAGAAAAAATACTGATAAATACATAGCACATGTGAATGTGTTGGTTACTTTCAGCTCCATTTTGTCATTCTTTTGCCTTCATACTACATGGTTTACTAAGTAAAACAGAGACTGAGTTGTCAGATTGAGGTAAGAGTATAATAACACAATGTTAAGGACACCAGTTTGTAAAATCCACCCTTTACTGATGTGACCTCAGATGATGATATAATCTCTTTATCCCTCAGTTACCTCATCTATGGAATGTAGATAATGACAGTGTCTACCATACAACGCTATTGTGAGGATTGTAGGAAATCATTCATGTAAGGCGCTTGGCACAGCGCCTAACATGTAGTACACAAGCCATAAATATGAGCCATGTCATTACATGTTGATATCATTTTTTCAGTAAAAAATATCAGAGCCCTTAAAACAGGATAGAGGGAAAGTGTAATGAATTCAGAGTGGAACAATGCCCAATTATATGATTGTGTTCTGAAGGAGTAAAAACCATTTGTTTGTGTTCATTTCCTGCAGAGGATAATCCGTATGTGAAATGTTCTGCTTACTGAAGGGAGAGGGGGCTTAGAAGAACATAATTAAACTAAAAGATCCATTTAAGAGAGCTGCTTCTGAAGAAAATGTGCCGCTGCTTTGCCTTAGCCGCTGATGTGTGGAGGTGGCTCTGACTTGCGGATGTGGGTCAGGAAGGCGTTCTCTGGAGCTGCAGGGAGGGACACCTCAGCTCTGAATGTCCTGCTCTGGAGCCGAGGAGAAGGGCTGGCTCCCCAGTGTCAGGTTAACGTGCTGGACACAGTCCACCTCCAGACAGGTGGAAAGGAAACCTGGTGGACCCTCAGACTCAGAGTCTATTTTCCTTGTGGGTTAGCGAAGTCAGCTTCTGTCTTTGATAACACACAAGAGAAAGTCTTTTGAATTTAGGGAATCAAACTGCTGCAGCTGTTATGAGGCAACAATTTGAAAAGCTTTTGTAGACTGTCTGCTGAAAGACAGCTCTGTACCTTTTCATACATGCCTTTCACACTGCGTGACATTTCACTGCTTTCTTTTATTTTGTCCTTCCAGCACATGCTACAGTAAAATTATGAGTATAGCAGTCCGCTGTCTGGTGAGACTCTCATTCTCCCCGAAACGAAGCTGGGCTTTGTGGTTCAGGGGTCTGCTTCCCTGCATCTGCGTGACCCCGTGCTGTCTCTTCGGCTTTTTAATCAAATCTTGAAAAGAGAACCTTCAACATTAATTTCTGTGGCTCGTAAGGCCTCCATGCGCCATCCTGGGCTTCAGTATAATTCAGTTTCTCAAAATTCAGTTTGTGTTTATTGTTCACATCTAACGTGCTTTTCCAGACTGGGGGTTGCCTTGTCCTCTGTTTTATTGTGGTGATTACTGCCTGTTTGTTTTGGGCTCATTCCTTCCGGTTTTTTAATCCTTTCTGGGAATGCTGTTGTTTATTAATACCTCTTTTAAGACACAGCAGAAAAAGGAAGAACACAGGCAATGAGGTTTCTCCAAATTCAAATGTAAACATCTGAGTTTAATGGAGTCACTGGTCAATTAGGACAATGTTTTTAGATCCTAATTTCCAGCTTGAGGCAACATTTATAATGTGCGTGTCTATTGTAGGATTAAAATGTAACTACTTAATTTTTAAGTAGTTACATTTAAAGTGAAAAGTTCAAAGGTTTTTTTTGTTGTTGTGGAAGGATTTGATATAGTCATGATTTTATTTGTATATTCTTGCTGGGACTTTGTGTGATTTTAACTAATCCATAAAAAAACCTGTTTCTCTGGGCCGAGAAAACAATCTAAACTGGCCTGATGTCTATGTAGTTATATTGCAGCAGCAGCCTTCAAGTACAGTTTTCATTAGAAATAGTCTGTTGTTATCAAGCATGTTTCCTATTAATTGAAGATAAAAAACAAGATCAATAGCTACAGTAAAAACATACATTTTTAGCCTGTCTCCCTTTCTATTTCTGGAAGTAGCAGTTTTTAGAAGTAGTCTTGAGAATGCTGTTTGAAATTTCTGTCGAATACCCTATGGTTGTCACAGATTAATAAGATACTTCCTCTTAGACAAGCTACCACACAAACCCTTATGGAACATGGACATGCCCAATGTGCTAAGGAAGGCAGGTGCTTAGGTGCTTTTCTTGGGTGCTTTATATAACTGACTGGTTCTTCCTTTGCAAATGCATCTACTTTACACTAGGTTAAAGAGAACACTATAAAGACCAGCCTGGCCAACATGGTGAAACCCTGTCTCTACTAAAAATACAAAAATTAGCCAGGTGTGGTAGTGCGTGCTTGTAGCCCCAGCTACTCCAGAGGCTGAGACAGGAGAATTGCTTGAACCTGGGAGGTGGAGGTTGCTGTGAGCTGAGATTACGTCACTGCACTCCCACCTGGGCGACATGGCAAGACTTCATCTCAAAAATAAATAAACAAACAAGGATCATGAGTTTGGTTTAGTATCACAATATGATAATTCAATTTCATAAGCATTTCTGGAATCTCTACTGGAAAAAGGGCACTCTTTTAGCGCGTGTAGGTAACACTGTGACATGCAAGATGCATGCTCTTCCCTCAGTTTGCCAAAAAGGTAGTGAGGAGATGAGGTAAATAAAGAGTAATTCTAAAACAGATCTGTGAGTGGTCAGTTACTGAGCATTTCAGAAGGAGAAATCACATTATTTGGAGGGATAAAGAAACTGTAGGATAAATCGATGTTATTTGAAGTAGTCTTTCATAAAATGATTACTAACACCTAGATTCAGTCATTCCCAAGCAAATAAGACTCACTGATACATAACTACTAGGAATGTATGTGTGTATATATATCTTTGTGTGTGTGTATATATTAATATATATATGTGTGTGTGTATATATGTGCATATATACCTATATACATATCTGTGCATATTTATATGTGTATGTATGTATTATGTGTATATATACATATACACATATCTGTGTATATTTATATGTATATATACACACATATATACACACACACATAAATTCCTATATATGTACCACTAGTCCATACAAGATATATGCCAGAGGCAAGTATTCATAATGATTTATATAGAATCACATCTGTGAAACATGTGGAAACAGCTTAACTTTATACTAAAAAAAATAAATCACACTTCGGTTGTCTACAGGGTAACTTGGAATAACTAATATCCCAGCCCTCTCCCCTCCCTTAGTTGTCAATGCCTACAAGATTTGACCAATGTACTGCATCTCAGTGAAGTTATCATGACCAAACAGACATCAAGTTAGTAATAAAGATTCCCTACACATTTATAGATTTCCTTTTTATAGCATTATATTTAAACAAATAGAATGAATTGATGAAGAAAACATTGTTCATTTTCTGACGGTAATACTGCAATGTTTCATCATGATTTTCATGGAGTTTATAAAATAACAATTTTCCTCATATCCTAAACAACCATTATTGAAAGAGTGGGAAATGATAAAATGAGAAATATTTTGTGACCCTCTCAGAAATAACTGCCTTGGCAATAGTCCACTAAACCTACATCATTCAATACAGTAGCCATTGGTCTGTTTGGTCCCTTTAATTTCATTCTAAATTAATTAAAATTAAATAAAATTTAAAATTCATTTTGTCAGTTGCCGTAACCGTAAGTGCTCCCACACTGGACAGTGCAGTTAGAGAACATTTCTATAGTTACAGAAAGTTCTATTGGATGGCGTTGCACTTCAGTTCATTTGGGAGAAGAGCCATCGTTTTTCACTGTTAAGGAGATTAAACACATGTTTTTTGAATAATTTAAGTGAAACAGAGTATGGTTTGGCTGTGTGTCCCCACCCAAATCTCACATCAAATTGTAATCCCCACGTGTCAAGGGAGGGACCTGGTGGGAGGTGATTGGATTCTGCAGGTGGTTTGCCCCATGCTGTTCTTGTGATAGTAAATGCGTTCTCATGAAATCTGAGGGTTTAAAAGTGTAGCACTTCCTCTCGCTCTCTCTCCTGATGCCATCTGAAGAAGGTGCCTTGCATCCCGTTTGCCTTCTGCCATGATTTTCCGAGTTTTCTGAGGCCTCCCCAGCCATGCATAATTGTGAGTCAATTAAACCTCTTTTCTTCATAAATTACCCAGTCTCAGGTGTTTCTTTATAGCAATGTGAAAATGAGCTAATAGAAGCCCTAATCCAGAACATCTGGTCTCCTGGGGATTCTTTATGGGGTTTGGAAACCCCTTTCTTTGGTTAAATGTAACCACTAAGCTATGATGACAATAAGCTAAGATATGATAACCACTAAGATATGAAGATAATGACAATAGGACTTGTGGTGATGGAATATGAATTTCTTAGCAAGAATGAGCCAACCTGGTTGTGGTTTCTTGTTATCTAATGGGCAATTGTTGCCAGCTCTTCAAATCAGGGAGTAGGTACTGAGAGGTTTGGTATGTCTGCAATGTAGATACTGGTGCTTCTTTTTTCTTTTCTTTCTTTTTTTTTTCTTGTTTCTTTTCTTTTCTCCTTTCTCTTCTTTTCTCTTTTTTTCTCTTTTCTTTTATTGTATTTTCTTTTAAGAGACTGGGTCTCACTTTTTTGCCTGGGCTGGATGCAGTGGCACCATCATAGCTCACTGGAACCTTGAACTTCCAGGCTCAGGCAGTTCTCCCACCTCATCCTCCCCAGTAGCTGGGAATAGAGTTGCATACTGCTACTCCTGGCTCAAGTGCATAAACTTATGTTGAGCTCTTTGCAATTAAATCTGAGGTTTGGCTAAAACTTTTAGAAATATTCTATATTTAAGACTGAGAGCTATGGAATAGACCGTAAATGTGGGAAAATGTGCCATGGTATATTGCCAACAACTGTTTGAGGTTGTCACCTTAGCATTGTAATTGTTTGTTGTAATTATATCAAATTGTGTGGGAAAAGGTTTGTTGAATATTTAGTCTAGGCTTCCTGAAAAGTGAGATAAATTGCTTAGAAAAGTTTCTAAAACCCATATGCATGTTGAGACTATTGATACAACTCTGTTGCTGACTGATGGAAATCAATTACACAAGATACTGATTGATAAACAGCATTTTAAAAAGGATTTTACTTTAAAGGTGGCATCTTGTTGGCAGCTACATTGATACGATTGCAATCTAGACTATCTCCTTTCCAGAACTAGTTTCCTTGTGAAGCACATTTGTGGTCAGATAGATGGTTGGTTAGCATGCAATGAGTTGAAAGCTTTTAGATGAGTTTGATCTGGAGACCTGACAGAGGGTGTCACGAATTATCCATGTTCTCACTGCAGAGCACACCTTGCCTGGTAACCAGAAAGTCAGCTCAGCTCCTCAGACCGTGCTGACACGCATGAACAAATGCCCATGCCCCGTCTCCTCTTCTGCCATAGAAAATTTAACTGTACCAACTTGGTTTTTGTTATAATACACACAAATATATTTTTTCATGAAATTGAGTTGACCTGTGAATCTAGGTATAAGTAACACTGAGCCCTTGGAAGCGATATTTATGGACTCTGCACTACTTTATTTTTAACATTTTATAATGCAAATGCATCCTCTTTTAACACAACTGAAACAAATACTCTCAAGTATGACATCACTTTTTGAATTTTTGTTTATTTTTTACTTTAGAATACCATTGCTGTTGTTATTGTTGTGGTTATTTGGTATTAGTATGACACTTATTTTATGTTATCCCCAAAGCTCTGCTGATCATGTATTTCTGGTAAACATAAATGGAAAAATGAGCTAGTTATTGATAAACACATTTTACTTAGAAAACTTGTCTAAAATGAAAAACAAGGGAGAGCATCAGGAAGAATAGCTAATGGATGTTGAGCTTAATACCTAGGTGATAGGATGATCTGTGCAGCAAACCACCATGGCACACGTTTACCTGTGTAACAAACATGCACATCCTGCACATGTACCCCGGAACTTAAAAGTTGAAGGAAAAAAAGAAAGAAAAACAAGAGAAAAGGTATAAAGTAGTTGGTTGGTGTTAAAATGGTTATGTCAAATTGGTGGTTGAAATTCTTTCAACAATAGCATATTTGTAAACTCTGTCTAGAGTGATATCCATGATTCCTTCTGTGATTTTCAAAAATGGTGAGAACTTTCTTTAAACCACAGTGAGACTTTACCTATGTCTCTCTTAAAATAATTAGAGCTTGTCTTTTATCAATATTATTTATATACTAGTCCTACCCTAGATATTTAAGATCCTTGAAGGCAAAGACTGTGACCTAGGTGTCCCCTTCCCTTTAGCAGCTTACGTGGCACCTGCGACACCTAACATTCATGACTGCATTTGTTAGGAATCGAGATCATTTCAGGAGATCCAGTAGTGATAAGGCATCAGTAACTGAGGGAGCATCCATAAGTAGAATTATGGCTGAAAGAAAGTTGGTGACTTAAAGGGACAGTTGTAGTTTCTAAATAAGGATCATTCTTCTTCCCTTGTAAGAGTTTCCTAATTTCAGACATAATGGAGAAAAAATGTGAGCAATAGATTTTTACCTAAGAGTTGACTCTTCCCTAGAAGCAAATTTTATGATTTTCAAAGGTCCCTGCTTTTACCTTGATATAAAAAATTATATGAGCGTTTTCTAGATAGAAAATTGACTGTATTTATTCTTTCTTTGGTGCTATCCAGAAAACACATACACCTATTCATGCAGACAATTGGGGTGAGGTGGGAGTGGGGTGGATTGTAATTATTTATATGAGAAAAGCATGCATTTTAAAAACCAGAGATCACTGTGTATCTTTTTGATCTGGAAGTCCCAAAGATGAAAAATTAGAGTAAACAGAAAATGTAGACTCTCAGTAAGGCTTATTATTTGTGAGCAAAAGACATTGGCTAATTGTGTGGCTAATTTAAGCAGAAACAGTGAAAGGCATTTAAAGTCTTGGGTAGCTAATAGAAACTCTCAGACAGCTAGCTAACCCAGCGTGAAGGCTATATAGCTGTGAGCAATGATGTCTACCCCCAAATATCTAGCCAGATAGGAGACTACTATCTCCACCTCAGGGACAGTTGATATCCTGACACTGCACATAGTGACCACAACTGGTCTGTGCATTCCTGCCCGCTTGGCTCAATAATTGCCTATTTAAAGTAGGGAGTCGGTGCTTGTGGTTGGCAGAGACTAAGTCACATGCCTGTGCCCTAGCTGTGGGATGGGATGGAAAAGGAAGTATCTAGAATTTCCATTTCAGTTCCGAGGGTTGGGGTCTGCTAGAGATAGGAGACATCATCAACATGAAAAGGGATTCCAAAGTGAGGTGGCCAAAAACAATTTTAAAAGGCCTATTACACATAAAATCTACTTAAATCCCTTTACCACTTATATTGGATGCATCGTTTTTGTGACTCAAGAAAGAAATTAAAGTCTTCCAGATTGTTGGATTTATTTCAGCCTACCTGAAGGGTCTAGTGACATATATCATAAGAATGCCCTTGATCTAAAAACTGGAGGGCATAACCCTCTCCCCATATGTTTTCAACAATTAAGCAGTTGTATTCTACTATGAATGAAGTTAGAATTATTAAAACAAAATGTTTTCTTACTGGTATTTTAAGTTAGAAAGCAGGATGTTTACAGTTGAAGAATTGAATCAGTCTAGCCAATCATTGAGCCAGTCTGTGTATATCCATTCATTCTAGTACATCCTACTTTATGGGAGTGGGGATTTGGCTACAATCTATTTAAAAAATCCAATCTTTTATTTTTCTGGGTAGCAATGCTTTATTCAAGACTGATCCTGCTTTTAAGTTACCAAATGAAATAGACTGCATTTAATGCCAAATTTAAATTTGCATTGAAAACAGTTCTAGGGGGTGAAGAACAGGCAGATTAGACATGAAGAAATAAATATGATAATAAAATCTATTTTAGAATAAAACTCATCTTCTTAAAAAGAATGCATGTGAGAAATCAATATACTATGGTGTCTTATTAGCTTAGTGAAGTAACTGCTGATAGAATCTGTCTTGCAGAGCTGTGTGTCCACATATTCTACATAATATGTATTCCTAAGAAACAGAAGTAGAAGATAAAAGATGAAATTCGTAGTGTCCAGAAGGGAGCAGAGTTCTGACTGCATTTTTGACTAATAATTGACTTTCCCCTTTGTGTGGGGAGTTGCAGAAAAGCATTTTTGACATTTTATTGCCACCAAAGATTGACTCCTATTGTTTCAGAATACTGCAGCCATCCAGCTTTGCCTTTCCCTGCAGTTTAGCAGAATGCAGAACATGTGTACTTAAGCTGAATGATGTGCCTTTTATCCAGATGTCTAGGTTATAGTCATTGGTGTTACTAGAGATAAAACTGATTCTTTATTGAGTGAAGCTTTTGACAGGTCCTTCAGTGTTTTAAAGCACTGCACCACTAAGCAGAGCATCTCTCTCTCCCTCTCTCTCTGTCTTAAATATCTGCAGTATGTATTAGCTGGAAAAATACTAGTTAACTCCTCTCTTATGCGTATAAATATGTGACAAAATATAAGCTGTCAATGGAAAAAAATAATAAAAGCAAAGCCTCCCAAGTTTGCACACTTTGTTCACTAAAGCATCTGCTTATTTTTTCTATGCTGAAAGGCATAACTGTTTTTGTTTTGTCCTCAGCAGAGGTTGGTAGCTAATTCACCCTGTTTTTTATGTTATAATCCTGGCTTTGGAACAGATCATAGGGATAATTTTATTACTTTCTCACTGTGCTTCTTTCTAAGCCAGTATTTTGTTTACGTCTAATAATAATCTTGTGATCAATGACAAATCTGTATTGTTTTCTACTGATGCATCACTGTGTAAGCATGGTACAACTTGGACTATTTTATATATATACACACATTATATATATATAATATATATATATTATATATATATATATAAAATCTTTAGACTTAGCATATGAACCTTCTGCGGATCATTGTATTAGACTATATAATTTGCCCATATTTAACAAGCAAGCGCATACATCTGTGTGCATGCTGTCTCACAAGTACTTTGCTGGTACTAACTGCAGTAAGTCATTTTCATTTATTTCAACTCAGGTTTCTTTTTAAAACTCTCAGTAATGACTGCATCCTGTGCTGGGAGTTCATTGTGGCAAAGCACATCCGTACTACACATTTCTGAGGGAGGTCGGACAGGTAGAAGTTAACAGTATCAATTTCTTAGTTGGACAAAGCTGGATTTGGGTCTTGTCCCCACCAATTTACAGTCTTGAGATTACATCTGTGTGTCTTGGGAAGTACCTCTGTACTTAAGAATACTTCTATTTTCTTGTGTATCAAAGGGAGTAATATGTGTACTTTTTAATATGCCTTGATATAAAGTTGAAATGAGAGAATGTATTTAAAGGCTGGCACATTGTGTGGACAAGGAGGCCCAGAATTTGGAAGAACATATTTCCATAAGTTATATAGGCCAGGCATGAGGCTAATAATAGAAAAACTGATTGAAATTCTGTTTGCATAATAGTTAGACAAACAGGTAATGAAGAAAACAGAAAAAGGAGCATTCTTTTCCCTTTCGCACACTGTCTCCCAGTGTAACCTGTGGAATAATGAGCTAGAGAAATTGAGACTCAGGGCATCTCAATTCTAAGGTAAAGTTTAGAAGTGAAAACACGATGAATATATAATATTCTACACACTGAAAGGTGGGGTTCCCTGTCCTCTTATTTTACCTGAGAATGACTGTAGCCATGCAGACAGTTCCAAAGGCTGCAGATTATAGGATTCTTTTTGGGATAAACCCAATAACCCCCCAAAAAGGTAATGACACTGGAGTGTTAGAATCCACAATGTATAAAACTGGCTCAAAATAAACACTATTGCATTATGAGGTACCGATATCAACTGCCAGGAATCTTTGGGAACTTTGGGAAGTTAAGTACACAATAGCTGAAAAAAATTAACAGAAAAATGATGTTAATTTGAGGAAATTTTTCTAAAATATAGTGAATTCCAAGAGATAGACATTGGTACTGAAAAGATTGGTGAATGAGAGAAATCAGGAAGTCTTAGATCTAACGATTCAGAATTCAAAAAGAAAGAACAAAAGAAAACAAATGGAATATTATAAAATAAATACATAATTCAATAATACATTTCAGTATTAGAAAACACAAATCTTTGAATGAAAAGGACCATGAAGCAACCAGAGCAATGAATAGAGGGTAGTGGGGAACTTGCACAAATGTACACTAAAATAAAATGTTACATGACAAAACATAACATCAAGGACCAAAAGTTTCTTTAAAAAGCTGTGTGCAAATTAATCAGATTGGTTTACATGCAATGAGAACAGCACTGGACTCTAGAAGACAGAGAGCAGTGCGTTTTTAATTTCCAAAGTTGGGAAAATGGACATGTTTCCTGGCATTCGATAGATAGCCAAACTGTTAATAAGAGTAAGAGGAAAAAAAGAACCAAGACATTTTGGCCATGTAAAATATCAAATAAATGTTTACCTCCATTTCAATGTTTGTTATGAAGCTACAGATGCTACGTGATACCAAAATTATGGCGTAAACCATGAAAGAAAAAGCAAGAGATGTAGGGAACAGGGGGTTTCACAGAGAGGGCAGGAAAGAGGTTCCCTATGCTGCAGGTTTAGTAAAGTTCCAGACTGAAGGACTCCGGGGGAAAAAGAAAAGAAAAGTAGATTTTCAGATGCGTTTGAAAATAAATGGATTAGAATTGATAGGGCTTTTACAGATTTGAGATAACTTCACTGTGCATGTTAAAAAATTAAGCAAATGCACTTTGGGAGGCCGAGATGGGCGGATCATGAGGTCAGGAGTTCGAGACCAGTCTGGCCAACATAGTGAAACCCCGTATCTACTGAAAACACAATAAATTAGCCATATATGGTGATGTGCACCTGTAATCCTATAATCCCAGCTACTCAGGAGGCTGAGGCAGGAGAATCACGTGAACCTGGGAGGTGGAGGTCATGCCATTACACTCCAGCTGGGTGACAGTGTGAGACTTTGTCAAAAAAAAAAAAATTAAGCAAATGAAGAAATACAAGGCATTTGTCAAATCTAAGAAAAACAAAATTTGTTCAAGGAAGAAACGTATTATTTGGATACAGCGGGGAAAAGTATTAAATAGTTAGAAAAATGTATGAGCTAATTATTAATTTAAGATATTTGTATAAAGTATTTATTTAGAGGAAGATAATAAATGGGTAAGTAGGTGAATAAGAAGAGTGACAGGGCTGAATATCCACCCATACACCATAATAGGAAACTAGTAGAACATTTCTGAGGCAGAAACACCATTTGATCCAGCAATCCTATTACTGGGTATATACCAAAAGGAATATAAATCATTCTATTATAAAGATACATACACGCATATGTTCATTGCAGCACTATTCACAACAGCAAAGACATGAAACCAACCTAAATGCCCATCAATGGCAGACTGGATAAAGAAAAGGTGGTACATATACACCATGGGATACTAGACAGTCATAGAAAGGAAGGAGATCATGTCCTTTGCAGGGACATGGATGGAGCTGGATGATATTATCCTTAGCAAACTAACAGAGGCACAGAAAATCAAATACTGTGTGTTCTCACTTGTAAGTGGGAGCTGAATGATGAGAACACAGGGACACATTGGGGGAACAACACACAGTGGGGCCTGTTGGATTGTGAGGAAGGAAGGAGGGAGAGCATCAGAAAGAACAGCTAATGGATGCTGGGCTGAATACCTATGTGATGGGATGATCTGCGCAGCAAACACCATGGCACACGTTTTCCTATGTAACCTGCACATCCTGACATGTACCGCTGAACTTGAAATTGGAGACCAAAAAAAAAAAAAAAAAAAAAAAAATCGTAAAAGTATAGAACTTCTTAAAAAATAAAATAGTAGAAAATTTCTAAAACATAGAATTCATGAATTATATAAGAGCTCTTTTTATATGTAAATATAAATTTAAATACAAGAGAAACAAAACAGGTTGCTTCTGAGAAATGTGACTGGTTATTCAGAAGAGGTGTATGGGGGCATTTTCATAAAAAGCTTTAGAATAGAAGTTGATATTTTAAACTTTCCATTGCTTGTGTTAATTACAGTAATTGCTACTCAGAACATCTTTTTTACAGAGTGAAACCAAAAGTCCTGAAGATTTAATAAATTTGCTAATGGCACCCAAATAATAAGTGAAAGGACCATAATTTGCATCAGATCTATCTGACACCAAAGTTCCATACTCTCAGCATTACATAGGGTTGTCAACAATTCCACATATGTATAGCTACGTTTACTCTTTCTCTGTTTTAGTACATAATGGAGCATTATTTGCTTTCAAAGATACATTTGACCGTTTAAATTGGTCAATGCATTTATTATACTTTGTAGCCAGTTGTGATTTTTAATCACATAGTATAATTCATAATAATGCAGGGACTGCATTAAATCTATATATTACTTTGTGTAGTATGGATATTTTAACAATATTCTTTTGATCCATGAACATGGGATATCTTCCTATTTCTTTGCATCTTTAGTTTTTTCATTAATATTTTATAGTTTTCAGTGTATTTTCTCCAGATGGCTGTGTAATTTCAGAAGCCCTCCCCTTTCCAACCAATATGATGAGTGCATTAAAGTGAGCTCACTTTAAAGCCTATTTTATTTTTTATTTTCTTAAAGCAAATGTTATTGTGTATATTTGAGGTTTACAAAATGATGTTATATGATAAATATATATAGTTAAATGGTTACTATAGTGAAGCAAATTGATATAGCTATCATCTCACATAGTTACTTTTTTAATGAGAAGACAGCTAAAATCTACTTACTTAACAAAAATACCAAATGCAATGCAGTTTGATTAACTATAGTCCTCATGTTGTACCCTAGATCTCTAGATTTGTTTACTTTGGTGTCAGATAGATCTGATGCAAATTATGGTCCTTTCACTTATTATTTGAGTGACATTAGCAAATTATTAAAGTTTCAGGACTTTTGGTTTCACTCTGTAAAAAAACTGTTCTGAGTAGCAATTACTGTAATTAACACAAGCAATGGAAAGTTTAAAATATCAACTTCTATTCTAAAGCTTTTTATGAAAATGCCCCCATACACCTCTTCTGAATAACCAGTCACATTTCTCAGAAGCAACCTGTTTTAGTTGTTTCTCTTGTGTTTAAATTTATATTTACATATAAAAAAGAGTTCTTATATAGTTCTTGAATTCTATGTTTTAGAAATTTTCTACTAGTTATTTTATTTTTTAAGAAGTTTTATACTTTTATGATTTTTTTTTTTTTTTGGTCTCCAACTTCAAGTTCAGCGGTACATGTCAGGATGTGCAGGCTACATAGGTAAACGTACATATCTGCTACTTTGTGTTTTTTGACCCACATCTATCTCCAGATTTCCTCCCCCTGACCCACCCCAGTATGTATCTGCTAGTTTGTATCTTTTGACCCACATCTGTCTCATTTCCTCCTCCTGCCCTCATACCTGGCAACCACAGTTTATTCTCTATTTCTGTATATTTAACCTTTCTTTTAATAATTCCAAATTGAAGTGAGATTATGCAATATTTTCTTTGGCTGTCTGCTTAGCATAACATCTTCTAGGTCCAGTCATGTGTGGCAAATGACAGGATCTCATTTTTAAAAGATGAATGGTATTTCATTATATTGTATGTACCACATTCGCTTTATCTATTTGTCTTTCAATGGACCCTGACGTTGTTTCCATATTTTGGCTCTTGGGAATAATGCTGCAATGCTCATGGGAGTGCAGGATGTCTTTATGAGTTGGTGATTTCATCTCCTTTGAGTACGCACCCCAAAGAAGGATTGCTGAGTCATATGGTAGTTCTATTTTTCTTTTATTTAGGAAGCTCTATACTGTTTTTCACAATGGCTGTATCAACCTACATTCCCATTAACAGTGTCCTAGGGTTCTCTTTTCTCCACACACTCGCCAACTTTTATTATCACTTGTCTTTTTGATAACAGCCATTCAAATGGGCTTGGGGTGATATAGGAGTTTTAATTTGTATTTCCCTTGATAGTGATGTTAAACAACTTTTCATGTATCTGTTGGACATTTTTATGTCTTCTTTGGAAAAACATTCAGATCGTTTGCCCATGTTTAAATTGGGTTGTTTTTGTTTTTCTGCTTTTGAGTTATAAGAGTTCTTTATAAATTTTGGATATTAACCCCTTATCAGATACGGGGTTTGCAAACATTTTTCCCAGTTTGTAGGTTGACTTTTCCTTTTGTAGATTATTTTCTCTGCTTCACAGGAGCTTTTTAGTCTGCTGTAGTCCTATTCATGTATTTTTGCTTTTGTGGACTGAACTTTTGGTGTAATATCTTAGAAATCACTGCCAAGGCCAATGTCAAGGAGCTTTTCCTCTTATCTGTTCTTGGAGTTTTATGGTCATACATATAGGTCCTTTATTCATTTAGAGTTGGTTTTTGTGTATGGTAGTCTGATAGGGACTGTATTAAATCTATATATTACTTTGTGTAGTATGGACATTTTAACAATATTAATTCTTTTGATCCATGAACATGGGATATCTTCCTATTTCTTTGCATCTTTAGTTTTTTCATTAATATTTTATAGTTTTCAGTGTGCAAATCTTTTACCTACTTGAGTAAATTTATTCAAAATTAATATTTTTTGCTTTGATGCTATTATAAATGAGATTATTTCTTTTTCAGTTAGGCTGTGATGTGTGGAAATGCTACTGATTTTTTATGTTGATTTTTTATCCTGAACCTTCACTGAATTCATTTATTACTTCTAACCGTTTTGTGTGTGTGTGTGTGTGTGGAACATTTGGAGTTTTCTACATATGGAATTATCTCATCTGTAAATACAGATAATTTTACTTGTTCCTTTCTGATTGGTATACCTTTTATTTCTTTTTCTTGTCTGACTGCTTTTTCTAGTACTTCCAGGACTATGTTGAATAGTAATGAGTGCCAGTTTCAATTGGACATAAAAACAAATGAAGATTTTCTGAATATTTCTTCCCCTTTTTTCTGTCCCTCATACCCCTCATACCCTGCATACTGGGACAATATATTTTTGCACTGTCTGTGGGGGTTCTTACTTAACATAAATGTTGCTGGACAGAGAAAGTCCTTTCGGTTGCATGTTTTAGAAAGGATGTCTATGAATACATTTTTCAAAGTAATTCAGAATAATTGAGTTTTATATCATGGAATACCCATTCTCTATTTAAGACTTGGTCCTCTATAATACTTTTTTTCTTTTCTCTACTTCTAGCTATCAAAACAGAGCCCAATTCTCAGTAATGTATCTTTCCAAGTAGTGTCTCTCCTTTTTATATTGAGCTTAATGACATATTTATTTGAGAAGGATTCAATAAATATTGGGTTAGGAGGACAAAAATTAGTGTTACCCCAAACCAAAAAGTTCACATTAACATTACTTTCATAAAATATTAACCATAATTCTTGACTTTCTAATTTGACTGACAATGCATTTTCTCTGCAAATGCTAAGGAAAGGATATTTGTTGTGATACAAGCTCAGCTATGAGTGGCAAAGACTTAACAATGACAGGCTCTAGTAAGATAGGATTATTTATTTTTTCCTCCCACTTGTAAAAATTCAGGTGGTTAAGGCAACTGCACTTCATGAAGTCATCAAGATCCCAGACTTCTTGAATCTTATTGCTCTGATATTCCCAATGCTCATGACCCTAGATGTCTGTCATCACTCTATCAGCATTATGTCTGACAGAAAGAAAAAGGAGAGGCACACTGCCCTCTTTGAAGGCAAGACCTAGAAGTGAATACAGTTTGGCTCATATCTCATTAGAGTCAGGGCCACACTTAGCTATAAAGTGATCAGGAAAATGTAGTTCTTATTCTGCATACTGTTGTGCCCATCTGAAAATTCCAATCACTATGAACAATTTGGAGTCAATTTGTAGTCTTGATCTCAGAGAATTATATTTTATATTCAAAAATGTTTTGGGGAACACTTTAGTTATGAAACAAAGAAGTAATCAGTAAAGAGCATATACTAGAAATATATATTCTATATACATGTAAATCTATATATAATGTAATGGTTTATTTGGGGTATAGGAGTAGGTGGGAGACAGCCATAGTTAAAGGACAAAGCTTCTGTAAACAGAAAAGTGACACTAGTTAGTACTATCGTGAACGGTTTGAGGAATTTCCCTGGCTGAACCAGAAGCACCAGAATAAAGCTTAGATTAGAATTGCTGTTGGATGTGTAAATTGGCACAATTACTTTCAGAATAATTAGCAGTACCTCCTGAATTTAGATAGCATATATCCATTTGACCAACAATTTGGACATACTGGCACATTTGAGAACTACATATGCCCAAAGATATTGACTATATTACCTTTATTTAGTAACAAAAAATGGGAAACAACTTAAATTTCTATCACCAGGAGACTGGTTAAACAAATTAAGATAAATTTATAGAAAGGGATAGCAAGTAATTGCTATCAGTGAAAAGAATGATCATGGTCTTTATCAATAGGCGTGAATAGATTTCCAAAAGAAAGAAAAAAAAAGCAAGAACAAAATGTATAGCAGTGTGTATGGTGTTGCTACCATTTGTATAAAAATGGGAATGTACATAATTCAGTTGCATGTGTATTACACATTGGAAACTACAAAAGTAGCTGCAAGGGGATTAGAGGTGAAAAGAACTTTTCCCCATATGTACTTTAGTTTGAGATTTTAAATTTGCTGCTATGTTAAAGATAGTTTAGAGAGAAGTTGGCTGTTTGCTCAGCAAAGGTTGAAATGGTTTAAGTACAAAGCGTTGACTTTTATTCTTGACTGAGTCAAGAATAAAATGCAAAGGAAAACAGTTTTTTAATTTATGTGCTTCTTCAGTGTTAATAATTTTGATTCTTTTGACTTTCATAGTGGTATATGGACATTGTGGGAAAAACGAATTTTTTTCTTCTTTCTTTATAAGCATTTTGGTAGAGAGCTTATTTGATAAATAAAAGGTATTTCAAACCAATAAAATGTTCAGGACCAAATGAAAGATACAACTTTTAATTATAAAATTTTATATATGCCTAAAAAATAAAAATGCTTAACATAGGAAACTAATTATAAGTGAAAAACACAGTTGAATATTGTACAATACAAATAAAGTTTTAGAACATTAAGGTATAATGTTCAAAATAAAATTATTGTGATAAGATGACAAATTAATGTTTTTGGCTAATTCTAACAGTTAGAATTGATTTTTTTTTCACTTAAATTAGATACTTCGTGAATTAGAATCTTCATGTGAGGTATTCTTCACAATCCAATGCTATTAAGAATCTTTAAGCAGAGTCATATAAAACATACAGAACTCTTTTATAAATATGCGTCCTGTGGAATAGCCATTCTTTTGAGGTGTTAGATACTTAGAAATGAGGCATTAGGTTGTTTTATTTCTTATTTCAGTTTCCACAGCCTTGATATGTGGCCTTAGGCAGTAACTTAACTTCTGTGTAATCATTATTTAGACTTTCTCCAAAACTCCCCCAAATTATCTTAACATACCAAATTCTTTCTTTTTCGTGCCTTATAATTGATCATCGAACACAATAGCTACCTGACCATATGATTAAAAGAAAATAAAAAAGAAAGCAGGTTATAGAGGAGAAACATTCTAAGCAATTATAAATATTCTAATTCTAATAATACATTCTAATAATTCTAACGAATTATACATATAAGAATGTATCTGAATGTAAAAGTACACATGTAGTGTAGGGTACAGGCAAGGATGCAATCTGCAAAATACAAAACCCAGGCCAGAAAAGTAAAAATCAGGCAAGATATGCAAATGTTTCTAAACTGAAACACCATCTAAATTAGAAAACTCAAATAATAGCTGCTATTTATTGAGCATTTTGTATGCCAAACACTACTGGTTCTTTTACATGTGCACTACCTAATTTAAATCCCCAATATTTTTGTAAAACATTATTAATTCTGATATTTTGTGTTATATACACACACGTATATAAGAGAAATAAACACGCGCTCACACACACACACACAGGCACACGTTCAACTTGGAGATGTGAAGTACTTCACCCACATACTCGTAATTGTAGGCAGTGGAGTTGGTATTTAAGACTGCGAGAAAAAAAGAGAAGAATTTATCAATGAACAAACATAACTCATATTCTCCATTATTTTGTACTAATTCATTGAACAAAATTTATTGAACCAGGCAGTGTGCTGAAAACTGCATCTTATTTATGCTTTTGATAAAGGTGTGTTTAATTGTGTAAGCCTTGTAACAAGAGTATGTCAGAGGAGCCCTGATATAATAAAGGAAGGATACATGCTGTAATAGAAAGAGTACTCATCTAGAACTAAGGAGAACGATATTATTTGCTCATTCTCTCTACCTGTGTTATTTTTATTCTCCAAAAGCCCCAGTTAAAATTTCTGTATTTAAATTAAGAGCTCATTTTGGGCTTTGAACAAGCACAAAAATTAAATTAGGCAGGTGTCTAAGTAGGAAGGAATAAGCAAAATTATTTGGGTATAAAACCATGAATCTGCCTTTAAAGGGATATATTATTAACCTGTTGAGAAAAATACATGAAAGGGGAGTCGCTGAATGTTTTCTTGTGTCACAGTGACCATAACCTTATGGTCGACTTATGTTTGTTTGTTTTAATGCATATCGGTTTCTACAAAGATAAATTTATGTTATAAAAATTATCCTGCTTTACACATCTAACGTAATGATCACTGTCTCTCAACTGTCTGGAGCACTAGTTTTTATCTGACTTTAAGACATAGGATAGGTGCTTTTCCTATTTTATTTCCTTCTATTTTAAATGTAGTTATCGGTTCTATATCATATGTGAGAAAACTGAGGCTTGGAGGATAAGGAGCTTCCTCAACGTTCAAGTTAGTTGAGGAGTAGAACCTATAATCAGAACTGACATCAGGCCAGGCACGGTGGCTCACACCTATCATCCCAGTGTGTTGGGAGGCCAAGGTGGACAGATCACTTGAGGCCAGGAGTTTGAGACCAGCCTGGTCAACATGGCGAAACCGCGTCTCTACCAAAAATACAAAAATTAACCGGGCATGGTGAAGCATGCCTGTCGTCTCAGCTACTCAGGAGGCTGAGGCAGGAGAGTTGCTTGAACCTGGAAGGCAGAGGTTACAGTGAGCCAAGATTGTGCTACTGCATTCTAGCCTGGGCAATACAGCAAGACTCTGTCTCAAAAAAAAAAAAAAAAAAAGAACTGACTTCAAAATAATGTCATAGATACAGAGAAGCTGCAGAGGAAGGAAGGAGGGAAAATAAATCTATTTTCTAAGTGAAGTTTGATATATGCAGTATTAGTATTTTTTGCTTAAGAAATCAGGACTATTTTGATACAATTAAAATTTGATCTGAGACTTGAGCAACAAAATTTCAAAAACGGACAAAATGACTGTATCTCAAAGGTCAGTAAGTTGTCAGTAATTTAACAGTACCTAAATATTTTGTTGTTGGATACCAGTCTCTGTTATATGCAGAGCTTCACCTTTCACCCCAAAGAAAACAAAATATATCAGATTTTTCAAGAATTCATTCCCATGCAAACCAGTCATTGGCTTGACAATTGATTTTGACTTCAACAATTTAATATATCTAACAGAGAGAGAGAGAGAGAGAGAGAGCAGAAGAAAATGCAGTCTGCCTTTCCTTCGCTTACTAAATTGTCAAATCAAAACGATGGAGAGAGGCAGAGAAAAAGTATGTATAAAGCAGGTAGAATAGTATTGAGCTTATAGAAGAAGCAGAAAGTGAAAGATAACTTGCCAATCGATTTGAAAAGATGGATTGAGGCTGAGAAGCTCCTTACTTGAGTAGGATTTGAGATGACTTCTCCTAATCTTTTCTAGCTTCAACAGCTGTTTGTAAAACCCCTCATCCATGTTTCTAACAAGTATTGCTCCCTGCTACAGGTTGCTACATGCAGTAATTCTACCTGCAGCCAAAAGCCTTCCTCTGGGGAGTTCTGTCTTTCTGATGGTAAAGTACAAAATCAGGTGTTATGATCAATGGGTGGCTGGCACTATCCCCAATACTGTGCCATTACGTGTGCAATTTAATGGCTCCCTCTCTTCAGTTTCCTCCTCTGCAAAATGAAGGTGATAATTTTTACCTAATAAGATCTTGCAAGCAACCCACAAAGTAAGTGTGTGAAACAAGTAGCCCTGCACTTAGAAGGGACCGTGGCCTCTGAAACTGAATCATGTCTTAGCATTTCTGAGCCTGTCTCTGTTCAGTGTGTACATTTACGACCTCTTTTTTGAGGGGGAAACATTTTATATTCCATTTGTATGGTCAAAGTTCTGTGGCAATTAGAATGGCGATATAGTAGAAAGTACTAAATAAGCAACAGTAATGAACTAGGTGCAATGAATACTTCCCCTACCACCATTATAAAGAAAAAAAGAAAAAAGAAAAAAGAAAAAAAAGAAAAATGCCTCTCTAAAGTAATCTTGCCTCCCCTAATAAGCACGACAGGAATTCCATGCAACTGGGACTGAAAAGTGTTTCCCACCTCTTGTTTATTCTAGAAGTATACTGTTTTATTATTATTTTTATTTTTTATTATACTTTAAGTTCTAGGGTACGTGTGCACAACGTGCAGGTTTGTTACATAAGTATACATGTGCCATGATGGTGTGCTGCACCCATTAACTCGTCATTTACATTAGGTATTTCTCCTATTGCTATCCCTCCCCCAACCCCCGACCCCAAAACAGGCCCCGGTGTGTAATGTTCCCCACCATGTGTCCAAGTGTTCTCATTCTTCACCTCCCACCTATGAGTGAGAACAAGCTGTGTTCGGTTTTCTGTCCTTGTGATAGTTTGCTCAGAATGATGGTTTCCACCTTCATCCATGTCCCTGCAAGAAACAGCAGATGCTGGAGACGATACGGAGAAACAGGAATGCTTTTACACTGTTCGTGGGAGTGTAAACTAGTTCAACCATTGTGGAAGACAGTGTGGCAATTCCTCAAGGATCTAGAACTAGAAATACCATTTGACCCAGCGATCTCAATACTGGGTATATACCCAGAGGATTATAAATCATGCTGCTGTCAAGACCCATGCACACATATGTTTATTGTGGCACTATTCACAATAGCAAAGACTTGGAACCAACCCAAGTATACTGTTATTTTTTAATCTAAATTTAGAAGTTTAATTAAAGTTCATTTAATAACTGCTTCTGCTTTTCTAGTTATTCTGGCCAACAGTGAATGGGGAGATTTCTAACCATACAACCATAGTGAGTAGACATTGTTAGTTTGGCATAGACATAAATATATACCAAATTAAGGAGATTATTTTTAAATATGTCAGCTGCACAGTTCTTTTTCAAGGTTTGTGAGAACATTTTTACTTATAATGGATAGTTTTGGCTTCAGATTCACATTTTTATTTGATTATGATTGAGACCCCAGAAGAAACAATTAAGAATCACATCGTCTGGGTTTCTTTAGCAGCAAGTATAAGACTTTAATCCATAAATAGCCAGAATTAAAGTAATTTCTAGATTGCTTCAAGCTGGGCCAGATTGCCATAATATAAAGTCAATTTAGATTTGATTTCTCAAGAAAATTGAGGTTTTAAATGAAAGAAAAAGTTTGTGTTTGGCTACATTGTGTATCTGTATCAAAATATAATTCCCCATAGATTGCTTAAATAAATTCATTTTTTCACACAGTAGTAATATTTCAAAAACTTCCCTTTCTATTTTAGATGTACTAAATTCAGGTATTCAATGTTGATCAAAGGAAGGTAGGAAAATTGGCAACAATTGCAACCCATTCTCACTAGAGTCTAATTTAAAAAGAGATGAATTAGACATTTAATTTGTTTTTGAACTTTTCATATTCAAAATCAACAATTAATGATTTTAAGTAATAATAATGTTCCATAAATCTTAATATGCCTCATCTGCTCATCTCTTCTTAATGTAAGTAATTATGGTTGATGTGGTGAGTCGTATGCTCATTTGTCCATAAGATTTTATTTGCTTCATTTGTTCATTCATTCAGAGATTTAAGAAACGTTTATTGAACAAGAACAATATACTAATGATTGTTCTCAGAGATTAAGATAAAAAGAATAGACATGATATATGTCATGTCTTCAGTTGTTCCACAAAATAATGGAGAGTTTAGTGTTGTGGCTTAAACAGTTTTTAAGGAAACATACATCTTTTCCAAATCTTGTTTAAACCTGCCTTGCATTTGTTTGTTTTACTCACATACCCTTTTTCTTATTTTTGTACATTATTCTTTGTTTTTACCGAATCTATAGACTCTTCTTGCCTATTCTTTTTATTCATATAACTTTTTTATTATTTTCACATTAGTGTAATATATCACAAAAATCATCAAAGCACAATATTCATATATAATACTTGAGAATAAATATCACAGTATACATGGATTTTAGATACTTGCTCCTGTCAATATTCAGTTGTTAATTTGTTGCTGTCCTCTTTGACTTTGAACATATGGTGTTAAGAAAAAACTGAATTCTGTGCACGTGAGAAGGAAGATGACCTGTTTTTACTTTGATTCTGATCTCAAAGGCAAAGGGTGTGTGGGCCATATCTTTACAATCTTATTCAGTCCATATTGCTCATCAGAGGGAAGTATGTCCTTGGATACTTTATCAGTTTCCTAGGGCCGCTGTAGAGAAGTGTCACAAACTGAGTAGCTTGAATGACAGAAATGTATTGCCTCATGGCTCTGGAGACTGGGAAGTCCAAAGTCAAAGCGTGGACAGGGTTGGCTCCTTCTGAGGCCGTGAGGGGAATCTATGCTACTCCTCTCTCCAGGCTTCTGGCCATTTGATGGCCATATTTGGTATTCCTTGGCTTGCAGAAGCATCACCCCAATCTCTGCCTCCATCTTCATTTGACATTCTCACTGTGTATGCATCTGAGTCCACATTTCCCCTTTTATGAGTGATATTGGTTATAAAGGAATAGAAGCCCACCCTGTTCCAGTGTGACCTTATCATAACTTGACTAACTGAATTTACAAAGTAAGTTAAAGTTCTGAGGTACTTCAACATATTCATTTTAGGGGAGGGACACAATCCAATCCATAACAGATCGTGAATTATATTGGCTCAGATTTATGTAAAGCTAAATAGGTTTTCCACATCACTGTCAGAATGCATGGGTGAACTCTATTATTGCCATCATGTTTTGAATGTACCTTCTCCATGACTGTTAGACACTCTGCCCGAGTGTTTGTAGCACGAATAACTAAATTTCTCTCATTCTTTCTTCATCCTCCCCAGTGCACCATTCGGTCCTTTGGTTAAGACATCATTCAGAGACTCATCAATCACTCCCCTCCCATCTCCTTCCAAGTATTTTTTCTGACTGTATTTAGTAAACTAGTCTGAAAGATATTTTTATTTCCATTAACACTCTATCCTACCTTGAGATAGTATCATTCCTCTCTAGTTTTCATTACCTAAATTTTAAGATGAGCATTCTTAGTGTATGGAGTTGATCTGTTCCACTTAAACAAAGTATCTTTAAGTTGGAATGCATTCTGTAGTTCAAATTACTCACTAATTCCCCAGGAGACAATGCAAAAACCACTCTAACTCTCTGAACAAATACACGTAAAATCTATCATTCCAGATGTCCTACATTGAATTCTCCCTGGGGAAGTCAAGTCCTGGAAACTTTTAGATGCTACTGAACTTGTGAATTGCACACTAAGAATGTGATGTTCCCTAATTTGCATCCTTTCTCTGCCAACAAAACCTTGTAACTCTTTTTCTTTTCTTTTTGAATTGTAAACATTCTCATTTGAAGCTTCCAGTGCATTAACCCTTAAAGCATAATATCATGGCCAAGTATGGAGTTAGGAACACAGCTGAACTGGATAAGAATCTCAATGCAGTTTCTTCTTTATTCTACCTGTCAAACAATTCTCTAATCTTCTTTTCTTCCATTTTCTTCCTATGTAAAAAATATAGGAACAGTAAGACTTACTTGTAAGGATTGCTTTGAGTATTAAATCAGCTAAATTTAACAGTGAAAGGCAATTAATATACATTTACCTCCTTTCCTAAACTTTCTTGCATAATTTGTTCACTTTCACTTACTTAAATGCTAAAGTTAAATGGTAATTACATAAAAAAGGTACAAGTTAAGCTCTACTTATATCTGCAGGGAGCTATATTGTTTGTAACTTAAAGTCTTTATGAGATGTTACTTTTGATTATGTCTTCAATTTGCCAAAGAGAATGAAGACAAATAAATAAAACTAAGTTAAGATGCAGAGCCTGGAATGTTTTCAAAGTTGCCATAACTCATTCACTTACACATACCTAGAATCTTAAGACTTTTTCTAGAAGAAAAAAGTATTTTTATTGGCATCACTGTCCCATTCCCAGGATCACATGGAGAATTTGAAAATCCCCCAATTATATTTTTTCCAAAAATATCTGCCATGACTCTGATGTCTGGCTTTTAAAAATTAAGTATTTCAAGATTATTGTTTTTAGAGTTCAAATTTAGGCTCACATAACAGTCTCTTGAAACTCCATTTGGCCAGGGTCCATGTAACCAAGGTATAGTTCTTTATAGTGTCAGTTTATTATCAAAACTGTTTTAATTTCATTTATTAGAAAGCAACTACAAAAATTCAACTCCAGTGTGATTCTTGATTTACTAGGATCCTAAAACAAAAGTAGTCAAAGATTATGGATTATATCATATCAATTGTTTAAAAACTGTCATCATAAAATGTAGTCAGTAGCACCTGAGTACAGGAAAGGAGAGAAGAGAAGAGAAAAAAGAAGAAGGAGACAAGGAAGTTGGAAGAGGGAGAACAGATGAAGGACAGAGTCAGAGGAGAAGGTGAGAAGTGCTGGCTGGGTTGAGTTGAGAATCTGCCTCCTAGCGCGCAGATGCTGGTTCTTGCACCGCTGTCACTCCTGGCAGGGTGACTTCTCCCTGGATGTTGTCAAGGGGAATACAAAAAATGTCTCCCCAGGGAAGCCAGCTGTCTGATCAGCCTTCCTGTCCAGTCCATGACAGAGCAGAATCCTAAGCTCCTGGAGCTGGGTCTCTTTGTTCTGTGCCATTTGTCCTTCGACTCCGTTTAAAATGTGTCCTCCTGCTGCTTCTCATCACCATCATCCTCGCCAACGACCTCCGTTTCGAGACTCTTGTCTGCAGCACTTCGGTGTCATTTTCATTAGGTAATGCATTTCTGTCGCCTGACCCAGGAGCCACATTTCTGCCAACCTCTGCCTCTGACCTCTATGTATTCAGAGAGGGATTTCGCCCATGCATTGAAATTTCTGATTCAGTTCTCTGGCAACAGGTCCGTGGCCTTCAGAAGTAGGGCTACCTTGACATGAACTCTGGAATGGCACGGAGATACACTGTTTTTGATACCTCCTGTGGGTTTTCCTCTGAAAAATCTTTCTTATACGGAAAAAAAGAAGTCTGGTTTTATTTTATTGGAAAACTTCCTTAGAATTGTCTTTCCTCATCCTTTTTTTTCTTGTTAAGCTCTAAAAACAATTGAAAAGTGCTTTGCCATGCACATCTAAGGCATTTTATACTGTTCAAAACATAGTTATATATTTTTCTATAGCCGGTATTTCGGTGATTATTTAATGCTCGTCCAATTTAACAGAAATGGCATATAATTTGAATTTAGTAATGGTAAGCTTGTCAGTACTCAGAGTAAAATCCTACCATATCCCTGTGCAAAAGGTTTTTAAACTTACAGTAACGTCAGGTGGGGAAAATTGTTGGGAACCCAAACTCTGGATTCTGCTGCCTGGATTTGACACTTGGGGCCTTGGGGAAATTAATGAACTATTCTGAGCCTCCACCATCGTAGCCATTAAAATGCACATAATAGCAGTGCCTGTGTCATTAGATTTAAGTGAAAATGATAAGAGAATATGGTTAAGACGTTTAGCACGCATTTGCCACATGTAAGGCAATGCATAATTGTTAGTCACTATTGTAATTAATAGCAGTACTAATGTTTAGAATTTTTTAAGTTATTATTGTTATACTTTGTTTTTAAAATGTTAAAGTTCTATGCCAGTATCCTGTTGAGGAATGTTAGCGTTTTGAAAATTAAATATATTTTTGCCTAATTTTTGGTTTTGGGATTTCAGGCATTTTTCCCAGTGCTGTTCCAAAGACATGTCCACACTGATGGAGATGCTCTGTGTCTATGGCAGCCATGTGCTCCATGTGGCTACTGAGCACTTGACATATGGCTAGTGCAATTGACAATCTGAATTTCTAATTTTATTTCACTTTTTAGTATAAATATTGTGTGGGTGATACTTACACAAAGTATTTCATCTGAGAAACTGAAATAGCTACATGTCACTAGTGCCCGCAGTATTGAACAGTGTTGCTCTAGGCAACTGTTTTGTTAAAATAGGTAAAATTATTATCCCAATTCTATAAGAGTATATAAGACATAAGACAAATCACTGTAATTAATTTCCCCACACTTCAGTTTGTGACCCATTTTCTTTTCTTTTCTTTTTTGACTCCTGGGTGATGTGTGTGTGTGGGGGTGTGTGCTGGATCAATTTCTTCTTCTTTTTTTTTCCTTTTCAATTCAGGGGGTACATATGCAGGTCTGCTACGTGGGCATATTGAGTGATTCTGGAGTTTGGGCGTCAGTTGAACTCATCACCCAAATAGTGAACATAGCACCCAAGAAGTAGATTTGCAGCCCTTGCCCCCTCTCTCTCTCCCTCCCTCCCTCCCTGCTCCCTCCCTCCCTGCTCCCTCCCTCCCTGCTCCCTCCCCTCTTGGAGTCCTCAGTGTCTGTCATTTCCATCTTTATGTCCACGTGTGCCCACTGTTTAGCTCCCACTTATAGCTGAGAACAGTCAGCATCTAATTTTCTGTTTTTGCATTAATTCACTTAGGAAAATGTCCTCTAGCTGCATCCATGTTCCTGCAAAGGACATAATTTCATTTTTTATGGCTACATAGTATTCCATGGTGTATATGTACCATATTTTCTTTATCCAATAATCCACTGATGGACACTTAAGTTGATTCCATGATCTTGTTATTGTGAATAGGGCTGCAATAAACATAGGAGTGCAGGTGTCTTTTTGAACAAAACTATTTTTTTTTCTTTTGAGTAGATACCCAGTAGTGGAATTGCTGGGTCAAATGGTATATCTATTTTTAGTTCTTTGAAAAATCTCCATACTATTTTCCACTAGGGTTGAACTAATTTACATCCCTTCCAGTAGCATATAAGTGTATCTTTTTCTCCATACCCTCACCAACATCTGTTATTAGTTTGACTTTTTTTAAATAACCATTCTGACTGGTATGAGATGATATCTCATTGTGGTTGTAACTTGCATGTCGTTGGTGATAGTGATATTGAACATTTTGTCATGATCGTGGGCTGTTATATGTCTTCTTTGGAGAAGTACGTGTTAATATTAATAATGTGACCTATTTTCCAAGAGATCAAGACCATCTTGGCCAACATGGTGAAACCCCGTCTCTATTAAAAGTACAAAAATTAACTGGGCGTGGTGGCAGGTGCCTGTAGTCCCAGCTACTTTGGGAGGCTGAGGCAAGAGAATCACTTGAAACGGGGAGGCGGAGGTTGCAGTGAGCAGAGATTGCACTACTGCACTCTAGCCTGGCGACAGAGCGAGACTCAGTCTCCAAATAATAATAATAATATAATAATAATAATAAATAAATCACAATTATGTGACCTATTTTCTAAAACAAAAACATACAGTTGCTTAATTATACTGTGGGAAGATTCAGAGACTTTCAATCATGTGAAATTGAACTTCCTACCAGGTGGGTGCTCCCCTACCCTCTGCCTTTACCTGAAACCTGTCGCCCACTTGCTGTCTCCCTTATACTCCCAGCTTGCTTCTACCGTACAACTACAGGAGAAACCATTCTGGAAAGTTCTTCCCCAGACATTTCTCCGGCTTTTCCTGTGGTCTTCATTCAACTCTCAGCATTTCAGAGGCTGGCTCCCGCCCCTGCCATCCTCCCCTCCAGGCCCAGCTGCTCCACCCTTGCCCTGCCACTTCTTCACATCAGCCTGTTTTATGTTCTTCACGGCACCATCGTGAATGATATTTGTAGCTTATCTGTTTGTTATATTCTGCCCTTCTCCTATCTAAAAAGTAAGTCTTGTGCGAGAGGAACCCTATCAACATATGCACCACGGAACACCAAGGACTCAGAACAGAGTCGGTAGAGACTCAGTGCTCAAAATATCCTGCTCAAAACATGAATCCACAGGGGAATTTAATCATTTGCATTTCTGCACTTTGCATTCACGTATCAATCACCTTCCTTTTTCTTCCATGTTGCTGCTTTTTATTACATATGAATTTAGCACATTTAGAGATCCATGGATCCACTCAAGAGCTACTGCTGAAACAAAATTCAACTTTGGTCACGATTAAATTTTCTCTTTAAAATCAATATATTCCATGTCATAAAAGACTATTCTTCATACTAGCATTCTGTGCTTGAATTCCAACATATGTTTTTCTATATAATCTTTTAATCATTTTTTTAAAAAAACAATGATTTTATCTTGTAGTCATTACTGTATAATTTTTAATTATTTAAAAATAATTATTTAACAATAATCTTGTTAAAACCAATTCAGTAAGACTCATCATTCCCCTACCCTACCTTTGGTAGTATTATGGAAACAAAAATGCTAAAGTCGGAGTTTGTATCCTTAAAAAGCCTTCCTTTTTTTTTTTTGTCCTGAGACGGCATCTCACCCTGTCACCCAGGCTGGAGTGCAGTGGCACAGTCTCGGCTCACTGCACCCTTGGCTCCCTGGGTTCAAGTAATTTTCCTGTCTCGGCCTCCTGAGTTGCCGGGTTACAGGTGTGTGCAACCACGCCTGGCTAATTTTTGTATTTTTAGTAGACATGGGGTTTCACCATGTTACCCAGGCTGGTCTTGAACTCTTGACCCCCTGATCTGCCTGCCTGGGACTCCCAAAGTGCTGAGATTATAGGCGTGAGCCACCGCGCCCAGCCTTCTTGTTTGTTTTTAACTAGGAAGGAAGATGAGATGGTCACCAGTAACTATGGTAGATGACCTGGTGCCCAGACTCAGAGGAGTCCTGGGGAAATGAAGCCCTGATTAGCAATGGGAAGGAAAGGGTGTAACTAGGTGGCAAAGGCATCTGTGGGTGTTAAGGAACCTTCAGGATTAATATTGCCAGCTACTCAAAGAGAGGGATAGGTGTTATTTTAATTAGGAACTTTACACCAAATTGAAGATATTTGTCAACATCTGTGCGTGTTGATAAGTACTGAGTTTCCCAAAATTCCTCATTGTTGTTAGCTAAGTAATTCATTAGAGACAACTGAACTGAAATGATAGGTTTTTTCCCCATGTCTTTCCAATTAAAAGGGTTCCACCAGCCAGAGAGTCTATTGACAGTATTCTATTTGGAAACGTGTGTTCCCAAGTTAAATTTGGGATGAAAGGAACACTGGGCAGAGAATTCTTTACTGGCCCACTCTATCCCTGGAGTCGTCCTGGATACTCTCTGATTCCACTTGGGACTCATCCCATGCAGCAAATCGTATTTATCTAGGATTGCTGAGGACTATCATGTTAATATTACAGTAGCTGACTTTAAATGATTGTAGGAAAATGTAAGACTGAGATCCTTTCAACTTCCTATTTCTGTATGACACTTGTTTCCTCTTCCTCACCTTTCACATTTGCACAGGGAGTGGTATGAAGAAGCTCTTCTGAGACCCCTTAGCAAGGTCAAGGATTAGAAAGATTCAGAAAGGAGCGAGGTGCTCCCCTGCACCCTTTGTGAAGTGATGAGCCGGGGGTTAATACTTCCTGCAGGTGCTGGAGGTTGGTAAAACAAAGTGCTGTCAGGTGGGGATTCTGCATTTGGGAGCCACAGATCGCTGGTGGCTCGCCCTTGCCTGGAACGTCAGGAGGGCTGTGGCCTGAGGTGCAAGTGCCCTGAATCCGGAGTGCCCTGGGCAGCTGAGATGGGGAACAAATGGATGAAAGGATGCTTTGGAGGTGGCTCCAGGGCTGGCCTATTGCCAGAGTTTGGAGCAAGGACATTTGAGTGCTTTTCCTGCAAGAGATGTGGGCCATACAGGCAAAATCAGTATTGGGTTGATGTGGGTCTCCTCAGCAGGTGTCCAGGAGACCTTCACAGGGTGTGTTCCACTGGGAGTCCAGTGACAGAGGACAAAATTGCAAGTAACCCTCCCAGAACAGAAATGCATCTGTGCAGGATGAGGGAATCCCAGGAGAGAGGAGCCCAACAGGAGAGCTCTGAAGAGGACCTGCATTGAGTTAGAGTCAGCTTCAGTCATACCAAGGCCTCTCTGGGGACCCCAGCATTCAACTTTCCAGCTGAGAAAGGACAAAACCAAGCAGCCACCTGGAGCAAAGCGTAGGGAGTGAAAGAACTGCATTCTCCATCCCCACTGCAGCCTTCCAGCCATGAGCTGTGGGAAACAGAAATACTGAATGCTCGGTTAATTCTGGAGTTTGGAAGAGCATCTTTACATGTAGATTCTAATCATAGAATTAAGATTATTTCACATTATAAAGTGACCCCAAGTCTGTCTCTTCACTACATATAGGCAGGTGTGGTGTGGGAACTCTCTCAGAAGATTTGTTCAGTGTCTGAGAAAGGTTACTGAATCCGATATTTTTTTAAAGGTGGTAGGAAAACAATAAAATTATGCTTTCTTATGTCTGCAGTTGTGTCTATTCAACTGATCGTATTTATGTATTTATATTTGGGTCAGGCTCTTACCCTGTCACCCAGGCTGGAGTGCAGGGGCACAATCACAGCTCGCTGCAGCCTCGACCTCCCCAACTCAAGCAGTCCTCACACTGCTAGGACCACAGGTGCACTCTGCCGCACCTGGCTAATTTTTATTTTATTTTTTTTGTAGAGACAGGGTCTCACTTTGCTTCCCAGGCTGGTCTTGAACTCCTGGCTCCGACAGTCCTCCTTCCTCAGCCTCCAAAAGTGCTGGGATTATAGGTATGAACTACCGTGCCTACCTCCCATTTTAAATATTTGAATAAAGAACAATTTGTTACTAAAATTGGCCCTAAACAGTATTTAATTTTGCATTTATAATGAAAACAAACAGGCTTTTGAAATAGTTTGGGGTCATCCTATGGCAGAGGCCATTGGAAAGTCTACTGCCCCTGGACTGGGCTGGCTTTCAGTGTGAATCTCAGACGTCCTGATTCATGCCCAGGTGCAGCCCACCTTGTGGAGGAACCCGTGTAGCATAGGCGAGGCAAAGGTGGGCTGGCCCTCGCGGAGATTGTAGTTCAGCCTGAGAGGCGGATAGATAATGAATGCATCTTCACTCTAAAGAGTACCCATTTTAAAAAGTGTTGAGAAAGAAAATGTAAGAAAAAAGTGGAATCACGAGACAGCATGAAAGTGTAGCCTCATCTTGAGTGGGAGGCCCTGGGGGCCTTGCTAGGGATGAAATATTTGAGTTGAATGTGGACGGGGCATAGGCAGATAGATAGGCAGCGTGTTGGGAACCGCACAATGCTGGCAGCGGGAACAGCCTGTGCTGTGCTGAGGAAGGAGGGGAGAGTGCTGTCTGTCTGAAGAACTAGAAGAGCCTCAGGATGAGTGCAGGGAGGGTGGGCCCTGAGTCCCCAGCCGGGCTGGAGAGCAAGCAGGGCAGATCCCTCCTTCCAGATGACATCGCCATCACAGTTGCTGGCAGTTTTTGGCTTCTTAAAGCACATTACAGTACTTGTCTTTCCTCCTCTTCTCAAAATGAAGGCAATAATACTTTTTATTTTTCACAGAGTTGTTAGAGGATTAGAGGACTCAATGTGGGCCTGAAGAGGAGTTTGTACGACTTAGGAGAAAGCAGGGTCTGGTTAGGACCAGTGTATTTCAACCTTGTAACTTGTCCAGCAATTGTGTTTCAGTGTGTTTCCAATGCATGATTTATTCATGTCTGTTAGTGAAATAAAAGGCCAGGAGGTCATCTGGGTGCACTGTGGTTGTAGGATTTCCATGGGAGTCCAGCGTGCACATGCTCCTGGGACAGACAGAAGAGCCGACTGGGAAGCTTGTTTAGGGGTAGTGGAGAGGAGGAGGAATAACGAGGCCACTCTGTCATTTCAGCTCGCTCTCTTTTGCTGCTTCTCAGCCTCTGCATCTATAAATAGTTGAGGCTTCTGGAACAAGCACAGTGTCAGGGCTGGTGACAGGAGGAAGGAGGGGAATTTGCCGTCCTTTGGGTTCCCTTGAGAGGATGGCCTCCCTTAGGCACCTACAGCCGTTGGATGAGAGCAGGATCCAGATGACAGCATTAAGTGTCACAAGATTGGACCAGCCTTGGGGACATGGACAGCCCGCTCCGATCATTTCATCTGACTCGGTCTCCCCAGCTCACCTCATGGACAGTCCTGCCTCCCCTGATGTCTTCAGGTTGGTATTTGAATTTAAAAATGTAGAGGTTAACTGGGCATAGGGATTATGTAAAATAGTGGGTTTTTTTTTTTTTTTCAAACTTTTCTCCCTGAAACCGTACAGTTCGCTGATGCACCCCAGGGCAATGAGGGAGTGAGAGGGGGTGAATCAGGCAGCCCGCCCTCCAGCCCCAGCTCCACCAGACCAGCGACCCTTTCATCTCATTCACGTGTTGAACTTGGTCCACTAATTTCATTTGAAGTCAGTGTGGCCAATCTTTATTAAAATACACAGACCAACGATCAAATAAATAACTATTTTGGGCTCCTGATTCTGTCAAATTCTTTATTTTGCTGATAAAGACACATGGCTTCAAAAACACATTTCCGATGTTAGCGCCAGTCGTCTCTTGAATGTCACACATGTACTCCCGGGTAGTTTGCTCTGTAACATAGGGTCAGGCACCAGTAGGGGGAAAGACCGTCAGTAGGGAATGGTGTTATTGTCAGTGACTGCTGAAAACAAGCCTTCAAGCATTCACTCAGCTTTAGCAAAATGCGAAATGTGTACTTAGAAAAAAACAGGCGAAAAACTGAAAAATTAACTGACATGACATGTACACACAGTCACACATACACTCACACACTCACACGTACTCTTACACTCATGCACACTCGTACTCTCATACACCCTCACACCACTCACCCTCTCTCATGGATACACACACCCCCTTACATTTGCACATTCACAAACTCTTACACTCATGAACACTCACACTCATACATTCTCGCACCACTCACCCTCTCTCATGGACACACACACCCCCTTACATTTTCACACTCACACTCATACATTCTCACACCACTCACCCTCTCTCATGGACACACACCCCCTTACATTGGCACACTCACATACTCTTACACTCTCATGCACACTCACTCTCACACCACTCACCCTCTCTCATGGACACACACACATTCTTACATTTGCACACTCACATACTCTTACACTGTCATGCACACTCATGCTCTTATACACACATTCACACACCACTCACCCTCTCGTGCACACACATACATTCTTACACTTGGAATCTCACACATACACACACTCATATACACACTGTCACAGTCTCACAACCTCACTCGTGCACACATACATCCTCACACACAGTCACACACCCTCATTCACACACATTCTCACACACCACACACCATCACATACACACACACTACTCACACACCCTCGTGCAGACACGTGCCCATCCTCATACACACACTCTTATACGCACTCATACCCTTGAGTTCTCACACTCACATGTTCACACACAGACACACACACACTCACTCATACACAGGGGAACATAAGAGCCGGCATCAGAGCAAAAATAATTCAGCTTTCAGGGACCCAGGAAATGGTCGTTCCTGTGCACGGGGTGGTGCTGAAGCTTCCTCAGGAGCAACCTGTCAGCCTGGTGTCATCACAGTCATGGTTGGCATCTGTACGGAGAGAACAGTTCCTCGCTGTGGAAGTAAAATGGCAAATTGTGGGAAGAGATGAGCTGGGTAACACTGGCTCCTCTTGAAATGCAGAGCCTGTGTGGGCACAGCTTCTGGGCAGCTGGGTGCCTGCAGCTGGGCACCTGGGCATCTGAGCACTCAGGCAGGGACTCTGAAGCATCCATGCTTGGGAGATATCCCACCCCTTCTGATGGCCGCCAAGGGGACACACACTCAGATGTCCTGGGGATGTCGAGGGAGGGAAGCATGTCTCTTCACTAAAAGAATGGGAGCAAAAGAAGAGCCGTGAACACGTGTTTTTGCTTCTTAGAAACAGCTGCATGGAGCCAGTGGACTCAAATACGCCCAGGTGCAGAGCTCTGACGCTTTAAGAAACCTAATGCTTCAGTAAATAAGTGGAGACACCTGGGAATGGAGTGACCATGGGCTTGGTGGAGCTTCCATGGAAAGATCCATCTTTTCCCCGCAGAGGTTGCTTGGTGTTGTGAAAATGGAGAGAAGCCAGGGAAGGCCAGGTTGCCCACGGTGGAGCGGCACAGTGGGAGCTGAGGACCGCCTGGATGAGGGACACTCTGCACCGAGCAATGACACCTCCCTGACCCCGTGGGGGCCGCTGAGGAGGTCCTGAGGAAGGTGCATGCCCTCCGTCAGGGTGCAGAGCCCACTTCCACCCAAAGGAATCGGAGTTACACCTTATAATGTTTGTCATGATTCTAACCTGCTTTCTCCTGCATAAAAGTCACTTGCACAGTGAAATCTGGCTCTGTAACTACCCCTCCGTCACCCAGCCCGCGGGATATAACATTCACTTATTTGACAAATATTTATTGAGCAATTATAATATGCTAAGCACTAGATGTATCTAGTGGGGATTAATAAGGAGAAAAACACTTTGTATCCTATCATAGGTACATTTATAGTTAAAGGTTTTCACATTTTCAAAACAAACTTAAAATGTTTTTTGAAAAATGCATATTTTCCTGCCATAATTTTTTTGATGTGAAGATTTACAAGGTTATGAGAAATTAAACATTAAATTTTAGATGCAGTTATCATATTTTAACATATTTAAACTATAGGAAACTGAGGCTATCCCAGATTATACAAACTATATGGGGCTAGAGAGAAAAGTCAGAACAATGGAAGGTGAGTGAAAAGTACAGCTGACAATCATTTAAGCGGCCTGAAAGACCTTTTACGGAAAGAGAAACAAATGCGTCTCAAACCACCAGCTGTTTGCCAAACACTTTATCTGTAGCCACCTGAAGCCCCTGATATGGTTAGGGTTTGTGTCTCCACCTAAATCTCATCTTGTATTGTAATTCCCCTTATCCCTGTAATCCCCACGTGTTGGGAGAGACCAGGTGGAGGTAATTGAATCATGGGACTGGTTTCCCCTGTGCTGTGCTTGTGATAGTGAGTTCCACGAGATCTGATGGTTTTATAAGGGGCTCTTCCCCATTCGCTCAGCATTTCTCCTTCCTGCCTGCTTGGAAGAGGTTGCCTTGCTTCTCCTTCGCCTTCCACCGTGATTGTAAGTTTCCTGAGTTCTCCCGAGCCACGCTGAACTGTGAGTCAATGAAACCTCTTTCCTTTATGAATTAATTACCCAGTCTGGGGCAGTTCTTTATAACAGTGTGAAAGTGAACTAATACAAAACGCAGACGAAAGCAGTGTTCAGGGAAGCTGGTGACTTGCTTGAGGTCACAGAGATTCGGATTTGCCTCTAGGACAGTGTAGGACACAGCTCTGTTTTATTGGACACTCCTAATCACTTCTCAGGCACCATGTGTCTGGATAACGATGGCATTTTGCAAAAACAGAAGCCCTGTTAACATTTATGTAGATAAGTAGGACATTCTAGAATTTTTTTGTGTGTAACTGAAACCTTGAGATTCCTACCCACCTCCCCTCCCCCTCGTAGCCCTCACACACCTCCTGCCGCCCATAGGCTGAGCACACAGTTCATCCCTCCTGTTCCCAATGTCCTCCTGTCTGTGGAGTTCATTGGAAGGAAAGAGAAAGCTCGTAAAGTGCAAGCTAAAAGTAAATGCTTCAAAGAAGGTCACTGACTTCGCAGATAGTGTAGCCAGGATTATTTTTCATTTTGACACACAAAAGGGATAGACTTTAAGATTTCTGTACTTGTTTATGGCCTGGTTATTAAGAAATCCAAAAATAAATAATTTAACTGAAAACATTTTAGGCCATGGCTTTGTGTAGACGTTTTTCAAACTACCATGGCAGAAATATGGTATGTACAATTAAAGGTTTCAAAATAAAAAGCTGCCTTTCTAAACCCAAGTATGTATATTCTAGAAAATTCAGCTCAAACTTCCTTCAACCATCTGAATTACAGGTCTCTACTATTTTGTTTTGTTTGCTTGTGGTTGCTTCAATTATCTCACAATTTACTTTTAAATTATTTACAGTATAATCACAGACTATGGATACTTTGACAGAATAATATGATTGAAAAAACAATTGTGGATGATAAAAAATTTTAAAGCAATATTTCGGTCACATTTTATGTTTTTTTTGTCTTTCATTTCTCACTTGACAGTTTATTATATTTCTACGTGTTCTCATAAGAAATTATTTTAATGTCTGATATTCCATTATGTGAATTTATCATGACATATTCTCCTGTTTCTGCACATTAAATTTAGTTTTGATTTTTTAGGAATTATAAAAATGTGCTCAGCATAATTGATTATACATTCTGTGCCCAATTCTAATTAGTCCTGTGACAGAATTTTAGAAGGAGAGTTAGAAAACTGAGTGTCTAACCTTGTTAAGGCTCCTGATAAATGTTTTTCTCAATTGCGTTTATATACATTTACACATCTGTGGCTTCAGAAGTACTATTGGCCAGGCGCGGTGGCTCACGCCTGTAATCCTAGCACTTTGGGAAGCTGAGGCAGATCACTTGAGGTAAGGAGTTCGGGATCAGCCTGGCCAACATGAAAAACCCTATTTCTACTAAAAATACACAAGTTAGCCGAGCGTGGTGATATGTGACTGTAGTCCCAGCTACTCAGGAGGCTGAAGCACGGGAATCACTTGAACTGGGAAGGCGGAGGTAGCAGTAAGCCAAGGTCGCACCACTGCAGCCTGGGCGAAGGAGCGAGACTCTGTCTCATTAAAAACAAAAACAAAAACAAAAACAAAAGCTAGGACTATTTATTCTATCTGGTCATATATATGATTCTGACCTCCAAAGTGGAGACGGTGTCTTCTCAAAGCCATAAATCTGTAGGGTGTTTAGCAGGTAGATATTTTGTATCCTGATGAATTTCAAAATTCTTTTGGTATTATTCTCTTCTCCTTGGGTTTTTTTGGCTTTATTGAGATGATTTATATGATTTTTAAAGTCAAATAATTTTACAGGCTAACAACAAAAATAAGTATAAGTACTATTTTAATACCAGTTTTAAAATGTATGTGTATGTTTTTGTGCATTCAAATGTCAAATGTGAGGTATATACATGTACAAATATATTTCAAAGATAAATATTTTCCCCTTTCATCTTTTCTGTAAATTGTAGCTAGAATTGCATTTCTAAAGTAAAGATACACATAGAACTCTCATAAAATGCTGTGATAACATTTTGTCTGTATGACAAAGCGCTATGTCTGTAATGGGGCCTGGCAGCCCTCCTAATCTAGCCCCATTCCTCTAGCCTTGACAGGTAATTTTACATATTCCAAGTATGTCACATATTTTTATACTATGTCCTATGCCTAAAGGAAGCATGCTGTGGATTTTTTTCTTCCCACTATTCCTTCACTGGAATACCTAGACTCTCCAAAGGTCAAATCTTCACACTAGAATTCTCAGAATGCTGACTGCCCCATTGAGATATTTAGGCACCGGATCTAAGTCTATATGACTCTGTTGGTTGAATGAGTACTATTTTTAAAGCAAATATACTGGAAAGGTTATAAGGTCTGGAGTGGTCATTTGGTCATAGTGTGCATTTGTTTAATTTGATTATCCTCTTTCAAGGGAGCGAAGGAAGAAGTAGTATTGACTCCTCGGAGCAGGCTTGAGTGTTTTTCTAGGGCTCTTGTTTAAGCAGGTGAAAGTTCATGAAGACCTTTGTACCTCTGGGGAAGGAAGGACAATTGGCCTGGGAGGCAGTTGATCTGTAATTTCACAAGCCTTGGAATTCTGCTTGTGGCTGACAGTTTCCGATAAGACTGTCTAGAAATCTGGTAGGTAGTGGCTCCTCACTCCAAATAGGGGAGTCTTACCTTCCTCCATACCTTCAATGGAGCCAAGGAGAAGGTGTGGAAAATGAATTTTTTAGATCCCTGTGTATGAGTGACATTCTTTGCCACATCTGGATTGGCTCTATAATAGTGACTGGTATTCCTTGTCAAAGTAATTCAAAAGTGTACAAGGACAAGAATTGACATGTGCTAATACCAGTATTTAAACTGTTGGTGAGAGAACTAGGCAGCAGTAGCTAGGGAGATGGAAGCCCCAGGCAAAGGACCTTAGGTACACTTTTCTGTTGGTCACAGTATACTCAGCCTATTTAATGCCAACGTGATATCAAACCAGTTAATGAAACAAAAACACTTATTTGAGGACTTCAATATGATTAAAGATAGTTTCAAATTCTAGAGATTCCAGAGAAAGAAACAAGAGGTAAAGGAGTTACAATGCAACATGATAAAGATGGTTTAACATTTTTAACAGATACATAAAGATTTCCTCCCCACCCCCATTCCCAGAAAAGCCTCTAGAACAATTCTAATCACATTTCGTCAACAAGCATCTCCTGGGCGATGATGCCATCTATGTGTAGGTACAGAGAATTTTGGGATCCAGATATAAGCCTGCAGCCCCATAGCCGATAGCCCAGTGGGCGGCAAGCTCGAATCTGCTGATAACATCCAGGTACAAATACCAGGGATGTAAGAGCAGAAGGATGAGCAAGTTGCCATGGAAATGGTACACAGAATATCAGTTTCCTTTGGGAAGGGAAAATCTAACATGAAAGGTGATATTTGAATTGAGCCTTTAAAAAAGCACAGAAATATATCTCCAGCCCCAATTCCTTGGCCTCTTTATCTGTTGACTACAGTACCACAGGGGACCTCTAGCCTGCCTCTCTCAAGGTGTTGTCCTCACTTTGTAACAAATCTTACCACAACATCCTCATCTACCTACCTCTTAGCCTCATCACTGAAACTAAGAATAGTCCACATCATTGAGCTCCAAACTTCCAACAGGATCTGACCTTTGAGTCACTGGGGAGGGAGTGAGAGTTCGAGAAACATTTCGACAACACACTTCTCCCCAACTTGACCTTCACTTCTGCCACCCTGGACTTTTCCCTGGTCTCTGAATTGAGAAGCCCTTCCTCTTTTCTGCTTTTGAAACGGTGTTTTATGGTCTTGCATATATTTAACAGGAAGTTTTGCATTGTCCCTTCAGGTCTCTGCCTTGGTTTGTGTATGTATTGTAATGTGTATTATAGGTGTGTGATTGTTTCCTTAATGAGCCTCTCCCCAGTCTGGAGTCTCAGCCCCTTGAGGACAGGCACAGGGCCTACCACATTGCATGACAAGTAGAATGGACTCAATAAATGCTATTTAAGAAGAAAAAAATGAATAAATGCCAATCTCCCAATAGAAATAAATTGAGAAAAAGGGCGTAAGTTTCAGCGGGGACAGCATGAAAAAAACCTTGTAGTCATGAAAGCACAGGTCATATTCAGAGACCCACAGTGAGGGCTAAGTAATAGAATGCACTCAGGATGAAATGCAAAAGAGGCTGGGGTGTTTGGTTTGCTTAAGATGCTTGATAGCATGCTTGTGTTTTGGATAATAGAATTTACGATAATGCAGATTTTTAAAAAGTTATGTGTGAACCCTATTTTGTTTGTGAGTTATATCTGGACTGCAATGCAGGACAGTAGGCTAGCAGAGAACCTGGAGGCAGGGATTTTGTTCAGACTTCTTTTTTAACCTTTCCACTGGTCACACTAGGGCAAAAGAGCAAGCAAGGCCAGGAAATCAGATTAGATATTAAAATCTATGCTGGCACTTGAAAGTGAAAATTAAGTGATGGTTTGGTGTTGCTCTTGTCTTTGGGCCAGTAATAAAGAGAACTGTAAATGTGTTTTAGAGGACACCTAATAGCTGCTACCCAGCTCATGTGGAGCCGGCCCCTGGTATTGGGAGAATGCTCAAGTCATCTCTCTGCCTTCTGCTTCTTCAAGTGGATCAGCTCCAACAAGTACAACTGAATGACATCTTCTGTGACCCTCACCTCATTTTCTTTATTATTACTTTTTTTTTATTTTTGACACATAATAATTATAAATATGGAGTACCTATTGATGTTTTGATACATATAATGTATAGTGATCACATCAGAGCAATTAGCATCTTCGTCATCTCACATGTATCATTTCTTTGTGTCAAGAACTTTCACTATTCTGTTTGATCCTATATATTGTGGCTAGCTGTAGTAATCTACAGTGCTGTAGAACATAGAACTGATTCCTTCTATCTAGCTGCAATTGCATATCCTTTAACAAAGCACTTCCCATCCCTGATTTTATTTATTTTAGTTGGAAAACGCTATGATCTGAGCTCATGGATTCCTGTTCAGAGCTTGATCCTGAGAGAATAGGACTAGCACCATATCGTCAAATTGGGCATAATCACTAACATTCTCCTGTGGTAAACACAACACCCCCTCCACCTTCCAGAAGGCAGCAACTGGATTGCTTCCCTGGGACAAGTTCCAGTCCCTGGCTACAAGAGGGGTGAGGTGCATCAGGATATTTTGGTGGTTTATTTTCCTCTACTAATTTCATTAAAGCATTTCCCCTGAGAACTAAAGCTCATTACATTAATCCTTTAGCAGCAGAGAAGACAGGAGGAAAGAGAAGGGGAAGGAAAAGGAGGCTTAGTAATAAGCTATTGGAAGGTCTTTAGAACACAAGATAAAAGCCCAAACATGCAGCTGCACCCGTACAGAAAGGAGAGGAAACAGAATAGGTGTTTTTGGTGTAGATGCTATAGGTGCCTTTGTTGGATATGGGTGTGCATGTGCTGTTGACACTCTTGAGTTAGAAGTGAGCATCTAGATTTGGGGGAATAAATATATCTCCATGTGAAGGAACAAAGGAAGAACCAATGAAGGAAAAGGCAAGTATGGGGGTGGGGGGGAAGGTGAAGACGAGGTAGTAACTGATGCCAAACATTGAGCATCATGTTGGGGACAACAAAGTCCACAGTTCTCAGGTCACGGGTGACATTGGAGAATTTTTTGCATCAGGTAATTTTAAATCACCTTAGGTCACTGGAGTTTAAGTAGGGAGTTTGTGAAGGAGTCAAAGTATTGACAGAATTGTTTGCTGATACTGGTGATGGTTATAGTAAAGAGAAGAAATTGTTGAAGACAATAGATGCCTGTTCAGTTAAGGGTTATGTCAGCTATAACCAAGTTTCCCAGCCGGTCAGCCTCGAGTGTCTTCTCGCCCAGTATCTTCTCTGCTATCAGTTTTCTTTCTACACAGTGGTGCTGAGGATGAGGCAGGCCTGACTATACTTGATACTAGGACTGTGTTTTCACCTCCCTGTCTATAGCGAGTACCTCCCCCATGTGCTACCCTATGTTAGACTCTATGGATAAGACCTGAACTGCAGCATCCTAAGATAATACATGTTGCATCAATTTTTTCAAAGGTAAACGGCTTGACGAATATGTGTGAGATATTATTAGACTGAAAGTATAATAGCTATAATAGTCAATCTTCCTCTATTATGGCAAGTTATTTGAGAAAGTCTCATGACACATTTATGGAAGGATTGGAGAGAAGTAGATTGGATAACAGGCTTAACGATGCTTCATAGCTGGTTGGTGGCCTCAACAGTATTCATTGATGAATACCTGCTCATGGGGACCCCGGCGTGTCCAGGAAAACGGAGCTCACGTTCTCCGAATGCCTACTTTGCAGGCGTCGTGTTAGGGCTGTCACAGCCTTTTTCTGATTGTCATTCTTACAAACCAAGGAGGTAGATTTTTTTCAAGGCAATTTTACCCCTATAATAGAAGTAGGATTTCTTTTGTTTTTATTATTAAAAACCATTATATCTCTTGAAAAATAAAAGCTTAGAAAACTATAGTGAAAGTCTTTTCTATGAACAGGAACCTACTCACATTTTGATGTATATTCTTCCAGGCATATGACAACCTTCTGGACAAGAAATGTCTCAACCTGTCCTGTTTCACTACTGTACTGTGTGTGCACATTTTTCATAATTGTCAGAGTTGTTTGATTTTTGTGGATTTTCTGGTCTTGTGTATTACCATATTTATTTTCAAAAAGTCTTTTTTCACCTATATGTGGCAAATATTGTATTGACTTGACTTTTAAAGCATTTTTTATATAAAAGTTTTAAACTTTATGTAACATTGATCAGTCTTTTGTGTAATTGTTTCTACCTTTGGTATTAGATTCCAAAGGCCTTTCCCATACAGCTTATATAAAACTGTGTACCTTGATTTTCTTCTAATCATTTTTACATTACAAATTTAATGCAGCATAAGAGACTATATGCTTGTGAGCTATAGATCTAATTCTTTCATTCTCAAATGATTATCCAGTTGTCCCAGCCCCCAATCAATTTTTTCCTTCTGCTTTTAAATGTTTTTATTGTATGAAAAACTCCCCTGTTTAATTCTTTGTTTTTATCATCTGTTTTCTTTATCATGGATATTTCTGCTTGTTTATTTACTGGTGCCAATATTTTAATTATCATGAGTTCACAAGATATCATCTTAAGGAAGTACCACTTCTATATTCCTCAAATTTTCTTTACTATTTTAAGTACTTATTCATTGTTTTAAATAATAATTTTATAAAATTTCAGTGAAAATTATATTTACTCTTGTTCTACTCTATTAAAATTGAATTGAATATACACAGAACTTTCTCGATTGATAAGGAAGTTGCACATCTGAGAGATTCAATGACTGTTTCAAAGTAACAGAATTAAAAATCAACAGAGCTGGGAAATGATCCCAGGTGTACTGTCCACAAGAGTACCTTAAAGGATGGAGAAGACGCTAGATAATGGAATCAAGACCCAAAAATGTCTTGACTGACTGTGTAGATGAAAACCTCAGTTCCAAATTTTAACTCTGCCAGCACAGGGTATTACTCTTAAGTATAGGAGACCTTGCTTAACAATAGTTTTCAGAAAATGTCTTAGGGTTTTTAGGCTGTAATCTCAATGTGAGCAGCGCCGTGCCATAAATGCTCCTCAGACTGTAACAACGAATACCGTCAGTGGTTGTGAAGAACATTGAACAGATCTGGGCTCTGTAATCGGAAGAGCTGGTAAGAGATTATAGGTGGCCCATGGGATATGACAATGATAGTAAAGATTCTCAGAACAAAAACAAGCCGGCTATATCTGGCAGCTGTGGGTGTAACACCTTCCATGTCTCAGAAGAGATGTTGGGCATTTACATACTTTAGTTCATTTACTATTATAGCCTCGAAAAAAGATGGTCTCATCACTGATTTCCATGAGAAAAGGGGACTCAACTCTAGTCCATCTTTATGAGAGGTCTAAAGTCCCTTACCTTACGTTCCCTCTTCTTGAATATAAGAATATTGAGATACTATGGCCCTTCCTAAGTTCTTGTGTGTGCCTGTGTGTGTGTGTGTGCTTGTGTGTCATGTTTGTGCAGTGTATATAAAAGAATAGTTTTACCAGTAGGACTTTTACTAGTCAGTAAGACCACATTTAAATTCACCTAGTAGATGCCTGTTTTAGTACATTCTTCTGTATAATGAATTCACCTTTATATGCACACCAGCAAATTCTCTGGAGATGATCTTACTAACCTTTTCAGTAATTTTAATGTGACTCAACTAAAAGCATAAACTTATCACTGTGCAATGGTAGATGGTGAAGTTGAAAGGATGCATTTTTCTAAAAGTATTTAAGAGTGACTATTTTGCATTTTCTGTGACTCATTAAAAATTATAGGGTGAAGCCAAATAATTCCAAACATCATTTCAGTTGAGTTGAGCTTTCATAAGTAAGGATTTGCAGCATCATTATCCATATAATTCTGTGACCCAGAGAGAATAATAAAACAGTGCAGTGCTGGAAAGTGGGAGGGTGGATGCTGAAATAGGACTGTCTGCAGTTGCATTTGTTCTGACTTGCAGTATATTCCAAAGCACTTCCACTTAGCTTTTCTTCAAAAAAGAGCCAAGGGATTGCTTTCTTATTTAGTTACTACAATGAGCACATGAACATCAACAGAAAACACTATTGAAATAAGGAAGAAAAATAATGCTCTTATGCTCTTCATCTCTGAAAAATGTGGTTGTGTTGGTAAACCTTTGTGATGAGCTCACACAGGCTCTGCTTATAAACCTGTTGTAAATAACAGATGTTTGATTGTTCTCGCAGTGGCTCCGTGCTTCTTCAGAGAATCCAGTATTTTTAGCAGGTTCCCATGACTCATTTATGTTGTATTGAATTGGTTTGCTCTGTTAATGGCATGTGCTTACAGTCACGTGTTCCTGTTTTTTTATTTATTTGGATTAAAGATGGCACTTAGCAGTTTTATAGCAGCTTTCTGAGTTTCACATTTTCTAGTTTTCAAGAGTGTGCTACAATTCTGCACAATCATTTAAGCAATTACTACTAAGAGGAAATTCTGATTACTGGTTATAACTGGATAAAGTGTTTTCATATGCAAAAATTGTCTTAATAAAGCTATCGCTAGCATTTCTCAATTACATTGAGTCTCTCCTGAAAACTAGAATCACATCATTTTCCTTTTCTTCTGTGTATTCGGCCTAGGGTAATGTTTAACATATAATTATCAGCAAAATGTTGTTGATTATATAAATATAAGTAAAAATATACAAAAAAGTTTAATATCAGTATTATGTAATTAAGTTTTGCAAAAGTATATATGTATAAGGATTAATAGCAAAGTCTAAAAGCAAGAATTCTTGAGGATGGTTGACTGATTACTGATTTCAAAGCTACCATTTTTTTAAAGATGTGTTGAAAACTCAGAATGTCATTGTAATACTTGGTACAGTATTTATGGGCTGTCCATCTTCTTTGAAGCTCATAGCGTCCCCTAGGTCTGATCTCATTAAATTTCATGCTGTTTCTCTGAGGTAGGTTATGAATCATAACTAAATTATAAATGAAAAGCTGTTAGATTTATAATAGAGTATTTCATGGATGGAGTCTCATAGGGCAGAGAGGCCTGGACTCTACATGAGCACGTCTCAGATATCATAGGACAGAGTTGCTCCTAAGTGTAGTGTATGCTGTTGTGTAAGTTCTAGGGTGTGGAAGAGAGAAGCAGTTGCCATCGTTAACTCAGAAACCCCTAAGAAATACAATTGTTCATCATGAATATTGCAAATACTGAAACAAACAAAGGAAGATTTACTTCTCTGGGTATCAGACAAACAGAAGAACCAGCTAGCTTCTGCTTGCAAAATATCTCAGTAGTGGGCTCCCTAGAGAAGTTGAAGCTGAGTGACTCTCAGGATAGGAAGATACAAGGCACCATCAGCTCTTCTGATTCCTGTACCTACCCACAAGCAGGACAACAGGAGCAAAACTACCTGGGTGTTGGGCCTCACCAAGACACAGGAAGGGAGAAAAGGATCAGGGACTTTCCAGATCTCAAAGGCGAGTTAGTAGTTGAGATGGAAAGTACAGAACAGAGAATTACATACTATTTTCCCATCTTTAAACCCTGCATGTTTATTCTTTGGGTAGGCAAAAAATGGAATATCTGTTTATATTTTATTTGGTGGATTGTTAGGCGATATATGCCTTACCATAGTCTAGTGACTTTTGAAAGGGCTTATTTCAAAATAGACTGGAAACTAGTTGAACTACCAATATATAAGTTTTCAGTGAAGTTTGAGACACATCATTTCTACTTAAAAAATGATTGATATAAATTTCCATATGGTCACATATTTTTCCATTGTAAATATGTTAAATTGGGTATGTAGATATATGTAGAGATAAATATATAACAAAAAATTAGTTCACGCACTTCTTGCCGTTTTAAGAAATAAAGTATTTTCCATTATATAGAAGATTTTTCAAAAATTTGAATGCTCTTCTATGATTGTGTAGTGGTTTGATTAGATGCCTCTTTTTTGCTGTGAAACTATTATAGCAGAACAAATGTTTTGTAGGGACTTAATTTCTGATCTCTGTAGAAGTTTACACAAATCAACTGTTTCTAATGGATGGCATTCTTTTTTTTCTAAAAGGAAATTAGAAGAATTGAATTTAAAATGTGACTTTAAACTCTGAAAACATATCTGTTGGAACAAGAATATTAACACTGCATTTTCCTTTATATTATTTCTCTACCTTCAAATATGCTTTAAGAATCTTAGAAATCATTTAGTTTGAATGCTCACATAATTAGTGAGGCAAATGAGGCCTAAACCATTAAGTGACATAAATAAATGAAAATCAAATATTTATCTTTTTTATTTTAAATAACCAAAAAGAACATTGATACTGGGGCCTCTTTTCCTTTTGACTTGTATTTTAAAATTAAGTGAAACTTTTTAGCGAGGGTGGTGGTGATAGGATCTCTTATATGACGATTTTGTGAACTGAAGAATACAAATATTTTCAGGGCATAGCAGCATTTAATTTTTAGTGTGTGTATGGGTATTGGGGTTCTCATAAAATTTGTATTTACTCTCAAATTTTAAAATGTCCTTTATGGTAATTACATACAAGGTTCAACACAAATTGTTGGGTATCTGTTTATTAATTTAGGGTACATTTATTGAGCAATTAAATTGGGTGGAAGGAGAATTGGGATCAAGATGAAACTATAAAAATCTAAAAAATGCATGAGTATAATTGCCTGTTTGAAATGGTGTAATAGTTTCTACGAGAAGTCTTCAAAAAGTTCGTGGAAAATGCATATTACGTAAAAAGCTATGCATGGTTCAAAACTATTTTGCACTAAAACTCATATTAACTTGCCATAACATGTCTGAACAGGATCTAGTCTGAGGCACTGAGAACGATAAGGTATCAGTTTGAAAAGAGCCACATGACTACTAAAATTGAACCATAAACTAATATCAAATTTATAGTGAATCTTGGATCAAAACATGAAATTATTGATATTTTACAAAAAATTATGGGGGCAATGCTTCAAATGAATCAGCAGTTTAACAGTGGATAACTCATTTTAAGAAGGAATGAGATGATGTGGAAGATGAGCCTGCAGTGGCAGATCATCCATATCAATTTGTGAAGATAAAATTGTTTGTCCTAATTGAAGAGGATCACAATTAACATTCAAAACAATAGGCAAGGCCATAGCCATCTCAGTGGGTTCAGCTTACAGTTCTGGCTGAAAAATTAAAGTTGAGCAAACTTTCCACCCCATGGGTGCCAAAACTGTGGCACCTACATTAGCTGCAGTCAAAAATAGAACTTTGAAGGGAAATTTTAAAGAAGTGTTATAAAGATCCCCAAATATTTCTTTGAATAATTGTCACAGGAGATGAAACATGGCTTTACCAGTATGAACCTGAAGACAATGCGCACTCAAAGCAGTGGCTACCAAGAGGTGACAATGTTTCAGTCAAAGCAAAATTGGACCACCAATAACAACAAAGGTCATGGCAACAGTTTTTTGGCACACTCAAGACATTTTGCCTGATGACTTTCTAGAGGGCCAAAGAACAATAACATCTGCTTATTATGAGAGTGTTTCGAGAAGGTTAGCCAAAGCTTTAGCAGAAATATGCCCAGGAAAACTTCACCAGGGAGTCCTTCTTCACTATGGCAATGCTTTTACTCATTCCTCTCATCCAACAAGGGCGGTTTTGCAAGAGTTTTCATGGGAGATTATTAGACATCTACTTTACAGATCTAATTTGGCATTTTGTGACTTCTTTCTTTTTCCTAATTTTAAAAAGTATTTAAAGAACATCAATTTGTATTCAGTTAATATGTCAAAGACTGCATTGATATGTTTAAATTCCCAGGCCCCTCAGTTCTTTAGATATGGACTAAATGGCTGGTATCATCACTTACAAAAATGTCCTGACCTTGATGGAGCTTATGTTGAAAAATAAAGTTTACCTTTTTCATTTTTTTCATTTTTCAAACTTTTTGAAGTCCCCTCATTCAGTGCCTCTTTATATATTTTTTATTTCCGATATTTTTGAAAGCATTTAAGACAACTTACAAGACACAAACATGTCAAGATGAAATAAAATACGAAAAATAATACAAAAGAACAAGATATTTCATAGTAAAGCATCCAGTTATAGTTTACTCAGAATTTAGAGATGAAATGGAGAAGGGGAAATATATTTTCTGTAGAATTACTATTGCCATGAAATACCATATATTTATTAGAGAGGATTGACAAATTTGTCTTTAAGCTTCATTGCAGCAAAAGCTAATATGGAAACCTGTTAGGTACAATATTTACAGTGCCCATATTGTAAACAAAAAACAAAGGCAAAACTATTGCCTAAGAGTAAGAACTATCATGACACTAATAATATAAGTCTTCTGTTGTCTAATGCCTTTAGAGACATTCTCAACACTTCTGAAACAAACACAATGATAAATCTCATTGGCTGCTTGTTAAAGCTCCCTTTATATTACATGTAGAGTATCAGTGCTAAGTATAAGGAAAAAGTAAACCTTGAGTATAGATGTGTCTTCTATAGAATAACAGTGCTAAATATAAGAAAAAAAATCTTGAGTACAGATGTTTCTTCTTTTTTTTTTTTTTTTGAGACGGAGTCTGGCTCTGCTGCCCAGGCTGGAGTGCAGTGGTGTGATCTCAGCTCACTGCAAGCTCCGCCTCCCGGGTTCACGCCATTCTCCTGCCTCAGCCTCCCGAGTAGTTGGGACTACAGGCGCCCACCACCTCGCCCGGCTAGTTTTTGGTATTTTTAGTAGAGACGGGGTTTCACCGGGTTAGCCAGGATGGTCTCGATCCCCTGACTTCGTGATCCGCCCGTCTCGGCCTCCCAAAGTGCTGGGATTACAGGCTTGAACCACCGCGCCCGGCCCAGATGTTTCTTCTACAGTAAGAAAATTAGAATGACCTAACTAGTCAAATGTTTCCTTTACAATGATATTAGGGAGTTCAAAGCTAAATTTTTTATCATCTTGTAGTAACCATTATATGCTTGCTTTTAAGCACCATATTGTCTGTTGGAAATTTTGATGTTTATTTTTTGTTTCACTTTCCCACCATTATTACATGTTGTTCTGAGTGGTTTGTATGGTCAACAGTTGAAACCAAAGAGCTGGAGTAGAGTGTGAAAAGAGGAGAAAAACCCCTGGGCAGAGACACACCAAATTCAAGGTACCCTGGGAAAACTGGTAGTATTTACGGAAAAACATGCTTGGGTCCAATTAAAAAAGGATGAATGTATAATATCTCACTGGATTAAAAGGATACAGTGTAGAAAAAGAAAAACAAGCTATGTGAGTATTAAAACTCCACAGAATGCATTGAAGAGAAATATTTCCTTGTGTTTATATTTGTGTAAAAGTATGAAAAACCGGGAAAACTTGATGAGTGGAATAGGAGAGAAGTCATTTTCTCTGAATGATGGGACAGTGGTTCATAGACTGAAGTTGGGGAGTGGTGGTGAGGAAGGCAGATCAGATAAGGCCTTAGTAGAAGGCATCATGATAGGTGTTGGCTTTTCCTTTGCATTGAATAGGCAACAGTGGAGGGTTATGCTTAGAAGAGGGACATGACCTGACTTACTTGACACTGTATTGAAAATAGACTGAGAAAAGCATAGCAAGAGTGTCAGTAGAGATCAGTTAGGAGCTAATATGATCCAGGTGAGTCTGGAGAGGGGGTTGTACAAGGTGATGGAAGGTGATGAGAAGCCATTGGGTTGTAAGTCTCACTGGAAAGTAGAACCAACACAGTTGATATGTGGACAGATTGCGTATATGTGAAAGAAGTATAGAGGCTGTTTTTTTGGTTTGTCCTGCAAACTGGAAGAATAGAGTTGTCAGTAATTGAAATGGAGAAGACTTCGGGAATGGGAGAGTGGGAGGCAGGTTTGGTGGGGAAAATATCAGGTGGTTTTCTGAGATGTCTATTAAATATTAACGAGAGGTGCCAAGCAGAAAGTACACATACGGGCTCGGACTATTGGACTATGGTGGAGATTTCTGAGCTAGAGGTACACATTCGGTAGTCATCAACACACAGATGACTATGGTATTGGGTGCAGTCACAAAGGAGGGAGTGAAGAGAGAGACGAGGTTAGCGCTATGGCTACACCAACATTGGAAGTTAAGGAGTTGAAGAGAATAAGTAACAGAGAATGAGCAAAAGTACCTGAAGGGGTGGGAGAAAGGAAAGGACACTGCGGTATCCAGGAGGCCAAATGTAGAAAGTGCGTGAAATAAGAAGGGATCAGTTGTGAAAATCATATTCTCAGTTATCTAGTAAGATAACAGTTATTTAGTAAGATATCTAGTAAGATAACTGAGACTTCACTACTCAATTTGGTAATGAGGTGATGACATTGTCAAGATCAGTTGGTATTATACTTTGTATTTTCTAAGTTCTGAAACAGATTATGATGTATTTCTTGAGCAGGTGATGTGGAGAATGTAGCATGAGTAATTATGGTTTAACTGGTATGAGATATTAAAATCCACATACAAAAACCAACAATACAACAAAACGAAACACATAAAAATACCATTATCTTGACAGGCTTCTTCAGGGTTTTCTGCTTTGAAGATCTTTAAAGGTCTGTTTAACCTTTAACCAGAGACTCAAATGCTGAAGAGGCCTTAATTATGTGTTTTTCCAGCACTGGTGGTATCTGCTACATTCCTTCTGAAGGTCTTTTTTGGCTGTAGGACAAAGCAATTTCTATTTCATTAGTTTTCTATTCAGAGCTATTACCCTTGGACACAAAAAGGAAACATTTGTCCCCTAAGGAACTGATGAATGAATTGTATGTGCTGTTATGAAAAGAATCACTAGAATTTATCTTCACCTTCAAACAGTTGAACATTCTTCAAGAAGGAAATACCTTAGTATATTTTATTTGTAAAGTCTTATTACTGTAAGACTATGAGATGATAGTTATATAATACCAACATAATCAATTTTTCAATGAAAAGAAATTACTCAACCAAATATTTAGTATCACAGTGAGGAGGGGTTATATATTTTGTTAATTTGGATGAGTTAATTCATTTAAGTTCAGATAGTAGATACATTAAGTAATATGTAAATATCAAACTTAAAAATCAAGTCAAAATTCTAAATTAATATTTAATGATTTATGTAAGTTAATTTTGTTTCCAAAATCTCTAAAACATACTTAGCCGAAAAAGCAGTCTTAATTTAGTTGAGCTAATAGTCTTTCCATTGTAAACATGCTCACTGAGCCTCTGTAAAATGAGAATGTGTTTATACAACTAATAGTGGTATCATCACTTCATTAGAATATGTAGATAAATGCGGTTCCCTTTTAAAATTTCTTTACTGTTAATTTGCTAACATTTTCCATTTTTAATCTTTAAAATTATAATACATAATAAAAGGTGAATTATGTGACATTAATTCTGTTTTCAAGTTATTTTTAATGGACATGGTTCTTTAGAACTGCATGAAACACACCAGCAGGTAATATCAAAATGGCTAAAAACAATACAACTCCAACTTTAAAGAAAAATGATTCCCATGCTTTTCCTAGGCATTTGTAGATCTGCTAGTTATCAAGGTTAATTTTCTGTTAACGGAAAGCATGAACAGGCAACACTGTTCATGCTTTCAAGCTTTTAAAAGTCTGCTAAATGTGGAAGCTGGTAGATGATATACTTTATTGGCTGCTCTATTCTGTCTTAGCAACATGTCCTGGAAATAATGAGTTCTACTGCCACGTGGTTGAATACAGCGTCCAGGACTCCATGTAAACGCTTTCTGGAGCACCCTGTGACTCTGGGACCCCCAGCACATTCGTGGCCACCCAGCTAGGCTGTGATGTCCAGGCCAGGGGACACCAGGGGAAGGAGAAGAGTGGTTGCCAAAACGGGAGGAGAGGGAACAATGTGTATCAGAAGACTTCCACATCCAAAAATGTCAAGAGAAAGGATTTAATTTTAATGGGAAAACAGAGCTTTTCCTGCTATCCTCCCCCAACCCTGACTTCTTTTATATTCTAGGGGGAATTCATAAATTTAGTCTGTCTTTCTTGGAGCAGAAGTAAGCATTAGTAATGTCCTCAATTTTTTAAAAGGTATTAGCCACAGAAATTTACAGGAATTATAAAATTATAGATTGGGTTGAAGAGTTGAAAAAAATTTATGTAGATTTATTTATTATCTTCTGAGTAGGGCTATAACAGGTGTTAAGTATCAGACTTAAAATATATATAAAATTAGTGTTGTAGACTATTTATTCCCTGACATTTCTTATTAGCTAGACATAATTGCCTCAATGTGAATTGGGCTGGAGAACCCATGATTTTCCCAGTGATGATGGATGACAGGATGTTATCTCAAACTGTGAGATGGGAGGTAATTCAGTTTTCAGAGAACATTATGTAATGCTAGTTAAATTAATCCTCGGGTTATGTGGCATGTCTTGGTTAAGGTATTATGCCGAGTGCTTTTATTTGTTAGGAAGCTTCTCTGTTATGCCTTTCATATCTAGTTTACCTGTACTACTAGTTCAGCTGGCCACTTGCAAAAGACGTGACTCCAGTTTGGTTGTTGGACATTATATGATAACATCTTCTCTACTTCCTTGAATATGTCATAAACAGCAAGATGTGAAAGTAAAAGCAAGCTATGTAAGTGCTTTCCCAAGCTAACAATAAGGTGTATGCTTTACAGATTACATTGGAAATATTTGATGCAGCCTAGTTTAATGTACTTGCCAGCACCTATTTCTAGCGATGAAAAGGTTTTCATTTAATGCTAGTAAGATTCGGAGGAAGGCAAGTGTGGAGTGGCTGGAATTTGGTGAGAAATCCTGAAACCCAAAGCCACACAAAGTTGCTCAAGAAATTTTCTCTGATGATGATTGCAATGTTTTTTGAAAGTTCCTAGAATTTAGAAGCTCATAGCACTGAAAACCTCTTGTTTGAGAGGTGCCCCAATCCCGCTCCTGATAAAATGCCTAGAGCTAGTTTTTTATAACTTTGAGCTCAACTTATGGATTTTTTTCCAAATAAAATTATGCAATGAAGAAAATAATCCTTAGATATTTGCAACCTTACTTTTTTTTTAGACAAATTTTTAGATCACCTCTAGGTTTGCAGCTCAGTTGAGCAGAAGATAGAGATTTCCTACACACCACATCTCTTACCAAGGCACATCCTCCCCTAGGGTCAATATCCCTCACCAGAGTGGTCCATTTGTTACAGTGGATGAACCTACATCAACACATCATCATCATCCAGGGTCCATAGTTTACATTAGGGCTCACTCTTGGTGGTGTACATTCCATGGGTTTAGACAAATGTATAATAACGTGAATTCACCATTATAGTGTATCTCAGAGTATTTTTCAATGGCCTAAAAATCATCTGTGCCCTAAAAATCATACTTTTTAACTGTTGATTTGATAAATTTCTCAGATCATGGCCAAGTCTGTCTACAAATAGAAAATAATTAGGAAATTAAACCATGCATATGAACAGTAAGTTGTTTTTTGTTTTGTTTTCTTTTTTTTGAGACAGTCTCGCCCTGTCACCAGGCTGGAGTGCAGTGGTGCAATCCTTGGCTCACTGCAACCTCTGCCCCCCAGGCCAGGTTCAAGCAATTCTCCTGCCTAAGCTTCCTGAGTAGCTGAGATTTCAGGGTTGCACCATGCCCAGCTAATTTTTGTATTTTTGGTAGAGACAGTTTCACCATGTTGGCCAGGTGGGTCTTGATCTCTTGACCTCGCGATCCACCTGCCTCGGCCTCCCAAAGTGCTGGGATTATAAGCATGAGCCACCACACCCAGCCTAAGATTTTAATAAATCACATGCCGAGACTATGGTTTGCATTATCAGAAACATTTTAATTTGAAAGGCAGGTATTACTTCAAGCCTTCATTAGATTTAGAATTTCTTCTACTTTATTGAAAATATTTGGCAATTTATACTTTTTTAAAAGTGAGGGACCACCTGTAATTGGTTTATAGCCAAATGTTTAGAAAAGAATACATTACTTAAATTCAGTGGCAGCCAAATCAACGTCATTTATACATTTAAAAGTACATATTATTGATTTTATATTTTATATTTTAGAAAGCACCACTCTAAGCACCATATAAAAAGAAAAAAACACTTTCACTTCCATGGAGGTTCTTACTTTGTATGAGAGATAGGCAATTCTACTATAACACAAGTTAGACTATTGTATATTTCAAAAAAATATGGCAAGTAAATGCTATAGGGGAAGGAGGGAGGATAGGTCTCTAAAAATAAGTGTTAGTTTGAGGGATTAGAAGCCTGGTCTTTTTAGATCTTAACTTTGTTCTTTTAATGACAAAAATGTGGAAGACATGCCACTTGAGACCAAAGACAAAGAAGACACTCCACTGATAAGGCAGCAATCTAGTGGGGGAAAAAAGATAAATGCAATAGATTACATGCAAATTATAAGCAAGAAGTATAAATGGATGGTATCGAGCAAAGAAATGGTTCTTGATTCACCCTGGTAGGTGGCTTCCCAGAGGAACATGACACTTCAGTGGATTTTTTTTTTTTTTTTTTTTTTGAGACGTAGTCTCGCTCTGTGCCCAGGCTGGAGTGCAGTGTTGCGATCTCAGCTCACTGCAAGCTCCACCTTCCAGGTTCACGCCATTCTCCTGCCTCAGCCTCCCGAGTAGCTGGGACTACAGGCGTCCACCACCATGCCCGGCTAATTTTTTGTCTTTTTAGTAGAGACGGGGTTTCACCATGTTAGCCAGGATGGTCTCGATCTCCTGACCTCGTGATCCGCCTGCCTTGGCCTCCCAAAGTGCTGGGATTACAGGCGTGAGCCACTGTGCCCGGCCTTCAGTGGATTCTTAAACAATGAACAGGGTCCATTAGGAAGACAAGTTTGAGAGTGTGTGTGTGTGTGTGTGTGTGTGTGTGTCAGTGCTGGCTAGTTGAGGAGGGTATTCCAAATAAAATACTTAACAAGAAAATGCACAGAGAAGTGGAGAAATAATGGTGCACATGGGTAGCTACAAGTAGTTTTGTTTCCACTAACATGGAGCTTTATGGAGGAGGTGGAATAATGATCTGGAGAAGCGATCATATTTCAGGTCATTATCTTCCTTGACTGGGGACTTACTGAACAAACAATGTGAGCAGGGGAAGGTCATAATCAACTTTTGTTTTAGAAATATCATTTTCATGTTGTTAAGGTAGAGTAACTGGAATTGGGAAATGATTCAAGGCAGTGCGATTATTTTAATAGCACTGGTAAGAAATGAATGGGTCAAGGGTAAGAAGGCTTCAATGAGGTTAAAGAATAGTGGAGCGGGAGTGAGGGAATCTGAGTTTAGAGCAATACAAGGCTACGAGAATGAAAATTTGGGATTTGAGTTTTCAGAAATAATTTAAAGTGATGACAAGAAATAGTTTGAAAATGCTACTAGACTATTAGAAAATCAGAGATTGAGAAAAAGGGAGCAGTCTAAACCAGACCAATTCATTTGACTTAGAGGTAAAGCACAAATTCATTATTCAACCTGAAGTACAGTTTGAGGTACAGAGTGTTGATAGTTGATATGAAATGACCTGAGAATTGTAGATATTATGGAAGGTGATAAGAGCTATAAGTATTAAAAAGCAGGGACGGATATGAAGAATATGAAAAAGAGATCCAGAGGCATGGAAAGTAGACAGATGAGACCCTTACATAAGCAAATGAATGTTGCAAGAGAGAGGAGAGATAATTAGCAGAAGGAAAAAATTAAAGATAAGAATTTTGAAGACTAAGATAAATCTACCAATCTTTCTACTTTAGGAGGCTTACCAAATCTCAACAAAAGGAAATAAATTCACATCCAGAGACATCATAAATCTGCAAACCAATAAAGAGTACTGTCTTGCAAGTAGCCTATAAGACCACTGTCAGACTAACAGTCAGCATTTTACAGGGTCCCTGGGAACCAGGAGACAAAGTGCCTCCAAAAATAACTAATGTCTCGAAGATGTACACCCAGTAAAATTTTGGTTCAAAAAGGAGGGCAAGAAAAATATCTTTTTAGTTCAACAGAAACAGAGTTTACGACCAAAACTCTGCACTGAAGTAAAGGAATTCTAAAACATGACATTCATGCAGGTCTGAAGTGTCAAATGGAACTGTGCCCGAGGAAAATAGTAAATAAATGAGAAATCTCAACAAACTATGCCTGGCGTTGATATTTCGGTTGTTAGCCTATGATCAGTTTTAAGCATATGATCAGTTTAAGCCGAAGTTATACTTCGAAATAACAAAAATCAATAGCCTCTCTTAGGTGGAATCAGGAGTGGGCAATAGGTTTTTGTCTCCTGAGTATTCAGAGTCATCACTGGTCTACAATATCAAGGCAGTATCCCCACAAAGACTGGTAAATACTTTCTACCCACAGCATTAAAGTCATACCCAATACATGTGATACTCTTCCCAAAACTTCTACTGCAAACTTTATTTTCTCATTATGATTATTGATCAGGCTGTTTGTTCCTCAAATCCACACACGTATGAATGAATTCATCTACACACACAGAAACACATACACCCATGCACACATATGCACAAATACTTAAAATACCAGCAAGAAAATAATTGAACAGTTTACTTTCTAAATAGCTGCTATTTGATGGTAGTATACCTAGTTAGGGGGAAATAAGTTATTAACTTAGTTTTAAGAAATATTTGTAGTACCTGTATAATTTCACTCTCTATACACACACACACACACACACACACACACACACACATAAATAAACTGGATACATGGGTCTGGTCAAAAGTTTGAAATTGAAAATGTAACAAATTTAAAAATTTTGTTTTAATAGGTTTTTGGGGGACAAGTAGTGTTTGGTTACATGAATAAGTTCTTTAGTTTTGGTTTGAGATTTTGATGCACCCGTCACCTGAGCAGTATACACTGTACCTAGTGTGTATTCTTTTATCCCTTGTCAACCCCCACTCTTTCCCCCGAGTCCCCAAAGTCCAATGTATCATTCTTATGCCTTTATATTCTCATAGCTTAGCTCCCACATATGAGTGAGAAAATACGATGTTTGGTTTTCAATTCCTGAGTTACTTCACTTAGAATAATAGTCTCTAATTCCATCTAAGTTGCTGCAGATGCCATTATTTTGTTCCTTTTTATGGCTGAGTAGTGTTGCATGGTGTGTATAACATTTTCTTTATCCACTCATTGATGGACATTTGGGCTTGTTCTGTATTTTTGCAATTGCAAACTGTGCTGCTATAAACATGCTTGTGCAAGTATCTTTTTCATATAATGACTTCTTTTCCTCTTGGTTGATACCCAGTAGTGGGATTGCTGGATCAAACGGTAGATCTACTTTTAGTTCTTTAAGGAATCTCCCTATTGTTTTCCATAGTGACTGTACCAGTTTACATTCCCACCAGCATTGTAAAAATGTTCCCTTTTTACTGCATCCATGCCAAAATAATAGATGCCAACATCTATTTTTTTGATTATGGCCATTCTGGCAGAAATGAGCTGGAATCACATTGTGATTTCGATTTGCATTTCCCTGATCTTTAGTGATGTTGAACATTTTTCCATGTGTTTCTTGATGATTTGTATATCTTTCTTGGGGAATTATTCATGTTCTTAGCTCACTTTTTGATGGGATTGTTTGTGGTTTTCTCGCTGATTAGTTTGAGTTCTTCGTGGATTCTGGATATTAGTTCTTTGTCAGATGTGTAGATTGTGAAGATTTTTTCCCACTCTGGGTTGTCTGTTAACTCTGCTGATTATTTCTTTTGCTGTGTAGAAGCTTTTTAGTTTTAAGTCCCATCTATTTATCTTTGTTTTTGTTGCATTTGCTTTTAGATTCTTGGTCATGAAGTCTTTGCCTAAGCCAATGTCTAGAAGGGATTTTCTGATGTTATCTTCTAGAATCTTTATGATTTCAGGTCTTAGGTTTAAGACCTTCATCCATCTTGAGTTGATTTTTGTATAAGGTGAGAAATGAGGATCCAGTTTCATTCTTTTGCATGTGGCTAGCCAATTATCTCAGTACCATTTGTTGAATAGGGTGTCTTTCCCCACTTTGTTTTTGTTTGCTTTGTGGAAGGTTGGTTGGCTGTAAGTATTTGACTTTATTTCTGGGTTCTCTATTCTGTTCCATTGGTCTATGTGACTATTTTTATGCCAGTACCATGCTGTTTTGGTGACTGTGGCCTTATAGTATAGTTTGAAATCAGGTAGTGTGATGCCTCCAGATTTTTTTTTTCTTAGTCTTGCTTTGGCTATGTAGGCTTTTCTTCTGGTTCCATGTGAATTTTAGGATTATTATTTCTAGTTCTGTGAAGAGTCATGGTGGTATTTTGATGTGAATTTCGTTGAATTTGTAGATTTCTTTTGGCAGTATGATCATTTTCACAATATTAATTTCTAGCCATCCATGAGCATGGGATGTGTTTCCATTTGTTTCTGTTGTCTGTGATTTCTTTCAGCAGTGTTTTGTAGTTTGCCTTGTAGAGGTCTTTTACATCCTTGGTTAGGTATATTCCTAAGTACTTTATTTTTTGCAGCGATTTGGAAAGGGTTTGAATTATTGATTTGATTCTCATTTTGGTCACTGTTGGTGATTAACAGTGCTACTTATTTGTGTACATTAATTTTGTATCCTGACACTTTGCTGAATTCATTTACCAGTTCTAGGAACTTTTTGGATGGGTCTTTAGGGTTTTCTAGGTATACAATCATATTATCAGCAAACAGCGACAGTTTGACTTCCTCTTTATCAACTTGGATACCCTTTGTTTTTATCTGTTGTCTGATTGCTCTGGCTAGGAATTCCAGTACTCTGTTGAGTAGAAGTGGTGAAAGTGGGCATCCTTGTCTTGTTCCAGTTCTTAGGGGGAATGCTTTCAACTTTTCCCCATTCAGTATAATGTTGGCTGTGGGTTTGTCGTAGATGGCTTTTATTACCTTAAGGTGTGTCCCTTCTATACTGATTTTGCTGAGGGTTTTAATCATTAAGGGATGCTGGATTTTGTCAAATACTTTTTCTACATCTGTTGAGACGATCATGTGATTTTTGTTTTTAATTCCATTTATGTTGTGTATCACATTTATTGACTTGCGTATGTTAAACAATTCCTGCATCCCTGGTATAAAACCCATTTGATCTTGGTAGACTATCTTTTTCTTATGCTGTTAAATTCATATTGCTAGTATTTTGTTGAGTATTTTTGCATCTACGTTTTTCAGGGATATTGGTCTGTAGTTTTCTTTTTTTTGTATTTCTCTTCCCTGATTTTGGTATTAGGGTGATACTGGCTTCATAGAATGGGTTAGGGAGAATTCCCTGGGGAGGATTCCCTGCTTCTCTATCTTTTGGAATAGTGTCAATAGGATTAGTACCAACTCATTGAATGTCTGATAGAACTTAGCTGTGAATCTGTCTGGCCTGGGCTTTGTTTTGTTGAAACACATTTTTTTCATTACCATTTCGATTTTGCTGCTTGTTATTGGTCTGTTCAGAGATTCTATATGTTCCTGCTTTAATCTAGGAGGGTTGTACATTTCCAGGAATTTATCCATCTCCTCTAGGTTTTCTATTGTGCAAAAGTAATTGCAACTTTCGCCGTTAAAAGTAATGGCATTGCAAAGTGCCTACTTTTGCCATTAAAAGTAATTTAAAAACTGCAGTCACTTTTGCACCAATCTAATAGCTTATGCACATAAAGGTGTTAACAGTAGTCTTGAATAATCTTGTATTTCTGTGGTATCAGTTGTAATATCTCCCATTTCATTCCTAATTTAGCTTATTGGGATTTCTCTTTTTCTTGGTTAATCTCACTAATGGTCTGTCAATTTTATTTATCTTTCTGAAGAGCCAGCTTTTTGTGTCATTTATCTTTTGTATTTTTTCAATTTCATTTAGTTCTGCTCTGATCTTCATTATTTCCCTCCTTCTGCTAGATTTGGGTTTGGATTTATTAATCACTAAGTTTTTGAAACAAAATAATTTGGAAAATCAAATAATTGCATGAATTTTTTTCTTTAATGCTGCTTTCTGAGTTGCAAATGAAAGAAGAGATGTTTGAGGACTTTGTTGTATTTTTCCTTACCTTTGTTACATAGGAATTTACTTGCTTAAACTTTTTATTTTTTATTTACCATTTCTTTCTGTTATTGTGTGTGTGGTGTGGGGTGGGGAGCCCTATGAGTCAAGTAATGTTGACCTTGAAAATAGCTCTGGAGTTGTTTGTGATTGGGCAGCTGAGGATCTAGAGTCATGAAGGTCATCTCATAGATTCCTGTTTTTGTGTACTGTGGGTAGAAGTAGAGAGAATATAATCTATTCAGGGGCGGCCTGTCTATATGAAGAGGTCAAATGCATTGAAATGAAAAACAAAAAACTAGAGCCAGTGACATTGCTGACTGATGCCAACATTTCTCCACACTATTTTATAATTTAAAAAAAAAATGTACCTCTCTGCTAAGAACAGCAAAGGCTTGAATATATTTATTGATGTTACATGACTAGGGACTGAAATAAATGATACCTAGGTGTAAAAGTAGGTGGATAATTCTATCACCTAATTTTCTCTTTCAACAGTCAGGAAACTTTCAGTAAATTTGGTCCCCATAGGGTAATTCCCAATTACCGTCTCCCCCTATGATAAAATAAACAGAATATGAGAATTTGTTATTGGACTAACATCAAAATACATAACTTAATATACAAATTTTGTGTGTTTAATTTAATGTGGTAAAATAGATTGTTTTTCCTTGGAACGTCATGTTCTTAAAAATACTTAAAAATGTTCATTTTTTGTTCGTGGTACTCTAAAACTAAAAGCAACACATAAAGATACCAGGAGTATTTTATCATTTTTTTCTGCCATTGTTTATAAATGAAGTGTCCTTCAACCCCCATGTGTCTTTGTTGAGACATTGTTGGCAGAAGTCATGAAAAATAAATAACAGCAACTTAGTGGACATAGAAAAGAGACTGTGGATAAATTCAGATTGCAACAATTTGAGGCACCAAACGGCACAATGCTTCTAATGATTGATGTTTCCATATTGTGAAAAGGGATAATGTAAAAGTAATTCTAAGGAGAAAGGCCTTTACTGATAACATAAGGATGATTAGTTTGTTGGCATAAGGGCAGGCAGAAGAATGGAAGTAAAATCTCACTACTAGAATGTTGCAGTAGATGCAGCCCATGCCTATATCTGAACCATGCCTAATGAGTTAAATGATGAAATTTGCGAGTTCTGAGCTGATAAGTTTTAGGATTTTGAGTTCATGTTGTAATGGGTTGAGATTTGGGGGATATTAGGATGGGACTGGATTCATTTTACATGTGGGATGGGCATGATCCTTTGGGGCTAGGGAGGCAGACTTCTGTGTGCAAAATTATGGCACTCAAAGATGTCCAATCATGAATTTCCAAACATTGAAAATATGTTGAATTTCATAGGAGAAGGGACTTTGGCCATGTGTTGTGTATATCTTTGAGAAAACTTAAAATTTAAAACAATATTATATTTATCTTCAACTTTGAAGAACCATAACTATTTCCCTAATAATATTTAAATATGTTAAAAGTAATTAAGCACATAATGACCTTTTAAGCAATTTTAATAACAAAGGCCAGAATGACAAATAGATCTATGTAATTACACACAACTCAGAATCACAGAAATTTAAATGGGACAGAGTTAAATCCTTAGGTAATCCAATCTCCTCATTGCATTGATGAAACTGTGGACCAGAAGTTTGAGTGACTTGTCTAGAGTCCCAGACCAAGTCACAGATGACTACTCTTTAAGTGCTAAAGCTAGAAATTGAAATCAGTTCTGCATCATAAGTATTTTTTTCAGCAAAGCATAATAGTTATTTATAGAGTTAAACATATTTATATCTATAAAGATTTTTAAAATCACATTATGTCTTCTAGTTTATGATCTCACATTCATTAAAATGGAAAACTTTCAAGTTTAAAATTAGCTTTGATATATTCGCAAAGAACGGTCTCTAGAGTCCTGGTTGAATAACTGAACATCAGAGAGTAAGATGCCTCCTTCCTTCTTTCCATCCTTCCCTCTATTCTGATGTCTTATTTTAATTAGACTAGATCTCAGTACTTGAAATGCAGTAATCCTCAAGTGTATATTATTGCAAACAGTTTTGTGGAATGGTTCTTTAGGAACCTCACATAACAAGCTGAGTTCAGAGACAGTGGGAAGTCCTGGAAGGTGAAGGTGTGGGTGGGACATCAGTTTTATTTGCTGAGAAGAGTTAAGTAAGCTGAAATGTCTGCTCCATTTCAAAACTAATTAATACTCCATCCTGTGGAACAGGCTAGTTTTAAAATATTCATTTAATACTTGTATCTGTAGAGTTTTTCATTATTGCAGCAGCATTATAATCTTAATACTTTCAAATGTAGTTTTGCTTATTTCAGAGAATTCCCAACCCTCACAAAAAGAGGCAACTCAAGTCTCTAGGACATCAAAATACCGATGAAAATCTCAGATATGTATTCAAATAAGGTAATAAAAAATTGAGTTTTGTGACCTGACATTTTGATGTTGTATAATTAGAAAAGCACAGAGTTTTAAAGCATCCCTGGCATGACCTATGGCCATTGCTTCCTGACTATTGCTCTGTGCAAGTAAAGAATGCAGAACAGAAACAGCCGGGATTAAATGTCAAAGGCCAGAGGTTATGTACCATGTGGCTCTCAGCAAGGCCTTACTCTCTCTCCACATATGAAGCAGGCACAGTAACTCATTTTCCTTTTATCTCATACATTAAACAAATCAAGTAATGGATTTATAATTCTTTTTTTTTTTTTAAACTTTTAAGGTTTGAGGGTACATGTGCACGTTTGTTACATAGGTAAACACAAGTCACGGGGGTTTGTTGTACAGATTATTTTATCACCTAGGTACTAAGCCCAGTATCCAGCAGTTATCTTTTCTGTTCCTCTCCCTCCTCCCACTCTCCCACCTCAAGCAGACCCCAGTGTCTCTTATTTCCTTCTCTGTATTCATAAGCTGTTATCATTTAGCTCCCACTTATAAGTGAGGCATGATGTATTTGGTTTTCTGTTCCTGTGTTAGTTTGCCAAGTGTGAAATAGAATCCAGCTCCATTTATGTTCTGGTGAAAGACATGATCTCTTTATTTTTTTATTTTTATTTTTTCATAAGTTATTGCAGTACAGGTAGCATTTGGTTACACAAGTAAGTTCTTTAGTAGTGATTTGTGAGATTTTGGTGTACCCATCACCCGGGCAGTATACACTGCACCATATTTGCAGCCTTTTTTCCCTTTCCCCTGTTACATTCTTCCCCCCAAGGCACTAAAGTCCATTGTATCATTTTTATGCCTTTGCGTCCTCATAGCTTAGCTCCCACCTGTCAGTGAGAACATACGATGTTTGGTTTTCCCTTGCCGAGTTACTTCACTTAGAATAATAGTGACCTGGATGAGACTGGAAACTGCAAATGCTGTTAATTTGTTCTTTTATTTATTTTTTTTATGGTTGCAGAGATTACCATTCATATGACAGCAATGGCCAAGAACATCTGATTTTTGCTAGAGGAGACTCGAAGTCGCAGCCACTAGGTGGCGCAGCCTCATTGCACGCCCCCATCAGGCCAGGTCTGGGTGGCCAGGGAGACCCTAGTTCTGACAGGTGACCTTCCTTGACAGGCACTATTGACTTGGGGGGCATCTGTAATGACTTTACCTTATCAGATAAATAGAGACTATATCATTAATGACAGTGGAGGATATGCCACCAGGGACGAAAACTCCAATCTTTGACTTAACAGGCAACTTTAAAAATACTCATTTTGAAAATGGGAGAATCAGCAGGGCAAATTTAATCTGCTTAAAATCTAGAGTGCCTTTTCAAGTATTTTTTAAAATCTGTAGTTCTTCTCCTTTAAGTTCTATAATTTATTGGCCAAAGTAACTTACAAGCATTGATAACAGTCCACGTAGCATTATCATTTTGGATGGCAAGCTGACATGTAGGGGCCACGGCCTAACCTATATTTGAATCACTATGCTTAGTTAGGGTCACTTCTTTTGGTATAGACCCCAGAACACAGCATAACACAAAATAGTTTCCTAAAAGACAAAGTCTCTTATATGCAAAGTTGAATACCCTGTACTGTCTCAGTTATACTGTAGCTTTTGTAGCTTTCCTTTTAGTTATCATTCAAGGTGGCCATGACATTTAAAAAATAATTTTCCAGGATACACTGTTTTTATTTTTTGTGACTGTTCAACTTACTACTTAGGTGAAAAGCTTTATTTGTACATAAAGAGGATTGAATAAAGGTAAGTATATGTAGCATTCAGTAAATATGCCTCTCATGAAAGGCAATTTATATGAAATAATTAACTCTACAACCCAGGACTTAAATGTACATGTGTGGCAAAGAAAATCTCTGATTCAATCATTTTAAACAAAATAAAATATAACTGGAAAAAAACACAACTGCATAGCCAGTACATCTTAAAAAAGACTATGTAAAATTTATCACATAGCATTGAAAACCAAATAATATTCTTTAACAGCATTTGCAGTGGAAACAGAATACAGCTCTTGCTCTATTCCGTATTCATATGCTTCTCGTTGTCTTCATCTACAGATCTATAACTCAAGATATAAAAATCTCTGCATGAGAATCTGAATATCTGCATAAACAGTGAAGATTGACAGTTCCCACATGGTGGGATGAAAAGGAAAGAAACAAAGTTAGTTAATAGTATAACTGGTGGTATACTACTTAACATTTAAAAATTGTGCTGTTAAGAGAATGAAGAAATAAAACATCGGTTGGGAGAAATATTTACAAAACATATATCTGATAAAGGACTTTTATCCAAAATGTAAAAAGAGCTCTTAAAACTCAACAAAAACAAACAGTACAAATTTAAAAATGAGCAAAAGATCTGAAAAGACTCCTCACCAAAGAAAATATTAAGATGACAAATAAGCAGATGAAAAGTTACTCAACATCCATGTTGTAGGGAAACACAAATTAAAACGATAATGAGCTACCACCACACACCTATTAGAATGCCTAAGATTGGAAACAATGACAACAGCAAATGCTGGCAAGGATGTGAATAAACAGGAACTCTTATTCATTGCTAGGGAGAATGCAAAATGGTTCAGCTACTTTGGAATATGATTTGAGAGTTTCATATAAAACTAAACATATTTTTATCATATTAACTAGCAATCAGTCGTCTTGGTATTTTCTCAAACAAATTAAAAATTTATACTCACACAAAAACCTGCATGTGAGTGTTATAGCAGGCTTATTTACATTTGCCAAAACTTGGAAGCAACCGAGATGTTCTACAATAGGTGAATGAATAAACAAACTTTCGTATATCTATACAATGGAATATTATTTAGGACTCGAAAGAAATTAGTTATCAAGCTGCGGAAAGACAGAGATAAACATTAAATGCATTTTGCTAAATAAGAGAAGCCAGTTGGAAATGGCTACATACTGCATGATTACAACTACCTGACTTTCTGGAGAAGGCAGCAGTACAGAGAGTAAACAAATCAGTGGTTATCGTGGGTTTGGAGGGAGAAGAGGAATTGACAGGTGGAGCACAAAGGACGTTTATGACAGTGAAATTATTCTGTATGATACTGTAATGGTGGACCCATGACATTAGGCATTTGTCAAAACCCATAGAACTGCACAATGCAAAGAGTGAACCCTACTGTGAATGAGGGACTTCAGTTAATCGTAATGTGCCAATATTGATTCATTGGTTGTAACAAATGCAGTGAGATGATAATAGGGGAGATGTGTATGGGGCGTGACATATGGGACTGTCTGTATACTCTGCCCAATTTTTCTGTATACCGAAATCCTTAAAATGTAACTCACTGATTAAAAAACAATACTACTTGTTTTTATCATTTGTAGCTTTTTTTAATACACATAATTTTGAAACAAATTATTCTATACTCTTCAGGTAAAAATTAGGGTAGCTTTTTAAAATTTGTTAAGCTCAGTTTCAAAAAATAAATGCCTAGGTAGATCAGTTTTGAAATAACATATATTCCTCCATTTCAAATATCTGAAGAAGCTCACTGACTTAAAATTTGGAAAATATTTAACTTGGTTGTTTGCATTATATAACATTTACTATACACCCATAATATAAATATTCCTTAATTATATTTAAAGTAATTCCATTTTACGTTTTTCTCCTATTTATGACAAATTGAACCTGGATATTAGTAACTGGTTCAGGCATTACAAGTTTTCACCAGTGGACATTACTAATTCTAAAGTACATTTTTAATATGAAATTGTATTAAGTTTAAGCAATATCTTATTAAGGCTTTCATGGGACGTGTTACGTTTGCAATTCTGCCTTTGTACAAGCAATCTATATGTCCATCAGTAGGAGAATGGTTAAGGTTTTTTTTTTTGATAAAACATAGTACACCATGCAACAATTTAAAAGGAATGAACTGGAGTTGCAAGTATCAACATGACGAGGTACTTTTTTGATTAAGTAGAATATTTTTAGAGAAAATGCAACTTATCTGAATGGTAAAAAAGGACAAAATTTTAAAAACATTTACTGACGGCATAGGGTGAGGGAAGAGACAGGATTTATTCATGTTCTTGTACTTTTCCAGGGAACATCCTAATCTTACGCTTCCTTTGCATTTAATTACATTTTTGTTTTGTTTTCTTTACCAACATTTTGGTGATTGCTCATATTATTATATATAAATTAGCTCAATCTGCACAGTGATTCACTGATTACATATAATATCACGTATTTAACTAGTCGCTTTAGGATATTTCCAAACTTTGGATTTATAAGTAAAACTACAATAAGCATTCTAGTATGTAAGTCTTTATCCGATGAGTGGTAATATCTGTAAATTCGTATTACTAGAATTGCATGGTCAACAGGTGAGTGCATTTTAATTTTTGATGTGATGTCAAATCTTTACTAAAATATTATATAGATACAAATCATTGTCCTTTAGAAAATAACAAAGAATCACTATATGAATTTCTTTCCTAATGAGAACACTCTGATTTAAACTAATGAATTCATATATTCATAAACTAACCTCATAAATTTTACTGACAAGCTCTTAAAGATAGCTGTCAATGTAAAAAGATTTATATTATACCTATGCCATGATTAAATACAGCTAAATTCGGGAGTCTCATCAAATTGATTGATGTAGAGTGTTAATTATTTTATATTAGAAATCAAACACATTATACAGATTACATTAATAGAGAAAAAATGCATGTGGAAATATTTTACTCAGTAATTAAGAATAAGGAAATAATCTAGGTCGTCTAATCAACAATTCATAAGTCGCTGGTTGTTTTAACTGGGAGAATATAGGATAAGAGGAAAAACAATAGAAAAGAAGGTATCTGCTGGGCGTGGTGGCTCACGCCTGTAACCCCAGCACTTTGGGAGGCCGAGGCGGGTGGATCACGAGGTCAGGAGGTCAAGACCATCCTGGCTAACACGGTGAAACCCCGTCTCTACTAAAAATGCAAAAAAAAAAAAAATTAGCCGGGTGTGGTGATTAGCCCAGCTACTCAGGAGGCTGAGGCAGGAGAATGGCGTGAACCTGGGAGGTGGAGCTTGCAGTGAGCCCAGATCCGGCCACTGCACTCCAGCCTGGGGGACAGAGCGAGACTCTGTCTCAAGGAAAGAAGGGATCAGCATGTCTTCAGGCAATTTATTTTAAGGCAATGGCTTCTCAATTTTGGAAAAGATGAGAATCCCATGTAATGACATTTTATTTCACTACATCATTAGGAAGATACCGTTATTCTGTTAGAATGTGAATGTGAAAGGTTTTTACCTGTCTACACCTTTTTTGTTGCTTTTTTTTTTTAAGAAGTTGGCAGTTTCCAGGGAGTGTATGTGAAAGAGTACAGGATAGGAAGTGTTAATGTTCTTCATCTAAAAAGTAAAATTACTATTTTAGTTATAAAGGAATAGCTTGTTGACCAGTGTCCCGACTGAGAACATCTAGAGAAGTTAGATGAAATTTTAAAAGATGTATACAACTATGAGACCGTGCTGACGTCAGTACTAGAAGGGCTGTTACCAAGAGCAGGGAAGCCCGTCTTTTGAGGCAAGCTTGCTGCATCCTGTCCCTATGGGGACATAGTGTCATTTGCTGATTGCTGATGCAGGGTAAGAAACCAAGAACTCCCAGAACTCAGGTTGAGCGTGGCTACCAAGAGTCAGAGAGAGCATCTGAACTTACTGGAACTTCTTGGAGTTTGGGAGTAAAAACCTGGAATTGAATTTTGCTATGATACTCAGGAATGAGAAATCAAAATCACAGAGAGGAGAAAAGCACAAGGAAGTAAGTTCAATACATGGTGCCGATTTTGCCTTCAGCTATTTGCTCATTAAGCTGCTCAGGGCAGAAGTTTAAGAAACCAGGCACAGAACAGCTGGAGAGGAGTAAAACAAGGAATTTTTTTTTTTTTTTGGTCTCCCAGCGTTTTCATGGTGATAGAAACAGAAATTAGAATTTATAACTTGCAGAGGAGAAAACTACCCAGGAAAAAAAAAGAAAATAAAAACCCAGGCTCTGTCGTTTAAACAAGACAAGAAAAGATAAAAAAAATTGTATTAAGTGGATAGGATAAACAGGTTATAAATACTAATATAGCATACCTAAACCCAAACCAACTGGGTCAGTTAAACTGATTAAAAGCAGTAAAACATATAAATAGTAACAACATTCCATTTGACAATTACTACCAAATTGGATAAAATCTTCACATATTCTAGGGATGAAAAGGTGAACATCTTTGAGGGTGGGGACATTATTCTGGCTACCAGGGTCATCAAAAACATGCACACTGAAAACGCTTTGGTACTTCTATATCCTTCACATTGGTTAAAATGAAAAGGACAACAATACTAAGTGTTGGTGAGGATGTGGAGCAACTGTAACTGCTTGTGGTGTTGTCAACAATCACTTTGAACCTATTAAAACTAAACATGTACATCCTTAAGACTCAGCAACTCAACTCCTAGGTACATTAACAAAAATGCTTACATATATTTATAGCAGCACTATAATAGTCTAAAACTGGAAACTCTAAATGTTCATCAGTGGTGGCAATGCCAAATAAATTGTAGTACATTTATACAATGAGATAAAGCAAAACAATTGGATGACCTCTTAATACACAAAATAGCAAGAAGATAGACACAGTAGAATGCAAAATCTGATTCTGTGTGTATAAAGATCAAAAGACAGCCAAAACACATCTATGACAGTGATTAATTTTGCTGGACAGCAGTATGAGGCAAGGATCATGACTCATCTGGGTAGTGGTTCCAGAGGTGTGTTCACTTTCTGTATGGTTAAAGTTGCTTTAAAAATTAACACTTAAAAATACGTTTAAGAGTATATTTTAGACCTATGAACAGTTTCCTTAGACTACTGGAACATGCTATGATTTGCAACTTAAAGCATATAGCTCTAAATGTCTTTTTTAAAGGTATTTTTTTTTGTCCTGTGATGCTAAAATTAACTAGAAGAATGCATTAAGTAGCTAAGTGGAGGGTGGTTGAGTAGAAAATGCACGTGATTTAAAGTTAGATATGGGTTCAAGTTCAGTCTTTGCCATTTATTGGCTACTTAGCACTGGATGAATTTTTTTTTTAACCTGAGTTTCTGTGTATGTAAACAGGGGAAATAGTATTAAACCTGGTTGCTATTGTGAAAATGGGAAGTAATAGAAGTATGTTTTTGAGTATGTAGCAGTGTTGCCTGTGCCAACAGAAGCTATCACACAACTGTGTAAACCTGTCATTAAAAATTCATCCTGAAACTCAGTGGCAGAAGGAGTTTCAGTCTCCTGACTCTGAACTTCTATCTTTCAATGCAAAATCCAGCTGCTGAGCAGGCCAGGCTCTGATCCGCCTGGATCACCCTTGAGGCTGCACAGGAAGTGTATTATCAGAAGGGGGATGCACAAAGGGATTTAGTTCCGGAGTCAAACGTTTTTTGGCATTAGGCATGGTACTACTTTCTCTGTGGTTCAGCAAACCTTCTCCACTTTCAAAATTGAAAACATTTTTTCTCATCATAAAATGTAACATATAAAGACTCAAAACTTAAAACCATTAAGAGAATAAACTTGCTTATTCTTCTAATAATCCTCCCCCTTTATTGGTTCCCTTTGCCCCAAATAAAACAATTTCATATTTTAAATTGTGGTCATTTCCTTTCACCCCCCACCAAATACACTGTATATGGAAATTATTCTGTATTTACATTTCTATATCCTGAGTTTTTCTTACCTCTGTCTATTTGAAATCCCTTCCTATAACTTACACATCTTTGAAACCATAATTATAAATAACATATTCCATTTTTGAATGGGAAGAGTTTATTAAACTATGGTTGCTAGCCCTCCTTGCTGACACATTCTTCTTTGGTTAGACTAATACCTTAAGTCTATTAATTTCTTATCTCTAACTTCATTCAGTTAGCTGCCTCATCAATGGAAGTAATCATTTTAGCGAACGCATTTGTGTTTGTAACTTAAGTATAACATCACTGTGTTCTTGAGTACAATCACCAGGCCATAAACATCTTCATGGGAATTGGGTGAAGACCATACCCCATGGTGGGCTGTCTGGATGGGTGAATGCATTCCTCAGTGTGCTTTGGCTGGGTGCCCCTAACGAAAAATGAACTGCGAAACCTGATAACATACGCCTGCTCTTCAGCCAGCCGTCAGCTGTGTTGGATGCTGTCTTATTCCATGATATGTGCCATCTGCCTGCATGTGCTGTGACCCCTCATCCATGTGGAAATTAGGGCAAGGCAAAAACTCCAATGTGAGGCTTCTGCATCAGCTCTTTCCTGAAACAGCCAATTTAAGAGCAGAGCACAATAGCCAGATCTTTAAGTGAAGTTGAAAGGGGTTCTGACATGAGCGCATACAACATAATGTAAATGATTAAATAAGGCATTTGTTCACAATAAGCAATGTGCTGTAGCTATGTTAATTATTAGGCACCCACTGTGTGCTCAACTCTCTTCCCTTTCCCCATTATCATCTAATGTGGATCTCTATGATCTTTTTACCTACGTATGTATCCCTCTGTGATGTGCTGGTATCTCTCCTTTCACAAAAACTGTACACATTTCTGAAATAGATAGAAATTTGACGAAGATGAATCCTAGTGATATTTTCAGGAGCTATATGTTGACATAGCTAAATATCAAGAATAGATTGTTGTGAATAAACAAGAGACCATTTCAGCTCAGCAACATGCAATGTGTGATTAACATCTTATACATTAGGCATACGATGTCTATTCATTGGAAACCAAAATTCTGTAATGCCTGATACAGTGCCAGATGCATGGCATTGACTTAAACATGTGTTGGGTGCATGGATACATGCTGACTTCAATTCAGAAATATTCTTATTGTGTAGGCATAGGCAATATTTTAGCTCAGTTAACTGAATAATAGAGAAATAAGTGAATCTCTGCCTTCACTTTTAGTGAAAATATAGTTCCGTGAATTATGGCAATTACTTCCTCCCACCTTTCATAGGTGTTGGAAGCAGAGCGTCTCAGCTTTTACTGTGCATAAAAATTGCCTGGGGATTGAATTATATAGATTCTAATCCAGTGAGTCAGGGAGATGCTGCCTTTCCAACATGCTCCCAGGCCAGTTGATGCTGCTGGTCTGAGGACCTTACTTGGTCTCAGCACTGGGTTTGTCATCCTTCATGCACATTGCAGTCACCTGGAAAGCTATATATAGAAGCTACCGATGCCAAAGAGATATCTGGATTTAATGTGTGTGGAATGAGATTTGGGTTTGGGTTTGCTGAAGTTTGGAGGTTGTAATATAAAGAAACACTTGAGAAGTACCATGTGGTGTCGAAACCTGGTTCATAAATCCCCCTAGATTCATGATCTCCCTTGCTCCCGCCGAGTTGGCCCCCAGCCACGGTTCAGGTTGTGAGGCCTGATACAAGATCTGCCATCCAGGAACCTGTCAAATAGAGACTTAGAGACTCCAACTGTTCCCTAACACAGAGTCTGGAAAATCTGGACTGCTGGCTGCTTCCTGACACTGGAGAGACAGAAGCGTTGGTCTGCAGAGACACTGGAATATAATGAAACATACTATAATTGAGAGAAACATGGGGCTCTGGGTTTTGGTTCTTCTCTTCTGAGATCCAGCTACCCCTAACTTCCCTTAGTCTCCATGAAATATCTCCGCACCTTTGAAGGAAACACCTGCTTGGGGGTTGGCTAGATTTTTTTCTTAGCTACTATCAAATGATTTTTGATAATAACTGATCTATTTCAGCATCAGGGTTTGACAGTCCCCCTGATTTATTAAATTATAAATAATGTGTTTACATTTTTTCATAAAAATACACTAGAAATGCATCTTTTCAAAAAAAAAATCAGAATGCATGTAGGTGGAAGGATGCTAAGAAAAGGGGCAGTCACATCTTTCCTTAGGACACCAAGCTCGTTGCTCCTGCAGTAAAATGTAGGATTGTTGGAGCCTCACCAGAGGCCACAGGTGTAAAGAAAAGGCATGGGAAGCACAGGGAGAAATGTATTTAGTTTTCTTAGTTCTCATGCTAGAAGGAGGAACTGCATGGGAAGACTTCCCTAAGAAGGGCTGCTGATGCCCAACTACTGGAAATACTTGGAAAATTACAACTGTGATGTTTACATTCAGAATCTGAGACCTATGGAAGGTAAATAAAACTGTGGTGCTCGCGATTTGGTGGTATGGACAAATCTTTAAATAATGTGCTTTCTGTGTTCTTAGCTCTATGGTACATAATTTGCATAGATAAACATGCTATACTGATGTGATTTCTATCTTTGAGGAGATTTCAATACAACTTTTTATTTGTGCATCATTGTATAAGTGCTGATGTAATGAATGAAGTCAGGATGTAGAATCTCGTTGTCGGCATTCAAGTTTTGGTTTTACCACTTTCTGATGTGTGATCTTGGGCAAGTTACTCACATTGTCTGAGCTTCCATTTCTGTATCTGTGAAATGGGAATCACAAAGGGGTCCACGTTATGTGGATGTTGAGAGGATTAAATTATTTCAGTTCAAGGCCTTGCAATAGTAATATCTTGCCTATGGTGGTAACTAAGCCATCATTTTTACCCTTTGTTTCTATTTTTGATGTTACTATTATTTTTATCTCCAAATCTGTTTTTTTCAAACTAAAATGATGACTCATGTTTATTTCTTAAATGAATGTATAATAGTGGCACAAGTGATATTTTGATAAATGTGTTCAATGTGTAATGATTAAATAATGGTAATGGACTTATCCATCACCTCAATTATCTTGTTTGTGTTGGGAACTTTCAAATTCTTAACCTTTAGCTATTTTGAAATAACAACAAATTACTGCAAACTGTTGTCTCTCTACTCTGCTGTTGAATACTAGAACTTATTCCTTATTTCAAACTACATTTTCATACCCATTAACGATTTGTCTTCATCCCCCTTCATCTGACCCTTCCCAGCCTCTGGGAGCCACCACTCTATCCTCTTCCTCCATGAGATCTACTTTTTTAGCTCCCACATGTGAGTGAGAACATGAGATTTTTATCTTTCTGTTCTTAAAATAGTTCACTTAGCATAATCACCTCCAGTTCCATCCGTGTTGCTGTAAATAAGAGGATTTCATTTATTTATAGCCAAGTAGATATTTCCTTGTGTATAAATACTACATTTGACTTACCCATTTATCCATTGATGGACATAGGTTGATTGCATATTTTGGCTATTATGAATAGTGCTGCAATAAACATGGGAGTGCAGACATCTCTGACATACTGATTTCCTTTATTTTGCATATATACCAAACAGTGAGACTGCTGGATGCTGACTTTTTAAAGATAAGTCGTATGCCTTGTAATCTTTTGTATCTTGCCACAGGGCCTCATACTGGTCTCGAGATCTAAGAGAAACACAATGACTGTTGCTATTTTCTCTTTTATCATTATTGTTCCCAGGTCTCAAGCAGAGTGACATAACACAAATACCAAATGTATTTCTTGGATTATTATTATTAGAAAAATATTCCTGCAAATGATGTCTTGAGATAAAAGTAATCTTATAAAATTATTTACACAAATACTGTCCCCTGGCTGATATATTTCCACGGAGTGATGGATGAAAGTCATCTCTGAAGAATGCTTGATCTACAGATTATTTGTTTCATATTTATTAATCCCAAATCTTATATAGTAAAACTGATGTGAAATTAAAGATCATGGGAATGCTGCTGAGAAAGTTGACTAAAATAGTTTGGATGCCATGTTACTGTATCATAAAAATGTTATGTTAAAATAAAACCAAATAAGCTTATAAATTTAGGAACATTTCATTTTAAATTCTAAAATTCCCTGCCTTGACTTTATAATGCTAAAAATATTTGCACTACAGGATAAACAAGGCATGTTCTCATCGATTTAGCTATACTCTGTCATATAGGGCAGGTTATAATTTTTATTTTCTTCCTCTGACTAATGCCGTAGTACTTAGTAATTGAGACATAGAATTTGTTTATAACCTTCCTCACTGTGTAAAGTTGTTTTCTTCTTTTTTTGGCAGAAGTTTCTTCTAATTAGAATGTTAAATGATTTCCTTTTCACTCACCAAAGCAATGCTATAGAAACAAGAAGGCAAGTTAAATAATATTTTAAAACATTCAATGATTCCAATTCTTTTGAATATAAGATTTGCCCTTATCAAGCATTTGCCTAGATGACGTTTGATTGTAAAGACTAATTCAAAACAGCTATAATATAAAATGTGTTAAATGATAATTCTCAAATATCTGTATATTCAAGAAATATTTATTAGGCGCCAACTACCTTTCTCAGGTATTAGGAATACCATCATGAGGAGAGCACAATCTCACTCATAATAACACTTGTAGATTGTCACAGAAATAATAATAAAAGAATGCAATGAGCACAGCAGGGACCTGGGCTGGGCATGACCATCTTTACTTGAGGTTTCAGGCATGGCATTATGGCTGAGTTAAGACTTGCTCTTTGTCAGTGTTTAGTACTAGTGATATCAGGATTGATACACCCCAAACCTGTGTCCTGAAGAAGCCTGGGATCTGAGGGAGAGCATACATTCCTAAACACACAGTGGTATGGGGTATGCACAGGCTGCAATCAGGGCACAGGGTATGGAGTGGAACAGCTAGTACAGACAGGGTAGTTAGGGAAGTTTCTTAGATAAAAATTTAAAGCACAAATGTAGCTGATTTTTTTTAAAAGTGTAAGTTGGAGGTAGAGGCCAAGGACACTCCAGGACGAGTAAATACTGTGAGCAAATGCTTGCATGGCATGGAGTGTCTACAGAACTATAACGTTTTATTTGGCTGGGTCATCGGGGAGGAAGGAAGGTGAGTTTGTTAAGAGATGCGTTTGAAACAGTTGGCAGGGATCGGATCACTGCAGGGTCTTGTGTTCCAGGCTGCAGCTTACAGGCCGTATTCTGTGAAAGACCAGAGGGGAGTAGCATTAGACTTTGCCTTGCAAGTCAGTTGAGCTGCCATGGAGGGTGGATTAGAAGGATTCCATTTGGCTTCCAACAAAATAAATATCTTACATTAAGTAAATTATCTCTTCATAGGAACAGCTTTTTTTTTTCCCGTTATTTCTCTTGAGAGAAGAATTTGCTTTTACTGGGAATGTGCTGTAATCCATCAACTGTTGTAACAATAATCAATCAGCAATTCTTTATTGAGCTCCTGTTGATGAAAAGCATTTATGTGTTACGTGCGTATAGGTAAGCCAGATGTCAGCCATCAGTGTCTCTGATTCTTCCATCTTTGTGAGATCTGACCCCACTTACATGTGTGAAGTCACCACTCATTGCCTTGAATTGATCTCGATCCTGCCCCATAGCCCTTGTCTAGCCCGGTTCCTCTGCCCAGAGAGCTTTTCTCCAAAATCTTCCAATAGCTGTCTTCTGAATGATTCAGGTACCAGCTCTTCAGAGAGGTCTCTCAGCTACTCTCTTGTCTCATTGCTGTTTGTACTGTTACTAGTGTTTCCTTCAAAGCTTGCATCACTCTCTGAAACTGTCTTATTCAGCAATAAGTTCATTTTTTGATTGTCCCTTATCCTCTTCTCCCTCTGTCCTATCCCAAGTGATGAGACTCATTCAAGTGGGGACATCCTCTTCCTCATTCACTGCTATCCTCCAGCACCTTGAGTGGCGTCCAGCATATAGTCAGCATGCAATAAATACATGTTGAATGAATGAATGAATGAATGCATGAATCACACTTTCCCCACCTAGGTTACTCAGTGAGAGTTCTCCACTCCCATAAACAAACAGGTCTAGTAATATGTTTTGCTAAATAAAAGAATAATCTACTCCTGGAAATAAATGATACCACTTTCATGGGAGGTAGAAGCAGTCTGCCAACGTTCATCTTAAATAATGTATTTTCTCCCAATGTTCATGTTAAATTATGTATATATACAATCTTTATATAGATATATACTCCCAGTGCTTTCATATATATAGGTTCATTGCTATGTTTGATTTCCATAAACATTCTAGCAGGAACAGATGATGTCGTTTTTAGATGTCACTTATGAGGAAAGTTGAACTCAGAAAGATGACTTACGGTCATTAAGGCACTATATGGTACAGAGTAGTTAAAATGAAATCTGTTGAGTTTTAGTCTTTGCACTCACCATGCTGACTTTTTAAAGGCTAATTTGACTCTCTAAGTCAAGAATTACAAGCTGAAATGCCAGTGAACATTAGACAAGGAAAATAGATGAGGTAGAGAATGGGATAGTCCTTTGGATCCCATGTAACATGTAGGTATATAAGAGTTCTAGATCATTACTCTGTTCTCAAAAACTTGCATTTTAACATCCCATATGCGACTCTTCATTGGATTATTTGTGGCTAGTTCAGCCCTCCCATTTGCATATTTTGGTTACAACATGGGCTGGAAGATAAAATCTTTAGAAAGAGGGGTTTCAGTCGAATGTACAGCCTGCACTGGACACACCAACATGTGGCAGTCAGGTACAGTACTTTTTGGCAAAAAAGAAAATGAATCTGCCACAGCAGCATTCATTGACTGAGAGCTTAATTGTTCATTAAAGGAAGAAAATAAAATTTTAAAGCCTGTTTACACAGAGATCATCAGGTAGCAGCATTTTAAAGGGGTTAGAATATAACACAATTAGAGAAGGATTTCTTGTTGAAAGGAAGTACCTTGAAATAGTAGTAGGTTTGTGTTGTGGTTTGAGTTTTGAGTATAGGAGAAACATATTAAAAATTCCCTAAATAGAATAATTACATCATGAATAGAATTCCCCAACAACTGAAGAAATAGTTTTCCTTAATAAATTATATATATACACAATAAATATAATATACATTGCTTAACAACAAAGATATGTTCTGAGAAATACATCCTTAGCTGATTTTGTCATGCCAGCATCACAGAGCGTGCTTAAGCAAAATGAGGTGGTATAATCTACTGTACACCTAGGCTATTTGGTATAGCCTAATGATCCTAGGCTGCAAGTCTGTATAGCATGTTACTGTATTGACACCATAGGCAGTTGTAACACAGTGATAATTACACGATAGGAATTTTTCTGCTACGTTATAATCTTATAGGAGCACTGTTCTTAATGTGACTAATTATTGACTAAAATGTCTTCATGTGGATCATGACTAATATATAATATAGATTAACATAGTCTCATAAGAAGACAACAAAATTAAATCAATGGATCAGGTTTACTTCATATATTATGTACTTTTAAGTGTGAGAAAAGGAGATTTAAATACTGGGCAGTACTAATAAAAATAGAAAATAACTTTGCTATACTGGAAAAAAATGTCATATAGAGGCTACCAAGTATATTATAAAATTAAGACTGATTTAAAGAATACTATAAATTTGTACTTTTAAAATCTATTTCCCTTTACCATGCAAAATTGTACAAGAATTAAAAAGAAGCATCTGTTGCTTCAAAAGCTAAAGAAATGAAGTATGATATAGAATAAGCTAGAATTAGAAATAGTGAAAAGGATTTATCTTTTAGCATTTTTTCCTTGAAAATAAATGGTTAAATGTTAGTCTTCTCGATCAGTGTCTAGCGGGGGCACCCAGAAATCAATCTTTTACAACCATACAATTAAGAAATGTATGTTTCATACTGTGAGTTCTATAGTATCGGTGTGAGACAATTCCAAATAGTTTGTTTGTTTTAAAGCTTTCAATGAATGGATGCTTGAGCAAACTCATCCATATTTTATTTCAGTTTGTATCTTGTTTGGCAGCTTTGGTTTTGGATCAAGTTATTCTGGGTAATGGATTCAGTAGTTCAACCATGTGACAGAGTGACAGTTTCTGCTGCTTCGCTGTGCAGGAGGGATGTGATTCACCTGCTTTATGCTTCCTTTGGCACAGATTCCAGCTGCACTGATGAGGGCAGGTTGGTGCAAAAGTAATCATGGTTTTTGCCATTACTTCTGTTGGCAAAAGCAGCAATTACTTTTGCACCACCATAATAGGTAGCTTCCTCTACTTATTTTCCCTTCCATAAAATACTTTTTTCACTTCCATAAAATGGTTTTCTTTATAACTCACTTATGTGATTTTTCTTACTAAACATCCCTCAATTTTATTGAGATTTAGAATTTAATAACTGAATAAACTACAGAAGACCAAATTATACCTGCAAATTTGGGATAGGCTTCTGCTTCAGTCAATGAACTGTGCAACTAGTAGGTTGTGCTTTGATAGGAACTATTGCTAATAACTGCAACTAACATTAAGTAACAGTCATGTGCAGCTTATGGGGCTAAGTGTCATCCATGCATGGCTATTTTTGATTTTTCAAACAAACCGACAGGTTCATTACAATTATTACCATTCCCATTTTATGGATGGAGGAATTGAAGTTTAGAAAGGCTAAGAGAATTGTCCAAGGATAATCAGCTAGTAAATAGTGGCTTGCGTACAGGGGACACATTAGAAACTTATGCTAGCCTTAAAGGGTAAATGATATGGTTTTGCTGTGTCCCCACCAAAATCTGATCCTGAATTGTAGTTCCCATAATCCCTGTGTCATGGGAGGGGCTCGGTGGGAGGTAATTGAATCATGGAGGCGGTTACCCCCATGTTGCTGTTCTCGTGATAATGAGTTTTCAAGAAACGTGATTTTTTTAAGGGGTTATTCCCCCTTTGCTTGGCACTTCTCTCTCCTGCCATCATGTGAAGAAGGACATGTTTCTGCCCCTTCCACCATGACTAAGTTTCCTGAGGCTTCCCGAGCCATGAGGAACTGTGAGTAAATTAAACCCCTTTCCTTTATAAATTACCCAGTCTCAGCTATGTCTTCATAGCAGCACGAGGATGAACTAATACAGTAAATATCAATACCTAAAGGAATTTGAATTTGCAGGTGTGTGAAAGTCAAAAGCCCACCAGTTTATAGAGGCAACACCAGTTGTAAAGACATTCACATATTCGTATTTGGTGAAAACATATTAATTAATGCTTGTGTGTACTAATGATTGTGATGTAGATTAATATGAAGTAGAAAAGATAATTTACAAAGAGACCTTGTCACCCTTCAGCTTGTGTTACTATAATCTTATACTCCTACTTGTAGGACTTATTCCTAGCACTTTCGTAAAACAGTTCTACTTAAAGTTGATTGTAATTCCCTTGTTATAGCCAATTCCCATTGTAAACCATTTGCTCTCTGTAGAGTGCTGTAGCATGTGACATCAACACTGCATTTTTCCCTTTAGGTCTGTTTTTCTTCCTTCTCGAGAGATTTGCTGACTTTTGTTGATTCTCCCAACATTTTTCACCACAGTTCTGCTGCTGCTCCTTCTTAAGCCTGCTCTCCCTGAAATGTGGAAAAAATTCACTACCTTTCCATCTGTTTTCATCTCATTTCCCATTTGTGTTCTTCCTTTTGTCTGGTTTTCTGAATCCTTTGCACGTTAGCTGAAGTCCCACTTCTTAAGTATTTTATGTTACTCCAAGATCTTTTCCCCTTCTCCTAAACTTCTGCTGCAATACTACAATTTGGAAAAGAGTTATTTTCTGACATGTTCATATATTAATTTTTTTAAGAACTCATGCTTACATTTGCCTTTCATTGTTTTAATAAATTGATGGGAGTACAAGTGCAATTCTGTTACATGCATAGCTTGTGTAGAGGTGAAATGTGGGCTTTAGGGTATCCATCACCAGCGTAACATACATTGTACCCATTAAGTAATTTCTCATCACCCCTGACCCTTTTCTAGGTGACCTATAAATATGTAGAAGGGGGAGGAGAGTAAACTAGGCAGTTAGTCACTGCCTCCCTGCCATCTTTGCCTCCCTTTCTAGAGGTCTGTCACTAAATACATTTTTTATGGTGAATAAATGCTTGTTGATTAATCAGTTGATGTTCTCTACCTGGTATCAGCCTGGTAATTGTACACAATTTCATAAAGGACTAAAGTAGTCAAAACACATGTATCTTGATTATTTTAAAATATGAAAATTCAAATAACTCTCTGCACATAATAGTATCTAGAACAAATAGATCAATTTGGTAAAACAGGATATATGTATGTATATCTCTATATACAGTGTATATATATATCCATACATATATATTTTTTCCATATGTTTCTCATATATATATATATATACACACACGTATATGAAAAATAAAATATTGGACAAATGTATGATAGTTAGAAAACTGGATTTGTTCTTACACTTATTAATAAGGAGGAAATAAGAGAAAAGTTTATAAGGGTTTAATGTGGTATTTATGAGGACCAGGACATACGATATCACAAAGACCAGAGTAGGAGGTGAATAAATTGGACAGGAATAAAAAAGTGATAGGCTAATGTTTTAGCATCAAAAACAGAATGGTCGTTCACAAAGATCATCTATAAAATGATGCATTATGATAGAAAAAATGGAGCTTGAAATGACCTCAGAAATGATCGATTCTAGTTATTCCTTGTCTTGGTGAGGTGACTGTGGATTGAAGAGATGTGTGATTTTCTCAGGGTCAGCAATTACCTATGAGTTCTTGAGTACTCTGACACAATTTTTTTTTTATATTTTAGGTTATTTTCAGAACGTCTTATATTTGTGTTTTATATATGTTTCATATACATGAAGAGCTTTAAACACTTATTTTAAGTCACTACCAAAATTTTCTTCCTTTATATGAAAATATAAAAGCATATTTCTTTCATCTGAATATGTTCTTCAGACATTCTTTCACTTATAATCAAAGGCTGTTTCCAAAAATAAAACATAAAGAGGGGCATGAATGTAAGATCACCAGACCCATCTACTCTCCTTTCTAAGAATGCATCATGTCTTACTTTGCATGCTAATCCTACCTGAAGACAGATGCTAGTTTCTAAAGGAGCTGCATTAAGTCAAATCCACGCACCTGGCCATTCCCCCTTTGTTTTTTCCATGAGGCTTGTTATAAAAGTTTCTGCTTTCATTTCCATCTTTTTCTGGGCTTTTTTTTTTTTCCTAGAGAACTCATGATACAATAATCATATTCCATTTATTCCCTCATTTCAAAAAGCAATGTTTACTTTCAGATTTTTTTTACTTATATATAAATGTGTGCTTTCATTATCATCTGGTTCAACATAAGTGATACCAAATTTAGTAGTGTTTAAGCCTAATGAATGAAATTTAGCTAAAATTTGGATTTTTTTACTCTATTTTGGGTTTGTTGAGGGAGTAGGAGCAAGTGACATTAGTCTACAGAGATAGTTGGGAGGCAGGATGAGGGAGGCCATTAAAAGGTGGAAGAGAATGAGAGAGAAAGTACAAGAGAGAGGATCAGCAGTTCCGGAGAATGTCCATATGGGGAAAATACAGAGGTTGGGAGTGTTATTAGGGCGGTGGGTTCCCTAGGAAGGGGAGAGAAGGGAAGACAGAAGAGAGTAGGAAAAAAATTATAAAGGCCTCTCTACGGATATCAGCCAAGGGCAGGACCTTCATGCCCAAATTTTTTATATTTCCTTCCTCAGAAACCAGAATCCAGAAGCATCACACAGGAGTTGAATTACCCAAGGATGTGAAGGCAGAGACGAATCAGTCAAATATATGTGTGTATGGATGGATGGAAGGATAGACAGATATGGGAATGGATACAGAGATAGATATAGTATTTGCCACCAGAGCATTTAAAATGTTGATATCCTATTACAGACACAACACCTTGATGTGGCACATTAAACTCATTTTAAATTAAATAGCATATGCAAAGATGTTTTGTCAACCAAACATCTGATAATACAATAGGTATAATTTACTTTTATTAATATATAAATTTATACTTTGTAGACTATGAGATGTGGAGGATGAAAACCATGCATCATTGTAATTTCTGGAACCTGTAGGAGTTTCATCTTTTTTAAGTCTTTGAAGGGGAGACTGAAGAAGACAGTCAGAGAGGCTGTGGCATGAGAGAGAATTAGGTGGCTAAACTGATGTTTTTCTGGTTGGCTTTGAAAAATAAAATGGAACTCATGAAATACTTTTGATATTTCTGGCTATATATATAATCTGCATCAAGTGAGATGAATTCTCTCTTGATTTCAGCAAGGATATATAGAGGCTTACCATAAAGAAAACCAATTGTCTTGCTGCTTTGAGGTGTTGGCAAGCCTATGCATGACTAGTCAGTGCAATTGGCCAGCCAGGTGATTTTCAGGAGTGAGTCCTGCTGTGCATCCCAGTTGTTCATGCCTCCCTCTGTAATAAAAAGCTCTCGAGGGATTTATTCTCTGGATTCTGGATATTTGATAAACTCAGTGGCATTGTTTCTGCTATGTTTACCAAATTTTGGAAGTCATTTTCTCATAATTTAATAAACTAAAAATCAAAAGTAAGATCATTTAGCTGCTGTCATAAAAGATAATTTTCCCCATTTAAAATGTATGACTCATTGTGATAGTTTGATATTCTCAGAGTCTGGTCCTCATTTGTAAAATAATGGGAGTCACCCCTACACAGACGATGGGAAGCATGCGCGTAAGTCTTCAACCCAGGTCTCCAGTATAGCAGGCACAATCTTGGCAGGTCTTATTATTATTTATGCATTGAAAATATTTGAAGTCGGGGTAACAAAGTGGGACCTCTGCTCTATTAAAAACGAAAAACATTAGCCAGGTGTGGTGGCATGAGTCTGTAGTCCCAGCTACTGGGAGGCTGAGGTGGGAGGATTGCTTGAGCCCATGAGGTAGTGAGCCATGATTGTGCCACTGCACTGCAGCCTGGGCAAAAGAGGGAAACCCTGTCTCTAAATAAATAAAATATTTGAAAGTACAACAAAAGAATAAGAAAAAATGCTTTTTTTCCAACATAATAGAATATTTCCAAAAGACTATCATATGTACATATTTAGGGCGATAGATTAAAAAGGCTAGAAGATTTGAGTTCAGTTACCTAGGTAGCTGTCCCCAGCTGCCAGTCAAGTGAGCATAAATCCTCAACATTTCTGCTTAACAACTGATCTTTAATCATCTAAGATATGAGAATGTTGAATTATGTCCTAGCATAAATATGTATATATTTATTTTTTTTTACAAACTATATCTCAGAACTCCTTTTTGTCTTCAAACAGCTGCCTTTTTATGCCAGATTTAGATCAAAGCTGTATATGCAAAATATTTAAACCACCTATTAGATAAATATAAGAAAAATGTATTTTCCCCTATTCATTCAAAAGATATTGTTGAGAGCTTACCATATGGCAGGGACAGCAGGTAAAAAGATGGTAAAAACAGTATCTCTACTTTTAGGGGCTCTAGTGGTTAAAAATTACATATTTGTACAATGATGACTTTTGAGTACTATAAGAAATGCCTCCAGTGTAATGCAATTTGCTGGACAGGGGGTGATATTTGAGCGTTTTCCCAGTCAGATGGGGATGCTGAAGCATTTCAGGGAGAAAAAATAGCTTATAAAGGGCCCTAAAGTCACAGATCCCATGGTGTTTTGAGAGAATAATGAGTGAACAAGAATGCTGCCTGGAATCGTGCAGTGGATTCAAAGAGTTGGACAAAGGTAAGAGTGGACAGATAGCAAACTTTCAAGTAACTCCTGTGTCATGGTAAGAGAATGGACTTAACCCATTTATGCCAGAGGTTGCAAATTTTTGTGAAAAAAATCAGACCTTGGTGATGACCTTGAGCAGTATGATATCAATAACTCTCACAAGCTTAGTGTTCCAATAATGGAACACTAGGCATAAATGGGTTAATCTAACTAGGGAAGAGTCTATCCAAGTCATAGAAGAGAGATAGATAGGTGATAGATTAGACAGATAGACAGATGAATGATTGATGTTTTAGAAAAGATATCTTGACTGATTACAGTGAGAAGATCTTGAAAGCGAAGATACTAGTTCAGAAGCTGTAACACAAATCCAGAAAGTAATAATGTGAGTTTCATTGAAAACAGAAAATAAGATGGAAATGAATACATACACACACATATAATAGTTCATTCATATATATCTCAAGTAATATATTTAAGAGAACATCTTTCATGAAATGTAAAAACTGTAAAACATTTCTGTCTATATCTGTCTATCTAAAGTAGAATTTATATGAGTTGGTGATTAATTGAAATACAGTAAAGAAAAAGGAGTTATTGAGAAGGACTCCAAACTTTGTAGCTCTGTGACAAGATAAAAAGTGACATTGCTTATCAAAATGAGAAGAGAGAGCAACTGGGAGGGTGAGGGGAGATACTGAGTTTTAGATGGTTTTCGAAAAAAGCAAGTCATTGCCCAATAAGTGATATTCAATAGACAATCAGAAAACACAGAACTGTATCTTAAGACGAATTATCAGACACTTGAAGCCTAATGCATCAAGAGCATAGTTTAGTTGGAATTAGAAAATTGCCAAAAATCTCATCCTCAGTTTTCAGAGATATGATTCCGTGCCATAGAGAACAATACTGTACATTCTTTATAGATATATAAAAGTAGATCTCAAGTATTTTGTTTAGTCATATCTGCCTGAATAAATATGTGTATAGTGGGTGAGAACAGAATGATGTATTAGTGATTACTGCTATGTTAGTATTACTTTTACAAATAGCATCTTGGAGTTAATTGTCAAATAAATGAAGATGTGTTTTAACTATTAGTATAAATATGCACATTTCATAGTGTCGACTTGGCCTTTAATTATATGTCCAGGAATTTTCCTTCTTTAGTGCACATTACTCCTATGAAATTTAATTTAGCTCTAGGCATGGCACTGTGACTATAAGAGTACAAGACATGGATGAGAAAGTGGGAAATACAACTTCTAAGTAAAGTTTTATGTACTGGAGAACAGACTGGAAGTACACTGTTTATTATAATAACAGACAGAAAGTCATTTTGTAAGAGAGATGAAATTTAATTGGGGAGCAGGTAGGTAGGAAAAAGATTCACAAAGAAGAAGCACATTGACATAACTCCTTAATTCCTGGTTAAATATGTTTGGCACAGAACCACTTTGATGTCTACATGCCATGATTATTAAAAATTGCCCAGGTTTTTAAAATAAATTATTTTGAAGTATAAACATGAATAAAATTTGTAAAAAGTTATGCTATTTGGCATTCCATGTGAAAGTTAACTGGGGTTTTGTTTTTCTTTTTAGATTTTTTATTTTTAGTAAGATTTGGGAATTGGTGGTATTGCTTAAGACTGGTTTCTTTAATGTGAAACATTATTTCATGAAATGTAAAAACAGTAAAGCATTTCTCACACTTATCTGTGACACGAAAGGAGAAGTAATGGGTACGCTATCTTGAGTAGAAACCTATTAACTAATAATTTTGCCAGTGGCCTCAGTTTCCAACTGAGGCGCTAACAGCAAGAGATCCATGAGTGTATCACTTGGCATTCTCCTTGAAGGAAATGAGATAAAGGGGTACCCTAGTGAAAGAAAAAGTGGGAATTGGGATATATAGTGTCCATTATGCTAGAAGGCCTTTGTATTTGACCTTAAATCAGCTAAAATGCACTGTATGGATGCAAAGTGAGGCAGTTGGAAGTGCCATTTAATTTATAACACTGAATGACCAGATCATGCATCTTGACTGTCTTTTTAAAGGAAACATCTTGCTTTGGGAAAATGTCAACTGTCCATTACAAGGTCTACTGGTCTTCATGGTGGCCCATTAAAAACATACATTGCACATGTGCTAATTGAGCAGTCATATGGGATAGAAAGAACTCTGTCATTGAAGATAGAGAAGTCTGATCTATGTGATCACTTGTCAATTTTCAGATTTATGAGTGCATAATTGTGTTATCATATGACTTATAAATTCCACATAACTTTACCAGTAAATGAAAGTAGAATTACTTTGGTCATTAAATATTTATTTTATTTTATTTTATTTTATTTTTACATTCAAGGCAGAAACCTTTACAATGCGTTCCTATTGTCCAGTGAGTTTGGTTTCAGAGGGACTCAGAGGTGAGAGCAAATTAAGGCAAATTAAGCAAACCTACAGAAGTATTTATATTGAATGCAGTCAAATTTTTACTTTCTCTCTGGAAAGCAGACTGCTGATATTTCTAATAATAAAGTATGGGACGACAGGGTGGAAAATAGAGTCCACCATGTCCACCATTGCAATTCTTTCTCCATTTGACTTTTTGTTGCATGTAACCTTTTAAATGACATTTTTAAAGCCTTATGTGTGGGCTTTAAAATATACGTTTTATAGGAAATTGCACTTCTAGGCTTATAGCAAAGAATATGCCCCAGTGGCTGACACCCATGCTGCTTTTATGAAGAGAAAATACAGGTACAGAAGGGGTTCCTCATTAAGGTTTCACTAGCACCCATTAAGAGAGCCTTCCCCTCGCCCATGGTAAATAACACTGAAAAGAATACGACTTTCTATTAAATCATGGACTCCATTATAGGCTTTTCTAATAATAATTGTAAGGAGAACAAAGCCTCAAGAAATCTGTTCTCTTCAATAACACAGGGTCTGATAAATTAGTATGATAGAATCAAGCTGGTGTAGTGCTTAATCTCACAAGGTAGTCATTTTCTTTCATACTTTTTTTTTTCAAAATCACACTGTAATTCCCATATATTATTTCCTGTGAGAAATCATAACATATTTTCTATGTAATTAAAACTTTCCTGAGTTCACTGGAACATAGTGACATCTAAATCAATTGGATTAGATGTATTTCCACAAGGGACAAAAATCACCTAAGTCTACAGGATGTGATTCAATTTTTAGTGTACTATGCCATTTTGAAATTGACTCAACTTTGAGAATTGCTGCTTGTATAATGTCATAGAGAAGAATGAGGAACAATGTGCCACTTTGAAATTGAGTTCAGCTTTTCAAATTCATCATTGAAGTATGTAGCAGAGAAGAATAAGATATAAAGATGTTTCTTAATTTAGGTATTTGTTTTTATTGTGGTAGAATATGCATATATAATCTACCATCTTTACCATTTTTAAATGTATAGTTCAGTGTTAATGAATGCATTTCTGTCATTTTCGCCCTTCATGTCTCCTCCTCCCACCCCTTCCCATCCTCTGGGAACCACCAATCCACTCTCAGCCTCCATGAGATCCACTTTTTTAGCTTCCGTATATGAGTGGGAACATGTGATATTTGTCTTTCTGTGCCTGGCTTATTTCACTTAACATAATGATATCCAGTTTCATCCAAGGAAATAGAGGTTATTGCTGCAAATGACAGATTTTATTCTTTTTAAATTGCTAAGTAATATTCCATTGTATATATTTACATGTTCTCATCATCCATTCATCCATTGATGGCCCCTTAGGTTGATTCCATATTTTGGCTATTGTGAATAGTGCTCCAGAAAAACATAGGAGTGCAGGTATCTCTTTTATCTATTGATTTCCTTTCTTCTTTTGGGTATATACCCAGTAGTGGAATTGCTGGATCATATGGTAGTTCTATTTCTAGTTTCTTGAGGAACTTTCATACTCTTCTCTATAGTGGCTATACTAATTTGCATTTCCACCAACTGCATATGAGGGTTTCCCTTAGCCAGTATCTCATTGTAGATCTTTCTGCTTGTTTCTACTTTTTCAGTTATACATAATAATGCAAGGAACAGTTTTGCATATAACTCTTATAGAGCGTATGTGATTATGATAGACTTATAGAAGTGGTAACTCAGTATAGTTTTGGAAGTCTTTGACATAGATGTCACCTCATCAGTTATTAATGAAATCTATTAACCATTGCCAATATTTTCCAATCTTAGGTTGTTCATAAGATTAACAAGTTAAAAAGAAACGACCTTCATAATCTACATCATGAATGTTTCTTTTAAAATAAGCATCATTGAGCCAAGCAAATGCCTTCAATATTCAGTGAATAACTATAAAATTTTTCTGCTTTGAATATGGAACCCCTCATGTATCATTCATGCGCTAAATTGACTAAGCTTGTGTCTACATTGCCAAAACAACCTGTCAGTTCGGAGAAAATAATCAGTCAAAACAGTTATTTAGTGTCAGGTAGAAATGAATTTTTACTTTTCAACAGGTTTTGTTGGTGTCGTGTAGCTCCAGTCTAGAAAGCTTATTTATTTTAGAAATATTATCCTTTTGGGGAAACCATAAAATTCTCCTGGCCTGGAAGATAGATGCCTGGCTATATGAGGAAATGGTGAAGAGGAAATGAACATTAGGATCAAATGGGTATTGGAGTAAATACGAACTTATAACTTATTTTTCAAGCATGTAATTTATAAATTTTGATCTTCCAGAAACATTTTGTTTAGATGGTTGGTGCCTCACATAAAATGCAGCACTAACATATGTAGACATGAAAGATGGGAAATCAGTTTTGCAATGTCCCCAAGATACTTTTTGACATGCTCTGGTAAATGACACCTTAATAACATCTACATTAAGTAGTTTCATCACTTAAGACATAGCTAACAATTTGTAGTAGGTAGCTTATCGCTTTGCACTGTTTTCTGCTAAGTACAAGAAAGTCAACATCTTAATCATTAAGGTGCTTTTCATTTAGCCCCTTTTATCAAAAACATTGAACCACATTTCATTGTTTTTCAAGTACATTGCCTGCAGGTAGAGATGAATCTAGTGCTGTGTCTACATAAAGCTGCAAGTAGAGATAGGCTAAGATCAAATTATAAGGTGCTAATGGAAATGTAATCTTTAAAGGCAAGAAAGTGGTACTCTGTGTGTGAGTTCTGTGTCTGCCCACAAGGGATGCCAATTCTTCAGCCCAATTAGGGGTTACAGTAGACAGTTGGAATATATTCATAGTTAGATGAATGTGTGCTGCAAAAGCCTTGGGTTATTGGGAATAAAACTGTGCATAAGAATAGAGATTTGGAAATGTCTACGGGTTAAAACATTTGAGGGATTTACTTTTTCTTCTGGTCTGAAAAATAAAACCTAGTGTTTTCCTCCAATATTTTGAGCATGAGCATCTTTTTCATAGTCTCATATCTCTTTCTTCATCTCCTTCCTTTATTAGGAAGATAAACAACCATTATTCCCTGTTGTGAAAGCGGTGGAAGAGCTTAATGCAATGAGGAATTGAGTGGTACTGGTAGCTACATGTCAAAGGCCATCATTATGGATAAATCAAACTACATTTTAGTTATGTTTGTTAATAATTTGCTATTCACAAGTTTCACAGCAAAAATTTGAAAGAACCCAAGCATCCTTCTATAAACATCTGTATATTAATGTGCTCTGCAGCTATTAAAAATCATGGGAAATTCTCTATGTATTAACTATGGAAGATCTCAGGATACATTAAATTTAAAAACATGCAGAGTGATGTGTGCAGTATGCTGTCTTTTATGTAATGAAGAGGTAAAAGTCTGTGTGTGTGGGGAGGGGGTGTGTGTGTAAGACACAGGAGGGTACAGTACAGCTATGGGAGGTGAGGGTGGGTTGGTGGGAATACTGATATCAACAGAAATTTTATAGTAGAAGCAAGTCTTTTAAATCTATAATTTATTAAATCATTTTGATTTCTAAGCCATATGACTGAATTACTAATCAAAATAAGTTTTACTTTAAAAAGTGCTTTATGCTGTCCTTTAAAAATCCGTACTCTCCATTTCAAAACTCATAATAATTTGCCTAAAGACTATTATACAGGATGACATCCTGTGTTTTTTTCCAGAACTACAGATGGAGTTTCTGATTTCTTAAGAACTTTTACCAGAACTTCAATATACCGTGGAAGGGGAAGCGTTATGAAAAATAAATTGAATTTTAAGAGCTCTTAAACATTTGGCTCTTATGTTTTTCCCATCCTACTCCCCACTATCCACATATAACGTGTACTTACCATTTTGTAAACCACACAGTGGCTTAGTAGAAGACCATTAGATACAAAGTCAGAAGAACGGCGAATACTCCCTCTACCATTTTCTTGTATGTAGGTAGCTTTGGAAAATTCATAAACATTTCTGAGCCTCAGTTGCCTTGTTTGTAAAATAATGATGATTTTTCCTCTATCATAGTTATTCTCCATCAGGAAGCTAGTGCCATAATATTCCAAGACATTTTTGGCAATGTTAAAGTACAGTGCAAATGGGAGGTGAGGATATTATTTCGTCAGACAACTGGAAAGCACTGATGCTTCAGTCAGGTTATGCTATACGTATTATACATATCTCCATATACATTTTCATCCACTGTCTTGCTGCAAAACGCGTTTGCATGTCATTTTCTCTCCATCTAGAAAATAATTCGTCATCTTTTGGGCCAAAGCAGTTTCCTTTTTTGAGCCCATGACTAAGTATTATCTAGTTCATGAAGGTTTTCCTCATTATTTTCTATTTGTGCCAATTTCATTGGCTTAGTTATTATACATGAACTGACCAGTTTAGGTTTCTTGAGAGATGTTGAGGGAGCACAGAGGGTCAATCCCACTTCACTCCCCTTCGTTCACAGCAAACCAGCCAAATCTTTGTTTCTACATATGATTTGGACGATGCCCTTCAACTACGCATACAACAGAAAGAAACAATAGTGCTTGTGGCACGTTTACTTATATTTCATATAACACTTTGGGATATTTCTGACTTTAAAATTCTTAGGCATCCTAAACATTTTCAAGAGGAACTTCAAAGATGGCTCAGGGCGCGTAATATTTTTTGTTTCTAATTTCTTTACTCTGTTTCCAAGCCTGGAAATGATTTGTTTTTTTTCTAGGCATGTAACTGTCACCTTAAATAACCTAATTTTGCAAGAAAAACAATATTCCCATGAAGAAAATTCATGTCAGGAAAATTGCTGTTTGCTTGTTTCTTTACTCTGAATTCAGGCTATACAGAGGAGTCATGATAGGAGACATTAAAACAGTAGAAGATTTATAAACCCCCCAACAAAATTATATTAATAAGAACTTGAAATTTTTTAACAGGTAATATAGAGTTGACTGTGTGTGTCTTATTATTTATGTTCGCCGTGCAAAATTATGAGGGCGTTATAGATCTAGGTGACTCACATCTTTATAATAAAGTTTGGATGGGCACTCATGACATTCTTAAGAGCATGTCATCGGAAACAGTGGTAACCTCTCACAGAAGTTCTTGATATACTGGAGTTCTGTAGATATTGTTGGTTAAAGCAGGTTTGTTTAATAGCTCCCTAATTTTATATGGTGCTGTAAATGTCTGTTCCAGATGGACATGGTTTCATATAAATGTATTTTTCTCACTTTGATAGAAAACCCCATAGATGGGATTAAATACCTTTATTTCCACTGCTGTGCCCAGTTACCTTAATAGTTCCTGAGAACCATTCCTTAGAGGGTGCGTTGTCTACAGAAAGTGAAATAAATAAATTAATTAATGAAAATAAATTAATCTGAGCTGGATCTGATCTGAAATGGAGTGGTTTTTATTGGTTAAAAGCAATGTGTTCATTGACTAATTATTAAATTTCTCACCTGAGCAGAATGAGTTGCAAGCCCCTGGGGTGAAATCAACATTGTGGTACTATACAGTATATTTTTCTCTTTCCAGTAGCTTACCTCTCTGTTAGGCAGGCAAAATTCAGCAGAGACAGATTATCAACGGAACAGAGTAATGCTTCCTTTTTTTTTTTTTTTTTTTTTTGAGACAGAGTTTCGCTCTTGTTGCCCTGGCTGGAGTGCAATGGTGCGATCTCGGCTCACCACGACCTCCAACTCCCAGGTTCAAGCGATTCTTCTCCTGCCTCAGTCTCTTGAGTAGCTGGGATTACAGCCATGCGCCACTGTGCTTGGCTAATTTTGTATTTTTTTAGTAGAGATGGGGTTTCTCCATGTTGTTCAGGCTGGTCTTGAACTCCTGATCTTAGGTGGTCCGCCTGCTTCAGCCTCCCAAAGTGCTGGGATTACAGGCGTGAGCTGCCATACCCAGCCATGATTCTTAGAAATAACTGTTTTGTGCCTGGAAGGCTGAGGTGGGATAATTGCTTGAACCTGGGGGCAGAGGTTACCGTGAGCTGAGATTGCGCCACTGCACTCCAGCTTGGTTGACAGAGTGAGACTCAGTTTCAAAGAAAAAAAAAAACTGTGTGGGCATTTTCCAGATGTCATGCCATGAATCACAAACATTTCTCCATTTAAAGAAGGATCTCATTCCCAGTCATCCATGGTGGAACCAACCTTGGAGCAAAGAGGGAGATAGAGCCGTGCCTGACTCAGTTATCTAGATGTAAGTTTGCATCAGACACCCAGGTATTGAATTCCACCATGAGCTGTGATCAGGAGGCCACAGCTTCCTCTTGGTCTTCATCGTGGCTTCAGTGGAGCAGAGTGCCTCAATTTTTCTCATGGATTATTTAGGTAGAGTGACAGGGCAGAGAGCCAGACATTACAATCAGGCACAACTGGGAGAAATGTGCATTGTCCCTAAGGAACGAGAATACCTAGATGTAGAAAGTAATGACTTAACAACTATAGTAGAGGGAAAAATCACACATTCATTTGAAAGCTAGAACTTCCCAGCAGTAGCATGTTAAGTTGGTGTAGCAGACATGTGAAACATGATTCTCTACTTGCTAGGACTGTTACTCTGATGACTCCATAGTTCTCTGTAATTTTATGTCCATCCAGCCTAGCTAAAGAGTTCACCAATGGCCTATATCTCTGTTTTGATACCAGTACCATGCTGTTTTGGTTATTATAGCCTTGTGGTATAGTTTGAAGTCAGGTAGCATGATGCCTCCAGCTTTGTTCTTTTGACTTAGGATTGTCTTGGCAATGCGGACCCTTTTTTGGTTCCATATGAACTTTAAAGTAGTTTTTTTTCCAATTCTGTGAAGAAAGTCATTGGTAGCTTGATGGGGATGGCACAGAATCTATAAATTACCTTGGGCAGTATGGCCATTTTCATGATATTGATTCTTCCTATCCATGAGCAAAGAGGGAGATAGAGCCCACATTGCCAAGACAATGCTAAACCAAAAGAGCAAAGCTGGAGGCATCATGCTACCTGACTTCAAACTATACTACAAGGCTACAGTAACCAAAACAGCATGGTACTGGTACCAAAGCAGAGATATACACCAATGGAACAGAACAGAGCCCTCAGAAATAATACCACACATCAAGCAGCTGATCTTTGACAAACCTGACAAAAACAAGAAATGGGGAAAGGATTCCCTATTTAAGAAATGGTGCTGGGAAAACTGGCTAGCCATATGTAGAAAGCTGAAACTGGATCCCTTCCTTACACCTTATACAAAAATTAATTCAAGATGGATTAAAGACTTAAATATTAGACCTAAAACCATAAAAACTCTAGAAGAAAACCTAGGCAATACCATTCAGGACATAGGCATGGACAGGGACTTCATGTGGAGAAGCCTTGAGTTTGAATGAGCGGACACCTCCCTCATGGCCTCCCTGCACAGACAATTCCAGACTTCTCTGTCACATAGTCCAGTGGGAATGGAATACCAAAGACAAATATGGTGGAGGTGGAAACACACTTAATATTTAGGCCCATATATATCTGGCAAGTGTAGGTTGACTGTTTTTGTGTACTAAATATGCACAGTGATTACCATTTCTATCCTAACTGGCCAAAGAGTGGTGGAATAGAGAACACAGGTGCCACAATGCTCACTGCTGGGATCAAGTTATTTTGGTGCAACAGTATCAGAAACCTCTGCCCAATACCAAGGAATCCAGGCATGAGGAACACATCCCATGGTGGATAAAGGTGAGAAAGAGTCTAGCTGGTTAGGAATCCTGTTAAAGATTTGTGAACATCTCATTATAGAATTGCAAGGCCTTTTCTGTTCCTCTTAGAATTTTCAAATGATACACACCATTGAAGATGATCCTGTGTGATTCCAATGATAGCATGTTATTCTCTGCATAGATTATCTCTATTAGTGTTTGATGGGTCTCTTTGTGGCTCAGGTGTTGACAGCTTTAAATACCAGGGGCATTTCCCCTTTGTCCAAATCATCACCATTCTTTTGAAATCTCTTCTCTGGCTCACCATCAAATTGTGGTTCTGATGTGGACGTTTAGACTTCAATGAGAAGCTTCCTGGCTAAGCATTGGCATTATTTTTTCTTCTCCTAGAGGAAAAATTTTTTGGAACAGGTTTCAAACATCACAATTAGGATTATTCAGTTTAAAAGGCCTGATAAAAGCCAATTGGAAAACAACAGAAAAAAAGTTCAATTAGTATGTGACAGATTACATAATAATGAACACACAAAAAAGAGGACACCTGTTTCTTGCCGCCCCTAATCTATTCATAAGAGAAATTTGACAGAAAGACAGGATGCCCACACATTCAAGTTTCTAAAATTTTTATATTGGCCTTTTCTGGAAAAATAAAAAGATTCAGTTTGTTGTTTGTCTAAATCTGATGGTTACCTTAGGTTCTAAATTGTACACACCAAGAATAAGGAGACCTACATTCTTGTTGTAGTTCTGCTATTAGCTAGTTGTGCTATTAGCTAGTTGTGCAACTTGAGGGAGTCACTCAGCTTCTTTCAAGTCATAGGTTTCATGATTTCTAAGTACCTCCCATTTGAATAGTCTGTGATTCTACTCTAAAAATTCAGTTTGTTAGATGATTGATGCTTTTTACAGTCTTTACAAATTTGAGGTTTGTAATAGATTGCACATTTTACCATAATCTAATAAAGAAAAATGCAGTGTGTTAAAATTCGTTTTACATTCTCAGGCAGCCCTGTGAGTTTTCTGACATCAAACTGTGTTCCTTCCGAAATTCCCACTGATTTCCAGGGTTCCATGGGGTCATGGCTATGCTGCAAGGCAATGAGATACTTCGTGATGGGATTGCTCTCCAAATCAATACAAGTTCTTGATTTATTACAGGCTGGTTATCACAACCCCAGGTCAGTTCTCTTCCATCCTCTCTGTACACATCTTGACTATCTCATTACCTGATTGCTTTCACTATAACAGGGTACAGAAAAGAGGAATATCGCATCTTAACCTAACTGAGCACATAAATATAGTGTCCTCATGTCTCTGGAATAGAAGACATTCGTGATATTCTAGACATGTACCTCCCTAGTAAGATGCTCAGCAGACACCAGAGCTATTGCCATTTAAATAAATGAAAGTAAAAAGTTCAATTCCTCCATCACAGTAATCACAGTGCAAGTGCTTGGCAGCCACACGTGGCTAGTGGCTGCCTTAGTGAACAGCACAAATAGGGAACATTTCCATCATCACAGTAAGTTCTGTGCAACATCCTAATACTGGATAATGAGGATCCCATAGGCTAGCAATATTAGGAATATAGAGGTTTGGGCAGACATAAGAATATGAAGCAATACGTTGTTTAGCTTTTGCTGTTGTTGCTGCATCTTAGCCCATCTCCAAACTGTCAGTCTGGTTTCCTTTCCACTCCTACAGATTAAGCCTCAATACTCCCCTGACCTTCAGTCTATCCCCAGTATCCCTCATATCCCTAAATGACACTGCCACCTAACGAGTGGTCAGAGTGCTTCACTCCTTCATTTCCTTCACAGTCTTCTCCCTCCTATCACTGACACACACATGAAGTCTTCCAGCAAGTCCTCCAAAATGCATCTCAAATTCAGCCACCTGTCGTCTTCACTCCTGGCTAGCATCCCGGTCCGGCCACTGCCATCTCTCTAATCTGACAGCTGCAAAAGCTTTCAAAGTGGGCTCCTGTCTTTCACTCTTTTTTGACTCTAATTCATTTTCCACACAATGGCCAAATCATCTTTTTAAGGCAAAAATTAGGATAAGTCTTCTATTGAAAACTCAAGGGTCTTTCCTTTACACTTATCATAAAGCAAAACCCAAATGCACACCATACTCCAGCCCCATCTCCCTCTGCAACCTCATCCCTTTGCTCACAGCACTGCAGCCACAGTGACCTTCTGCCAGGTCCAGTTTATAGCAATTTCTTTCCTGCCTTGAACAATTCCTATTTGCAATTACTTTTCCTTTCTCTAGGAGTGTTTTGCCTACACTGTGAATAGCTGGTTTCTTCTGGCTTCTTTTTATCTCAACTGAAATCTTTTTTCTTCAACAGGGTTTTATCCTGACAGTCTTACTTTCGACCTTCTTTTATTTTCTATCTCAGCGTCCTGTTTATATGCTCCACAGCGCTTAGCCTGATCTGTCAATAGCTCTGAATGCATTTGTGTTCTTTTTCTAATGATTAGCTACATGAGAGCAGGGCGCATGCTTATTTTATTCATTGTGGAATATCTCAATAAATACATGTTGAATGAATGAATAAATAAATGAACAAAATGCATTTGTCAGTTTAGTTATCAAGCACTTCTAAGATTGAGATAAAGCAAAATTTCAAGGGGAAGTGATCACAAACATCTGGAGTGTGTCAATTATGCAGAGAGATAAATTATGGTCAATGGGGTCAGCATGGAAATACTGATAACTTGGGTGCCTGTAGAAATGCTAAAGAGAAACATGAAGGAGGAAAAAAATGGAAAAATTGTCAGCACCCCTGAAACAAGTGACTTGTTTATTGTTTTCCTCTCCAGCTGCCTTCTTTGCACTTGTCGTGCCTATGCTGCTTTATCTACCAGGCTTTCCTGCCTTGGCCTATTTTTTTCACTCAGCTGGTGGCTTTGGACTTGTTGTCTTCTCAGCCCACTGAGTTCTTTCTGATGGGTCCTTCACCATTCACTGCGGCAATGATCAGACATTTTTTATTTTTGAGAATGAATTTTTCTTACATAAAGGTATATGGGATCAAAATCTTCAATAAGCTTCTTTAAGTAAATAACGTGCATAGGAAGGATGTTGTTCTTTATTGATGCAAAAAGAAAAAAGCCAAACATAGAATCCTTTGGTAGATTGATTGTCACTAATGATTCTCTGGTAAGACAGTTGAATGTAATCTATAGATCATAAATTAAATGATCCCTTTAATCAGACCTCTCCCTCTCCCTCTTCACAAAACAAGGCCCCCTGTCCTAAAGAATGTCCCGCTTGCCTCCTAAGATGGATACCAGATTCGTATTTTAAAACGTTTTTATGGTTCAATTCTGAAGGATATGAATATGTTCCAATTTAAAGATGCAAGATTTAAGATATAAAATGCCTAATTTCTTTTATTTGGATGATTAAATTCCAGACAAATTGAAGGTATCTGTCATGAAGTTAGCTTGTTAAATGTACATCTACTTATAGTACTGGAAAAACACCATTTTATGTAAACCCTGGTATTTTTGTATTGAAAATAATTCTTTGTAGTCATTACGTTTCATGTTATAGAGCAAATTTTTCCATATATGAGATTTTTATTTTTCCTTACCTATGGGTTATTTCTGCATTTCAATCCACAGACAACATCTGACAGCAAGTAGAGTTTTAGTGTCATCTGGGAGCAGGTGGATGCAGCAAGGCATCTTGGAATTGGTTGTGCTGGCCATGCTCAATGCACTGTGGGGCGGGGAGTCCTGGGCTGCATGGAGACTGACTTGTCCTTTTACTTTTATCAATATTCGGATGACCTCAAAGCACTGTGTGTCTTCCATATGTCAGCTTGTCTGGCATTTGTTCTACAAAGGAGGGATGAAATAGCAGCTACTGACATTTGCTTTGGACTAAAAGAAGGAAGAGTAAGGATCTTGTTATCTGAATTCAATCTTGTAGCCAGTATGTTTGCAGGAGGCTTTCCTGGTTTCTGTTTCAAAACCAAATCTGTATTTTGTTTTCAGTTTTAACACATTTCCATAAAAAAGAATACATAAATGGGTTTGAAATAGACATTAAAAATAAATTCTGCTTACAACATATATGGCAAAAGAAAACCCCAAACACTTAGACTTTATTAAAATTGGCAAATGTCCTTGGATTATTTTGTGATGGGATCTCTGTATGAGGATAAAGTTCTCACAAAAAATAGGCTATTCATTAGGAAAGTACGTTGACAGAAATCAGTTAGATAATGGTGCCCGCTTTAAACGTAAATACTGTGTGAGTGTGTTGGAATTTTAATCTTAACATTTACATTTTGATTTTCTATGATGACAGACTTTTATTTTTGACTTTTAAAGAGATGTTTCTTTTCCAGGAAGTTTCCATCTTGTTTATGCGAGTATTAATTTCACATCTTCTTTATCTTCAGCAATAGTTTTGAAGTTACTTAAGAGAGGTGATGTCACTTATTGCACATTTTTTTGTGTGTGACAGTACCTTCAGATACACATGCTCATTTAATTCTCAAAACAGTCCTGTGTAGAGGACATCAGTTTATACACTTGGAAGATTAGGACTTTACGGATTGGGCATTATGGATGTCTAACTTACCATAAGGCTTTTAACTAGCAAAGAAGATTTACACTTATGCCATGGAGACTTGCTTTAAGAAACACATTTCACCAAGCAGATACCATATTTCTGCTAGATGAAGATAAAAGTGATAATATTTATCACTCTTAGGAGGGTTTATAATTTAACCTAGAAGAATGGCCACCTAGTTTAAAATAAAAGATATTCAAGATAATTTCTAAGCATCAGAAGAGTAGTATGGACCAGTGCATCCCACCCTTTTTGTATCAGGGCACACAGAGAGTGAGTTTGTGTGTACACAATGAAGCTGGTTCAGAGGAAGTGGCTGGCCTATGGGATCCACACACTCCGGGTTATGACCTTGTCCTGAAGGCAAATGGGATCGATATCTTGGCACCATCATCTTATAGGCCATAGGTACCACCGGAGTTGAAGGGGAGAGAATTATAAGAAACAGAGGTGACCTTGTGAATGCATGCAGGGTTTGTGAAACAATCATGAGACTTTCACAGGGGGATAGTCATGGGGAAAATAATTATGCAAAAGGAAGGGTAAGAGCAAGCATAAGGGAAGAGTACCATCAACGTTGTACTGGGGGCAAAAGAATGGAAAACAGAGGCTAATTGCTATTGAGTACCTGCTGTAGACAAAGGACTGTGACATTATAGAGAGGACAGACATCTTCAGAGATGTCACTTTTTGTCCCTTCTTAGGAAAAATATATAAATGCATGAAGTGTTAGTTGAAGTGAAAGAGGACGATGAATAGGTCAAGTTTATGTTAACTTTTGTAATGTTGGCTTCATATTCAGGTGTCTATGGTCAGAAACAAAGAGATGCAGGATGCGCAAGGTGCAGTGGCTCATGCCTATAATACCAGCACTTTGGGAGGCCGAGGCAGGTGGGTCACCTGAGCTCAGGAGTTCGAGACCAGCCTGGCCAACATGGTGAAACCCCATCCCTACTAAAAATACAAAAATTAGCCAGGTGTGGTGGCATACACCTGTAATCCCAGCTACTCAGGAGGCTGAGGCAGGAGAATCACTTGAACCAGGAGGCAGAATTTGCAGTGAGCAAAGATTGCATCATTGCAGTCCAGCCCGGGTGACAGAGCAAGCCTCTGTCTTAAAAGGAAAAAAGTGATGCAGTATTGAAATTAGGGAAAGGGTAAAGTTTCCAGAAGAGGTGCCTGCATTTCAGTATTTCAGAGTAGAAATGAGAATATATGTGATCCAAGGACAAACTCCTATCTTTATCCGGAGAATAGTTGGTATATTTGTTTACTTAATGAAAATTTAAACAGCAGTTTTCTATCTTCCCAGCACTTATAATGTTCTAAGCGCTTTATAAACATTAACTCATCAAATCTTCATATCAGCCTTATGTGTTGTATTGTATTATTATTCTCATGTTATAGATGTCGAAATGAGGGTATGGGGTTTAGGTAACTTGCCTAAGATCACACAAGGAGTAAGTAAAAGACCTAAGAGGCAAACTGTGTCTTCTGTTTTCATAGTAGGATCTCAGGATATAGGGAGACAGATGCAGCCAACACCTGGCCTATTTAACCAGAACACACGTACTTACAAAAAGTCTAGCGGTGGAGAAGCGTTCCTCCAATCCTTGATGATGTTAGAGAAGGTGGCATTATTAGGTTGCTTAAAATGATCACTTTTAGGTAAGTGAGTATGTGTTTCAAGATTTTTTTGATCTTGCTATGATATGAGAGATTTGGAATTTTCTCTGACGAAAGGTCTCCTCCCTATGCCCATACTCAAAGTCATCTAACATCTGACGTTAAGCTCCTCCTCTCAAATCTAATGAGCAAAGTGCACAAACAAGGAATAGTATAGATGAACACAGTTGAAAACATCTTGAAAAAGCAAGGTCCATACTTACCCTTTCTGAGTATCAATTTTCTTATCTTTAAAACAGAAATATTAATAGTGTCTACTGTTCAGGGTTGCTATGAGAACTAAGTGACATGCCAACAGAAAGGAATGAACATAGCACCTGCATAGAATAGTCACTCTATGAATGTTGATTTCTTGTTCTCCATTTTCTGCCCAATAAGAAATAGTATTAAAATTTTTATTTCCACATTCCATGTTGTTTCCAAGAAAACCTATTCCAGTTTGACTTGAAAACTGTTTATTGAATAGCTACTTTGTGCTAAACACTATACTAACTATATACTCCGTTAACTGAAATAACTTTTTTTTTTTTTTTTTTTTTTTTTGAGACGGAGTCTTGCTTTGTCACCCAGGCTACAGTGCAGTGGCCGGATCTCAGCTCACTGCAAGCTCTGCCTCCCAGGTTCATGCCATTCTCCTGGCTCAGCCTCCCGCGTAGCTGGGACTACAGGTGCCCGCCACCGCGCCCGGCTAGTTTTTTGTATGTTTTAGTAGAGACGGCGTTTCACCATGTTAGCCAGGATGGTCTCGATCTCCTGACCTCGTGATCTGCCCGTCTCGGCCTCCCAAAGTGCTGGGATTACAGGCTTGAGCCACCGCGCCCGGCCTTAACTGAAATAACTTGATGCATTAACTGTATTAAATCCTTGCAAATAATTACAGGCAATACAGATAAAGTAGTGATTTGTTTTTGTGAAGTGGCTGGATGGCGTTAGGACACAGAAATAAGAAAAACAAGGTAGTTCAAATAAAACATGGACTGAAATCTAAAAGTACAGAGCTGTTTTGTAAAACTTAAACTTTAACTTCAGTCACTCCATTTTGACAGTAAATTGGTTGTCATATTCCATTGACTTTGGAGGAGAAATGCTGAGTTGAATATCCCACTGTTGACCAGAGTCTGCAGCACCCTCAAGAAAGGCATTCCCCAGCTGGGGCCTGGAGAGAGAAAGAATTTAGCCAATCCAGGGGTATTGCGGAGGCTGCCTACCTGCCAATTTTCAGCTTTCTTTTTTGTAATGTCTCCAATAGTAAGAAAAGATGGAATGACATTGGTTGCCTCTTAATATAACACTCTGCCTCTTCATTTAAGATTGCACATAACAAAATATTTGAAATTTCATCAGGAAAAAAGTTCCAAAGCTAGTATCTGTGGGTGAAACAAGCAGGAAACAAAACATAACTGCAAGTTTGGAAACTTTCCCCAGGAGTTTCACGTTTCCCTGTGATCTGAGTCCTCACCTTTGATGCCCATCTCTGTGGACTGCCCGCTTCCTCCAGGGGAGGCGGGACTCATTTCTTTCTTTTCTTTTCTTGCTTGCTTGCTTTTTTTTTTTTTTCATTGTGGGAAAAAACCCATAAATTTGCCCTCTCTGTTGATCAGGGTTCTCCAAAGAAACGGATCTATTAGGCTGTGAATAGAGGTGTATATCCTATTTGATAGACAAATAGTTATCCTATGAGAGAAAGGGAAATTTATTTTTAAAATATCTCATGTGATTATGGAAGAGAAGTCCCAAAAGCTGCAGCGGGCAAAAAAGTCAATGAGTATTTCCAGTGGAGTCTCAAGGCGTAAGATCCAGGAGGGCCAGTGCCAGTCCAAATGCTGGCAGGCTTGAAGTCCATTGAAGCGCCAGTATACCCACCTGTGTTTAAAAGTCGGGAAGGAGAAATGTCCTACCTCATTCAGGGAGGAGGAGGTCTCTCTGACTCTGCCTTTCTGTTCTGTTGAGATCTTCAACTGATTGCACAAGGCTCACCCACAGCAGGGAGGGCCACCTGTTCTACTCATTCTCCCGATACCAGTGCTAGTCTCATCCAGAAACACGAACACAGACACACCCAGAACAGTGTGGGACCAAGAGTCTGGGCAATCCATGGCCCAGGAAAGCTGACCTGTAAAATGAACAATCACACCCTCAATTATGTTTAAGTGTATACTGCAGTATTGATAACTACACGCACATAGTTATACAACAGATCTCTAGAACGTTTTTGTCTTGTGTGACTGAAGCTTCATACCCACTGAACAGCAACCCTACTTTGTTCCTCTTCCCATCCCCTGGCAAATTTGTTTTCTTTGAGTTTAGTAACTTCTGATTCCTCATATAATTGGAATCATGCATTATTATTTTTCCTTCCCTCCCTTCCCTCCCTCCCTTCCCTCCCTCCCTCCCTCCCTTCCCTCCCTCCCTTCCCTCCCTCCCTCTCTCCTTCCCTCCCTCCCTCTCTCCTTCCCTCCCTCCCTCTCTCCTTCCCTCCCTCCCTCTCTCCTTCCCTCCCTCCCTCCTTCCCTCCCTCTCTCCTTCCCTTGCTCCCTCCCTCCCTCTTTGCCTCCTCTTTCTCTCTTTCCCTGTCTCTCTTTCCTTGTCTCTCTCTTTTCTCTTCTCTTCTCTTCTCTTCTTCCTGCCTTCCTTCCTTTTTTGTCTTTCCTTTCTTCTAAGACAGAGTCTAGCTGTGTCATCCAGACTGGAGTGCAGTGGTGCAGTCTTAGCTCACTGTAACCTCGAATTTCTAGGCTCAGGCAATCCTCCAAACCCAGCCTTCCAAGTAACTGAGTTTATAAGTGTATGCCACCATGCCCTGCTAATTTTTTCTTTTCTTTTTTTTCCCTCTCTCTTCCTTTTTTTATATATATACTTTTTGTAGAAATTTGTTCTTGCTTTGTTGCCCAGGCTGGCCTTGAACTCCTGGCTTCAAGCAGTCCTCCCACTTCTGCCTCTCCAAGTGGCTAAGATTACAGGTGTGAGCCACTGCACTCAGCCCATTATTTTTCTTTAGTGACTGGCCTATTTTACTTAATATAAAATTATCAAGGTTCATCTTTTTTGTAGTATATGACAATATTTCCTCCTTTTTAAATGCTGCATAATATTACATGTTATTTATATGCCACATTTGCTTTACCGATTCATCCATCAATGGACACTCTAATTGTTTTTGCCTTTTGGCTGCTGTGACTATGAATGTGCACATCTCTCTTCCAGATCCTGTTTTCAGTTTGTTTGGCTATATGTCCAGAAGTGTGAGTGCTGGATCATATAATTCTATTTTTAATTTTTGGGGAACTTTAGTTTTCCTCAAACCTAAACATAGTTCCTTTAGTTTTGAGTAACTGTTTTCCTCAGCAGCTGCACCATTTTACCATCCTTCCGACAGAGGACTCCGTTTCAAGCTCTGACTGAAACACCTTTCCTTGTTTTGCTACCATAGCACAGCTGAGACAGACTGACATTTCTTTAAAGGACTGCTAAATACCAGGAGCGGAACAAAATGAAGTAATTACACAAAGTATCAGACAAAAATAGTTACACTTACAGGACAGTTTCTGCTCTTGCAACATCTAGACTGTAGCACGGAGAGTTCTCAGTTTTCCCTGTCCCCTACTTTTTCTCCTTCCACCTTCCTACTCTTTACGTGGCCTGCAGCATCATTTTCAAAACATGGTTGGGTTTACTTGACACCTACCTCCTCCACACAGTGCCAATGTCATTCTCAAAACTAGTGTCAGCTCGTCCAGTCCCTGGTGTCCCCCATTGATGCAAAGGAAACCTCCACAGTGACTCTGCCCATCCTCAAATAATATTCTTAGAATTAAGGATTTTTTCACAACAGACATAAGGTTTAACATTCTCTATATGTAGGCTCGTGAACCCATTTTCTACTTTCCAGAGATCATTGTTTCATTTCCACTTAAACAGTATTGGTTTTCAAGTATTTTCGTATAACTTTACTAATACAAATAATGCTCAAGTTCTCTTAAACCATTATTGAGAACCCAGAGGCTGGTGTTATCATAAATTGACATGAATTGTTCTAGTACAATTTTCAAACATCTGCACACATATTGTATTTAAAAACAACATATATCATGGTTTCATGTCTATTTGAAGTTTATAAATGACAAAATGCTGGCAGTATCATACTATTTTTTTTACTTGAAATTATGTTTTAGAGATCTTTTCATTAATATGTACAATATTTCTTTTAAGTGTTTAACCTATTCATCCACTAAGGTAAATAGATATTTTGGAATTTCCTTAATAAACTTTGGTGTATTGGTGTATCTCTTGTTTAACTCTCCAATCTTCTTGTACAATATGAGTGATTGCCTAGTGTATACTCTTGCAAGGAGAACAGATAGGTCATATGTAATATATACATCTTCAGTTACATTAGGTACTGCCCAGGTGCTTGTCAAAGTAGCTGTACCAGTTTACTCTCCCTTAGGAACATCTTTGAGTTTGTTTTTCCCCATATCTTTATCCTCATTTAATTTTTTAGACCATTTACATTTGTGTAAATCTGAGAGCAGACAGGAAGCATTTCATTGTAGTTTTCATTTATATTCCTGTCATCACTTCTAAAGTTGATTATCTATCAGTCATCATTATTTATCTATATCCTTTTTGGATGTTCTCTTCTGTTTTCTCCTGTCATTTATTTTGTCTGTTTTTCCCCTTTTAAAATTTTGATTTTGAGACCCACACATATGTATATGCCTGTTAATTCATGTAAATGTAGATGTATCCTTGGTAATTCTTATTTGTCTGTGATGTATATGCATATATTTTCTCCAAGTATATTATTTGTCTTTTAAATCTATAATATTCCTTGACAACAGTTTGCTAAGGTTTTCCTTTAAGGAGGGAAATTGTATTGAATTCTATTTTTTTTTCTGAGTCAATTAACACAATCATATGATTTTTTTCTCTCCAATTTTCAAGTTGCTTAATTACATTTGGCATGTAGTAAGTGCCCTGCAACCGTTGCTTACACTTCTAGAATTAGCTGTATATCACCAAATGTGGCTTCCTCTTAACACCCAATCATGAAGCTACTCATATGTATTTTAGGGTTTTGGACATGGCAAAACTCCCCTTTAAGTAACAAAGTCTGTGCTGGTAATATACTGCTGTGTAGCAAGCCACCCCAGGACCTAACGGGTTAACAACAATATTTATCCTTTCATAAGTCTGCATATTGGGCAGATAACTGTAGGCTCAGTTCATCTCTGCTCCAACTTGGAATAGGGGGCCTGGAATTATCTGTATATTCTTTCACTCATGTATTTGATCATTGACACTGGCTGTTGGCTGGAGCTTTAGTGCATGCTTTTGGCTTAACATTATCATGTGGCTTCTGCACGTGTCCTGGGTTTCTCACAATATTATATCAGGATCCCAAGGGCATGATTCCCACGAGAGAGTCAGAAGAAGCTGTTTTACCTCTAATGACCTAATCTCAGGTGCCACGTAACATTACTTCCAACACATTCTGTTCAAAATAAGACATTAAGTTTGTTTCATACTTGGAGGGAGAGAAATTACACTTTACCTTTTAATGGGAGAAATGTCAATAATTAGCGGAAATGTTTTAAAATAATGAGATGGAAAATAAGAAAATGGCAGAGTTTCACATAGAGGTACTTGTAGTCCAGCATTTCAGTGTAGACAGTGAAGTCCATGGCAGAACGCTCACCCTTCTCTAGAGGAAGATTAGGGGAAAGGATTTATAGATAAATTATGTTTTCCTTGTTACAGGTGTGGTTCTCACTGCTTTACAAATGGCTGCTCATCCAATTCTCATGAAGCCCTGTGTGGTGGTTTCCAGTATTTTTCTCATTTTAAGGGACATGGATGCAGCTGGAAGCCATCATTCTTAGCAAACTATCACAAGAACAGAAAACCAAACACCGCATGTTCTCACTCATAGGTGGGAACTGAACAATGAGATCACTTGGACACAGGAAGGGGAACATCACACACCGGGGCCTATCACGGGGAGGGGGGAGGGATTGCATTGGGAGTTATACCTGATGTAAATGACGAGTTGATGGGTGCAGCACAGCAACATGGCACAAGTATACATATGTAACAAACCTGCACGTTATGCACATGTACCCTACAACTTAAAGTATAATAATAAATAAATTAAAAAAAAAAAGATAAGGAAGGCAAGGGTAGTTAAGTGAGTTGCCCAGGGTCACACAGCTAGTAAGTGAGAGAACCAGGACTCCAACCCAGGGTTCTCATTCTGAGGAATTATTTTGCCTCTGAGATGGAGACACCCCGATATCACAAAGCAGGAGGGAGGAATGAGGGCTTGCTAAGTGGGCATCTTTAAGTAAGCCAAAGAAATAGTAACCCTCTGTTTAGTGTATATTTTGGACTTCTCTTAAAAAAAAAAAAAACAAAAACTGTATGTTGGCTTGAAGATCTTCTAATTTACTACTAGTTTCGAAGAACTTTCCTCTGGTATTTTGAAAATATCTTTTACTTTACCTTCTAATTCATTAAGTCTATATTCTTTTCATTACTTATTTCTTCCTTCTCTGCGTTATCCATATGTTTATTTTTCAGGCTTGTGAATTAAATGTTGGCTTGTTTATTTGTAACCTTTCTTTTGTTCAGTTTTAGCCTATAATCTTCTAAGACCCACGTATTTAAATTCCTAATGTTTTACTATGCAGTACTCTTATTTTTGTTCAATTAGAATCACTTTCTAAGTTCAATAGGATTTTTCTTTGATCTGTTTTTTAGTTGAAACATCTCAAAAACCTTGAGATTGGATTTAGGTTTCACACATTTTGGGCCCTCGTAGTATTTTCTAGAAACTCGATGACTGTAATCTATTATTTATTTATATCATTTATATTATTTATATCAACATAATCTATTATGTTGAGTGCAAAAGGTAATCGCGATTTTGCCATTAAGTGATGACAAAAACCACAATTACTTTTGCACCAATGTATAAATATAAGAATCCACCTTCAGAATAATAGAAAATGAATTACCTGCAATTATAAGCAGGCTAGAGCAGAGCAAAGTGCAAATAATACCGGTGATAATGTAGCAATGTTAGATTGCTGTGGAATAGAGACAAATCAAGACTAATCAATTATTTCACTTTTCAGGACATACAGATTTTGTTTTCAAGCACTCCAAATCACTGGTGCCTCAGTAATATCATAGCACAGAAAATATGGAGTCAACCAACCAACCAACTCACTAAATACTCAGCCTGAAAGCAAATTTTGCATTGATAAGTTTACAATGTAATTTGTTTTTTAAATTTGTCAACGAATATATTTGAAATGTTTTCCTCTCAAGAGATGTTAATGTGCCAGGCGCAGTGGCTCATACCTGTAATCTTAGCACTTTGGAAGGCCAAGGCAGGTGGATTACCTGAGGTCAGTAGTTCGACCTCATGGTGAAACCCTGACTCTACTGAAAATACAAAAATTAGCTGGGCACAGTGGCTGGCACCTGTAATCTCAGCTACTTAGGAGGCTGAGGCAGGAGAATCACTTGAACCCGGGAGGCTGAGGTTGCAGTGAGCAGAGATTGTACCACTGCGCTCCACTCTCAGTGACGGAGCAAGACTCCATCTCAAAAAAAGCAAAACAAAACAAACAAATATATAAATATATAAGATATATGTGTGTATATACATATATAAACACACACGTCTATATATGTATGCGTGCACACACACACACATATATATATGAGATGTTAAAGAACACAAGGTTGGTAAGATGGAGAATGTTTCCTTAGGGAGTAGCAGATCCGCTTCTACTACTTGATTTGATCCATGTGATCACTGGTACCGTTGTCATAATAATTATTGTAGCAAGGGTTGTAAAATGCTCATTTTGGGACTTTTGAATGTACATGTGAACTTAGGCAATGGAAAACACATTTTGCCTGCACTGTATATATAAATGAAGAATTATGTGCTGTAGGGTATTTCGGGAAATTATTAGGAGATCTGGCTATTGAATCCTAAAATTGAAACACTCCCAGGTTTGCATCCCTTGATGGATAATGATTTCAATGATACAACCTGGCTGGGTCTACATGTGTTTTTGGAATGAATTAACTGGTGCATAAGGGGCAAGACATTAGCTTCTCAGCATGGGAACAGGTTGTCTGCTACAAAATGTTTCAACAAATGTTTTCTTCAACTAATATGTTTCACTGTACAGAGAGGATGTTTCCCAGCAGCAGGGACTGGAGCCCACTTTGTTTAATCTGCAACACCCTTGTCTAGCTCTCTGGAAAAGCACCATATGGAAAGATAAGCCACATTTTTAGGCTGTAGAACATTTTAGTGTCATATGTACATAGATGGAAATTTCCAAGAAGGATCAAGTTAGAATTTTTTCCTTCCTAGGAATAGAGTTCTGCCTTCTTTAATTTTTTTTCCTTTGAAACCCATAAATGATACTCATAACAAGAACTCATGTTTTTGTTTTTATTATTACTATTATCTATAATATACAATTAAGTAAATAGGTCTTAGAATGAATGTCATTTTCTCTGTTATAAATCTGCAAAGCCAAGTCTCGAATCAGTTAACCGGAAGGTAGGAGAATGTCTCCACTTCTTTTAGGAACAGTTGGTTATGACGCCCAGTGAAGCTGGAAAGAGAGCAAGAGGATGTATTACATATTTAATGCCATGAACAGTAATAGCTTCAACTATTTCACTGGAAGGGAAGCACATCCAGTTCTTGGAATTCTGACTTAAGGAAAACACAGAATATTATTAATGTGATTGCATTAAATGATGTCTTTGTCACAAATGAAAGCCATGCCTTGACAAACATTTTCTTTCATCATCCTTTTGGGTATTGCAGCAGCTAAGAGTTCGTCTCTAGAGCCAATCTGTGATAAACTCCATAAGTCAATTGTCCTATGACCTGGGACAAATGATGAAATTTCTAATCATCAGTTTTCTTACCTGTAAACTGCAAAAATACTGTACCAACTTTAGAGTATACTTTCTTGTAATGAGAGGATGCATGTAAAACGCTTGCCATAGGGTCTGGCACACAGAAAGCACTCAGAAAAATGAAAGCTCTCACAATTTTTACCTGTAGTATTTTCATGATCTCATGGCTAACAGGGAGATTGAAAGGGGGACTTGCTGACATCTGTTCCTATAAGAATTCAGCTATGGTCTTGAGGCTGTGGCACAGCTTCATGATGTCACCCACTGGCCACCGCCACCAGGTAACTTGGAAATAGCACAGAAATTATTCTGAGAGAAATTTCATACTGTGAGCTTAAATTTCTAACATAAAGACATTATGGAATATTAATGAGGGAACATGACATATTTTGCCTCTTCTTTCATGTCATGTTTTATTCTCCAGCCTTAATTATGGAGAATAACTTTCTTACTTGCCTTTTCAACTGAGTCTTCCAAAAGAATATCAGACATGTTAACTAAAATGCATCCTATACTTTTCTGAAATCAGCAATGTTTTCTTCAGATACGTTTCCCAAGAAATGAAAAATCCACTCATTCAGGTTGGAATTACACTGCTTTGAGTATTTTCATTTTGGTTCTTCTAAAATGCCTAATTATACAAATGAGAAAATAGTTTCTAAATTCCTTGGAAAGAGAGGGGAAAAAAAATGACTGAATTCTAAATGTAGATTAAAAAAAAACGAGAAAATTATCTGGATTAAAAGCCACCAATTTTAAGTGTAGCCCGTTAGTCCTCTGAACAGCAAGAAAGCAATTTTAGTATGCTTGCATTTGGGAAATTACAATTATTATTGGCAAGAATGCAATTATAAGGAATACATCATTTCTGATCTAAAGGTCACTGACTTAGAAAATAGGGGAGGAGCGGTATTAGTATTTTAACTTTTGTGTGCTTGAAGCCTTTTTGTGATGGCTTAGACATATTTTAGATACATGAATCATTTCTGTCTTTGAGTGTGGTTAGAGAACCAATTATTTCTGGAAGATCTGAAATTGAGAATGACTTTTACCTCAATTAAAAATAAATTCTTTGAGTTAAAACACAGCCTCCTGCACGTGGCTGGTATGTGTCACCTCTTGCTACGTTCCTCCTACTCCAGGGCAACAAAGTAGAACACTCTCCTCATGCACAGCTTAAGAAATGTATGTCATGAGAGTGTCTAAACGTGCAAAAAGCAAGTCATTTTTTAAAATAGATAACTGTATTCGCCAGAATCCTGTTGGCATTTGGAGTCACAGATGGAAATATAGAAAATGGAGCAGCAGACACAGACACCATGGTTCACTGGTCCCCCACATGATTGTCCAAGGGTTTCGGGTTTAATCTTCACTATTTTCTTCAATTTAGTTTTTATAGTCAGATTTTAAATTGCCTCTCTGTTAATGGGTTCATTACTCATCTGTTATTAAAAGGAGAGGAGTGTACATTTTATATGATATTGGCTAATCCATTTTTATCTTTTCTTTTTGATACACTTTGGGATATTAAAAATAAGCCTGTATCACTAATTTTAGACTGTAATATTTGCATGTTGATGACTTTTATCTCTAAAAACAATAACTCATTATTGCTTCAAATTTATTAAAAGAACCTCTCATAATTGGCCAACTTTTCGAATTAATCTGAGAGTAAGTTCTTACATTTGAGCAATTTTGGCTAGCACATGGCAATCTTTCTTCTTCACAAATGGACTGTTACCTGTATTAGATTTTCAGCAAACAGAAAAGGGAGTCATGATTCTATAAGTCACTTGGACAATTAAAAGAGAAAGTGTGTTTTAACTAGAAATTTTTTTTGCAATAAAATTTCAGTAGTGTCTACATTGTAAAACTAATTATTAAATTGCATATCAGTGCAATGAAAAATAAAAATCATTTTTAGCATTGCTTTATAAAACAATAAACAGTAGGATTTTCATAAAAAGAAATTTTAATCAAACAATTCTGGATTTAATAAAATTTCCATTTATTTATTTATTTATTTATTTATTTATTTATTTTTTGAGACAGTCTCGCTCTGTCACCCAGGCTGGAGTGCAGTGGCACAATCTTGGCTCACTGCAACCTCTGCCTCCTGGGTTTAGGCAATTCTCCTGCCTCAACCTCCTGAGTAGCTGGGACTACAGGCGCTCGCCACCACGCCCGGCTAATTTTTGTATTTGTAGTAGAGACGGGATTTCACCATATTGGCCAGGCTCGTCTCGAACTCCTGACCTTGTGATCCGCCTGCCTCGGCCTCCCAAAGTGCTGGATTACAGGCATGAGCCACCGCACCCAGCCAAAATTTCCTTTTATAGACATGACTGGGGCCAGAGCGTCTGTCTATATTAAGACAGCTGCAAAATTTCCCTGTCCATTTTTCCACTAACTAGGCCTAAACACCAAGTCATTCATGCAGAAGAGAAAGATTTGCCACAAAATTACTCAAGATAAAATTTTAAATGTACATATATTTATAATGACATATGAGTATAGAGAATTCTGTGTCTTTGTTTACGCTTATTTGTTCTGCGAGGCTATGGATGGCGTTGGTGAGATGGATGGATCCATATGAAAACTAGCAAATATAAGCATGTGGATTCCAGGGTTAGATGCGAAGGAATAATTTAATGAATTAAACCTTTAATAGAATCAAACTCAATGTTAAATTTTTTAAGCACTCCTTATTTAAAGGCAAATTCAAATACAATTGGAAATTTGTTGTGTAACATTTAAGGAAAATAGGAAAATATAAGCCATGTCACCATGATATAAATACCTGCATTATTATCATTTTTATTTGATCTGCCTGAAGTATTTGAGACAGAGACACAACTTTATATTATCCCTTTAAAAGATGATAAAACTACCTTAGGGAGGTTGAGTGACTGGGCCAAGGACCCCAAAGTAGGAGTGGCGGAGACACTGGAGAGATCTCAGATGTTACTTTAGTCTAGTGTGCCTTACATTATAACAGGCACTGTTTTCTCTCTAAGTAGCTTATTCAGCCCCTTTGTAACCACAGTGCTTACAAAGCCTTCCCTCTTATGATTTGAGTATATAGATTTTGAGATTCAATTTTCCTGGTTTCATAGGTGGTTAGAACTGAATAATCTGTAGATCTTCTTGGCCCACCCTGTCATTCATTACATTTGTTACATTAAAGCCCTAGGGGTTTAAAACTTACTCAAACATAGATCTTCTGATTGAAAAGCTGAAGTTAGAACACAGGTGTATTAGATTCAGTTCAGAGACCTTTCTAAACAATTAAATCATGAACTTTAATTTTAGGAAATTGTCCAAGTCATGTTGAATTTGAAGAAAAAATGTTCAAGGAAACAATGGGAAATTTGTCCCATTCAAACAGAAAAAAGATAGGAGGGAGAGAGAGAAATAGGAGGAAGAGGGAGGAGCCTCAGTAATTTCTCTCCGATTGGGTAAAACTGATAATGGGTTTAAGTCACAGTATTGTTTTTTTAGCTAAGAATATGCCTATATGAAGAAACATACTCTAGTTCCACCTTTTTCCAAACAAAAGTGATCTTTTTTCTTTTTATTGTGTGTGTGTGTGTGTGTGTGTGTGTGTGTGGTGTGTGTGTGTGTTTTGTTTTGTATTCATCTCTGAATCCCCAAAACACTGCTTACGAAAAAAGAGAATCCCCTAAAACTGTTGTGAATGAGACACGGCCTTAGTTCTTTGAAAAGTGTGGTGAAGACATCGGCTTTATTAGGATATTCCTACATCCTGAGAAATTGTAGTGAGGAGATAATCTAATAATTTAGTTTACAAAATACATACAAAGCCTCCTGATAAAAACTGTGAATTCGAACTGCATTTGGGTTGGTCTGTAGTGAGCACCTAGAGGTGAGCTGAATCCAGTCTTGCGGAAGAGCCCAGGAAAGTAGTGTTGGTAGGAAAGTGGGATGCATCGCTCAAGAAAAGTCGCTCCCTCTCTCGGCCCAATGTCCACAATTCTCCTTTAGAAAGAGAGTAAAATAATCTACAAGATTGTTTAAAGTTCCCAAATTTGCACTTAGCTGTTCTAGGGGGGGAATTCTTACGTTGGAATCCACCTCGACCCTGGTCAGCACAGTCTTGGCTCAGTTCCCCATCACCTCCAGCCTGAAGGGGGGCTTTAGCCTCCTTGTGGGCTTCTTCAATCTGGGGTTGGGGAGCATTGCCCAATCCGGCCCAGTGCCTAATGCATACTGCAGCCATCATTCTAAAGGGCAGTCACACATGCCAGTCCCCAGCTGACATTGCTTTCAGGGCTCTATATTTTTCTAAAGTAAAGAGAGAAATCCTTCACATGATTAGGAAGGCCTGTGTGACTTACACCCCTCTTTATATCTGTTTTCCTTTATCAGCTCTCCGTCTGTCAGGACTTCGTCCGGGACTGCCCTGACCCACTCAATAGCACAAACACGTTCCTTACTAGGCACTTGCCTAAAATAGCTTCTAATCATCCCTTCTAGTCCCTGCAGACATGTAATTTTCTGCATTCATTCAACAAATACTATCGAGGTCAAGTTAAGCGTCAGGAATATTTCAAGGTACTAATGATATACCAATCAATCATTGTGTTCCTTTAAATCTGAAGCTACCTTTATTGTTTTTGTCTCTTATTCACCTGTATGCACCTGAATGAGGGTCTATGTAAGTTGATATTACTTACCTCTCTTTCTAGAGCCAGGCTTAGTGCCTATGTAAGCATCCAACAGGCACTGACTACTATAAGTAACTGATACACAGTAAACATGTGGCTTCGACAGTATCTCAGTTTATGGAGTAAGTTAGCTATTCAAAAAAAATTGAAATATGTTACTTTTATGAATATTGAATTAAAACCTTATTAAAATAACATATTTGTAATAGAATATCTGGCCATTTTTTAAAAGACATTAACCTACATAAGCTAATAATAATGAGATACTGCCTTTGTTCTTTGAAAAGTTTGGGGAGGCCTGTTTTTATTAACTTTCTGTACAATTGGCATCTTTCCTTGTGGGATGAAAATCTTAAGTCATTCTAACTCTAAAATATTGGTAATAAGAGGAAGACATTGGAAAGCTAACATTGCCCTGTTCTTGTTTGCTACTTACTTATTGTGCATCCCTGAGTCTTATAGAGGATACTATCACATTACTTAGATAAACATAATGAAATTTTATTGCCGCGTGGCTGTCTTCTAATCGTCACTGTAACACACAGTCTTCAACCTTGAATTCTGAATGCCATGGTGGTTTTTTTAACTACAATATTTCCTGAAGAGGCTACTTTCTTACAGCTTTTTAACCAGAGATGAGAATTGAAGTTATAATTAACCACCAGATGAAAAGCAACTGAGATATTTATCTAGTTTTTGTGATTTTGTTTCAGAAGCTATGATGGTATCATTCGAGTAATAACATATCAGAGTTAGGCCGTATAGTGGGGAAATGATCAAAATTATTTAAATGTGACTTGTACACAACTGGATATATTTTACGAGCCATGGAATTAGCCTGGGATTTACCAAATTCCTACAGGAATGCAGGTATAATTACCCTAACATACCCTATACAACCTATTTAAAGAAACCAAGTCATATTTTTATTGTATTTATGATAATTAACATTTTTAGCTTCTTATCCTATTATACTAGTGAAAATTCACAGAAGACTGGATAGGCAAAACAAAAACAAGAGCACATAGAATAGTGTTCAACTTCACTAATGATTTGGAAATGAATTTAAGGTAAAAATAAGTTATACAATGTTATTTTACACTCATTAGATTTACAAAAACTTAAATATCTAGCAATAACAAGTATTGGCTGAGATGTAGAAAAATGGGACATCAGAAACTGCTGGAGTGGGTGCAAAATTTTGGAGAGCAATTTGGCTGTATTTTTCAAAGAGGAGATTGGATACACCACACCCTAATAATGTTACTTTCAGCCACATCCCTAGAGATGGTTTCTTACACATGCTCAGAATCATGTCTAAAGATATTCCTTGAAGCATCTTTGTTGTGAAAATTTGGAAACAACACAAATGTTCAGTAAAATAACTTAGGGCAAACTCATACTATGGCACATAAAATGATTTGATTCCTTAGTTTGATAAATGTTTATTGAGCATTATGTACTTTTCTAGTCTTGGTGGGAAGGGCAGCAAAAAGCAAGAAAACAAACAACAACACAAAGTACCAAATGTAATTTGGCTTGGAAGAAAATTATGTCAGATCATGATAAGTGAGAAGAAAAATAAGCTAGAGTAAAGAAATCATGATAATGGAGGGAGAAGGCCACTACCTCAGGGAAGGTGGCCTTTTAAGACTTCTCTTATAAAATAATACTGATCAGAGACCTGAGTAAGTTAGAGTGCAACCATGCAATGACACAAAGAAAGATGATCCTGTGCAGAAGAACCAGTTCCAAAGCATGGTGTCAGAGGATTGCAGATAGCAATTTTTAGTCAGATAAATTACAATAATGGAATTTCTATTCTGCTTATAAATAAGTCGGAGAAAGGAGCATTCTAGAGATAAGAAGAATTATAAGTTTCGTTTTAGACACATTAAATTTGATATGCACATTAGACATCCCATTAATGATTTTGCCTTAGCAACTGGGTCTATGAGGTTGGTGTTCAAGCAAGAAAATCCAGGACTGGAGGTATATATTTGGGAAGCATTAGTCTATAAATTGTTTTAAAACCATGGGACTGACCGTGATTACTTAAAAACGTGAGCATAGGCATTTCAGTTCTGAACCTTGGGCTACTTGTGCATTAAGAGATTGGAACATGTGAGGATTCAGCAAAGAAAAGAGGAATTGTTACCAAAGATAAAGGTGGAAAACCAAGAGATTGGTGTTCAAAACATGAAGTTAAATAGGAAATCACACATTTATGACAAATTAGGGTTGTGTGTAAGCCTGTGTGTATATTGTATTGTGTGTGCATGTTGTGTGTGTCCATAGAGCAAATTCTGGACAGACAGCAAAATATTAACCTAGGTTTTACCATCTAGGCGTATCCCTAAGTCTTATAGAGGATGCTATCACATTACCTAGAAAATTTTAGTTTAATTTGATTGCCAAGTTTATAGGCTTGTCATTGTCACTGTAGCATATAATCTTCAACATTGAATTTTGAATGTCATAGTGATTTTCTTATCTATATTTCCTGAAGAGATTAGTTTCCTACAGCTTCTTAACAGAGATGAAAATTTGGTTTAAGTAGTAATTAACTACCAGATGAAAAGCAACTGAGATATTTTTCTACATAATGCTGTGGATACATTTTACTTTTTCTTTTATTCTTATTGATTTTTTAGGATAATTATGTATTCTTACAATTAGCAGCAAAAGTGATTTTCATTTAAAATTTAGATATTCATAGGTTTGGCCTCAGAACTACTGTTTACAATTGTATTATACTACCTAATATTGACTATTTTTCTTTTGTAAGCTTTTATATTATTTTGCTGGAAGGAAGTCATTTACACAATTCAATACCCTTTATGTTACCTCTATTATTTATATGAACAAAAGCCCTGGGAAGAAAGAATTTGATGTGTATGAGATTGATAGTCTCGGTTAGACCTTAATGCACACACAAAAATTCATGCATTTTCACTGTCCTTATTATATAAAAGGAGAGGCTTCAAAGTAATTATGTGGGAGATGAAATACTACATAGGAGAAACTACTATAGACATTCTCTAAATCTTGTACAAAAAGCATAATTTGAATTACTTTTCTTAATTTACCTCCTATACCTATGCAGGAGGGCCATGTGTGTACCTGTGTGAGTGCACACGTGTGTGTGTGTGTGTGTATGTGCATTAGTTGTAGAAGTCATAAAGCATTAAGGTGATACACATGCCGCTGTATGCTAGTGCCTTTGATAACATAGACTTCTTCGAGGATTGACTGAAAAATCTGTTTCTTCACCTTATCTACAAAAGCACTGCTGAGATTTTCAGAGGGCATATATAAAATGTAGAACCCTCTATTTATGCAAAATATCATTTAAGATCTATCTCAATTTGAATATATCAAAATATCTCAAGCAAATACAAAACTGAAGCAGGGGAAATAGAGTTCATACCTGGAAGATCCAATCATCATTGTGTTTTTAAGTGACTTGAAATGACTTCAAAAAGTTCAGTTCCTTGAAATAACAGGCATGATATCTCTAAGTATAACATTGAGCATACTGCCAAAATGGAAAAAAATAATAGAAATGAACACAAATGAAAATTCTTTTCTTTTTTTAATATATTATACTTTAAGTTCTGGGATACATGTGCAGAATGAGCAGGTTTGTTATATATGTGTACATGTGCCGTGTGGTTTGCTGTACTCATCAACCCGTCATCTGCCTTAGGTATTTCTCCTAATGCTATCCTTCCACTAGTACCCCACCATCCCCCTCTCGACAGGGCCCCAGTGTGTGATGTTCCTCTTCCTGTGTCCATGTGTTCTCATTGTTCACCTCCCACTTATGAGTGAGAACATGCAGTGTTTGGTTTTCTGTTCCTGTGTTAGTTTGCTGAGAATGATGGTTTCCAGCTTCATCCATGTTTCTGCAAAGGACATGAACTCATACTTTTTTGTGACTACGTGGCATTCCGTGGTGTATATGTGCCACATTTTCTTTATCCAGTCTATCATTGATGGGCATTTGGGTTGTTTCCAATTCTTTGCTATTGTGAACAGTGCTGCAATACACGTATCTGTGCATGTGTCTTTATAGTGGAATTATTTAAAATCCTTTGGGTATATACCCAGTAATGGGATTGCTGGTCCAAACAGTAGTTCTGATTCTAGATCCTTGAGGAATTACCACACTGTCTTTTACAATGGTTGAACTAGAAAATTCCCTTTTCTTATGAGGAGGCACTTGAGTTTCTTTAGAGGTATTAGCATATCATGGTTAGCCTCCTGAGACTGACAGAGACCTTAATATTGCAAGATTCCCACTACCTTGTATTTGCTGAGGTGCCTTCTCTCACAGATCATTCCTCCTCCACTGAAGATAATTTTCTCTCTATCGCCCTCAAAGACCGATACCCTCGCCTTCCACATAACACAGCTGGGGTTTGGCAGTTTCCACCCCACAGCCTTTAATATTACTCTTTTTTTGTTTTGATGTGTCAGTGACCAGTGGCTAAATATATCCACTGGATCCCCGGCAATATCCACAACCTAAACAGAAAAGCCAGAGGGCACACTATGCCAACATGCGGCAAGTTTCAGAAAATGGTGGCAGATGGATCACATGATCCTCTATTGAGCAGGACCCTTCAACTCTTTCTGTTAAAATAGGCTGCATTATTTGAGCCTTGATTTTGCAGTTACTTGGAATTGTTCTGAGTTTTCTCTTTTCCATCACTCATGGTCCCAGATGATGCATGTGACAGCTATATTAGGCAGGGCATGTTAATACAATCTTTGCATTTATCTTCTTAAGTGATTATCTGAAAAATATGGCAATTAGAAAGTATGCATTAGAAATAAGCCCGTTCTGGCTTATATAAAAATGAAATCAGCTTTGCAACTGCAATTATTTAGTACTATGTTGCCTTGTTATGAAATGAGGCATGTGTAGATGGTGGGCGATGAAAAGCATAAGCAACCAGGCAATATTAGAAAAATGTTCCTCAGCAGTCTATAACACTGTGCTTTTAGTGCCATATGAGAACACATGAAATACCCTCTTTTAACAATTTTAATATACTAAAATTTATGGACAAGAGAGGAGATGCCTGAACCCATTCTTATTATTTAAATTGTTATGTGAAAGAATTGTTTCTTATCATTAGAATAATGTTCTAATTATGTGCTAGATTAGATAGATTCCAATTAATTAGAAGATAAACTTCCATGATTATGGATGGTTTGACAATTTCAAAATGAACAGGTTGAAAGTGTCGACTTAAAGAGACTGAAAAATTACGTTTTCCCTTACTATGATATTAAAACCCCTCAGGGACCCTGGTCGCTGTCTTGTCTGTTCATGTTCCTTGAACGCTTTCTAACTGTGTGTATCTGTATGCATGCTAAAATAATAACATGCTAAATTAATTATTGGGACATTTAAAATTTGAAATTATGTAGTCATAAAAGATAAACTGTGGATCTGAAAGTGTACAGGCAATTCAGTGGACACGAATATTTTGCCAACATTTTCTCTCCCTCTTGTATTTTTTAAATTTCTAATTTTTGATTCAGAAGTACATGTATAGATTTGCGACATGGGTACATTGTGAATGCCGGGCTTAACGTTGCTGTCAATGTGACAGCACCATTTCAACTAGCTTTCTAAAAGGAAACACAATATTAATTTACTTCAATTTTCCCACTTACAAAGAAAATTGTCACAGTTGATTTTGGGTCACTCAAATGTTATTGTAAGAGGTTTTATGTTTTAAAAACAAACTTGTATGAATATAATAAATTGTTTTGGCCATCACTATTATCATTTCCTGTTTTCATAAACACTATTGGGTGGAGTATTTTTTTTTTTTAGGTTTCTTTCAAGGACAGTAAATGTATAATGCCTTCATAATATGCCACACTGATTACTTTAGCAGAAAAAATACATACACACATGCAAACCTGCACACGGGGACACAGAGGATTGGGGGAGAGAGACAAAAGAGAGAAGATAAGAGGGAAGGAGAGGGACACGGAGAGATTGGTAATATTGATTGTGCAAAGTGATTGAATACATAGTTCACTGTTCAAACGGAGGTACAGCATTTATTTATTACTCATAAATTAATTCATCTTTGTTGAGTGCCTAATTTTCCACATAATAAGGTAAAGGAGAGAGCGTTTATAGGGGAATTGATGTGGTAAAATTTTGCACTGTTGCTGTCATGCCAGAAGCTATGGACGACAACGCAGACTTGGAATTTGGAGATTAGGTAGACTACAGCCTGCTTTCTGCTCACTTTCCATGAATTGAAGAGTGGACAGAAGGGCTTGTTAGAGTGTCAGTTTTGAGGGGTTTGGATGTGAAGAAAAGGAGATGAATGAATGGATCGTTATCTAGAAGGCTGACATAACGTCACGTTTTCGATAAAGGAAGTTTTATTTAGCTGTAAATTGGTCATGTTATCTGCGACCTAAAGCTCAGTATTCTAGAGTTTCTATTTCCTGCCATGGACTCCCTAAATATTGTTAGAAAGATTAAATATATTTGAAAAGACCTTCTGTGGTACCTGATCCAAGACAATCTCTAAACAAATACAAGTTCCCATTTCTGCTTTTTTTTTTTTTTTCCTTTCCTGGTGAGAACATACCAGAAGCAGTCCCGAGTTGGTAATTGATTACAATTGATATTTTTTCCAGATATGCAGTGATAGCATTAAGCAGTTGTTTTATTATTACTCAAGGCTTCACGGTATCATGATCTGGATGATGTCAAGCAAATGATGTATGTGCCCCAAACACATCATTTGACTCCTAGGATTCCAGTGTTGGAATTTATTGAATGGTATGAAGGACAAAATTTTGGGGGAGAGACTTAGGTCTGTCACAGTTTTAAAGTCCTTTGTGTTTGTAACTGTTCATTTAGGGGTATAATCTGCTAATTGAAGTTATTAAAAACTTGCTTATTTCTTTTGGGAAATTATAGTGACTAGAGGATAATGACCTAGTACCATGTAAAATTTAACTCAATCAACATTTGTCAATGCATGCTCTTTCTCAAGAATTATAATAAAATTCTGGGGTTAAAAAGTAGCCATAAGAATTAAATAATACAACCATGGACAAATATTTGGTTAAAATATTAATATTATTTTCATCAGGTAAATAACTCTAGTATTAGAAGTTGACTTAAATGCATAAAATAAGATCTTTTAGAACAATGTACAGCATTAAATGTTCTTAAGGTTTAAATTCCTAGATTAAATTTATGGTCCTAAGTGTATTGAAAGTGTTTGTTTGAAATCTATCGCTTAATTAATTTAAAAATGAACACAGTATGTACTTCATCAAGGAGATACAGGACCACCTTAGTTCAACAGTGTTAACTAAAAAATATCTTTGCATATCTCCAAAAGATTTATACTTGCTTATATTTCTTTAGACTGCTACGCAAATGCTAAAACATGGAAAACTTTTGAATTAAGGAAAAAGAAATAAAGGATACGTATAGATGGCAGAAAGGACAGATGATTTGCATCCAGAGAGGATTTCATTTTTATGTATCTTTATTTTTTAAGAATTTATCGGTAACTACAAATGCTGTTAAAAGTCATGCAAAGAAGGTTTTTCTAAAATGTATGAATGATCTGTTTGGACCTTGATAATTACTGAATTTTAGAAGTTCATGATAACAACCAAAAACAAATGAGTAAATGTTTTCTATAGAATTTCAATTTCGTATACATCAAGATGAGCCTAGGTTAAGCTGAATCAAGGCATTCTGTTATTTTGCCATGAAATAAAGTTATCTATTTTTTATTCTGCTAGTATAATTTATTAATTTTTTAGGACATGCCAGTTTTATCCCAGTACTTTCCTTCTTCTTAGAACTAAGTAATGTTTTTTCATAGCAGTGGTGTAAATAGATGGGGTTTCACCATGTTAGCCAGGATGGTCTCTATCTCATGACTTCATGGTCCGCCCACCTCGGCCTCCCAAAGTGCTGGGATTACAGGCGTGAGCCACCGCACCCGGCCACACACATACATTTTCTTTGCCAGATAAAATGAGATCCTAGTATAGCAGATTTCTAAGAAACACTGAATAAAATAATTAGAAAGTATCCTCTGAGTAAAATTTCTGCATGTGGTTAGGTAAATATTTGAAATTGGAGGTCAAACATTGTCAGTTATTTACTTGGGTGTCCCAAGGACCATACAGTCACCCATCTTCAGTATTATCAGAAATAAGAGTCCTTCGTATAAGTTGACTGTTGAGAGAAAATGTTCAGACAATGTTAATTTTTAGAAATCATTTTACCAAATATTTTAATTTGATTAAATATATCTTCATATTTGAAAGGCAAATACTGAGAATCAATCACAAAGTTTTCTTACTTTGTTTCTCTCAACATGAAGCAATTCTAAAACTCTAAGTGAGTGAAGAAAATTTAAATGACTTTCTTCTTTTTATGAAAGTAGTGGGAAGGGCTATACAATCAAACAGACCTAAATCCGGTAACACTTCACTCAGTTGGAGGCAAAGTCAACTCCGTAATAAAAATTAAAAGAAAATGACTCTGAATTACTCCTTATGTTGCATCTGGCATTTAATTGACATGTATAATAAAGTAAAAATCTTCTAATCAAATTTTACATTTGCATACTGTCATTTTACCTAAAAGATAGGTTTGGATGTACTGAAATCTTTCAGTCTTTGAAGAAGTCTCAATGCTGAATGATCGAAGCCTATTATGTTGCAGAATAAATATATGCAACTTGGTCACTCAAATGAAGACTGTTACTCATATGTCACTTCATTTACTAAAGCTGCGGGAGGGAAGAGGTCTCTGGAATATTTCCATCCATACTCGATCTTATACTCATTTCCATTTTATGCTCATTTGACTGTTTCTTTTTATTACTTGGCACCACAAAACTATTGATTTATCCTAATGGGAATTATATTGTTACTCACATCTTTATTACTTCCATTAGGCATTTGGATCACTGGTCGGTCTCTTTTCTCTTTACTGTTTCTCAATTTTACATTTACATATTATTTCTATCAATAAATTTTATAACTGTTCATAAACTCTATGGTAGTTTCTAATAGAATGCATACAAACGATCCCACATTTCCTGTGACTTCTGTGTTTAATCCATCAACTACAGCTAATGTAGGGGGATTTCAGCTGTCTGTAAGATAAAGGCATATCTCAGAGGGAAGTGTGGAGGGTGGGGGATAATGATTGAGCAGGAGAGTCATCAAAACTGTACACAGGAAATGTGCTTGGCTTATTCTCAGTTACCACTGCGGCATGATACACAGAGGCTCAACTTCTTCCTCAGAAGGCAATGTAAACTGATAGTCACTTACTGCAATGGAAGTCAGTTTAGAGAAATTCACACATGATAGATGTATAAATGGATAAAGGAAGGAGATAGAAAAGGATGAGACTTGTTTCTGACCTCTGAGAATAACTCCATTTTAAATAGCAAACTCTGTTCTAAATGTTTCTTGATGTCACCAAATATACAAAATATTATTATACTGTACAGTGCGAACTAGGAAGACTTTTTGGTTTTTCTTACTGATAGAAATGGAGATGGTTTATTTATTATATATTTAACAGTCTAAAATTCAAACTATTTTCTTTCCACCAATGGACAAACTTGTAGAGCACACGATACTTAAGGCACTACAGTATCTCACAATACAATAGTCATCCTCAAGGTCATAAATTGCATTTTCTTCTTAGTGACTATAAACTGCTTTGAAATTTAAAAGTTAACGAAATAAAATTGATAAATAAATTGATAAATAAAATTGATATTTCAAAGCCAGATGTTGAATATTGTAATTTTTGTGGTTTACTTACTAATTTAGAATTTTTTATCATTTCATTGATCTTTATATGCCAAATAAAGATTAAACATTTTCTAAATTTATGATGGTGGTACTTCTCACAATAAGGATATTTGTCAAAAATAGTACTCATGACTATTATAGTTAGTCTTTCTGTATCTCTAGTGCCTCTCCTGCCAACCAAGAACAGGTACACAAAGAAAATTTAATACCATCCAAATAAAAAAGCAAGAAATATTAATCTATTCAGTAATAGAAGTGGTGGAAGTGCCAGTAGCTACCAGTACCATCTTTCAGCTGAGATGTCAGCTGTACTAGCTATACAATCTGTTTGGTTATCCTGCCTGATATGTTATTAGCAAATATTTCAGGTCCCATCATGTCATATAAGCCCTGCCTCAAGGGAATTTCCAAAAATTAGGGAAACAAATACAAGTTTACTAGATGACTTACCACTTTAATCAATATTCAATTATATATGTATTTTGGAAATATTATAATTTAATGTTTTGTATCACAACTGCCATCTAATTACTCATAATTGAGAGAAACTCATGTTAACTTTTATGAAGACTAAACAGGTGTGGTCTAATAGAATTAATATTTAATTGCAAATACCAGCTATTCTTTGATGCATAGGGAAAAAAATATCCTGGATAGATCATTTACCCTCAAGTCACATTTAACTGTTTGTGAATATATAAAAAATTCCTAAAATAAAGTTTTAAAACTTCCCAAAACTTAATTAAATTTGCAGTTGATTCAATGCACTTGTAAAATCATGGTGTTTCAGTAATTATTTTTATACACCAATTTATCCTAGTAGAAAGATTGCCGTTGCCATTTAGTAAAAAGCTACCAAAATTTAGACACTTGGAATTTGTTTTTGGCTTCACTTGTGACCCTGAAGAACATCCAAGATTTTAACGGTGATGAAGGTAGTATATTCAAATTTATCTTCTTGATTTTTCTAAGCACTCCTAGTGAGCCAATATTCATAAAAAATGTTAAAAAGCAGAAGAAAAGACACAAGATAAACAATAATTTGGATAATTCATAAATTGGTATTTCATTGTTGACTTCTTGAGAATCCATTGTTTATACTACCCCTCAAAAATAAGGAAAACCATAAACAAAAATTCTGGTGTAAAATATCTTGGCAGTAATGTGTTTGCTCTCCCCTGTCCTGAATACGTTAGGCTAATTTTCAGTTAAAATGGATTGCAATTAAATTATTTTCAGCAGAAATGTGTCTTAACCTTTGAAGTTGATCATTTCAGCATTTTTAAATGCTTGAACTATTTCTTAAAATGACACAAATTTTGGCATTGCCATTTATGGAGGTTTACATGCTCTCGATGCATAAGGATTTGGCTTTTTCTTCCCGTTTATTCAGTGAAAACATGATTTGATTCAGTTTTGTACCCATGCAGAATGCCACTGATGTGATGCCAAATATGCCCTATTTAGAAAAAATAAAAATTAAAAGGATATTATTTTTCTGCACAGTCAAAATTATGCAGATGTAGATTTAAAAGACTACACATCAAAAATGACACAAGTAAAATTTACTTACGCCGTGTTTCCTTTTACACTCACAGGCAGCAGATTTACAGGCACCAAACATTCTTCATCAAAACAATGAAATGGCCAATGTGGTTCTTTGATGAGTTCATTCTGTCTTTCATATATGCCCGAACCCTCATATTTGTAGGTGCTTTTTCTGTCCCCAATTATTTGGGGTCTCTGTGTTATTCCCAGGCATGCTTAGGTCATTCTGGTTTCCCAGGGCTTCCTTTAGGGCCGCTAGATATCCAAGTTGTCACGGTCTCATTTCTCAGCTTAGTCTTTCCAGACTCTCCAACATACCCATGTTCAATTCTGCATCACATGGCATCAAGACAGGGACTCAACATTGCCTAAAGCAGTTTGAGTCACCAACTTATTTGACAAACTAATTTCTGTTAAGGCTCTTTGTTCTTTCCTTCTCAGCTGAAATGTGTGTATGGCAATAGGGGCCTCCCATGGACACTCCACTTTTGGAAGCTTGGTGGTATCACCATGAAAGAGTAGAGAAAGATATTTAGGAATATACCCACTTCATGCAAGAATTGTGAGAACAGTCCTTGATAGGTGGACAATGGTAGCTTCATTAAAAAGCACTCTGGGAATAAAGTCTCTTGGTAGAGTAAGCAAGAGAATATTCATAAGCTGTTCGGTCGTTCATTCTTCCATGCATATGTTTGTTCAGTACATTTTATTGTGCTAGGTCCTAGAGATACAGAAGAGAGGAGTTAGACACTCCATCTCCGTGTGTGGTTTACAGTCTAGCAGGGTTGCATCCATGTGCGAGAGCTGTGCACCTGTTCAGTTTTGCTCACCCCTAACCCAGTTGAAAACAAAATTAAGGACAACAGTTCATGCTAATAAAAAATAAGTTAGTCAAGTGTTGATTCAGATCACATGCCTCTCATTGTTCATCTCTGGACAAAGTTGTGAAGAATCCTGCATCTCAGACTGCCATGTTATTTACTTTTATAAATCACCTGGTAATCTCTCTTTCCTCGTATCAAATGCAAACACAGCACTTTCTCAGATTCACTTATAAGACTGTGTTCTTACCATTCTTACTCTTGCTTTTCCTTTTATTCTCCCTCTGCCCAGCTATAACAAATTGGATTGTGATTTTGTCCACAATTATTATTCCTAAAATGACATTTATATTTGGAATTGTATTTTCTTTACAGAGAAATGGGTTAAAATTCAACTCACAATTGAAACAGGGAAAGAATACCCTGAAAGATATAGCTTAGCAGTAAGTATATTTATACACTGATAAATTGATCTTCCAAAGAGACTGTTTATAATTTTGGCAGTGCCTAATTTTTTAGGTCTTTGTCTTTAAGGAGTCCATATGTGGCTGGGAAAAGTACCTCAATCTCTGCAATTCATATATAGAAACTCTTAAAAGCCTTGTGAGATGTCTGTTCTCCCTTCATGACTACCCTATACCTACTCTCTCGAACATCGGAAACACTGATGTTCAAGAGCTTCCATTACGCTCGTTTATCTGGGAGCTGTGTGACATCCGAAGCACAGTTCTAAGTAGCAGTATCATTCAGAACCAGGAGCAAGAATCAGATACTCATGAGCAAAGGTCCAAAACTGAGTGGCAATGAAATACTTTCGTTTTTCAAATAAAGAGATTTATAAGATTTATCTAATCCATCTACTAATGCGCGACTCTATAGTTTGCTAGCATAATAGATTAGCCATGGTAAATCTATTTCTAATCTATTCCTTGTAACTTACTATTTCTCCTTCTACTATGACATCTTCATTTTTTGTCTTTAATGCTCATCCAGTTTTTTTTTCTCTGTACATGAATCTCAGAGCCCACAGGTAACTGACGCAGAATGTTGAGAATAGTAGGATACAAAAAGTAGTGGCATTTTGGAGATCTGGTAGTTCCTTGGACAATATTCTTTACATTTGTCTATTCGGTTTGCTCTTCTGCATTTTGTGGACTCATTTCTAGCAAAAAAACAAAAAATCTCCATAGGGGAGCTTTAAATATAGGCAAGGGATCTTGGAGTGATTACTTTTTGAAAATATATTCCTAAAATACAAGTTGGGTAACCTACTTCCCATAAATAAATACAATGATTTATTTAAATAGCTGTTACAAATTAGAAATGGACTCATAATGGTTTTCTAAAAGTATGCTGGAGCTATTGAATTTAGTGTTTGGAGTCCCATGCAAACTGTAGACTCATATGTCTTCAAGCCACATTGGCTGCCAGGATCTTTATTAGTAAAGGGGTGTAAGACTGCATTTTACAGTGTTTTGGTCTTTTACTAACCATCCTGTGAAGTTGGTAAGATGGTATTGCCCCACTTTGTAAATGAGAAAAGTGGGATTAAGATTCGGTAGTAGTATGTGATGAAGCTGCAGATTCAAACCAGCTTTCCCTATAGATAGCACTTTTCTAAGAGTGCCACAATTCTATCAGGTACCTGGGCCATGAATTCCCTTTCTTTTCATAGTTTTCCTTTCACACATAGCCTTCTATATTCAATATATGTAATATCAATACCATTGCTTGTCTCCATTTTTGTCACCTGCTGAGGTGACAGGCATTCTTCCAGATCTTAACTTTTTACATTAGATGGTGCAGAATACTAATTTTGAATCCTACCTCTATCAGAAGCAAATGTTCCCCTGCTAAACATATGGTCAAAAGTAATTAAATACATGCTTTGCTTGATATTTCAGAGAATTGATATTTTTCCTCAATAGAAAGGATTTTGTAAAATGAGTGATTAAATTAATGAAATACCATAGAGTGTGTTTATGAGATTGGTATGTGGTAATGGCAGAAAAAATAAACACAGAGTGATGTTTTGTTGTTCTGAGGTATTTATTGTCCTTGACTATTATCCAAGAACAGATGGCAGAGACTGTCAGCTGGGTTATGAGGCCTCAGCAAGCAGGAAGTAGGTGATGATAAATGGCTAGTAATTTCCCATAGTGGAGCCACCATCCAGAAGGTGCTGTTGAAATGAATTGGTGCTAGGCTATAACATCATCTTTGGAATTTTGTCCAATGTTTCATATGTTTTCCTTAAAGGAAAAGCACAGAAGCCTTCTCCTTTGCCTCTATGAAACCTTCAGAAAACTGACAATAATTTGTTGGTTCCTTAAAACAAAATTATTGGCCTCTTCTAATAAACCTCATATTTCTTCCAAGATACGTTGGATTTCTTTTTTCTATTCTATTTTTTTCCCCTCAGAAAGCAGTTGAGTTTATCGAGTATTTTTTTTCTTTCCTCACTTGTGCCATGCTAGCCTTGAGTTTGTTTGGTTGGCTAAAAATTTGATCTAGTAATTTCTCAAATTTATTTCTATCTATTTTCAGGTAAAAAAAAATATATTCTTGATTTATTTAAACTGATTATTAGGAGTATATTTTTGGACAAAATGATTGGGTTGGATTCAAAGATAGATAAAACATATCTCTTTTATTCAAAGGAGATTGATGCCTTAACATGGTAGGCAAGTTTCTACTATAAAGTCAGAATATGTTAGAATTGCAGTTATATCACATTTTATCTGTGTGTCTACGGGCAATTACTTTATCTTCCTGTGCCTTTTAGAAGCCAGCATTTATAGCAGGTAATGGGCAATTAGGAAGTGGTAGCCTAATAGGAAGAAGTAGTGATGGTAACAGTGATGTGATGATGATAATAATAATAATAATAATAATAATAATAATAATAATAATGGCAATACCAGGCAGTGGAAGAAGCAGGCTGCAAAATAATCTGAAGGACTGTATTGGGAGGAAAGTGTGAGCAGATACAGCCACCCAGTCTGTGGGCTTCACGTGAAGTGAGGCATGGCATAGAGACCTCCCGAGTGAGTGGCTACGGAAATGATAGTGAGATCTACTTGCTGTCAGAAGTGAACTGCTCCATATATCACAAGTGAAAAATACGAATAATAAAAAGTATGAGGGCAGTTTAGTCAACATTACAGTGTATTTTAACATTATTTCATGCTGTAATAAGGGAGGAGAATAATCTGATACTTGACATTTCCATAAGAAGCAATCATGTAAAGCCTCTTCTAACTGTTGTCCATCTTTAACATATTAATCACTGCTTCCTTTAGGTTTAATTTATGATGTCAAACTGTAAGTGTAAATTGATGAATGAATACAGAAACATATGGATTTTTCAAGTCCAAAATTTAGAAGAAAAAAAGCTCATATTCTTAAACAGGCATGCATTAAAATATTTTCAGTGATTTCAGCCTGCAAGTACCTTCCTTATTAGTGGCAGCTTTAGACTCTCCAACTTTCCAAATCAGTTTCTGTTCAATCTCTTAAATAACTGTGAGATATGTCTAATTTTCATGTGTATCAGGTACATATTAATCTTATATTCACAGATGATTATTTGACTAACTTCCTTTCCTCTGTGTCCTTCATTTCAGAAAATGCATTCATTTCACAGAGAGACTATTTATTGAGAGTCCCTAGGTTATAGCACATTTTTAAAATAATTTTCTATAAATTAAAACTATAGATTCTGTATGTTCAGGTACCAGATATCCTTCAGAATTTTACCTAAAATCCTGGATGGCAATTAGGCCTCAGTGCTATACACTCCCTTATGAAAGATAAAGAGAATTTAAGATAATTTTTTTGTCCTTAGGATAGGTGTGTAGAAAACCTCTCTTTACCTGGGAGTCAAAGAAGAAAGTTAATGAGGAGAAGAGAGAAACAGGGCCAGGGAAAAAGCTGCATTCGGTAACAGAGGAAAGAAAGGTTACAGGGTATTTTGTTAGACAGTAACTCTTGGGGACACATATAGCTTTGGAAATGTGTACCCCTGTTAAACTTATAAACACAAACTCTGTGTAATAGTCCTTGGAGGTTAAGTACTTCCAAAAACATCTATTTACTGATGCCGGGTAAAGAATCCCGGATCTCTTTACATAAGAGAATGCTGATAGTTATATGTGCTCACAGTGTATTTTTAATGTCAGTTACATTGAGAGCTCAAACAATTTGTTTATTTCTGAAAGTGTACGTCTTGAAACTGGTCTTAAAACCACAATAGCCATTTTAATAGTATTGTTCTGATGGATCACTCCTGCTACATTTTATCACTGGCCACACATCCAAAAGACATAAAATATTTGAAATATGAAAACAGAGGTCATGCCTGTTTTACCAAATTATATTTCATACCTAACAAGTGATCTGAACAAAAATGACTTAGAATAAAAGTTTAACTATTTTGACAATGTAAAAATGTTGATAAAATTATTTGAACATTTATTTAGACCCTGAAGCTTAGAAGCGTATCGTTAAACTCATTCTTGCAAAAATGCATATGCATTGTAAATCTTAACGTTTATAAATTATATATTTACATAAACATGTTTCATAAATAGTATAATGTTATATGTCTATATGTCTTATCTATCAAATTCAGAATTTTTATATCCTTCTGACTCTCTAAAAGAGACACAGAGAAAAGAGGAAGGAAATTGTAATAAAATATTTCAAGAAGTGTTCCTGGAAATGATGAAACTAGTCCTACTCCTACGTGCATTACTGAGCTATTTCAAGCCATTAATTATGAAAGGATGATTCCAGAAGCTTCCAGAGAGGGGGAAATAAGGGATATACCAGGAATCAGGAGTCAGAATGGCTTCAGCTTTCTCAACAGCAAGCCCAGGTGAGAACGCAGTGTATGGAGCAGTGCGTGGATGTGCACGTGTAGACTCATTTTAGGCTACACATTGATTACACATGAAAGTGTAATTCAAATTCAAAGTGTCTGAATTATACAGTATTTTCTTTTTATTTAAGGGAGTCATAATGAAAGTATTAGTCTTAGAATTCTTTGCTCTTAAATATGAACTCCACATTTCAAGTATACACATTTGCTTAAATGTGCAAGAAATATTTCATGTATATATTTTCAAAGTTACTTTGAATTTTTCCTTACATTAAAATTTAAGAAAATAAACAATTTGTAACCATAGGTAAAGGTTGAAACAATCTTCTTTAAATTCTGACCCAATAGCCAGTCATGCATGCTTCCTGCCCCAGATTCAACTGGCACTGCGCCATGCTTGATTTTTGACATTTCATGATTTTCTCTTGTTCCTTGATGGTTTGGCAAAGGTTATCTTTTGGGACCTGGAATGTTCTCAGCCTTTGGGACCAGATGCAAGTGTTACCTGCCTGTGAATCCCTTCCTGCTTCTCTGACAATGCAGTGGCACTTCTGGAACACATGTATTTCTGGCGTCACTGTCATGTTTTTACTGTCTGTGGCATTTGTGTGTTTCCACAGTAGTGTTAGATGATGGACAAAGCAGAGCCCATGCCTTTTCCAGGCTTCTATCCCACGCCTTTCTTAATGTCTACTTCAAAGTCATTAAGGACTTTGAAAAATGAATTTATTTTAAAGGATTCATGTCATGTATGGTAATTTTAGGCACCATGAGTCAACAAAATTATATTATTTTTTAAATTTTATATGTAATGTAGATAATGTGTTCCATATCCAGAGCTTTTGGCTAAGCAACCTACAGCATTGGAGAGTTCAGCAAGAACGTAGAATGAAAGACAGAATTCCTAGAAGAAAGCCTATAATTCTATAGTAAATGAGTCACATGAGAAGTAAATGTCCAAAGGCATCTTTTGTGTGGAGTGATCACCATAGGCTGAAATTGCTAGGAACTAGAACAATTATTATTATGGATTTGTATAAGATAATAGGTGAGAACAGTCATCAAAAATGGGAGACTATCTTAATGAACTGTATGTGAATTGATGAGGGTCTGATTTGGTGTCAGAATAGAAAAATAGATACAATTTGCTTATGAAGAAAAATATATGCAATTTGCTAGTTGTAATAGATGCCATTTGCTTATGAGCTGTACAGGGCTCAGGGACCTGCTTGCAAAGATATATCCGTTATCCAGACGTGTATTGGAATATACACTCATTTTGTTTTATTAAAACTTGTTTCCAACCAGAACTAGATTGATGTTTCCTTTTTCATAATTTGGATCCTTCTCTCTTTACATAATTTTCTTGTAGTACACAAGGTTTTATGTGTCAGTTTTTAATTAAATTAGCAAGACCATTGATTTTGGAAGTTTATTTGATATGCTGTGATTGCTTCCCTGTAGACAGCACAGATAAACACTATATTATGCTTTCAAGACATATATAATAAGATAAATGCTGAGTAGGAAGCTCAGAGGTATGAATCAGATATGGAGTGATAGCACACTAAGTTACAGAGCTTTCCTTTGTTGATTCTGTTCCGCCTGTTCTGGCCCTTAATGGTGTTACTTTTTTGCTTATAAGAAAACATATCACATGGTCACATTTGTGCAATAAAGAAGAGACAATAACACAGCAATTGCCCAGCCTTTGACAAATGCTGTCTTGAAACATTGGTCAGCTTGCCTTAGCTGAATCAAAATGCATCCAAGGAACAAACAACACGAACAAAACAGGAGACGTAACTCTATTGTCAAATTTTTTTTTTTCTTGAAAAAAATCATTTCCTAATCTTAGTTTTCACAGCCAGAGCCTTTTGCTTTGCTCTTATCTGGGTTTACCATATTTTGACTATTTTTCTCTGGTCTCCAACTCACTTAAAGCCTTTCTTGGCCCCCATTCAGATTGGCACCAACAAGGGCAGTGTTTCTCTCATTGTTAAGGTGACTCTTTTTGTTCCTCAGCTCTTTCTCTTTGACTCTTGAATCATCACCAAGTCTCTAGTCCTTGCTGGTCAAAACCTGGCTCTCTTTTCCACTGTTGTTAAAATGTGTAGTTATAATTCAGAAAGAGCAAAACAGTCTGTATTAAACATGATTCTCCAAAGTTTTAAGCTTTGTCCTCAAAACCTGAAAGAAAATATGATTAATTTGATCGATTAGGCAAATAATTGCCTTTGCTGTGCCAGGCCCAAGAAATAAAGCCACAAGCAAGAAAATGTTCTTTCTTTCATAAAACTGAGAGTCTTAAGGAAAGACTCAAAAATCAGGCATACCAAAAATAACATGATTTGAGAGAGTGAAGAGGACTAGGAAGAAAATTAAAGTGGGTGCTGATGTCATGCATGTGGGGTGGGAAGTGCTACTTTTCAATGGTCAGCTAGAGCAGACCTGTGGGAGAGGTGCCACTGGGCCTGGCACATGAATGATGAAGAGGATAGGGCCATGCACACAATTCAGGCAGAACTTTCCAGGCTTGAAAAAGGCAGATGCTAAAGCCCTGGGGTGGGAAATAGGTAAAAGTATTAGGGAGCAAAAGGAAGACATTACTAGAGTTTGGTGTTTGAAAAGAAAGGCATCAGACCATGAGGTGAAGGGAAGGCAGGAAGGAGACGCAAGGGGCCACGTGGCCAATGGGAGAGAGTGGCCTGGATTATCACAACAGAGACTTTGCTTTTCTCATTGCTCTGTCTCCAGTGACTACACAAGGAGCGGCACAGTGCACTCAGGTAGACCTGAATGGATATTGATTATGAAAGTGAATATTATGGCCAAGTGCGGTGGATCATGCCTGTAATCCCAGTACTTTGGGAAGCCTAGACAGGCAGATCACCTGTGGTCAGGAGTTCAAGACCAGTCTTGCCAACATGGTGAAACCCTGTTTCTACTAAAAACGCAAAATGAGCTGGGCATGGTGGGGTGCACCTGTAATCCCAGCTACTCCAGAGGCTGAGGCAGGAGAATCACTTGAACACAGGAGGTGGACGTTGCAGTGAGCTGAGATTGTGCCACTGCACTCCAGCCTGGGCAACAAAGTAAGACTCTGCCTCAAAAAAAAAAAAAAGAAAGAAAAAAGTGAATATTCAAATAGAGAGGTGATTATGGGGGTGTTAGCATGAAAACTTGGAGAAAAATTAGGGTTTGTAGTAATTCAGGCAAGGTACAATGATGGCTTGGAGCAGAGTGACAGTAATTGAGAAGGAATATGGTAGAAATAAACGGACTTGCTGATGGCTTATATATGGAAGATGGGAGAAGTGCAAAATCCACGATAAGAATAATCTTTGGCTTGGGGCTCTAAAGGGTACAAACATAGCAGCATATTTAAGAAATGAAATACAAATCAGTTGAAAATCTGATTTTCAACACACAGTATAGTTCTACGTATTCATACAAATGGTTCCGTCTTCCAAAATTCAGATGCTACTTAGATGATTAGCAGTATTTATTATTTTTATATTAAGGATATCTCATTTTAATGTGTACTATGGAACACAGGTAAAAATAAATGAGTCATGTCACAATGATATAACAATCTAGTTGATAAGTAATATATAGGATTTTCATTTATGGAAAGCATCAAGGCAATATATAATGAGGATGAATTAAATGCCAGAATGATTACCTGGGCTGAGGTTGTTGTGGTAGAGGACATAAAAGAAGTTTTGAGACAGAATTCAAAACATTTGTTCCATTCAAGTAAGTATAAGAGAGGAAAGCATCCTGGGTCAATGAAAACATCACAAGAAAGGATGAAAAATTACTCCATTAGAATGTTGAATGAATTGAAATTTGACACGCATCAAAAGGACTAGTTCAAAATGAGTAAATTTATTTCAACAAGGCAAGACTAATGTCAAACCAGTTAGAAAAATTGTCCATAAGGGAGAACAGAGCACTGTGCTAGGGTAGAAACAACTGGAAAAAAAAAAAAAAACTGATGGATTTAGGACTTATTTGTAAAGAAAAGGTGGAAGAATATTTCAACAAATGGGATGACAACAGCAAATAAGTGGAGACTATCAGAGATTCAAATGTTAAGTTCCAGTGACTGGAGATTGAATACACAATGAGTAAAAGGAGGAGGCAAGAATTGGGAAGAGGAGATAGCACCGATCAATTTTAGACCTGTAGAATTTCAGGTCTTGGTGAAACCCCACAGGAGATACTTTTAGATGAATGGAGTCTCAACGAGTTTTAAACTGGAAATTTGCATCTAAAGGGAAAGTATTAGAAGTTCTACTTGATGATGAAAGGATGGAGGCTACCAATGAAAGGGTGAGTGTCTCCTAAGAAGGTGGGCAAGGATAGGAGCCCACTCAAGCAATGAAGGAAGAGGAAGAACCAGAAAGCACACAGGGAGGTGAAAATGGAACTTGAAGAGATCCGGAATGAAGCAGCATTTAAGAAGCTCGTGGACTTGGGTGGGAGAGTTTCAAGAATGGGGTGATCTTTACAACATACAGGTCGCAGAAAACTTGAGGGAGAGAAAATGTGACAAAAAAATAGATCTCCCAAATCAGCTAATAAAGAGATCTTCCCAGTAGAAGCAAGGACACTTAGGATCATCCTTTAAATCACCGAGCTAATAAATTCAATAAGGGCTAATATGTAGATCCCTTTGCAAAAGAATTATGAACATACCTTTCCTGGATCACAGATTACCTAGTTTTGGGGTTTTCTACTAACTTTGATAATTTGGGGTATTGCAGACATCTAGCTTTCTCTCCCAAACCTGTGTTCCTTTCTTCCTGGTTTTGCATGCTGGTCTCCAAGAACATACATCAGCCCCTCCTTGCTCCTAGGCGTGGTCACATGACCAGGTTCCAACCAACTTTAGAGGAACAGGCAGATCTGTGAGATTTGCATATACCTTGCTTGAAATTGCTTTCCTTGTTTTTCACCTCTCCCCAGATCTTAAAATTGGAGCTCAGATTTGATGGTGAACCACCTTCCAACATGCAGATGACAATGATGAAATTTCGAAGTCCAGGTTAGTTTTGTCTTCTGCCTCTGGAACTGGATGATGTCAGTGGCAGAAGATGGAACTAACCTGGACTCCAGAATATCTTTGTGGAGCCAAGCCTTCATGCCAGCCTGGTTTACCCACTCCCAGTTTATTGTATGAAAAAGAAACAAAGTTTGTTACTTAGGTCATAGAATAATAGGCCCTTTTTGTTATAAAAATGTGCCTATTCTCTAATTTATTTAAGGGATTTGACCCCGAGTTTATTTAACTCCCTTCATTGTAATGCTGGCTCCTATTTTCTCACTCCCATGAGGCTTGTTTGCAGAAGATTTTGACAGATTAGGAACAATTGGTAGGTCAATCCTACATTGAGACTACAAAATATTTCTACACTTTTGTTTTTCCAAACTCCTTGTCACTTGTCATTTTTAATACATGGCACCCCATTTCACACCTGCCTCTGTTGCGCTGGTTGTTCTTTCTTCCTAGAATGGCCCTTCCAATTCTTTGGCTTATTCTACTCAATTTCATAAAGTCCAGATCATGAAGTCTTCCCTGAGTCTCCTAGAAAATATTATTTCCTTCCTTGACCCATATGTATGTGACCCACATGCAAGACTCTGTATGTAGTCTTACTATAGCCTATCACAAGTATGGAAACTGTTTTCTGATGTTGGTTTTCTCTACAGAATAGACTCCTTGTTGAGAAGATAGCATGATTATCTTAGGTTTCCCGCCCTCACCCTTTAGAGTTCCTGACATGTAGTAGGCTATAAATTTAGTCCAAGCAAAGACTTCTTAAGATAATAGAAAACAAACAAACAAAAAACACTTTCTCATTTTTTCAGGTAAAGATTGTTTCACTGTTGGGAATTTTAAAGCCAGGAAGGAAGGATGTTAGCGAACATGTATAAATGAGCAATTCAATGGTTATTCTCTATAACAAGAGCCAATCATAATCTGCAATGATAAGACCTGTCAGAGAAATTTTCTTTCATCATTAAATAGTAAAGCTAAAGATGATGGTAGAGCGCATTTCCTGACTCAAGTAGGGCAGAGAACATAATGAGGTTTGATCCTGTCACTGTTTTATTTATTCCTCTGCTCTGGATCAGGACTGAGACACAAAATGTTTTAAACCTGCACAAAGATACACACACAGACACATGGACGCACACATACACATATACTCATAGACACATACATATGCACACACACACATATACACAGATACACACACATACACATATGCACACACATACACCCCACACACAAATAGACATATACAGACATACACACGCATAAACACACATATGCACATACACATACACGCCCCCACACACACCTCTTCCCAAACATACATCTATACACTTTGTTTTATACCTAGGCTATGTTCTGTGTCAATCTCAAACTGAAATCCCGACTCGAAGCCTTATGTTACAGATGAAAAATAAAATCACCTTAGATGCTACAATTTTGTTAATATTACAAAATCTGATTTTTTCACACACCCTCTTCCACTACAGACTGATGGCTGAAAGTGACAGCCAGGCATCCATCTTTAACCAAATGGAAAAAATGGGAGAGAAGGGATCCTGAGGAATGCAAAGGGAATGGAGGAAATGGGCCACATCCAGGAGGGAGTAGCATAGCATGGGTGAGGAGGGCAAGTTGTTTATATGGAGCCTTCTTGGCTTTCAATTTCCTAGGCAGTGTGCTGCCAGCCTTAGTATTTTTTGGTAATTTTTGCTCTTCAGGATGTATAGAGGAACCAGGTCAGGGACTCTATGCTAAAATTGTAGAAAGGAACTAATGGGATGGTGCCCTGGAGAGACAAGAGCCTTCCTGGAATGGGCTCTAATTCTAATTCCTCTTTGACTTGACTGACTTTGGGCAACTCACTCCATAGCTTTGCACCTAAATCTTTTTAAATGCAAATTGAGTGGATTCTACCAAATCATCTTGAAGTGCCTTTGTCTAAGATTTTGTTCTTTTTTTTCCCCCTGAACTCTACCAGTTCTGATAAGGTGAAAAATTCACCAAAGTTTTAAGGCTCTCTTCTGTTACCAAATGATACATATTATCTAAGTCTGTATTATCATCCTAATTTTCCATTGTTGGTGGAAAATGGAATTTCACGGTGGGCCTTGTGCACTTAGGTCTTGACTATGCCCTTGCTCCTCGTACAGTGAAAAATTAAGACTCTAAGCCTCAAGAAATGTTTTATGGCATGCATCCGGGAGTTTTGTTGGCTGAGGATAGTAGCCATAAAGTATAAATGCAACATATTTCAACTATAGAATAATTATTGGTCACTTTGCTATCCCTAAGTTGTCAAAAACTTCTCATGTACCTACCCTAGATTGTATACACTCTCTTTTCCAAATCTCTGTTTTACATGGAGTGCAAGTTTCCGTTTGTAATTTAAAGATAACATCTTAGCTGAAGAAAGACTGTTCATTGATATGCAGATTGAGAAATCAGCCTGTCCTTTAGGGATTTCAAGCTGTGGAATCAACCAAAGGTCTGCAGAATAATAGGACCCTTGAGCCTTTTATGATTGTAAGACTTTGATCTGCTACCAACGAGTCACTCAATTTTGTCTCTGAGCCTCCCTTAATGTGAAAAAGTGGAGCGAGATCTCCAGTAAGTGCTTTTCATGCAGAAGTAATGGTCTTACCTCCAAATAAGAGTTCTCATTTATATATTCATTGCACAAGATTACTTGTAAAGATTCAATGACTGTATTTAACATTTATTGAGTGCTTGTTTTTGCAGGTGCTAAGAATATACCAACCATCAAGAAAGAGCTTCTGCTCTTGTGAAACTTGTAGTCTAGTTGGGGTTTGGAGAGAAGAAATAGGCAACAAACAAATGAACAATTAATCATAAAGGCATCATTGTCAGGTGATGATAAATGATAGTATAAAAATGGTATAGTATGGAGTAACAGAGAATGATGGGGCTATGACATTAGCCTACTCAAATCTCTTTGAATAGTTTTTCATTCAAGATTTTATTTTGATGCATAAAACTCCAAAACAATACTGGGTGAAGCAGGACAAAAATTTGTTTCTCTTTCATGTCATATATTTGCAGAAGTAGGCATGTCATATATTTTCATGTCATATGTTTGTAGAAGTAGACAGAACTCTTACAGTGGGGACCTAAATACCTTATACCTTTATCATTTTCTTTATGTTCTACTATCCTGTGTCCCAAATCATTTTACTGTAGCAAGAAAGAGAGATTGGGGAGTGTATTAGTCTGTTCTCACACTGCTAATAAAGACATATCCAAGACTGGGTAATTTATAAAAGAAAGAGGTTTAATTGACTCACAGTGCCACATGGCTGGGGAAGACTCACAATCATAGTGGAAGGTGAGTGAGGAGCAAAGTCACATCTCCCATGGTGGCAGGCAAGAAAGCATATGCAGAGGAACTCCCCTTTATAAAAGCATCAGATCTCATGAGACTTACTATCATGATGACAGCATAGGAAAGACCAGATGCCATGATTCAATTACCTCCCACCAGGTCCCCCCCATGACATGTAAGAATTATGGGAGCTATAATTCAAGATGAGTTTTGGGTAGGGACACAACCAACTCCATATCAAGGAAAGAGTAGCTAAACCTCTGAGTAACATTCCTGGATGTCACCTACAAGTTCTGCTATAAATCACTATTCAGAAATTAGCTACATTTCCATATCTGATGCAAGAGTGAGGCAGAACTGCAGTCTTTTAGCTGAAAACATTGGTTAAAAAAAAAAAAAAGGTATATTTGGTGCAGTAGGTATTTGTCCCAATTATCAATTATGTGCCAAGTACTGTGGGTGTTCTTTTTCCCCAGGTCAGCTGTTTTTACTGCTCTATACCTTAGCAAAATAAGAATTATAAGGAAAGCCAAATTTTAAGAGAGATCTACACCAAAATGTACAAGAAGAAAAAAATTAGATAAGAGCAGGAGTATGTTAGGAAAGTGTTAAAACAATTTAGTGTACTTACTACCATTGGAAGCAATTCTGTTCCAGTACTAGTTCTTTGGGCTCTTGGCTGCTGTGGTCAGAGGTCTAGAGCAACAAAGCACAGGAAGATAAACAGGGCGTTTCAGAGAGAGGAAGCAGACACAAAGGCCCTCAGAAGAAAGTGTGTATTGTGTGTTTGAAGAAGAGCAAGCAAGGAGTCCTGTGTGGTTGCAGGGTGGACACAGGGGAGCAAGGCTCATGACAGTTTCAGAGAAGCACCAGGAGAAGGGGTCTGGAAGAGCTCTGTAGGCTGCGGGTAGCACTTTAGATTTTACCCTGAGCGGGATGAGGAAGTCACTGGCATGTTTTGAAGAAGGGAGTGACATGATTTGACATATGTTTTAAAAGAAAAGTATCTCTTGTATGAATTATTTTTAAAAAGAGATAAATTAACATAAAAATGAATGATGAATTTGATTTTCAGACCTAGATATGCCATTTTATAAATTACCATGTTCTCGGAACTTCAAAAGTTAATTTGTCTCCCATAAATGAAGAATTTGCTAATTAGTTCACTCATAGTAGGGCTAAGGAAATAATATATCTGTAAAAAACAATGAAAGGCCTAAGATTTTACCCTCCTTGCAATGTGACAAGTTCACCTGCCACAGTTTAATGGATGCTGGTAGAAGTCACGACAATCCTGGATCGGCACAAAGGGAATTTTGTTACTCACAGAATAGCAACAGACCGCCATCATTTTTGCAACAGGTTTTTGAGCCCCAGTGCCCACAGGGGTAACATCAAGAGAGCCAGGTGATCCCCCTGCCCACCCAGTGTATTGCATTACAGGAGAGGCAGCTTGAGATTAGGAAATCAAATCATTTATAATGGGCATTAAGTATCCCCCTGCCCTTTGTTTGTTCCATGGAGACAAACTTTCTCTGTCTTCCAGGGTCTTTCTTTACTAGAAGGTCCTTGAAAACAAATAGACCAGAACAGGAGAGTCAGTACCTCCTCACAAGATATGCAGAAAGGCAAGAGCTTCTGGAGAATTATTTCCCATAAATGCAATTTTACTAGTATCATTTTAGGATATTAATATGAATGCATTTGTGCAAGATATACCAATCATATTTATAAATTATGTTAATGTGAATTATAGATTTTTAGGTATCGTTTTAGGATATGAATATGAAATGCTATTTATAGTGATAGTTGATGTGCTAAGGTACCTTAGAAGCATTGAGAATTCTTTGTAATCTGCTACACACACGTTTCTTAATATGATTTCTACGAATCGATGATTTGGAACACCTTGGATTTTAAAAGGCAATTAAAGAAAAAGCTACTCTTCTACTCATACATAACACTTCTTCTACTCATATAGAAACCAAATGTGTAAGTTCTTTGCACACCAAGCAATTCTCTAATTCTCTTTACCCACCAACTGGGTGCCCTGCAATACAGTTCCATTCTAACAGTAGCTACCTGGAGTTAACACAGATCCCCCATACATTGATGGCTCATTTCTACAATACTTTCCCCATTTCAGACACCAGTCTCAGGTCCAAAGTTGTCACCTGTAACTTCTAACTGGCTAGCATGAACCCCTTCTTCAGTTCAATAAATTGCTATAATGGCCCAAAGAACTCAGGGAAACACTTTACTTACTAGTTTGTTACAAAGGACACAACTTGAAAAAAACACATGAAAGAGGCAAGGTACGGGGAAGGGGCACAGAGCTCTCATGTACCCAGGTATGTCACTCTCCCAGCTCCTCCATGTGTACACCAAGCCAAAAACTCTCCAAACCCCATTATTTAGGGTTTGTGTGGAGGTTTCATTTCCTAGTTATGATTGATTAAATCACTGGGCATTGGTGATCAAGTCAATCTCCAGCCCCTGTCCTCTCCGCAGAGGTCCAGGATTGGGACCAAAATGTCCAGCTACTCTAATCATACTTTGGTCTTTCCAGTGATGAGTTCCAACCATCTAAGGGTCACCGCATTAGCATAAACTCAGGTATGGAGTTATTATTAATTTAAAAGAGTTATTATTAATTAAAAGGAGTTCTCTCACCTGGACCATTCAGGAAATTCCAAGGATTATATGATTTAAGTGTCAGGAACTGGGGGCAGAAACCAAACATATATTTCTTATTATGCTGCAACAGTATTATTTCTTGTCTTATACATGATGTTTGTAAAAAGTATTTTCATTTCAAATAATGTTTTCCCATCTATTTCAGCTCTAATTTTAGGGTTGTGTTGCCATAGCAATTCATAAGAACTAAAATATACAAATCTCATGTAGGAATCCTAAGATTCTTTATCTTTTTAAAATTTCTAACATGCAATGGAAGGAGCCTCTAATTCTCTTTTAAAATTCCTATAAAAATTTAGTGCAAATGATATAGCTGTTTATATTCACTTTAAATATATATACTAAAATATAAATTCTGATTTTACTGCAAGTGTCTATTAATATTAAAGTTACACAATATTTCCTCTGTGAAATATATCAGGTAATAATTTTTAAAAATCTTATGTACTGATATGCTTTCTTTGCTTTCAAAAATAAATATGGAGCAAGTGGGATTTATTTCAGGAATGCTAGGTTGGTTCAATATTTGAAAATATGTAATCCATCATATCAAAAGATTAAAGGAAAAAATTATGGGATCATATCAATTTACACAGAAAAGACATTTGACAAAATTCAATGCTTGTTTGTGATAAAAATTGTCATTATACTAGGAATAGAGAGAGCTTCCTCAGCTTTATTAAAAGCATCAATATAAAGTCTGTATCTAATATACTTTATGGTGAAAGAATGAATGATTTACTTCTAAGATCAGAATTAACATGAGGATGTCTTTTTTCTCACTACTATTTAATATAGCACTGGCAGTTCTAGTCTGTGCTGTAATGCAAGAAAAAAATGCATATACATTGGAAAGGAAGAAGTAAGTGTTTCTGTTTATAGATGACATGATTATCTGCATAGAAAACACCAAGGTGTACAGCAATTAAAACAACTTTTTAAAATTAATAAATGAGTTCAATAAGGTCATAGAACCAAAAGTTATCCCAAAAAGTCAATTGAATTTCTTTATACTATCAAGGAACAAATTGAAACAGATTTTTTTTTTAAAAAAAATACAATGTCTTTGCAATTTTTCCAAGGAAAATAAAACATGTACAGGATCTATATCATGTAATCAAGGAAGACCTAAATAATTAGATATATCACATTCATGTATCGGAAGACTAATATACTAATGATGTCAATTCTTAACTAATTGATAGATAGGTTTAAGGCAATTGCTATTAAAATCTCAGCATGTTTCTTTATAAACAGATAACTTATCCTAAAATTCTAAAATGTACATGAAAAGATAGACTCTAGAATATTCAAGACAGTTTTGAAAAGGAAGAATAAAATGGGAAGAATCACTCTTCCTGGTGTGAGGTCTTACTCTGTAGCTGCAGTAATCAATACAGTGTACCCCCAACAGAACGATAGACTCATAGGTAAATGGAACAGAATAAAGAATCCAGAAACAGATCTACAGAAATATGCCAAACTGATTTTTGGTGAAGAACAAAAGTAATTCAGTGGATGAGGGGCAGCACTTTTTTTTTTTTTTTTTTTTCTTTTTTGAGACGGAGCCTCACTCTGTCGCCCAGGCTGGAGTGCAATGGGGTGATCGCAGCTCACTGCAAGCTCCGCCTCCCGGGTCCCCGCCATTCTCCTGCCTCAGCCTCCCGAGTAGCTGGGACTACAGAGTAGCTGGGACTACAGGCACCCGCCACCACACCTGACTTTTTTTTTTTTTTTTTTTTTTTTGGTATTTTTAGTAGAGACGGGGTTTCACTGTGTTAGCCAGGATGGTCTCGATCTCCTGACCTCGTGATCCGCCCGCCTCAGCCTCCCAAAGTGCTGGGATTACAGGCGTGAGCCACCGCACCCGGCCGAGGGGTAGCACTTTTAATAAATGGTTCTGGAGCAATTAGATATTCAAAACAGGAAAGATAAACTTTGACCTATAATCTCACACCTTATATGAATCCCACGCCTTTCTCAAAATTGATTGTAAATTTAAAACATAAAAATATAAAACTTTTAGAAAGGACATAAGAGAAAATCTTTGCTACCTAAAACTAGGCAAATAGTTCTTAGATTGGACACCACAAGCATAATCCATAGAGGAAAACTTGATAAATTGTGTTTAATCGATATTTTTAAAAATGTTCTGCAAAAGACTGTTATAGAGATAAAAAGAAAATTACAGACTAGAAGGAAATATTTACAAATTGCATATGTGACAATGATCTTGTATTTAGAATATATAAAGAACTCTCAAAATTCAACATACAAAAAATCCAATTAAAAATACTCAAAAAACATGCACAGACATTTCACTAAATAGGATATATAGTTGGAAAATAAGCATATACAAAGATCTTCGTCATTAACCAGTAGAGAAATGCCTATTAGAACTACAATGAGAAATTAGTACACATCTATTAGAGTGACTAAAATAATAGGAATAACATTAAATGCTGGTGAAGATATAAAAAATGGATCTCTTATATAGTGCTGGTGAATATGTAAGATGGTACAGCTATTCCAAAAATAGTTTGGTAGTGCCTTTCAAAACTAAAAATGGACTTACCATGCAACCCAATAATTGCACTCCAGATAATAAAGACTGATTTTCACTTAAACCTGAATGTTCACAGCAGCTGTATTTGTAATAGCCCCTAACAGGAAATGATTCGAAAGTCTTTCAGTGAGAAAATGGTTGAGCATCATGTGGTATATCCACAACATGAAAAACTGTTCAGCAATAAAAAGGGAATAAGGCTGCGTGTGGTGGCTCACACCTATAATCCCAATACTTAGGGAGGCCAAGGTAGGAGGATTGCTTGAGCCCAGAAGTTAGAGACGAGCCTGGGCAACATGGTGAGATACCATCTCTACGAAAAAATTAAAATAAGTTAGCCAGGCATGGTGGTGCATGTGTGATGTGCCAGCTACTCTGGAGGCTGAAGCAGGAGGATTGCTTGAGCCCATGAGGTGAAGGCTACAGTGAGCCCTGTTCACACCACTGCACTCCCACCTGGGCCCCAGGAGACAAAGACCCTGTCTCAAAAATAATGAAAAGAGAACAAAACATTGGTATACAAAATAACTTGGATCACCATCAAGGAAATTATATGAGTAATATAGCCCTTCTCAAAAGGATGCAAATTGAATAGTTTCATTTATGTAACGTTTCTGAACTAACATAATCACAGAGATGAAGAACAGATTAGGGTTTGGCAGGTGTTAGAGATGGGAGACAGGGTGGGTTTGGCTATAAAGGGGTAATTTTAGGGAGATTGCTATTAATGCTATGATAGAGTATTTTGATTTTGGTGGTGGTTACTCAAAGCTACACATGTAACAACTGCACAGAGCTACAGACACACCCATGCAACCACAAGTACACACAGAAGAGTACTTGTATAATGGTGAGATCTTAAGTTTTAGGGGTGGTAGAGATGTCAAATTCTTGGTTTTGAATTTACCTTAGTTGTAGAAAATATGTGCAAGATTTCTCTGAGTAGTCATCTGTAACCTTCTATGAATCTGTATTTCAAAGTGAAAAGTTAATAGAAAACGTGAAGTTGGGTGTCATGTCAAGTTGACAGTGAGGCCAATATATGTGTGTTGCTTAATGTCTAATTCCTGACTTGAGGTCCTAGTAAGTCTTATTTTTATTTTTTTAAAAAGGCTAAATAAAATATTAACATTAGCTGGGATTGTCATAAATTATCAAAATTTGCTATTAATATGTCTAATACATTTGGCAAGTGTGAGGAAGAATCTATATTTAGTGTGTATATATATAAATACTGTACATATAGCTCATTTTAATTTTAAAACATATATGTAACTGAGTTTTTAAAACAATAATTTTAACTATGTTATCACATAAGGACAAAATTGGAAGAATGTACATTAAACTGTTGAAGACAGTTATGTCAGAAGTGTAGCATTTTTTCCTTTCTTTCATTATATTTATCTTTAATATTTGGCATTTTTATGCCTTAGTAATTTTTTCTTTTAATCAGAAAAAAAAATAGGAAAAAAATAATAAAATTAAGCTTGGCATCAACTTATAGAGCAAAATACAGCAGTCTTTTGAATACATTGATTCAAAATGTACAAATATATCCGTGTTGGGCAGCTGGCCTGGACAGAAGCCGCTCAGGGCACTGCCTCAGGGTTCTCTGGCCTTAAAAAGTGGATCATGCCCTCAAATGTCAAATCCACCCTGTTCACACAGCTCTCTTTAGGATTACCTAATGGTGATCTATTAAATTGGAAATCGGAAAAAAATATGACAAAATCATTTGTTAGAAAGGATTAAAAGCACCCATGAATCAATGGTATGCAAACAAAATACATATTTAAAGCACATTCTGAAGATGTCTGAAACAGAACCATGACGTGAATCTGGTGTTACTGTGCAAACCCCTTTCAGAGAGGTTGGTGAGGCTCTGGTTAGGGTGGACTGCCTAGTGCCCTCCCACCTGCTCCTTGTTGGATCACGTTGTCTGCTTAGTGTTCTGAAAGGGTATCCAGCCTATGGACCTAGGCAGCACTGGGTGCTTCTGACTGACTTAGCTAATACTCCAGGGCCGTTGCACGATGACAGTTGCTCCCAGTACAGTCATTACATTTCAGAGAGATTCTTCTGTGACTACGGAGACTTCCGCGCCTCTATTTCTGTTATGGTAGCTATTTATGTTTATATTAGTTATTGTGTAAATCTGCAGCATGCAAAAGATGCTGGCAGGTTACCTCATTTCCCGTAGAACGTACTTTGCTGAAGCTTCCCATAAAACCCCTCCTTGCCTTTAAAATAGTGAATATCTTTTGTGAAATGCCTATTACAAAATCCTCCCTATCGTTGTGGATGAATATTTTTGTAGCCATTCTTGCCTTCAGGTAAGAAATGCCTTTCAACAGGAAAGAATATCTTGACCTACACTGAAATAAATTATAACTTATGATGTTGGGCAATAAATATCATTATTTTACCCCATCTGGAAAAATATAATTATCTCTTAACTGAAAATCTAGGTTCTAGCCAGTGATATGTTACACTACTTTGGGTACTGGGAACATTTTGTTTCTGTTTTAAACAGAAATTTCGATGATGGAGATGTTTTCCTGCAAGAGGCTGCTAGGAGTTCCAAGTTAAATCATTTTAAATTTCATAGGAAAATTCAGAAATTGGCCTGGACAAAGTATTATAGGTTCATAACATTCAAGAACAATTGGATAAGGAGAAAGCTCTAATTGTTGTAAGTTACAGAAAAAGAAAACAGGCCATAACCAGAGACTGATACACACATACACACATGTGTGTACACACATGCACACACACATACATGATTTAGACTCATGGGCACGGTCTCATTTTGCAGATGGGGAAATTGAAACCCACTGAGAATCACCACTTGCTGGAATCAGAGAATGAATTTGTGTCAGGCCTAGAAAAGAGGTTATTCAACTCTCGGGAATGCATTCTTTTCCAAATAGCTTTGTGTTTCTTCTCTGGTTGATGGAAAGTAGGGTTTTTGTTTTATTTCGTTTGATTAGAGCATTGCTTTCTTTGGGGCATACCTTATCACCTTCCCAGAGTTCTTATCCTATTATAGTCCTTAATCTTTTTTATTTTATTTAATTTATTTTATTATTTTATTTTTTGAGATAAGGTCTCGCTCTGTCACCCAGGCTGGAGTGCAGTGGTGCGATCACAGCTTACTGAAACCTTGACTTCCCGGGCTCAGGGGCTCAAGGGACCCTCTGGCGTCAGTCTCCCAAAGTGCTGGGATTACAAGTGTGGGCCACTGCTCCTGGCCATGTCCCTTACTTTTAATAATTTCTTATTTGGGCTCATTTTTGTCTTTTCTCCCGGGAACTTTTGAATTCTTATATCTTTCGTTGTATGACACTGTTATTTTGTAATGGTTGTTTATGTCTGTTTTCTTTTTTTACTCTTTTACTTACGCTAGGTTTTTGTTTTTGGCTTTTTTTTTTTTTTTTTCCCCCCAGATATTGCCCCTTGTTTCCTAGTTCTTTGTGTTTAGACAGCAGCTTTGGTTCTGGCTTTTACCTCCTTCCTGCCCATGTTTCAAGTGGGGAAATGTTTGTGCTGAGTGGCTGTGTGCGGTCCCGATAGAGGCAACCTTAATTCTTTGCCTTTCAAGCTTTTTGTCAGCCTCACCTGTATTGGAGAGTCTGGGCTCAGGTCCCTGGTAGCTCTTAGACCTGAGGGTGAAGAGACTGTTGCTGCTAGCTGAACTGTAGATTGGAAAAGTGACCCAAAGAGAAGCCCTGTCCTATTGCCCCCAACAATCTTCCAACCTGAGAGAAGAATAAACTTTCAGCTGATTGAGAGCCAGTGGGCCTTTCTTGGACAGAGGGAGGAAGGTGTATGGAGGCTTTCACTGCAGCAGTTTGTAGTGTTCTAGTGGCATCCATACCTCATATGCGGAGCATTTATCTGAGATACTCCGAAGACTATCAGCGTCCAGCCTCCGAGAAGAAAGCTCCAAGAACTAGGAACCTGGACTCTAGGTTTAGTCTTTATTACACTGGGGATGTGGAAGAACAACCAGGGTGAACTAGGAAAGGTCCTCCCACTTAAAACGACCTAAGTGTTGAAAGGCTGTGGATTGATGTTTGCTTTACTCCAGGACAGGCTGGAAGGCAGGGAGACCTTGAAAGATGACTGGCAACTGCTGCTCTGTTGTCCAGTTTCCCAATATAAGGGAATAAAACTTTTGGTAAATCAGTCTCTGTCTCTCACTTTCATGCACACATATACACACAGAAAAATAAAGTTAGAATCATTGGATTATATAGCTACAAAGTCCTTAAAATTGATTAGTTGCATATTTAAATTTGAGGGATGAACTTTTAGATTGCAGAGATAGAGAAAGCCTCATTACTCCAGGCGCCATCAGGGTGGTGCATTATCTCCATTCTTTCAGTTGTTTCTTCTTTCCAAGCATCTTTCCCAGTACATCTCGTATATTCCAAAGTGCTGAGAACTGTGAAAGTTTGGAAAATGCTGCTCTCCTGAACAATAAGGGGCCAAATATGGGACTTACAGTGAATGTTTAGAGATCTTTGGAAAGGTACTTTTATAAGGCTATAAATTATTTGTAAACAACATTTAATTCTCTCGTATTCTAAAATGGTTATCTGCCTGACATATTCATAGTGGATTAATTTATGCTTTTTATTTGGCCCCGGATGGACCAACTAAATGGAATTAAAATTATACAAGTAAATGTTATTTCAAACCCTCCAGTAGCAGGAAATGGCTTTATAACAAAATTACGTAACAGCTGGTGCTGGTGCCGGTGACCAGAATGGTAATGTTTTCTTCTGATTTCCTTGTAACTGCACCGGGCTATTTAGCTGCAATATCTTCAAAGACTTTCAGTAAAGAAGGACAAGAAGTAAAGGACAGTAGGGCTTTGTGGGAATACATAAATGATATTTCTGCAGGATACGGCACAATCTTTTCTCCTACAAAATCAACTTTGCAAATATCTGTCACTATTTGAAGTGTAAAAAAAAGAATAAAATTGCTGCATCAGGGCTTCTGAAATACGATTTTGCACCCAAATCACCTGAAAAACATGTTAAAATGATCTTGAGTTCTCAGCTGGGGGCTGAGATGCTGCCTTTCTCAGGAACTCTCTAAGGATGTTGATGCTGGTGTTTCTTGTACCACACTTTCAGCAGCAGGAATGCGGTGGTGATTGTTTGTCACAATGGATCAATGTGCTCTGGCCTGTTTTTAAGGCCACAGTCTGTGAGAGATGATCTTTGACCTGGGGGCTGTGACTGTCATCCACAGCAGCTGAGCTTCCCTGTGAAGTTGCCATTTTCCCCAGCAGGCTGGAATCTCCTTGAGGCAAAAGTGGTTTCTCCTTCATTTTTTTTCCACTCCTCAAATAGCAAGGAATGTGCTTAAACTTTGTGCTCAGTAAATGGTTTGTTGTTGTTGTTATTAATCTAATGTGAGTAAACAATTGTTAAAACTCATTAAACCTAGTTTACTTATATTAACCCGTTCATCTGAAGAAACCTTCCAACCTCTGAGTTCAAAACACCTACCCATGTAAGTTCCAAGAAGGACTCAGCTCCAACATTTCAAAAGTCGACTTTGGCAGTTAGCAAGTGGAACAGAGAGGAAACTCGTCATGGGAACTGGGAAATGCCTGGGAGGGAATTTTTTCTGTGAAATGAAAAAGAGAACTCCTAGCACTCGCTCCCGTTTCATCAGATTATTGCATGGTACTCCTTCACGGCAAGAACCACATTTAATTTATTCTTGTCGCTCCTTTAGCCAGGAGCACAGGGCATAGTTAAAAGATGTCCAAAGAATAAGTTCATATGGTCTTGGAAACAAATGGCATTCTGTTTGTCATTTTGAAGTTCACATTTGTAGGCTGACACCTGGAGATTTTACAGAAGGGGATGATGGCTTAAAGATCCACATCCATCCACAGCATTTATCAACTGATTTTTTCAGAGCAAAGTAAAATGGAAACTTTTGTATTGATATCAGATATCTTCACAAACCCCTGTGCTGCAACTGCTATGGGAGGCATACAAAGCAGGAGAGGAGGCACAGCAGGGTTGGAGCCAGCAGGAGTCCAGGGACTGCAGAGCTTACAATCACCTATCTTCCAGAACAGTCCCACGACCAGACATGAGTGGCAGATAAGGATACAATATACAAATTACAAGCACGCCTTTGACTATCATTTCTCTTAGAAATAAAACTTCACAGATGCTAGCATAAGACTCATTCAAAATGGCATGTGTTACAGAATGACAATGAAGATCACATCCATGCCAGCATGCATGAATTTCATGAGTTGTATACCTTTGAAATGAGATGGGAGAAAATGTGTCCCTACAGAGCAGTGGATCCTGAAGTAAAATATAATATTTGCATTTCCAGGATGTCAAGTCAAGGTCAAAACAGCAAAATCGTATTTAGAAAGAAGTTCAGATAGACTATTAGGCAACCATTGTTATATGTTAGGAATACAGTTTTACTAAATATTCTTAAATTAAAGGGATGACAAAGCAGGCTCCATTTTGCATATTATCTTGCTAATCTAAAACGACAAACCTAGGAAGGTTTCTTTTGATAAAATCTAAGTCCATTAATAAATAATGCAAGTAGTTCTTAACATTGACCACATTAACAGCTAGCAATATGTTGTTTCTGCCTTTGAAAAGTTGATATGAGAAGACACAGTTATTGCAAACACAGGTTTAGCATGAGTCCTACGACAGGGACATGGACAGGCTTCACGGGAAGTGGGAAGGTGAAATAATCATTATCTGTGACTGGTGAAGCTTTCATACAGAGGAGATGGTAATCTTAAAAAGTAATAGGTAGGAATTTACAAACTAAAAAGATTGGCAGGGAACAGGCAATCTGCGTGTTCTCAAAGTTTTTCCTCAAAGATTCCTTATTAGTTAAAGGGCGAAGTAGTGACTGTAGTGGAAATCTCAAACGACACCTTGGCTGAGTAATTCAGAATTACCATTGCTGATGGGAGGAGACAGACATTAAGTCCTTCCACTATGATAGTCTGACAAATAATAGTTACCTGTTATTCTGGTGGGGAACATAACACTTGCATTTAATCACAAGGTAACATAAAAACCCAAAGTGAAGGATGTTCTATAAAATAACTTACTTTTGGCCTTCAAAATGTCAGTGTCATGAAAAACCAAGTGAAGTTGAGGGGCCATTTCAGACTAAAATGAGACAAAGGTGACATGGCACCTAAGTGTACAACATGTGAGCCTGGACTCGATTCTCCATCAGAACAGGGGAAATCATTGGGATATTTGTCAAAATTGCAATATGAAATGTTTCTTAGATGAAAATATCATGTGAATGTTACATCTGCTGACTTTGATAACTGCATTGTTGTAGGCGAATATCCTTGTTCTTGGGAAATAAGACCTTAAGTGGATATTAAGGCATAAATACTTCAGGGAAACAAATACAAGGGCATTCAACATTTAACACTTAGAACACGTGTATAATGGCACAAAATAATGAACCGACAGAATATTTTTAAAAATTGCTTTTTGGAAAAAAATATGGGGTTAATGGTGGTGGTATTAGGAAACAAAGCTAGAAAAAGGAATGTTGAAAATAATTTTAGCATTCTTTGCAACCGTGGTGAAGAGATTATCCTGTACGCACAAAGTTGACAGTAAAGACTTTCAACCAGTCTTTTTTAAGAAGGTTGTTTTCTGTGCCTTAACAAATATAAATATGTTAAAATGTAAAAATAAATGGCCTTGGCAGAACACCAGTAGACCAGCGGGGGAGTATAGATTACACATACCTCTGTGTGAGTGTGTGCGAGTGTACATGTGTGCTTGTATGTGAATTTACATGATGAAGACATGAGCAGAAATAATACTAATAAAGACATAGTTTTGGTGAACTGCTCTCTATTTAAAATGACAATATAGTACTTCATACTATATTAAACATACAATTCAGAATGTTTAAAAAAGTGTGAAAAATAAAATTTTAAAGTACTGAAAGAAACCATAAAATATATTTACTTTGGAGTCAGAAAGGCATTTCTAAGTACATAATTTCAGTATCTAGTTTGCTTTTACATTCCCCCCTAGTCGCACCCAGTCTACACTGCAAAAGACCCCTCCTCATTTTCCTCTTTCTCTGGAATCCACTGTTGACTTTAGCTCCTTCAGCAGATTCCTTTGCCAATTCCAAATGCACATCCCTGGAAACCTGTGAATTTGATTATCTCTGTTTCAAAATTCTACTGGCTTTTCAAAGTCAATGTTTCCAAACCAACTTGTCTTCCCTGACTGTCGTCTTAGCCCTAATCCCAAAAAACTTGGTGATTTTCCTGGTTAAATGGCCCTTCTCTTGCTTAATGATTTCTCCTTCCTTCAGTTTTATGGAGGGAAGCCTTGGGAAGATCTCCGCCTCCTTCCTTGGGCTGCCTGCCTTCCTTGGCTGGTGGATCCCCTCTTAGTCCAAGCTGGTTCCATCTCTATCATGTCTCTCCTTTACCTCTCACCAATAGCGATATATTTCACATTGTTATCTTTTTCCTAGAATAAAAATTCTGTTAATTTTAGTTTTTAATTTGTGTTTACCATTAATGAACATCAAAGAATAATGGACTTTTGGACTTGGACTGGGAGTGAGTGTGTGTGAGTGTACATTCAAATAGCAACCCTAAAGCTTTTGCTGTTGTTGCAAAGGTTTGATGCTGATGCTGAATAGATAGTTCATTATATGGCCTTGACAGCCCTTATAAGGACACAGAGGAGAAATGTCTATCCTGATAAGTAGTTATTCCTCCCCAAAACACCTAAGGTTGCACAGGGACACCATATACAACCTCTGCAGACCGCATGCCTCCTCAACCTGAGCTGGTTTCCTTCCTTCCTTTGAATCTAGGAAGCTCAGATAGAAACAAATGACATATTCTTGGTTTTTTACTTTTCTCTTGATTTAATCTTATTTCTCTTGCATGTATTCCCTTTCTGATTATTTCTTCCTTTATTCTCACATTGTAGTCTACTCTTTTTATTTTTGCTAACTGCCTTAAGTTGTTTTGTTTTGTCGTTGTTGTTGTCATGAGGCAAAATACGTAAGCGAGCAATGAAAGATTCATTTCTTATCCGGGCTGTTTTCTGTGTCTTTTACACCATGCAAACTTTGGGAGTTTTCTCTACTGCCCCTTCTTTAATAACACTGGCTGAGGTTTTAGCATGGCCTCTCCTCTCTGCTGCTGTCTCCTCCACATGGGGTGTGTATTAGTCAGAGCTCTACAGAAGAAGAGAGCCAGTAGGGTACATACATGTACAGAAAGAGATTTGTTATGCAGGTGCACCTCCTGCCATCATGGAGGCGGAGAAGTCCCGTGATCTGGTCTCTGCAGATTGGGGGCCCAGGAAAGCCCACAGTTTCCTTCCAGCCCAGGCCCACTGACCCCACAGCACTGAGCCAAGGGTGTGGTCCCAGTCTGAGTCCAGAAGTCCAAGAACTGGGAGCAGTGATATCTGAGGACAGGAGAAGATGGATGTCCCAGCTCAAGAGGAAAGAAAGCTCGCTCTTCCTCTGCCTGTGTTCAATCCAGGATCTCCACAGATAGATGCCCACAGACAGGGGTGGGGCAGGTCATCTTGACTCAGTCTACAGAGTCAAATGCTGATCTCTCTGCGAAATGCCCTGAAACACCCCAGAAATCATGGTTTACCCATGATCTGGGCATTAGCTCAGTCAAATGGACACATAAAATTTACTCCCACCAGATGTCTTCCACCACCTCTACCTCTTCGAACCAAATTCCAGTTCAAGCCATACCTTAAACTAAAGGCAAGAGTCAGGGGTGGTTTAGTTATACTCTGTGAAAACAAGCATAGGCTACCACAGTTGCTCTTAGTATTTTATTTGTTGTGTGATCATTAGTATTTTCTTTTAAGAAATGTGGAATACCATATTTAGGGATAAATTTTAGCAAATTGGAATACTATATACTAGTGAAAAAGGGACTCCAGGAATATTCACAGATTTACCACTAATTTTCTGTGATATTTTGGAGCAATTAATTTCTCCCTTCTGAACTTATCTTCATCAACATTTGAATTTTTTTTGGTTTTCTTTTTCTTGGAAGATTCTCAGGGAAAAATCTCAGAATCTTTAGGCCAGTGACCTACGTGTAGTCAACAGGGACACAGCTTGGGTTGGTTAGGTTGTGCTTTCGGTGCTCAGTCTCTCTGAATGCCGCCACCTTTCCAGTATGAACAGTCACCACAATGGTGACACATCCCACAAGAATACCAACGCACAACGTTAGTGCACAGACACAGTACCCAGAGTAGACATTTTTGATACAATTTGAAATATATTATTTTCAGAATAAAGAAAAATTAGAGTCGCCGTAGAGCCTCTTCTCAGTGCCTCAGCTGCATGGGTGTCCGGGCTGGCTTTTTCACTTGTATTTTTAAAACAGTGTGGCATTAAGAATGCATATGGAGATGGGATTTGGGACCCTTGGATTTTGTGTCTTAGGTAAACCACTGAATCTTTCTGGGTCTGAGTGTTCCGTTCCACGAAATGTGTTTTCTTCCATCTCGAAAAGGGTGTGCTTCTGAGAAACCAAAATAATCCAAAGAGAAATGACCATTATTAGTTGTCCAGAGCAGCAGAGACAGAGCCAGGAGCGGTCCAGTGGTCTGCTGCCAGTACAGAGGGGGCTTCCAGTGTCCCTTCTGCTCGTAGCAGTGTTCTTAGCAGGTTTGGCAGTGATTTAGGTCATATTATATCCATGTCCCAAGTCTAGTTCTCCAGGTCTTTGGGCAATTTCAAGATATTTATTTTCTGGTATAATCAGCCAAAATCTATTTCCGTTCCCTGAAAGACAGAACTCTACCTGATAGTTTTTGTGGTCAACAATCTACGGAAATTTAGAAGAAAATTAGACCAGGGATGCACTGGGCATTTAATGTTTGAAGCTGTGGCACATCCTAGGGTTTGCAGATAATAACACTAACATTGCTACCACTCATAAAAATATCTGAGTGCTTATTAAGCTTATTAAGCACTCAATCTTAAGATGTGTATTGAGACTTTATACACATTATTTCCTATAATTCAGATGATACAGGAATTTGAATCTAGTGAAATTGATGGCTTATAAATTAGTGCATGATGAAGATGATATGATCAGCATCATGGTCACAGTGATGTCTGGGGTTAGGAGAATCATAAAGGCCATATATTATGGAGTCTGAAGTACTCCTATTCCTATTGACTCTATTGGCAATAATCCCAACCAAACAGTTAAAGCCCCTTTACTTTTATTAAGAGAGACAGGATTTAAAGTACCCATTGATTATAGGGATAATCTAGTCTCTTGGAATTAATCTCAATTTAGTGGTCTGTCCCTTGGCAAAACCTCCAATTTTTCAGTTCTATTGATTTTAGTTGTTAATATCTACGAGCTGGTTCATGTTTAGACCAAAGGAACCATTTTGAACGAGGACAGGAGCTTGGATTCAGCACACCAGGATGATCTTTGAGGATTTACCCACTGGGAGGAAAGGCATTCAGGCTCACTTCTGAGTGAAAACAGGAGCTGTCAGACTAGCCCAATTTCAATGACAATTTTTGTGCTATTGAAAAGAACAAAGAATAGCTTACTTTTAAAAAGACTGATAAAAATGAACAAATAATAATGTACTATTAGAAGTAATGAAAATATGTCAAATAAAATAATTGGTAACACAAACACTAACAACCAATATTAAAGGTCACAAGACTAAAGAAAAATAAAATATTCCCCGTCCTAAAATGGGGATGTGTGAACTAGGGGCTTTTAATTGCACATCCCAGAGAGAAGATTAAGATGAGGTGTATAACCAGCAAAGAGCAGGTTCTGCCTTCCCCACCCAGCTGTATGCAAACCGTCACCCCATTCCCTTTCCAAAGTTTCCATCTTTTCCCCAAATGTGAGGGGGGGACTATGTGAAACTAGCTTTACCCCATCCAAATTGCCTCTACAAGAGTCACGTTTAAGAATTCAACATGGACTGTGCTTGTTTGTTTGTGTTTGCTGCTGTAGCTTCTGTGCTTACAAGGGTTACAATGCTTAGTAAGCCCTAAATTTCGGTGAATGAATGTTCTTCAAACAAAAACCTAACAAAATATATATATATATATATATATATATATATATATATATATATGTATATGTGTATATATATATATATATGTATATGTGTATATATATATATATATATATGTATTTTTTTTTTTAAGAAACTAGGCTCTGGCCATTCAAAAATGACTAAAGAACAGATATTACCTTTTTGAAGTATGTGAAAATCTGATTAAACTGCTCCACTATTTTGGGGAAGGTGTACTGTTGTACACTAAATCATAACCCAACACGTGATATTTCAGAGGTGGAAAAATCACATTATACAATTTGTGTAGTATTGAGTACACTTGCTTCTCTTCCATCTCTTAGGAGATTAGTTTTTCTCATCTCCTCTTCTTCCTCCTAGTCCTCCTACTTCTCCCTTTTCTCCTCTTTCTCTCCCTCCTCTGTCTTTCTTCTTCATCATCTTCCACCAAACACTGACAGATAAGCAGAGCCTATTCCGAAGAAACTATTGAACAATAAAACAGGTAATGATGTAATCCCAGCACTTTGGGAGGCTGAGTCGGGCAGATCACCTGAGGTCAGGAGTTTGCCACCCGCCTAACTAACGTGGTGAAACCCCGTCTCTGATAAAGACAAAAAAGCCGAGCATGGCAACACATGCCTGTGATCCGAGCTACTTGGGAGGCTGAGACAGGAGAATCACTTGTACCCGGGAGGCAGATGTAGCAGTGAGCAGAGATCGCACCATTGCACTCCAGCCTGGGCAACAAGAGTGAAACTCCATCTCAAAATAAAAAAATAAATAAAAATAAAGTAAATAATTCAGTGCAGCTCTGTAAAGCATCAAGTTCTCGAGTTTTAATGTTAAAGGAAACTAGTAAAAAGGTTCTGATCCAAATATCATTTTCTAAGACTATATATATATACACACACATATATGTGTATGTTTAGAGAGAGAGGCACATCTTTGAAGATAAGCAAAAGGAATGACTGCCAGTCCCACATCTGTGTCCAATACCCCATCTTTCCATGCCCCTCTTTCATAAGAGATCTTATACGTATAAAACTGGTTGATCAAGTTTTCTTCAGTTGAAACAAGTTTAGCTTAAATATAAAACCAGAATAACTTTCAAGTGAATAATATATCTCCTTTTTGAAGAGAGAATACATTCATAGACTTAAATAAAATTTATTGATTTAGAATATGAGAATATCCAAAAATAATTTGATACTAACATTTAAACTATCAAGGAAGTTATTTTACTTAAAGATTAAGGCACTTAGTTTGATTTCAACAATATTCTAAAAACATAACCTTTTTTTGCTAGGTATTGATTTTTTTTTTTTTTTTTTGAGATGGAGTCTCGTTCTGTCACCCAGGCTGGAGTGCAGTGGCGTGGTCTTGGCTCACTGCAAGCTCTGCCTCCCGGGTTCACGCCATTCTCCTGCCTCAGCCTCCTGAGTAGCTGGGACTACAGGCGCCGGCCACCACGCCCAGCTAATTTTTTGTATTTTTAGTAGACACGGGGTTTCACTGTGTTAGCCAGGATGGTCTCGATCTCCTGACCCTGTGATCCACCCGCCTTGGCCTCTCAAAGTACTGGAATTACAGGCATGAGCCACCACGCCCCGCTAGGTATTGATTTTTATATAACCATATAAGCTTGCAGGTAGTAGAGTTTCTTCTAAAATTTTCCAATAAGCATATTTTGTTTTTTACTTGAAAGAGGCTTTCCCCAATATAGTGACATTTTTTTCATTATACATAGAGATGATGACACCTGATAAATGATGCGCTGATTAACAATAAAGAAATTTGAATAAGCAGAAAAAGTTAATGATTGTTACCCAAAGTGAATTAGGGTTCCTAAAGAGTTTTCCAAGTTACTGAAATCAAACATCTGGCCGGTGTGGTGGCTCATGCCTGTAATCCCATCACTTTGGGAGGCCAAGGCAGGCAGATCACCTGAGGTCAGGAGTTCGAGACCAGCCTGGCCATCATGGTGAAACCCAGTCTCTACTAAAAATACAAAAAAAAATTAGCCGGACGTGGTGGCAGGCACCTGTAATCCCAGCTACTTGGGAGGCTGAGGCAGGAGAATTGCTCGAACCCAGGAGGCGGAGGTTACGGTGAGCTGAGACCGTGCCATTGTGGTCCAGCCTGGACAACAAAAACGAAACTTTGTCTCAAAAATAAATAAAATAAAATATAATAATAATAAAATCAAACATCTTCTACCCTCACAACGCAAGTTTTGAGTGATGATTTGCACGAAGAAATGTGTAATATCCTGTTTGGAGCCCTATTCTCATGGTTGGGGTGGTGAATTACAATATAATTAAGCAGCCTGCTTAATGATCAATTGGATTATTTTGTTTGCTGCCAATTTAAGTAATTAGAGAGTTGCAGTGATCACTCCAATTAAAGTGATTGCTTTACGGAGAAACCTTGCCTTTTTTACCTGTGATATTTAGAAGAGAGAAAATGTTATTCAGCAGAGGCCTCCCTGGACACGTTAGGCTCAAAGCTATTCTGTGCAGTCATCTGTGCCTGGTACTTGTCATGCTCACTGCAGAGGCTGGAGGTGCTCAGCATTCTCCTGCCTGGACGCGTTAGTTCCTCTTCTACTTAGGCATTCTCCATACTCCTCCTTTCGCACTCTGGAGTTCTACCCTGCAAGCCAGCCTGCTTGTGTATTCTGCAGAGACCAAAACCTTCCCTCCACGGGAGGAAGGGCAATATTTATCATGCTTCAGTGGTGGCTGGAGAGGTCAAGAAACTTGCACAGACACAACATAAAACTGCGGGTAGCAAATGTGAATGGTGAGCCACCGTCAGAAGCAATTACAAAGAGGGATTACGTTGCAAACTCTGGCATTAAAACATGTGTAAATAATATATGCAATCTGATGGGGGCCAGGGCAACTCCCTGCCAGTTCTTGGGTCTGGGCTTCCATTCTCTCTCAGCCTCTCTGGGCCTTTGATAAAGGGAAGGCTCCCTGGGTCCCCCGGCTGCACAGGTTCTTGAGGAGTGGTTGCACTGCCTGGCTTGGGTCTTTCCTTGGCCAGCGGCACCCTGTGTTTTGTGTAGAACTGACCAACTCTGCATTAACCTTCTTCACCCTCTTTTTGAAGTGGCAGATCCTCTGACTCAGGCCTCACAAACTCTCTCACTAAAGGAGTATTTTCCTTCTAGCTTTTCCCCCTGGACTTTGACTGTGGAACGGGACAGAAGGAAAGACATAGTTCTATACTCTCAATTTCTCTACAGAAATCTGAAAATGGAGCTTCCTGCAAAGAGAAGCCTGGGGCTCCATCAGATGCCTCTTGTGGCACAGCCTCGAGTTCGGCTCCGGGCTCAGTTCAGAGTGTGTCTGCCATACATCAGGAACCCTACGTAGTGTCAGGGGCTTGCTGTCATGTCACCCTCTTACCCATACCGCTGCATGAGCTCACAGGTTTATCTGCATTTGCAGGTGAGGAAACTAAGGCTCTCAGGGCTGGATAGCTCCATGTCATGTAGCCATGAAGTAAGCGGGGACAATGAGAATCTGATTGATGACTCTCTGGCTGTGTCAGTGCATGGATATGCTGTTTTAAAGAAGACGTGGACTTTGCCAGGCACTTACTTAACTAAAGTAGAATTGGTGATAGGATTAGTACTAACATGAACCCTGAGAGGCAAAGCAGGGATGGAGGAAACGTGATTGCTCCTCGGAATTCTCAGATACTCGTGTCTTGGATTCTTAAAGTTGAAGCAGACATAGAAGAGCCTCTGTTTGGCATAACTTTAGTGACTTAACTAATTATTTGCTGTAATATATCCATAAGGTATCTATAAATTAATGAAGCTTAATTAACTTACATTAATTTAAATGCCAAATGAATATTTGATTGGTGAGATTTTATTCGTATGAGAATTCAACTAGGACATTAAGAGAAGCAAATTACATTAATTTATAAACACACTTTAGATCATAATAATCTATAGTAAATCATAATGCTAACTTCAGAAGCAGTTGAAAGGGTTTTTTTCCAAAGATAAAATTACAAATATGAATACTCTTACAATTCCTGGAACATATTATATACTATATAAACATTCACCTAAAAATGGAGCTATATTCTTAGCACAGTGCAATTCTAATGAGTCTAATACCAAAAGAGGCGGGTAACATGTATGTAAGTCTACTAAACTCTGTCATGGGGTGGATTATTGATGGTTGCTCAAGACGTAACAAAAATGTGATTTTTTTGAAATGTGAAGTACATTCATTACAAGGGGATTTCTTACATGTTATAAACTAGTTTTATAAAAAGATTTAGTAATGCATTTCTAAATTTTATAAGCCAGGAAACACCACTTGTCTTTAAACTTTAGGTAGAATTTCCTCTGCAAACCATTTCAGCTTTTTTATCTTGCCTGTGTTGCTTTTCATTTACTGTATATTGATAAAGATTCATCTATTTGTATTTATGAGAACTGAGCCTGTAAATCTTATAAACTGAAGGAAAGCCTTTCATTTTAAATTTTAGTTATTTAATTTTAACTGCTGATTTAGTAGATAACAATTCAGAGTAAGAGAAAATTAATGGGTTTATACATGCAAGCTCTATTTAATATTGTGCACAATATTTTAATATTATATAAACAAAAGTAAATCACTGGTAAAACACACATCTTTTCCTTCCTAAAAATGTGATGTAATTCTGTCAACCATATTCTAAGTACCATATGATTAAAGAACAATAAAAAACTTGCACCACTCTATGCAAAACTAGAATATAATTATTCATGCTTTTTCCTTTTATAATAAAGGCAGAATCATTATGAATACATGTGTTATAGTCCCTTGAAATGTCCCACAGTGAAATGGGGCTGACCTTTAGAAAGATTGAGGTGGGGACTCCGGGGTGCCTGTGAGTGATATTCCTGGATACTCAGCTTATGAGAACGTAATACACATAAATGAGTCCAGTGTGTGTTTATAGACTGATGGACTCATGATTTTGTTACCTTTTGGAGTAACATTTAAAATCACCGAATTCTCCCCTGTAAAGAAGGAAATTCTATTAAATGAGCTGTGCATTTTTCTAATATTATCTAATTTGCTAATGCATAATTTGCCCAATGCATTAATCTAGTTAAGTAACGATATCCTATTTTGAAACTGAATAATAACCATGGGTTATATTTATTGACACATATTTCATTTCTATTTATTTATTTGTTCAGGAAACATTTGTTGACTGTAGCAGGCAATGGCCTGGGTGCTGAGAATATACTAAAAAGAATAGAGTCTCACTTTCCAAAAATTTACATTCTGCATAAAATGTAATAAGGGAATATGTCTATCTCAGAATTTAATTTCTAACTCATATAATGCAGCTTGAAGATATTGGTCTATTTATCTTAGATTTCCCACGCATTTTCTTTTAGTATACCTCTGGAGGGGACATATTCTTGTTGGGAAATGTCTGTTTACTTTCATAATTTTTACTTCTTAACACTTTGAAGAAGATGTTTATTAACCTTTAACAGCATAATTAGAGGCTATTTTCTTATATTTAAAACAAAACAAATAGATCCTGATCATTTTATTAGCTACTTGCTCTCTGGAAAGAAAATGTAATGACTGAAGAATAACTCTAAGAGGTACAGAGTAGACCTGATTAGTGTAATAAATAACCTTGTTAGAAACATACTCATACTTTAACAGAAGTTAGTAGAACAGAAGAAATACTGCAAGCATTATGGAGAGAGGTTTAAGGAAAGAGATTACTGTTAATTTCAACATCAAGGACAAGAGTTATATATTTCATGATTTTGCAAATCCAGAAATTATATGAATCAGTCCTCAGATTACGTTTATAAAGATGGCAGCTTCACAACCCCCAATCCTGACAGTTGAGAAAATAATTGTAGGGGCATAAGAAACAACTTGACTCAATGTAATATTCTATTTAATAAAAAAAAATGAAGTTTTACATATTTCTATAATTGTCTTCACATTTATGAATTACAGATATCGTATCTCATTCATTTCTGTCCCTAGCTCAATGTTAGGGAGGGGTGGAGAGGTAGGTTTTGTTGTGTTGTCGTTATTGTTTTAAAATTACTGTGGATTCACATAATGATGATAAAGATATGATTAGTGACTTCAGAAAGCACACACAGCTGAGATGCTAAAACGCAAATAAATGGGAATTTGCATAAATATAAGACATAAATGGAATGGTATATAAATACAGGATTCAAATGACTAAGAAATAGAATGTTACTTAAATATGAGATTCAGGTAACTGAGATCTCTTTATTCATAGAGGAGACATCACAAGAAGCACAAGAAGTGCATAAACTTGATTCTGCACATGTACTTCAGATGCAATGCGACTAGAGATAAGAATACAGTCAGTAAGGTTCTGGTGACAGTGAAAGCAGAAAGGTAGAAGTGATAAAGGACATAACAGTGATTCCAGGAAAAAATCAAGTTACAGGTACCATGTACAGGGCCAGTAAGATGCAGGGCATATTAATATCCACAGGTATATGTGCTACTATCCACAGGTATGTGTACTCTATACAGGAAGAAGAACATACAAGGATAAAAAGAGAGACTAAAGGGGAAAACAACAGCACAAACAATAGCAGTTTTTGTTTTTCTTTCTGAATGTCAATAGATACTGAAATAACCTCAAAGTTATAGAAAAACTTCAATTCCAGATCAGAATATTTGAATTTCATCTCAGGCCACTTGAGCCAGGACCTAAACTAACATTACAGTTCATTGGTCTAGTTATCCTCTCTGGTATAGCAAAACCCACCCTTCTTTCCTTTTCAGCTCTTCACATTCTTAAAGAAATGTCTAAGGAAGACTAATGACTTATTTACAAAATTGTCTGAAACAAGAATAACTGAAAATTCAGAAACCCCTTTTAGTATTCAAGAAGTGCTACAATGAAGGGTCTGAACTGAGGTAGTGAATTTTGAATAATGAGGAAAAGATCAATGAGAGAGATGCTGGCAGACAAGGTTGTGATATTCTGGTGACCTAGACTATAATTGTGAAAGGGGCACAGGATCAGATGTTATCTCAGTGTGTTAAAGTGTTAACAAAATGATAAATTATTCTATGTATTAAAAAGAAAACTCAAAGCTTCACTCAGTGGTTCATTTATATTTATTTTAACAATAAGGATGGATGAATTCATAATGAAGGAAACAATCGGAGCTTTATTAGTAGCACAGAGAAGTCCTTAGCCCAAGGTACAGATTCAGAGACAGTGAGGCTTGGGGCGGGGCGGGAGGGTGAGCTCTGAAGCTGAATTTAAATGAAGTGGAAATTAACCAGGACAACACAGAAGGAAGAACATTGAAGACAAAGAGAGGAATCATTATCTAAGAATGTTGTAAAAATGTACAATAAAGTCTCTCAAATGTAGCAATATCTGCAATGGCTTTGAGGATGTGATGGTTTCAATGCTCCCTAAAGTGGTCATTTTACTTAACTGCTTATGGATCATCATTCGTCTGATGAAGAAACATCAGACAAATGCAAAAAGATAGTTTCTAAAAAGTAATGGTCTATCCTTTAAAAAATGCCAAGGTCATGGATAGCAAAGAAAGACACAGTAACTGTTCCAGACCAAATGAACAGAATAGTTGACAGGAAATACAATTCCTATTGGAAGCTGCACTGGATCCTGTATCAGAAAAAAAAAAAAAAAGAAAAGTTGCATAAAGAATATTAGCAGGACAATTAGGGAAAATTCCATAAGCTCCATGGGTTAGATAATAAAATTTAACAATATTTCCTGATTTTGATCATTGTAGTGTGGTTATGAGCAGATGGCTCTTGTTTAGATAAACATTTAAGTATGTAGTGGTAAAGAGCCATTATATCTGGAACTTGCTCTCAGTTTACAAAAAATATGTATAGTATACACAACCATATATACACACTGAATAATAAAGTAAATGCACTAACATGTTAACATTTGGGGAATCGAGTGGAAAGATATATTACATTTCTTTGTACTATTTCTGCAACTTTTCTGGAAGATGTATCTTTTCAAAGTTAAAGACTGAAATTTGTATGTAGTTCTTCAGAGCTGAATGTGATGCCTTCGTATTGATTATTCTCACCTGCTGTGAAACCTAATGTTTAGTTTATGTTCTTAGAGACTGTTAACGTCAATCTCTTAAAAAATTCAGTATTATTCAATATACAAATACGAATACAGCAAGTAACTCTATATTCTCCACTTAAAAGTATATAAATCCTTCATATTCTCTTTACCATAATCACTGCCAGTCCCACCGTCACCCTCAATTGATACTTGATTAGTGCAACAGGGATATTAACTTCTGATTTTGCTCAAAGGTAATTAAGCTTCTTTGCATTTAGTAATTCCACATCAATGTTATTCACAAAAGAACATGTTTGTAAGGTAACTTTTATTATCTGAGGTCATAGAATGTACAAATCATCTTTGATCCTGGATTCTGGAGGTAAAAGCTCATATTAGACATCTATAGTCAATATGTTAATAAATTACTTGGCTGATGTGCAATTATGGTATTTCTTGACCAAGATGCACGTTTCACATTACATTTCTCACCCAAAAGCTGTCTTTATAATAAGATTGTTTAATTTCTATGTATAATACAGACCACACACGTGTGTGTGTGTGTGTGTGTGTGTGTCTAGATATTCCTCTACAAGTTCATAGACTACAAGTCGATAGTCAAGGAGGACATCAATGGGTCCAACAGAACGAGCTTAGTGCTACCTGTGGGTTGCTATGGAACTAAGAGGGGCGCATGTCAGGGCCCAGAACAGACTGGAAAGCTTAAGGAAGCGTCTCCAGCAGAGTGTGGCACTTGATAGATTGTGGAAGGGGAGGAACGACACTCATGCATTGTGGGTGGGAGAGTGTAAATTCGTTCAGTTATTGTGGAAATTAGTGTGGTGATTCCTCAAAGTGCTAAAAACAGAACTATTCAACCCAGCAATCCCATTACTGGGTATATACCCAGAGGAATATAAATCATTCTACCATAAAGACACATGCATGCAGATGTTTTTTCAGCACTATTCACAATAACAGAGACATGGAATCATTGTCAATGCCCATCAATGACAGATTGGATAAAGAAAATGTGGTGCATGTACACCATGGAATACTGTGCAGCCATAAAAAAGCATGAGATTCTGCCTTTTGTGGGAGTGTGGATTGTCCTTAGCAAACTGACACAGGAAGACAAAACCAAATACCACATATTCTCACTTATAAGTGAGAGTTAAATGATGAGAACTCATGAACACAAGGAAACAACAGACACTGGGGGCTACTCGAGGATGGAGGGTGGGAGGAGGGAGAGGAGCAGAAAAAATAACAATTGGATACTGGGCTTCATACCTCGGTAATAATCTGTACAATAAACCCCTGTGACACGAGTTCACCCATATAACAAACCTGCACATGTACCCCAGAACCCAAAATTAAAAAAAATAGGGAAGGGCTTTCTAGACAAGTATGGATCATCTCCTATTTATTTTTCCCTAATAGAGTTTTCACTATTCCTTAATTACTTGGGCTACTACTGCTGGTCTTGCAGTCACAAACCTTCTCTTTAATTTTTTTAAACACTGTTTTGTTCCACCAATAATCTCATCAGAGATTACTGACTATATCAATACATTTCAACTTAAGAGAAATGTGTCTTTACTACTCTGTTAAATGCTGTGTTGCCCTGGGTGAAGTTGCTCTAATGTGGCCCCAAGTGCTGAGGAGGTTATAGATGCAGGGACATAGTATGTGAGTCAGGAGCATAGGCCTGTATTCTAAAATGGCTTCACCATGTGCAGTGTGTATCGTAACGGCAAATTGTGCCTTGGTAACCTCCTCTGTAAAATGGGGAGAATGACAGTTGCCACCTCATAGAGCTATAGTGAGGATGAATTAAACCAATTCATGAAAAGTACTTTACATAGTCCTCAGCCAATGAGAAACATCCAATAATTATTAAGCATGTTTTTATTCAACAATTGTTTAAAAATTTGGTAACCAACAGATGATATTTATTATAGGCTCTTAAGTTCCAAAGTAATTGAAATTTAACATTATTCTCGTAAGTATTGTTAAACAATCTGGGACTTTATAATAAAATTCAAATTTTCTGGATTTCGGTTTCAATAGAACCGTTTCTTTCAGAAAAATACCGAAACAACTTTTTCATCCTCCATCACAGAAATATTAGAAATCATGTTATTATACATATGAGACACTGTTCTGATGTGGTTGAAGTCAAAGAATGAATGTTATTTGTACTTTGTTTATATATTGTGATGATTATCAATGCTCATCATTTATTGGACACTCTCGAAGTGTCAGGCATTGAACAGAGACATTTACAAATACGTTATTTAATTTTCATAACAAAACTATGATACAGGTATTATCTCCACTTGCAAATGAGCAGCCTAAGATAAGAGAAGTCAGGTGACTCCATGATGGTCACACAGATAATATTTGAGTTGGGTTTAGAAAACTAGGCCTGCCAATGTTTGTCTGTAAATTATTCTCCCGTATTTCCTCCAATACCATAAAATGGCATTTATTATATTAGGCACTCAAGTATACTGAGTGCTGCAGGAAGTGCTACTTAGATGCATAATGCAATACACACACGCAGCTTCGGAGCCGTATATCACAATATTTGTGTTCTTTACTAAAAGGTAATTTTACTAATATACGACATCAATGGAATTTGTTTACTTTTTAAATTTAAGCATAGATGGAAAGCTAGCTGGGACAGAGACAGAGGGAGAGAGAGAGAGAAACCACAAAATAATTAAACTTGCCTTATAGAGAAATATTGATTTGTATTAGCAGTGGTTCAGGTTTTAGCTCGAGCTCTTTTGCCCCCTGGAAGTGCAAATAAAAAGGCCAATGTAGAAGTTGAATCTACAAATGAATGCAGTATTTAGGAGAGCTGATCCTAGTTTAAAATGAAATAACTCAGGCCATTATATTCTGGACACATCACCCATGAGGTCAATTAAGAGGAAACATGTGAGAGGTTTTCTGGGTAAACCTGTGCTGGGGAAGCCTAGCCTGGAAATCCTTAGCAGGGCGTGTTTGTGCTTACTATTGATTCCTCCTGCCTTGAGGACAAACGCAGTAGGTGTGTGTTATTATAAGAGCACTAAGTTCAAGTGGCAGCTATTCCCTCTTTACATGAGGCCTGTCTGCAGAGCAGCAGGATGGAATAAATCGCAATGGGCTTTGTTGGCACAGTGGCCCCAGGGTGCAAGAGGCCAAGTGGGTGTTGGCAGGTGTTATCGGGTTGTTGGCTATAACTGCCGGCAAGAATGAAGGCCCAGCGGTTTCAGGTGATCTGCGGAGGACCCTGGGGAAAGCTGAAAAATGTTCTCCAGTGCTTGACCCAGAGCTCTGAACACTCCAATATAAAGAAATCTCCTGTTTTTATCTAACGAAGACAAGCCTGGAAAAACGCAACATCATTTAAGATATTTGCTATGAGGAAGAAGCCAGTACAGAGGCAAACTAGTTAGCAGGGATATTAGTTATTAGGGAGGTTAGCATTTACTCATGCTATTCCAGGGTGTTAGGAGGTACAGAAAGAGAGTCAGACATGGAATCCACCGAATGGCTTTCTTTTTCAGTCCATACCATCTCGTGCTGCCTCTCTTGCCTGTTTCCGCCCCACACTGCCCACATTCTCCGAGCATCGTTCACAGCCACCTCTTCCCATTAGGATGCATCATACATCTTGCTTCCTCAGCTTTTCAGACCATGCTGGTTCCTGCCTGGAAATGGCACTTGACCTCCAGCTCCATATCTGCTCTGACCCCATGCATCCTTCAGATCTCAGGCTCCAACGCTCCTTCAGGGAGTTCTTGCCTGACCTAGTCCGTCCTTCCTGAGAATAAACACAGGCATCTCTGGTGTGCTCTGCTGTAGTCTGTTGGCTTCCTCGAGCTACCATCATGAAACACCTGAATTCAGGTGGCTGAAAACAACAGAAATGTATTATTTCCTGCTTCTGGAGGCTGGAATTCTGCAGTCATGGTGTTGGAGGGTCTGCGTTCCCTTTGAAGGCTCCACAGGAGAATTTGTTTCCTGCCCCCCTATCAGCTTCCAGATGGCAGGCTATCCTTGGCTTGTGGGTGCATTGCTGCAATCCCCGCCTCTGTTAGCACACAGCACTCCCCTTGTGTCTCTTCACATCGTCTCCCTCTGCGTGTGTCTGTCTCAATGTTTCTTCGTCTTATATGGATGCTATTTATATGGGATTAGGATCCACCCTAGGAACTGCGTTTTAACTTGACTGCATCTTATAGACACGTATTGCCAAATAAGATCACCTTTATAGATACTAGGGGTTAGGACATCGGCATATCTTTTGAGGGGGCAACTTAACCCATAACACAGAACGAACGGTGTGTGTTCCTTAGGGAATTCAGCATAGTGTGCCACTGTACGTTTGTGTTTGTGACCGTGTTGTCACACAGTCATGAGCCTGTCTTCTGCAGAGGGTAGTGATCTCCATTCCATTCACCTCTTGCTCCAGCTCCTCACATGGTGATTGACACACAACTGATGTTCCAAATATTTTATGAATGAATCTGTTTTCTATTTCTCTAGTCATGTGCTGAATGCTCCCCGCTTTTTTTCTCCTTCAAGGCAGGGATAAAAGTCCTGCCACAATGCATTGGTTGATGTCAATAATAGGCTCCTCCCTGGATCTGAAAAGAAATTTAAAAAGCTGCTACACTGAGATGACGATAGAAGCAAGGGTCCTGTTGAAGGGTCATGGCGACCGAGTGCCCATGGTGGCATTTTGACCAGTTAAATCAGGATATGGACTGTGAGGTTCTAAACTTGTCTAAGTTTAGCAGCAAACATGGTTTAGAAGGAACCAGAATTCTGACTTCAGAAATTGCTCATGCTTCTATTTTGTCTCTGAGATATAATTTTGTTTATTCTAGTGAAAGATTTGGGCAAAATTGCAGTTTTTCTTTATTTTTAATAGTTAACACATCTATTTTCGATTATGGTTTGAGTCATTTGAAATAAAGTAGTCTCTGAACTGGGAATATATGCCATATTAAAATATTACAAATGCCAAGCTTTCCTAACTCAATGATATTGCAAAGTCAAAATGGTATTTTCTTTGGGTATCCCAGAGAGTGTCTGTATTTGAGGCCACTTAACTAAAAGCATGTGTCAGCCCACCTCTTGATGTGAGTGAAAGAGATCACTTATTTAGAATGAATTTCATAATTTAGATTGCTCTGCATATGGCATGCTATTATCATGTTTGTATACTTCAATTATCTAATTCTAGCAGAAGAGTGCATTCTGATATGTTTGAGTATCAAAATATATTATGTTTTGACTTTTAGATTGTTGTTCCGACTGTAAACATCACCCCTACCCTACAGTTAGATTTTTAAAAAATTGGTTATATAGAATTGATGATAAAAATACTTTATTAGCCATAGATACTTTAACACTAAATTGCCACTATATTTCCACCATTTCTTTTCTAGTTTTCTCTGCACCTCTGAATTGCTCTTTAGTTTGAGAACTCTAAAATTCGTCATATATATTTATATATGCAGACCGTTCTCAATGTACGGTTCAACTTACACTGTTTCAACTGTGCGATGAGTTTATCAAAGTATTGAATGCTTTATTGACAGAATACTTCTTACTTTCGATGGGTTTATTGGGATGCAACTCTACCATAAGTCAAGGAGCATATGTGTATATATGGCAGATTTTTTTCTAGGAAGATATCTAATAAGTAAATACCTATTATGGCTGAATTATAACTGCCTCTTTATATAAAAAGAACGGGACAGACATGGATCCTTTTCTGTGTGAGTGAGTCTGAATAGTATCTAAAGTTAATTACAATTGAATTCATGACATGTGTTTATTTTGTTTTGTTTTGTTTTATGATTTTTATAATTTTATATAAAGTGGGCTAAATGAAATCATAACATATTATGTAGCATTAGTTTTAAGTTTCCATGCTAAACATACCCTAATTTATATTTTTTCCTTATACCTTAATTTACATTTAAGTTTAGTTTTAGTGATAGCCCTTTTAAATGTAAATACTGTGAAATTCACTTTTTCAAAAGATAATCATTTGGCTCTTAAGTTAATATTCAGGTAGTCTGTTAAGTAGCTTTTGTTCAGAATGCAAGTAGAGTGATTTCAACTAATATATCTGAATGAATTAAGGCTCTTTAGTAAACAGATATAAGAAACATGACAATAATGTTTGCCAAGGTGATAGAACAGTGATTATTATAAATTGTGAGAAGTTGTGACAAATGGACTAAAGAACATTTATATAAATATCAAGAAATATAAACTATTTTTGCCATGGTTTCTAATGTTTTGGAAACATGACTTAAAATGGTAAATGATAGTGTCTTTTTAGTTGACTAAACTTACAATATGTTAAGAGATTTTCTAAGAAAAATTTGAAGCTAAGAATTCAACTTTACTTGCTGAGTAGCCATATGGAATTATCAGCATATATTCCAACAGCAGTACATATAGAACTACTAGTGTATTGTTTTAATTTTACATTTAATTAATATGGTTTATTGGTGGAAACTTATGGGCTCAGACTTTATACTAATCACATGTCAAATACGCTTGATTGAGTGGAGATATTGATATCTGGTTCTTTTAAGTGAAAAAGTACATTTGGATCATATCTGATTCAACTAATTTTTTAAAAACATTATTGACTTATAACTGACATACCATACAATTCACACATTTGAAGTATACAATTCAGTGGGTTTTAATATATTCACAGATGTGTCAAACTATCACCACAGTCAGTTTCTGAACATTTTCTCATTACAAAGAGAAACTGTTTCCTTTACTACCTTTCCACATGTAATTGCCCCCTCCCCCACCAGTCTGAAGCAACCACTCATCTACTTTCTGTCCTATAGATTTGCCTATTTGGAATATTTCATACAAATGGAATCATATAATAGGTGGTTTATTGTGTCTTGTTTCTTTCACTTAGCATAATGTTTCCCAAGTTCATCCAAGTGGTAGCATGTATTAGTACTTCATTCTTTTTTATGACTGAATAATATTCCATTGTATTGATAAACTACATTTTGGTTTTCCAGTCATCCTTTGACAGGCATTTGCATGGTTTTCACTTCCTACATTGGGATATGAAACTCAAAAGACTTCAGGGACCATCCGGGCAATAAGAATGAGAGAAGCAAGCCAGGGCTCCATAGAGACCTTGAGGGTGTGGTCAGCTCAACAGGGCTTGTTTTCTGAAACTTCTCTATTCATAGTTATCAAGGAATCCTTTGGACTTTTTGGCAAAGTGTACAGAACTCTGCAGGGTGGCCACACTTAGTTCTTGGAGCTATACTTAAAATCTTACTGAAACAAAGCCATCATCATTGAGGAATAGAGGTTCAGTCTATGAGTATAGTAGAATCTGCTGCTCTTCTTTATTCTGAGGAAACAGTATTTTTTCTTTTGTATATCTGTTGTCCCCCGTTTATATTAGAAGACTATCATGTCATTACCAGTAAAGGCATGTGCACACACCTGCACGCACACACACACACATATCACCAAAATAAAAATAAAACTGAAGGGCACAGTGCATATATAAAGCTATATACATTGAAAGTCAGCATCAGATCATAAGGTCTTTGGTGTGGTCCACAGGGAAAATCTTGTGCCCTCTCTGTCTTTCCATCCCTCCCTTTCTTCCTCCCTCCTTCTCTGTCTCTTTTTAAACTCAAAAAGAGATTGGTCATTCAAGAGTTCTGAGTTATGAACTCAACGATTCTTCTCTTTTGATTAAATGCCCTTCCTTTTATATATCAAATGAAGGAAAAGAAGGGCTACTTCTGCAGATAGAGGCATACTGAATTAATGTCCTTAAACAACAATAGTGTTTAGGACAGTGTACAATCCTAGCTAGAACAGCCTCTTCAAGAGCAAGACTAGAAGAGCAGCTCCAGTAACCAGCCTCATCTTTGAAATAACAAAAATGCCTTTTCAAACAGACATATAACGATCCAAGCTTTTTATTTTTTGACAGTTGAATAATTAATTGCAGTACATTTGTAAGGTTATTAAAAGCTTTGGATTGAGTAGGGAAAAGTAAAGAGCATAAATCTTGCTTTTCAGTTTTTGTTTATTACAAGAGGCTGTCAGAGCTGTTTTTAATTCATTTAATATTCTTGTTAATAACAAGTCTAATTAAGAAATCCATTAGAAGTCTGTAAATTTAATTTAACAGGGGTATGTCCTAATGAGATGTTATTGGAATTGTCTTTTTAAAAAGGGTGCCATAGTCTTTCATGGATTCTTAGAATCTACTATTTTCTAAATAACTTTATATATTCAAGTTTGTATGTTTTTAAAGGTTTCTTGTTTAGGAATATCCAAAAACTTTTTTTGGCCAGTGTATACATCACCACGTACATATAGATCCCAGACTTTAATGCTTGCTTTGTTGGCAGGAGTTTGGAAATTGGATGACTTTAGTTTGTATAAAATGTTTAGAGTGCAGGAGAAGATGAAATGATTTTTACCCCTAATGAAACATTTTAAAATTCAGGCAACACCAGTACCAGCAGTCACTGTGGAAATTAACACCAGAGTTTTCAATTAATCCAGCATTTCAAAAGCAAATTGTTCCCTTTTCTAAAAGGTCTGTATTTTCTGCCTCCAGTGAGCATGTATACATACATATAAAATATTTACTTTAGGAAGTCAAGAATGCAACTTTAGGATATGTGATACAACCTTTTTGTCATGATAGAGAAGTTAGAAATGTAAATGTTGTTTATGTAGTATAAGTATATTTAACAGCTGCTGAAATCAAACCCTGAGGCAGTTTATTCAAGTTTATTAAACTATTTTTTATATGTTAGATATTTCAGCTTTAGCAGAGGTTGAAGAACCTGGAATTCCATTTCCTCTCAGTGGACTAGAGCTTGACAAACATTCCATGTAAAATCCTATTCCTACTATACTTAAAGAGAATGCCATTCACAACCGTCAAAGGTATAAAGAGCATTCCTTGAATCATAACAAGCAATGACTTAGCTGTGTTATTCTGCTGGGAATTGCCTGCAGAATCATAATGCTTTATAAATTGTCTAATGTGTGTGTGTACATACATATATACATACATATATATATCTGTATACATATACATACATACATATACACATACATATATACATATACATATATATGTATATACATATACATACTTATATATGTATATACATACACATACTTATATATACATATATATACATATATATACACACACATACATATATATATATATATCTTAGATCATGTGATTAGAACTCCAGATAGAAATATATATGTATATCACAGAACTTTATATACAAGATCACTGGGCTAACAAAAGCAGATGGATATCTATTGTTGTTTTCCTCTTGTTTTGTTTTTTAATGATATTTTCAGAAATTATTAATTAGAGCTATTCATCAACTATTACAATTATGTTATCTTTAGGAACTTTAGAAACAAGACCGTAAGCTTATACATCTCAGTAATGTATAGTAAAACCAGTACTTCATACTAGCCAAGAATATGTGAATTGGAGTCATAGAACTGAGTTTGAGTCTTAGCTTTACCAATTACAATTTAGACACGAAGTTATAACAGGTATAAACATATAAGTCAGATGATTTATAACATTTCAGAGAGCCATTGTAAGCCAGTAAATATCCAAATAATGTTAACCCTGTTATTCAATTAACTCTATATACAATATTTTGTGTATTTTATACTATTTCAGAATACTAATGTATTGTTTTTTAATAGTCATCTCATAAAATTTCTCTTATTTCTCCCTGTTTTATAGATGAAAAATAAGTTTAAGAAAATTAAGTTGAATTGAGCAAACGTTCTTTGTTTGTCAACCCTATGCTGAAGGTGTTTGAATGTGTTCCCCAAATTCGTGTGTTGGAAATCTAATCTCAAATGCAACAGTGTTGGGAAGCGGGGCTAATAAGAGGTGATGGACTCACAGGGGCAGAGCCCTCTTCAATGGATTCATGTTTCACTATCGTGGGAGTTGGTTTGCTGTTGTGAGAATGGGTTGTTGTAAAAGTGAGTATGCTTCTCCTTCTGGCTCTGTCTTGCACATTTGCTTCTCCCTTCCATCCTTCTGTCATGGGATGACCCTCACCAGAGGCTGATGCCATGATTTTGGACTTCCCAGTCTCCAGAATCATAAGATGAATAAGCTTATTTTCTTTATAAATTGCCCAGTCTGTGATATTCCATTGTTATAGCAATGGAAAATGGTCTAAGAAGATAGCTTACCACAGCCTAGTACCCAAATTCCAGTGATGTATTAAAAAGAAGTTCACATGTGTGTTGTTTGCTAATGTATACATACCAAGGGTTTCACAAAATTTATTGAGTGAGATACATACTAAATACATATTTGAGAGCAAAATGAATGAATGGATGAATGAATGAATGATCACAATTATAATAAAAATGGGTACTATTTATTAAGTAATTTCTAAGTTATTTTTATGAAAGCTAAGCTATATTGACCATTAACTATATTCAAAGTGCTATGCTGGACCCTTTATAAATATTTATTATAATTCTTACAACAATCTTGTGGAACAGATAGGATCCCCATGTTGGTGAGAAGTAAACTGTAGCTTAGAGAAATTAAGCCATTTTTTTCAAGTTTTCAGGTAAGAATCAGTGTTTGAACTGAGGTGTGATTCTTGAGATATGTTGTCCAATGAGAAACAAGATCTATGAGTGTTTGAACTGAGGTGTGATTCTTTTTTTTTTTAATTTATTATTATACTTTAAGTTGTAGGGTACATGTGCATAACGTGCAGGTTTGTTACATATGTATACTTGTGCCATGTTGGTGTGCTGCACCCATCAACTCGTCATTTACATCAGGTATAACTCCCAATGCAATCCCTCCGCCCTCCCCCCTCCCCATGATAGGCCCCTGTGTGTGATGTTCCCCTTCCTGAGTCCAAGTGATCTCATTGTTCAGTTCCCACCTATGAGTGAGAACATGCGGTGTTTGGTTTTCTGTTCTTGTGATAGTTTGCTAAGAATGATGGTTTCCAGCTGCATCCATGTCCCTACAAAGGACACAAACTCATCCTTTTTGATGGCTGCATAGTATTCCATGGTGTATATATGCCACATTTTCTTAAGGAAACAACAGGTGCTGGAGAGGATGTGGAGAAATAGGAACACTTTTACACTGTTGGTGGGATTGTAAACTAGTTCAACCATTATGGAAAACAGTATGGCGATTCCTCAAGGATCTAGAACTAGATGTACCATACGACCCAGCCATCCCATTACTGGGTATATACCCAAAGGATTATAAATTATGCTGCTATAAAGACACATGCACACGTATGTTTATTGCAGCACTATTCACAATAGTAAAGACTTGGAATCAACCCAAATGTCCATCAGTGACAGATTGGATTAAGAAAATGTGGCATATATACACCATGGAATACTATGCAGCCATCAAAGAGGTGTGATTCTTGAGATATGTTGTCCAATGAGAAACAAGATCTATGAGATCATATGATTAGAACTCCATGTAGATCCTTCATTTACTTGGTTCGTTGGAAGGTAATTTAACCTGAGCTCCAATGGCTTTACCTATAACATAAGAAAAGTAATGTTTTCTATGTTGTAGGATTATGCTGATTAAATCTTTGCATATGGAAATGTTTTATAAAATATACTTAGTGGGTACACCTATGAGGATTCAAAGGAAAATGATTCAAGGATTACTGATCCATGAAAGACTCACAGAGAAGATAGCATGAAGAATGGAAAGAAGTTTTCCAAATAAAGGATATAGATTGTACAAATAGAAAGAAATGCATTTATTACATGGCTTGATTGGAATATATGGCACACGTTGGTCAGATGTAGAAAACAGAAGAATTAGAAGTCAGTTGCCGTCTTCAATCATATTTTATTGGATCTGGAAGGTCTTTAAAAATCAGACAATTTTACTGCAGTAATTAAGATTACTGTTGCTCTGGAAAGTTTGAAGAATTTGTTGTTATTGTTGTTTGAGATGAGGTGTCACTCTGCTGCCCAGGCTGGAGTGCAGTGACTCCATCTCGGCTCACTGCAGCTTCCACCTGCCAGTTAAAGCAGTTCTCCTGCCTCAGCCTCTCGAGTAGCTGGGATTACAGGCATCTGCAACCATGCCCAGCTAATTTTTGTATTTTTAGTAGAGACAAGATTTCACCATTTTTGGCCAGGCTGGTCTTGAACTCCTGACCTCAAGAGATCCGCCTGCCTCAGCCTCCCGAAGTGCTGGGATTACAGACATGAACCACCATGCCCCGCTGGAAGTTTGAAGAATTTGGCCCCACTTACTCTATGCTGTGCATTGCCACACTCTGTGCCACTGCCTGGAGGCTGGACTATGAAGCTGACCACGTCCTCAGGGTCTCTGTATATTCCTAGTTTGCTTCTCATTCTTATTGCCTGGATGGTCCCTGAAGGCTTTTGAGTTTCGCATTCCAATATAAGATGACAACTATATCATTTTTAGCATGAATCTGTAAAAATCCTGCGGGAATGACAAAGTGAAAAACAATCTTCTGTTACTATAGAAATCAAATGTTCGACGAATCTCAGTTCCTTTCAGATCCATAAGTGGCATGAAAAATTGATTCCATTCACTAAACAAAAAGTTATATTAGTGAAGCTAAATATTACTCAAATGTTAGATCTCAGTTATAAAACTAGTGGCATGTATAAGGGGAATACATGTTTAAGTTAGTTTCCAAATTGGGCTAAGAAAGTACGTATGAAACACTCCTTTAAAAATGGCTGACCTGGCTGCTTAAAAGCTATGAGGCAAATAATTATACACCAACAACCTGCAGAAATCTTAGTATGTGGATGTGTTTGAGTCAGAAGAAAAAAATACTTCACACTGGATACTCTGTACTTTACCATACAATCAAAAGAATAATTATCTTTCCATCCAGAGGAGAAGCTTCAGGTCAGTGGTTGTCATGGAGTAGTTCAGGGGTCTCCTGCTTCAGAGCCACTGTTAGTGTTTTGTCTGAAATACAGTCAGCATCAGTGCTGTACCTGCTTAACCCAGATCCCTGAGAGAAATGCCTGAGGTCTGCATGTTTTAACAAATTCCTCAGCTAAAATGTGGGAAATACTGGCTTATTTGTATATTATAAAATTAGCATTCTAGGCTTAATGCCTAAGTAATATGTCGATCTGTGCAGCAAACCACCATGCCACACATATACCTATGTAACAAACCTGCACATTCTGCATATGTACACCTGAACTTAATAAAAGGTGGAAGAAAACAAGAAAGAACATTAGCATTTCATATTAACTTTTGTCCCTATTGCTCCTCTTTTCCCCATCTCCCGCTCTCTTTTTTTCTTTTTTTCAACTGAATTGCAAATAGTTTTTCTTAGAGGAAAATGTTAATATGCATAAAAATAAATATAAACATATTTTAGCAATTTTAATATTGTTTTTAATTGGAAGATGAGGCAAAAATTCGTAAGTAAACACGTTTGTGGCTCTAAAAAGATCGCGCTTTCCAGAGTCATCTGAAGGGCTTGTGAAAATACTCGTCTGGGCACCACGGCAGAATTTCTGATTTCATAGGTCTGGGGAGGGCCCAGAACCTACGTATCTCACACACATTTCCAAGTGATGCTGATGCCACTGGGCCAATGACCACATTTTTATACCATTACCCTGGATTTGCCCCTTACGTTCCGTTTCTCTCTGCTCTCTTCAGTCTCCGTCTCCATTTTGCAGATAATTTTCCTCTTTGCAGGACATTTGGTCCCCTGGTTCTCCCCAAGTCATAATAGGTCTTTTTGTCTCTCCCTCTCCCCATTGCCCATTAATGTTAACTCTTATCTTTTCAAACAATTTGTAGAACTGATTTTACCTATGTTCAATGACAAAGACACTCCCTTAGAAGTATTGAACTGTTCCTGAGACCTTAACCGAAGACATGATCCTGAATGGTGTCATGTTAGGCATCGCAGACCCTCAACAGAAGACAGATTTAGGGATGTTGCTTTGTTGGAGAGTTTGTTTTGGTTTGTTTACTGAAAGACGGCCTTTTGAATACTTCCTCAAGTCCTTTCCTGGTAATTATGTGATTCACAGAATCTCTAATTTGAATAGTTATTAAAAAATATCTTCGTTTGTTGGTGCTGCTCTAGCAAAATACCATACACTGTGTAATTAAAAGGAACAGAAATTTATTTTCTTACCATTCAAAATGCAAGGAAGTCCAAGATCAAGTGCAGGCGTGTTTGGTTGTTGGAGGAGGGCTGCCTCCTCTGTAGGGTAGGAAGGCTGGGTCCTCACATGGCAGAGACCTGAAAGCCCTTTTCAGAAGGGCCTTATCCATTTATGAGGAAGGAGCCTCATGACCTAATCACCTTTCAGGGGCCCTATCTTTCAATGCTATCACTGTGGTGATTTGGTTTTAACATGAATTTTGGAGGATCTGACATTCAAACCACAGCAAAGAACCTACACTCATGTAATTATAGCACTATGCATTTCAAATGTGTAAATTTCTATAAGTGTTTCTAACAGTCACTTTACAAACAAAATATGTAAAACAGAGAAAAAAGAAAGGGGCAAAACTGAACCTCATTAAAAGTTATGGTTATAACTGTCTCTTTTAGTGGGGATATGAATTTTAGCAGAATGAGTTAAATGGAAGATGAATTTAAATCATCCATTAAAATGAAAGTTTAAATCAAAAAGAGAGGCAACAGCTGGCTCCAGTCAAAGCATCTGGCTTCTAAATGATATTTTAACTTTTCAGCTTAGCATTTATTCTTAATTTTCATATCATTTTTAATATGTTAATGGCTACTGTTTTTAGGTGGTTTTCTTAAAAGTTCTGCAATTACCTTTAATATGTTTTATTGAAGTCTAGGCAGCAACATTTTGTCTTCAGTTAATATTATTGCAATATTATGTTAGAAACTAGCACAAAACTATATTATATTCCTAAATAATTTCTAAATTGCTAACTTTTCAGGGATTTATATTTTCTGAAAATGAACGTTCTTGAGAATTTCATTAATATCCCAAGCAAGTCAAATAAATGGACCAAACACACAAGACAGAAAAATTAAAGTTGAAATGAGGTCTATAAGAGATTATCAAATATTTGGAATATCTCAAATCAAAAGATATGAGTATATAAAAACTTCATGTAATATAATTTGATTAATTTTCCAGTAGTTTATGGAGCATGATTTTGGACTATAGCACACTGTAAGCCTTAGGTTTTGTAATAACCTGAACTCTTGATATTTAAGAAGATAAATTTCATGTTTGTTGACAAGGAAGCACACACCACTAAAACGAACACTTATTGGAACATTGTGACACTGAGAAAACACTAGCAGCGAATGATTTTTCTTCATAGAGAAAGGAAGCAGCAAAACAGTCCATAATGAGAGCTCGGCCATGGGAAGCAAAAATCATTGAAATTTCCTAATAGATTCTTTAATACCGATTATTAAATAGAAACATGGTTTACATTGTGGGAATCCATAAGATTTCAAAGAAAATGATGCTGTTTTACTTTAAAAATGTTGACCTTGAAAGGCCATAGATTTTAAAACTCTACTTTTGTTCACTTTCTTTCTCTTTCATTTTGTTCTTGGCTGACTATAAGAAACTTGGAGCAGAACCTAGCACTTCAAAGGATTTAGTATACAAAAGGGTAGCTTGTAAGTCCATTAAGAAATAAAGCATTTTCCAATAAATGCTTCTTGGATAACTCACTGTTTGAGAGAAAATTTTCAAGTTAGGTCAGTATACGAATTCAGCTGTATTATGAACTTGACTGTGAAAAAGACATGTTAGTCATCTAGAAAACAAATACATAAATATCAGATTGCAAAATGGCAGAGAAGTTCATAAGCATAAAGTTAATTTTTAAAAATTCTAAAGGGAGTGTCAGTAGATAAGACTTCATGATGCAAAACTTTGGCATATCTAACACCATCATAAAATTAAGATGCAAATGAGAAGCTGGAAAAATTACTTATAACACATATTCCAGTCAAACAACAGCAAAAGAAGATGAGCATACTGAGATAAAAGTGGAAAAAAATATGGACAGACAACTCATAAAATGAAAAAAATACAAATATTTAATATGAGTTTAACTAAAATTTACTGGTTTTGATGTTGAATTGAATAAACCAGGAAAATTAATAAGAGAATGTTGGTGATGAGTGTTACTGATTATATTAGGCCATTCTTGCATTACTATAAAGGAATACCTGTAATTGCATAATTTATAGAAAAAAGAGGTTTAAATTGGCTCATGGTTCTTCAGGCTTTACAGGAACCATGGTTCTGGCATCTGCTTCTGGGGAGTCCTCAGGAACTTACAATCATGGTGAAAGGTGAAGAAGGAACAGGTCTGTCACATGACCGGAGCCAGAACAAAAGAGAGAGTTGGGGGTATGGTGCCATACACCCAGAGGAAGAGCTCACTTATCACCAAGAGGATGGCCCAAGCCATTCATGAGGAATCTGCCTCCGTGATTCTAATGCCTCCCAAATCTCCTGTTGAAATGTGATCCCCACCTCCAGCATTGGGGTATTACATTTCAACATGAGATTTGGATGAGGACAAATATCCAAACTCCATCAGTGATCAAGAACTTTTTATTTCTGGAGAGCTATGTTAAGATATATATTAAAAGTCCATCCTCTTTAGTTCTGTAATTCCTATTATAGGAATGCATCCTAATAAAATATCTCAGATGTAGATATATGTATGTATATATGAATCACAATGTTCAGCAGAGTTTTTTTTTAATATATATTACAGTACAAAGACTCTCTCTTTAACCATTTTTATATAACTAAAATTTTTCCACTAAAAATCACAATAAAAATTGTCAGTGTTCCTTTCACATTTCAGGCAATGATGCTGGTTTTCATATTTTTAAAACTTTATAAGAAGAATGGTGAAAATAGTTCATATATGACTTAGAAACTTGTTTTTCTTTCTATATTGTCAGCTGCTTTTCATAAATGATTAGCCTCAGTTATTGACAGATTTCAGCTTACATCAATATGATGTAAGTGATATTATGTTTTCTCTGTAGCTGTGGTGATTTGCAATATTATTTTTGCCTCCTGTTTATCATGTAGTAGCTGCTGGGCTGCCTCAACAGGTAGTATTTGTACCATGGCATTTTTGTGTGGAATGAGTCTATCTTCTGCATACATGCATGTGTTATGAATATACTAAAATGATCACAGGTCATACATAAAAATCTTGTCATTTAAAAAAAGTTGCAAATATTAAATTTAGAGGAATGTCTTGGATTTTACTTTACTCTATATGGATATACTTCATTCATTTAGCAAGTAATTTGCTGAGTACTTACTATGTATGATATTTTCATGGCTCTGGGGATATAGTAGATGATCAAGTAGCTTAAATGTATCCATGCTAGTGAGGGATAAAAATAGTAAATAAGAAACAAATATAAAAATAATTATGGATCGGGATATATGCTATGAAGTAAACAAAGGCAGACAATCTTGCTAGGATGGAGGTTTTGTCTTTGGACAGAGTTTTTAGACCTCCTTAAGTGGATGACTGAGCTCTAAAGCATAAGACTGAGCCTGCCTCGTAAATAGGCAGGAGAGAGTGGCCCAGGGTGGAGAAAGAACAAGGTGAAGGTGCCCAGGTGGGGATTCAAGGGTTGGAGCTAAGGGAGCCCATATGGCTGAGTAAGAGTGAGCTGTGGGAAGAAGGCATGAGTTAGCTATAGAACCCTTGCTTCTTATTCCTACTCTTGGGTATTAACAGTCATCTTCCTCTTGAAAGCTGAGAATAGCAGTTTAGGCAAATTGTGAATTTGGCTTTCGTTCTTTATGGAAAGATACCTTGGAGTCCCGTGGCCACTAGACGAAGGGATGTCAAGCATTGTAACTAGCCAACTGCACCCCCACCATGGATAGTTTCCAACATTCTGTTGCTCTTAGAAAGTACTGAGACATCATCCTTTCCTTCAGGTGATGCCCGTTCCTCTCTCACATGGCAATCAGAGCTTGATTGAAGATCTAAAAAAAGGAATAAGATGTAATTAATTCATCACATCTTCCAATCATCGCACACACATTGCAGTGTGAGCCAAGCTGGTGAATGGTTGGCTACTGTCCTGCGGGGCCATCTTGGAAGAGCTGGAAGTCAGCCTTGCTGGTCTTTTATCTGGAAGTCCAGATTAGACCACTGAATCGCACACATCTAGGACATGTAGTGTGAATGTTGAGAGTTGTATGAAAAGTAAAAAGCAGAAAGTTTGAGGAACACCTAAAATTACCAAATAATTTCCTGTTTCATGAATGTACTTTGCTCACTTAAATCTCCCAGTTTTCAAATTCCCTTTCTGCCATCTGGAGCATTCTCTTTCCTGACTGCCTACCCAATTACTACTCGTCTTTTTATCTGAAGGCCTGGATCGGTTATATGATTCCCAAAGTTACACAACTTGTTAATACCAGAACTATGGTCTCATTTCTCTGCTCTTGAATATTTATTCGCTATGCAGGTATTCACCCATTTCTTCACTTGCTGAGAGTCTGCCAGCCACATGCTAAGCACTGAGAGAACTAACATGGTTAAGACAAAGTCTCCAACATTAGACTTCTCTCTCTCTGGTGGGAAGATCTTGTTAAGCAAATGAAATAGAACATAAATGAATGGATAAAGCTCTGATCAGGTGCTGTGGGGAAAACAGAGGTGAGGCTGAGTAACACCGTAGAAAAGGTCATAGAATTCATACTTTTATTGGAAAATAAGCAGGGTTAGCCAGGAAGAGGAGCATGTTTTTGTGGGCAGAGGCCATGTACCTAACAGTTCATGATACAAAGAATTGTGTCCTTTTCTGTTTATTAAAATAGTTCCTTGTGCTTTTGTTTCTTTGGTTATTTAACTGGTTGTACTGGGTCCTTTACAGCACACACTAATGAATCATCGTGATGATAAGCAGTGTTATAAATGACTCTTCTACCTACATCAGAGACTCCTGTGTCAGGAGGACATCACCTTGTGTCAGGAGGCTGCCTCATCTGCTGTCCTTCTCTGATGAGGTAATTCCTCAGGACCTGCTATGTTATACATGTTGACCCAAATTTATTCTCAATTCTGGCTTGCACACCTGGAGAACAGGACTTTATCCCTTGAATGCCTGCAGGATGCTTGACACCTTTGAAACTAGGCAATTCCCCTCGAGGCTTGTTTAGGAGAGAGGGTTTTGGAGCCAGGGATAATTCGAATAATTTCATAATGTAAAAAACACAAGTTTGTGTGAATCAGTGAGTGAATTCCTCTTTAAAGGGACATGTTTTAATCTAAAAAAGCATGTGTGTCCATTAAAGGTTATAAGTAACTGATAGGTCACACAGTTACTTGTTAGACTATATTTATATATATATATAGGCTTTTGTTTTAACTAGAGTATATAGTTTTAACTTATTTATTATGACATAAAGCTTATTATGACAAAGTGTCTATTATTTACATGAACCTATTGGCCCCATTGTGAAACTATATTTTTTCTAATAGGTCTAACATGTTAATTTTAAAAATCGCTATTACCGACATGCAGATTATGGTATTACTGTCTAGATTAATTGCAGGGACCATTTTGAGTTATCTTTACCAAATAACTAACTATTTAAGCATGTTTATGTTTATATGTACTTACATTTTTATAGCAGTGGATGTTCTTTCAGTTATATTTGTAATGACAATTCATTTTATCAGATACGTTTATTTTACTTTGTAGTAAACTAGCTTCTTTTGAAAGGCAAGAATTCTTATTTTTTAAATAAGAAAATTCAGTTAGACCTTCTATTAGTTTGTTTTCACACTGCTGATAAAGGCATACCTGAGACTGGCTAATTTCAAAGGAAAAAGAGGTTTAAGGGACTCACAGTTCCACATGGCTGGGGAGGCCTCACAATCATGGCAGAAGCAGAAAGGTACGTCTTACATGGCAGCAGACAAGACAGAATGACACCCAAGCGAAAGAGGTTTCTCCTTATGAAATCGACAGATCTCATGAGACTTATTCACTCCCAGGAGAACAGTATGGAGAAACCACCCCTATGATTCAGTTATCTCCCACTGGGTGGCTCCAACAACACGGAATTGTGGGAGCTACAATTCGATATGTGCTTTGGGTGGGGCACAGCCGAACCATATCAGACTGTAAGTGCCCAGAGCATTTTAAATTGAGGCAAAGAAACCTTTATTTAATTATCAGCCATGGAACACATGTGTATGTTTGTGTGTTTGTGTGTGCATACATGCATGCACCCATGCATATGTGTAGTTAAAAAGTTTCACTATTTTAATTAACTGTTTGAAAACTAAAGATTTAAACTTCCAAAATCGAACATATCTATGCCACTCTCAGAGCTTTTTGTCTTATTCTGGCCTATCAGAGTTTCTCTGTTCATGTTCCCAAAGATGTCCCCTGAACACTTTTGCTGATGTTAATTTATCACAAAGGAGCCAAGGTAAGCCTAGAGAGAGATCAGCAGAAATCCACTGATGCTTCCACACATCAAAGTGATCTAATGACAGCAGGTCAGCAGCTGTAATTCCCCAAGTAAAAACGAGCACATCATAGTCCTATCTGACATTTATTTTTTTCCTTACCACTTAAGGCAATAGAAAAAATGGTGTTTGAAATTTCACTGGGGTTAATTAGAAAACTCAGAAAGAGACATTGCAAACATTGGGGCTTGTATGAATCATGCTTGTCCTAATTTCTTAGTGCTCTTATTCAAGAATCTTAGTGGTTCTTCAGCCTAAGATCAATTGTGTCAAAACTAGGTTAGACTATGCTTGCTCTCAATTTAATTTCATCCTGTCATTTAGTAGACAAACACTTTCCAAGCTGTCTCATGTCTGAAAGTGTTTTTCTGGACTCATTTCTTTTCTGAACAGCAGGTGCTGTTGCTTAATCATAAAGGATCTTCAAAAGTTGGATAGATTTTCACTGATTTTGAGTATCTTAAGTTTAATGCTCTCTAACCGCGTGCATGAGCTATATCTCTATCCATGGTTAATTCCTGCCTGTAGTTTCAGCTTATCTTCTGTTGTTTTGATCTTTAAATCATATCAGTTATATGGATAACACAGCAATTCCTAACACTCTGTTAGGATCCCCTTGCTAAACAATAATTTGCCAGTGTTCCTCCTTCTATGGTAATCTTATTTGTCATTAGAATGCAACTCAATCCTCAAAGATTGTCAGGCTTGCTGTATTCCCTTGGAAAATAATGCATGAGATGAATAATACATATTAAATTATCTACACAAATAACTACCCTGTACAAGGACTCCTCAGTTTCTCTGCTAGGGATACACAGATAACATAAAACAATTGAAACAGGATTAAGAGATAAAGGCACCAGAAAGAGGTACATATATTGCTGCCAGGAAAAGCTTTCAGTAGATGAATCCTCACGGAAGAGGTGAGTTCAGAGGCACAGTGGTAGGTGTATCTTAAAATTCAACTTATCATACTCCAGTTTATCTGAACACACAGATGCTCATGAAAAGAAAATAGAGATGGAGAATAAGCAGCTCTTACAATTAAAAAAAACATGAAAATTGAGATGATAAAAAAAGACAGCCGGGCGCGGTGGCTCAAGCCTGTAATCCCAGCACTTTGGGAGGCTGAGACGGGCGGATCACGAGGCCAGGAGATCGAGACCATCCTGGCTAACACGGTGAAACCCCGTCTCTACTAAAAAATACAAAAAACTAGCCGGGCGCGGTGGCGGGCGCCTGTAGTCCCAACTACTCGGGAGGCTGAGGCCGGAGAATGGCGTGAACCCGGGAGGCGGAGCTTGCAGTGAGCTGAGATCCGGCCACTGCACTCCAGCCTGGGCGGCCGGCAGAGCAAGACTCCGTCTCAAAAAAAAAAAAAAAAAAAAAAAAAGACAGTTAAAAGTGACAAACCATGAACTTAGGGGGATATTTCTGTTTCCTGGGATATTATTTTTTTCTCTCTCTTTCTCTGAGAACAAGTTTCTCAGCTGTTACACTGAGATGTTTAAATTCACAGCTTTGAAGCTGCAGCTGCTGAACTATGGCTCTAGAAATCATCTGAAACTGAGAATGCGTAAATATTATATATACAGGGATTATTTGCAAAGTATATATCTGACAAATAACTTGTATCCAGAATACGTATGTGTGTGTATAATATTATTAAATCACTTAAAACTCACTGCTTTAGAAAACAAAAACAACCCAATTAAAAAATGAGAAGAAAGCATGTACAAACACTTTATGAAATAGGATATAGGGATAGTAAATAACCATAAGATGTAACATCATTAGCCATTACAAAAATGCAATTTAAAATCACTATAGAATACCACCACTCATTAGAATGCTTTAAAATTAAGGGTTTATAATACAGACATAAATATAGACAATACCAAGTGCTGGTAAATGTGCAGAGCATTGGATCCCTCCTGCATTGTTAAAGCAAAATAGTAAACAGCACAGAATAGTAGAGCCACATTGGGAAAACAATTTGTCAATTTCTTATAAAATTCAATATTTATCATCTAAGAAATCCCACTCTCAAGTATTTACCCAGACAAACATAAAACTATATGTTTATACCAAAGTTTGTACATAGATGTTTTTAGAAGTTATACTCATAATGCCCCCAACTGAGACCAACCCAAACATCTTCCATGGGGTGAAAGGATGAACAAACTATGGTGCAACTGTACTATGAAATTCTACTCAACAATAAAAAGAAATGAAATATTGATACGTGCAGCAGCAACATAGATGAATCTCGAAGGAGTGTCCTGAGTGAAAGAAGTCATTCTCAAAAGGTTACAAACTGCATGACTCCACTTCTATTACATTTGGGAGAAGACAAAACTATGAAGATGAGAACAGATTATTGGCCATCAAGTTCAGGGGTGAGGAGATTGTGTGACAGTGGATTGTATGAGGGAGTTTTTGGGGTGGCAGGACTCTTCTTTATCCTGATAGTGGTGGTGATTACAGAAATCTCCATGTGTTAAAATTCATAGGACTATACACACGAAGAAAGTCAAATTTACTGTATGTTAATTTAAAATGCAATAAAAAATAGGGTTCATATAGTTTCTTGAAATGTTTGAAATTTGACCGTTTTTCTACAGGTTAATCTTGCCAAAACCCATGTGGAAAACAAAGACAGAACTGGTGGGCTAAACTTGGAAGCTTGGAAGCTCTCTGTGTTTCCTGGGATATTATTTTTTTTTCTCTCTCTCTCTCTCAGAACAAGTTTCTCAGCTGTTATACTGAGATGTTTAAATTCACAGCTTTTAAGCTGCAGCTGCTGAACTATGGCTCTAGAAATCATCTGAAACTGAGAATGCGTAAATATTATATATACAGTAATTTAGCTGAGAGTCAACATCTCCTTTCTTAACCCGAGGTTTTGAGTTCCTGAAATTGCCAAGGTCGAGTAAACTTTTGAGCCATCCATCTTATTCATTTTCTCTAACTTTTCCTATTGAATTACTATCTCTGTACCAAGGGTAGAAATGATTAGGCTGCAAAGTGCTTTGAGGTTTTGGGAGACAAAATGTTTCAAGTGCTAATTACTATTATTATGTGGTATTCTAATTCTGCTTTAAAAATCATCCCATCTACCTTGCTTTCTGTTATACTTCCCCTTATCCTCTTCCTGCTACTTGGTTGATCATCCTGCTCTTGTTCTGTGGATCCCCCTTTCATACCGTCCTTTAAATGTTGACACTGTGTTAACATAGAAACCTAGAAATGTCATCTTCCTTCACATACTTTTTTATTTGGAAAATTACATTAATTGTGATGACTTCTCGAATACTCAAAGAAGTAGCTCTCAAACCTCTACTTTCTGCTCTGGCCTCTTTATTGATCTGCAGACAGTCATTGTCAATCAACTGGCTCATTTCCACTTGACTTCTGACATCTTCAACTTTTTGCATTTGAAAAAATCATATTACTTCTGAATGTTGGAATAGAAATTTTCATGCATTATTTGTGGAAATTTAAACTGGAAGAAATTTTTGAGTGCAAGTTAAGAAGTACACAAAGTTTCTATGGCCTGCCCTTTGACCCCATAATAGCACTGTTTAGAATTTTTAAAAATATGTATAGAGAGGTATAATCAAGGTTCATCATTATTTTAGAGCCAAAGCATTGAAAACTCTTCCATATTCAGTAGTGGGGAATTGTCTACACAAACTAAAGATAACTCCATATAATGAAATTTTATACAGCCATTATAGATTTACATTTATTGACATAAAATGCATCCTTATTATACCTTAAAATGAAAATAAGAGGTTATAATATAACATGTAATTACTTCTTTTTTAGTATTGGTTGTCTTTGGTTTCATCACGTATTTTCATAATCAGAAAAGAAATCGATCCTTACTTATTTTAGGGATAAAATTTGAACCGAAATAATTTGTTATTTTTATCTTAAATGTACCCATCATTCTGATTTGCCTTATTCCCATAGATAGGTACTCCCAACCTTCCAGACACCAATACTTGAAAGCTAAGAGCAGCTACCCTTGCGAAGGCAACCTCTCCTGCTCCAGCCTTCACCTCATTGGCTAGATTTGACACCTAGAACTCTGTATCAGTGATTCCCAAGAAAGGTTGGAGTTGGATATACATATAAAAATCTTATTGTGCAGTGGTGTACAAGGGCACTTTTGCTACTGAGATTTTAAAATATCTGTGAACATTAAATTATGCCATCTGGAGAATGACAGTGCATATTGAAGGCAATGTTTGCCATCTTTGAATGACCCAGGGCAATAGCAAATGTGGAGAACAATGGCTCTGAATTCCTCCCTCCTTAGGATATCCAGTACTATTTCCTGGATAATTTTCAGAATGACCTCATTAGTTCTTCTCCTTAATCCTCTGACATCCGTCTCCCTTTGTAACTACCAACTGGTTTATCCACTCTTACATAGTAACAATTACCAAATGATAGTTTCAGATGAGAAACCAATGATGGATCCAGTTAGACATACTGAGCTTAGGAGGTCACACTCCTAAATTTCTTCAACATGTCATTTTTGCAAAATTTCCTTTTAAAGAATCTGGAGGGGCCAGGCACAGTGGCTCACACGTGTAATCCCAGAACTTGGGGAGGCCAAGGCAGATGGATTACCTGAGGTCAGGAGTTGGAGACCAGCCTGTTGAACATGGAGAAACCCTGTCTCTACTAAAAATACAAAAAAACCCCAAAAATTAGCAGAGCATGGTGGCACACACCTGTAATCTCAGCTACTCTGGAGGCTAAGGCAGGAGAATCTCTTGAACTCAGGAGGTGGAGGTTGCAAGTGAGCCGAGATTGTACCACTGCCCTACAGCCTGGGCTACAGAACAAGACTCTGTCTCAAAAAAAAAAAAAAAAAAAAAAAATCTGGATATTTCAAATCTCCTAGGGAAATGAAAATTATTTAATATCATTCACCAGAAAAATGTGAACTGAAAGAAAGTTTATCTTAAACTAAATCCAGTAGGTTGTCTGTAGAGAAGAAATCACATATATACAGATAAATTCTGGAAAAGATAGAAAACAAATATTTATCAGTGAAACTTTAGGGATGGATGAAATTCTTTAAAGGATGCACAAAAAGATTAGAGACCTAAAACTATATTGGAGAGAAACACTGTAAGAAGTGGTATAGGATGAGGCGTCTATATTGAGAAGTTGAGAAAGAGTCCAAGAAATTAAAGGAAAAATAAGTATTTGTGTTTGTTTCAGTGGTGTAGGGGAGAAGATGCATAATAGGAGAAAAATGTCCAATTGCAGTAAGAAGGAAAATAAGGGCCAGCTCTGGGAAATGAAGTTTTCTTTGTGTGGACAACAGATAAATCCATTATTTTCTCCTTCAATTGCAAAAGCATTTTTGATGCAAGGAAAAGAGGATTTATTTCTTTATTACCTATACCAGTATCTCTAATTGTCTCCTCTTTTTATATGCAACCTGGAAAACTGTATCCCTTGAGATAGGGACCTAGTAAGATTCATGACGTGTGAGAGAGATGCTGTGTGTGTGTGTGTGTGTGTGTAAGTTGAAGAAAAAAGGTGCTTGTGAAAGTGGAGGTAGAAAAGGAGAACCAGTTCTTCTATCTCCACCAAGATCCTGGACAGACCAATTTCAGGAGAGTACAGAATTGAAAGTAGTCTATGCCTATGTATTTTTCAAAAGTCTTTCTTGTACTCCTAGGTATATATAGTTTATTTTGGCAATGGGCTACTTTAAACCGTTGGACACTGAGCTAACCATCTACTAACCAGCTGTTGAGAGCAACTCCTCTTGAAGCACACACCGTATACCTGTATATAGCCCTACTAAAAGACAAAAACAAAGCATAATTTAATTATTAATAGTGAAGCTACTAAAACCAAAACATATAAGATATAATAATACCTTTGAATTTGTTATTCTAACTAGTGCTTTATAAGGGGGGATATAATATTCAACTTAATATACCATTTTGTATGAAACTATAATGAAAGAAAACATTTTTTTCAGGACTTGGAAAGTTAGTTTTATTTTATGTTACTAAGTTTAAGTAGAGATCATGGGAAAAGTTATATAGGTTTTCTATTATACTAAGAAATAAATTGTAAAATAGTAAATAGTGTTTTTTCTTTGAATCTGTATAAAGTTATTGGGATTTATTACTTGTTTTAATGTAGTAGGATGAACTATAAGTCAGATTTTCTCTAGATGAGTTTTCTGTTGCAAATGAAATTCCAATTGCATAAATTGTGATTACTTGAAATGGCACATATTTTGTCCTCATGGATGTGTTGCTTTATATTAGAGTCAGTATCACATTGCAATTTAAGGATGCAGACATTTTATCAAGTGAGTTTGGGGCCTTCCAGTCATGCTGTGCTAATGCAAAATCACTCCTTATAAAGCTTACTTTATGTATTCCTATTTTTTAATGTTTAGATGGTATGACCTCACACCTTAGAGAAAGTACATAAATGTATCTTAAAATATACAATGTAAAGCATAGATCACTGGGTATGTCTTTCTTAGCCTTATGCCATGGAGATTTGGAGAGGATCCCAGTGCTATGTGGACTCTGAAGTTCAGAGGTCATATTCTTTCAGCTCTAACAGGCAGGGATCTCCCCTGGGCTTGGCATCGCCTTACCTCGTGTGTTGAAAAATATGTGGGGAGGCATTCAGGAAGACTGGGGCACCCTGCCAGCATTTAGTGGGTGGTGATGCAGACATTCTATAATGCATGGGCAGGCAGTCGTACACAGGGAAGCGTTCGTCCACCAGATGACAGAAGCAACCCTGTTGAGAATCACTGTTCATAGAGCCCACACTGATATCATAAGGGCTGGAGAAATTAATGATTGGGTGAATAAACTGCATGCATGACGAATTGAAAAGAAAACTTACCTGGGTGTCAGGCACTGTGTGACTCTTTAGTAAGCATTAACTACTGTGGTCACAATTAATCCTACCTTATGAGATGTTTCCCTGCTTTCTGATTTACGTCAGAAGACATCTCATAATCTCTGCGCTCATTTCTTCGGGTATAGCTTCAATCTCCTCCTTCCTTTCTGTTGTAATATTCATGGCTCTTCTTTAACAATTGATTTCTAGGCATTTACTGTGAAGATACACTGAATGAAGGAATGTAAGTTGCATAGGGAGGTCTGAAATTCGTTTGTACTGTTTCAATTATGAAATACAATACAAACCCTTAGAACAGAAAATCCTCATCTAAGTGAGAACCAATGTGGCTGACCCCTTTAGCAACTGCTCATTTTTGCTCTCATGTACATTTTTTCTTACACATATAGAAAACAATTATATTTCTCTGAACTCCCCAAAACCAATATTGCAAGTATAACTTAAGCTAGTACAAATGAACTTCTATGTGCTATAATTTTCTCATGTAAAAATTACAATTAATATTTATAATGTTGACAGAAGACACTGAAGAACATCATAAAGCATAAAAAAGTCTAATCCTTACAGTATTCATTTTACTTCTGCCATTCTGATTTTTAAAGCATATTTCATGTAAGTTAATGCAGGATATTACTGGCAACTTTAACCAGAGTACTACACTTGTTAAAATGTCCATTCTCTATAGTTTGAGATAGTTACTATCTCTAGAATTAACTGATAGTTGGATTAAGAAAGTGTGGCACATATACACCATGGAATACTATGCAGCCATAAGAAAGGATGAGTTTGTGTCCTTTGTAGGGACATGGATGCAGCTGGAAACCATCATTCTTAGCAAACTATCACAAGAACAGAAAACCAAACACCGCATGTTCTCACTCATAGGTGGGAACTGAACAATGAGATCACTTGGACTCAGGAAGGGGAACATCACACACTGGGGCCTATCATGGGGAGGGGGGAGGGATTGCATTGGGAGTTATACCTGATGTAAATGACGAGTTGAGGGGTGCTGATGAGTTGATGGGTGCAGCACAGAAACATGGCACAAGTATACATATATAACAAACCTGCATGTTATGCACGTGTACCCTAGAACTTAAAGTATAATAATAATAAAAAATTAATTAATTAAAAGAAAAAGAATTAACTGATAGTTAATTCTGACTGAATAATACCCGAAAACTGTTTCTCAAGCTACTTCTTTTGTCTCTACTCACTAATCTTGGTAATATCAAGAGAGTTGGCTATAATAGGAGAAAACCATTTCTTTGGCCAGAAAATGTGTTCATTATTTTAGGTCAGGTAGATTTAATTTCATTTAATGTTTTGATATTATATATTATATGTTGAAACCTGTGTCTGGCTGGGAAGGAGTTAATGGGGTTCCTCAGCAACTCTTCTCCCAGCCCAAAGCAGCTATTGTTTAACAGCTTCTATTGCCTTCATAATAATGGGCAGATGGAAACCCCTGGATAAACCATGCACTGAGTGGTGTCCTCCTGAAACAGTCCCCTGGGACAACCATCAGGACACCAACACCATTCTTATAACTTTAGGTTCTTTGTAAACCATTACTTAGCAGTTTTACTGCTTCAGTGGTTATATCCTGTAATGAGTTTTCTTTGAAAAGTTTTTTTTTTTTCTTCCTCCCGGATCCTCTGATACAGTATCACATGAGAATTCTCTTCTTCATTCACTATCCTTTGTATAATGCACCTTTATTGTTAATAATGTGCAATCAAATGAATTGGAATTGAGTGCCCAGAGAATTTTTTTTTCTTTGAGAATTTCAAAAATTGTGGTTCTGGTTGGAGACCCCTGTAAATAATATATATATGTATACACACACACACATACACACACACATATATGTCTAATTCTGTAAATTGTAACTAATTGTAAACATACATCACAAGCCATTACTTAGTGATTTTTACCAGCTATTAGCAGAGCTCTCCTGAAGGCAAACGCTAAATTATGCCCTTATGCACATTCCCACCTGAAGGCCGACTCGGATGCACATCCTCTGAGTGTGGGGCCACTTCCCTATGCATTTGCTTTGCTGGTTTACTTCAACCTTATTCCAATTTGCTTTCCCACGGGATCACTGTGGCCTCATGGTTCACTTGGCATTTCAATCCCACTTTCATTTCCCCTGTGAACCACTCTGGCCTTGTTATCTTGTACAGTTCTACTTCAAATTCACTTTTCCAAATATATAACCATGATGTTCTCAAATTTGTTTAGAATGTTCCATCTGAAAATCAGCATGCTTCCTGAATGCCCAAATAAGTAAATGGGCAATTTCTGGCTAAGTCGGCTTTTTTATTTGTTCTTCTAAAGCAATGATCATTCTCTAAAATTTACTCATCCATCATGTTTATGTGTATCTACTGTCCCTCACCCTAGAATGAGAGCTCAAGGAGAACAGGGACCTTTGGTTTGGCACTTAGAAAATTGACTGACACACAACACAACCAAGAAATAGCAGTCGAGTAGGTGGACAAATGCACACATGAAAAAAATATTTCCAAGTACCTTGGAGAGCTCCTTCCTTTTTAAGTACCTGTATTAGTCAAATTTCATTTCACTCATTTCATAAAAGCTCCTCTCACGCCTCAAACTCCTAGATGCCCCAAAATTCCAACAGTTGAGTCTGTTTAGTAGAGTAAATGTGAACAGTCAAGAAACCAGAGCCGTGTGTAGCTCCCCAAGGAATGGTCTTCCTTAGCCATTTGAATACAACGTTTCATCTTATCTATTCTGTCTTCTTTCCTCTTCTTTCTATGCCAGTCTTGAATTCTTTAACTTGAAAGCAGACAATGAAAATTAATGTATTTTCACAGGAAAAAGAAACTACCATCTTCCCGTATTTGATGATGTCATTTTATCTCTCACTTATTTCAATGCATCGAGTCTTCTCAATTTTGTCTCTTTCATTCTCTATTCTCTGCAGGACTCCTGGGTTCTTTTTGCCTAGGTTATGTTCTGCTGTACTCCAAACTACATTTTTGAGCTTACGTTAAGTTTTCATTTGTTTGTTTTTGAGATGGTGTCTCGCTGTGTCGTCCAGGCTGGAGTGCAACATGGCACAACATCAGCTCACTGCAACCTCCACCTCCCGGGTTGAAAAGATTCTCCTACCTCAGCCCTGAGTAGCTGGGATTACAATCATGCATCACCAGGCCTGGCTAACTCTTGTATTTTTAGTAGAGATGGGGTTTCGCCACATTGGTCAGGCTGGTCTCAAACACCTGACCTCAGATAATCCACCTGCCTCAGACTCCCAGAGTGCTGGGATTACAGACGTGAGCCACAGCGCCTGGCCTTAAGTGTTTTTTATCTGTCTGTTTGTTTGTTTGTTTGTTTGTTGTTTGAAACAGAGTCACTCTGTCGCCCAGGCTGGAGTGCAGTGGCGTGATCTCAGCTCACTGCAACCTCCGCCTCCTTGGGTTCAAGAAATTCTCCTGCCTCAGCCTCCTGAGTAGCTGGGACTACAGGCATCCACCACCATGCCCAGCTAATTTTTTGTATTTTTAGCAGAGACGGGTTTTCACCATGTTAGCCAGGATGGTCTCTCTCTCCTGACCTTGTGATCCACCCTCCTCGGCCTCCCGAAGTGCTGGGATTATAGGCGTGAGCCACTGTGCCTGGCCTTAAGTTTTAATTTTTAAAAATTCCCAGTAACATGAGGGGGTAAATTAAGCACGGATGTTGTTTGCCAATATTTTACTTCATTTTTTACCTTTTTTTTTAGTTTTTCAAGTCTATTTTCTCTATTTTATAAAATGTTCTGATATTTTCAACTCTATTTTCAATAGGTTTTGTGCTAAATAAGATAGAATCTTTCGCTAAATATCATAAAATATCAGTCAGAATTGAAGCCCAGATATACACATATACATATGCAACTTTACTTAAACATAAAATAAATAATGAGGAAGGAATATACAAATAGTAAGGACCATCTTCCTAGGCCCCATAAATGAATCATTTCCAACTATAGCCTGGCACCATCCTACCTCTTCATCCATGTCAGTCATCCTACCTCTTCATCAATGTCAGCCTAGTAAATGGATAAACCTGTTTATACAACATGAGATTTTCCAACATGTTGATATTTAGAAGCTTTGAAGTCTGGTGTTTATTAAAGAATTCATGTCCACTTTTGCAAATTGACAAACCACAAACTTTAATGTTTATTTGGGAAAATATCAGTGAATGCCTCCATATTAGTAAATCCCTCATGAGACATTCAGAAATCATGGTGGGCGGGGCTTCAGAGTTTCCCTGTAGTGCTCAATTTAGAAAGCTGGAACGTGATTGCACTCAGACTCCCTGCATGCTGTATTCAATTTGTCTGTTTATAGCAGAGATCTTAAAAGAGTAGTCACCACTCTGGATTTTTTTTTTCCTAAATGCACTTGCTAACTGCTATAAGATTGCTTAAATTGTTTTGTTTATTATTTCAATAAAACAATGTGAAGACTGGCAATATGTGGTGAAAGCAGTATACATTAATAAAGCTGAAAAACATTTTAAATTTAATCGTCAAATTAAATGAAATTCCTTTGCTCATTTCATGGTAGGTGCTTATATTTAAAGACAACCTCCTCACACGGTGGAATGTTGGTTGATTGTTAATATGGCACACTTAATGGGCACAGAACAGCAAGTAAATACCATATGCTCTTTGCCTTCAAACAGTGCTTTCTGCCACACTGATGAGTTAGTTTATGTGGACTTTATTCTGGATTCTGCTTTTTCTTTCTCCACATCTGAGTTCTCAGACCCTGACTCTGCTCATCGTCATCTTTGTTTTCTTTAGCAAGCTGGATGGAAACTCTTTATTGCATGTGGATGACATGTCAGCCATTTTCTCCTTAAAACCCTGCAGTTCATACCTAATAGCTTCAGCCTTTCCAATTAATATTGAAACCCCAAATATTCAAACCCCCCAATGAATATGTTCCTTTTGTTATCAGAACCACTGAGTTAGTCCATCCTGGAAATGCTTCACTCTGTTATCACATGCTACTTTCAGTCTATATTTTACTTAGCCCAGAATCGTCAACTCATTGTCCTCTTTGTGAGATTTTTTTCAGTTCCTTTTGTGCCATAGTCAATGCCTGACATACAACTTTCTTTTAAAACAATGAAGCTACCTACGCTTCCATCCTGCAAGACCTGAAATTATTCCTTCTTCCTGAAATCTGTGCTAAAACAGTCAGTATAACAGCGCAATTTCTACTCTAACCAATCCACAAATGAGACCGACAGAGGAGCTGTCTCAGCTCCTGGGGTATGAGAAACATGGAACGTACAGGGTTGTGAAGATGCTGACAAGGAGAGCATGGAGTAAATTCCTCAAACTCACAGTTCAGATGGTTGTGTTACAGAACGCATGCGTAAGAATACCTGGTTATTATTAGTAAGGAGAACAGATAAGAATATGAACTTTGCAGCTGTATGGAGTTGGTTTCAAACCCAGTGTTTGTTTCTCATGAAGCTATCTAGTCTGGAGAAGGTCTCTGGTTAGCTAAGTCTGTTTCCTTTCCTGTTATGTATGGATCATAGCTATACAACCTTATAACAGGTTGTTATAAGGAGTAAATGCGTTAAAGAACTTTTCATTGTATCTAACACATAGTAAGCATTCAGTATACTGATATTTAATACCCAATATACTATCAGCCTGGTTTTCCAAAGATAAAATTTCTGGTGGTCTTAATTGTTTTCTTTTACTCTCAAACCATTTCCCACACCTAACCTTTCCAATCTTACTGTCATCACTGTCATCATTCAGCAAATAGATGCCACCCAGTTTTTTGTGAGGGTAGTACTTTCTTAGTCTCAGTAGTTTCTATAGTGATTACACTGCACTTTTGCAAAAGGACTGCATTTGACCCTCAAAGCTTCCATTTAGAGAGGTACACCTATTTCTTGTATTTTATAAGTGAATAAAATGTTGCTCAGAGAAGTTAAATAACCTGCATATGGCCACACAGCTAGCAGGTCACATAACCAGCTTCATCTTTCTGGACCTCTTTGAGGTTAGAGTCTATGTCTCCTCTGTGCATAGGAATTGTAGGATAAATACTTGTTAAATAAACAAAGGTCAGATCTGCTCTATTCTCCATTGCCTACCAACAAACTATACTTTACTAGCTTGACTGCTGTTTTGCCATAATATCCTGTCATCAATGCAATGATTCAGGCTACAGTCAGCAGATAAGTGGGGGAGAGTATAGGCTTTAAATCGTACAAACCAGGCTCAACCATTTACTTGCTGAGTGACCTTGAGCACATTTTTTGGCATCTCTGAGCAAAGAAAGGCAGGATTCAGTTAATCAAAGTAACATATATGAATTTATTCTATACTTCCATGTGAAAGGTATAATTCTTCTTCAGACAATTCAGATGTTTAGGAAAATTTACCTTACATTTATTTTAATCATGTTTGAGCCATGTATTTTGTATTCAGTTTTATCTATGGCTCAGCTGGCCTTCAAAGCTGGGCTCATTCAAAGATCTGAAGCTTCTTGTGATGAAGCAAAAAAATTTAGATAGATAAGATAGATAGACAGACAGATAGATAGATAGAGGAGAAGCTTCTCTAATCATAGACCTGATAACCACCCAAACACCCATTTGTTCATTAACATGTATCCCTTAAGTCTAATGTCCCTAATCTACCATACTGCCTTGGACCTGTAGGAAAGTAATTGTAATTTTTTCCTCAGCTTCCACAGGTTCTTAGTTGGAATGGACCCCTGTAACAAAAGACAGATTAAGGAGAGGAAAATAAAGGTTTATTAACATGTACATTTCACCTATACATGGGAAACAATTAGAAATGAATGTTTTCAAAACGGTGTCTTTGAATTCCAGCTTACATATCATTTGCAAAAGAGAATAGTAAATTCTTACGACAATGATAAGACAAAGGAAAAGGACTCTGAGTCTCTAGGAGCAGGTGCTTGTGGGAAGAGAGACAATGGTAGATAAAGGCTCCTTAGCAAAGCTTGTCCATGTACATTCCTCTGGTGCCCTCTCCAGAAAATAAAGGTCTAAAGTTGTCTTCAGTAGTTAATCTTCGTTATCCCTGGTAAGGAGGAGGGATGGATACCTTTTGTCTTTATAAAACTATGCCCTGCTTTTAGGTAAATAGCGGGCAGAGGCCTTTCTTGCATCCATTTCTCCTTAATTGTCTTCAGCTCAAAATTCTTTCTATTTTGGGGTGGCATATCCTGTTCTCCTGCAGGCCCAAGCCTCTTTCTGGTTTTGCATCCCTTCATGTGCTTTCAGCCATTCTTCTGGAAGACCTGCCAGGGCTAGTGCTGGGACAATGTGAAAAAGAGAATCTGTGATCTCTTCTATTCATGGCACCCCACCATTGATCTAGGCTTGAGGCAATATTTGTGCTTTCTATTATTACGTTTACCGTCATCCTTCAAAGACACTTCCTTCCTCTATTGCAATAGTAATAAACCTTAGTTAGCTCAGATACCAGGAAAAAAAAAGACAGGATGCTTCAGTCTTAAACAATGGCTTGTTTCCCACAGTACAAACCTCCTCTGAGGCAAGGAAATACAGAAGCGTTGCTGAGTGCTTGAGATGGGAGAGGGAGAAGAATGTGTAGCATAAGAACAACACAAAAATAGATCACTCAGGCAACTTCTCTATAGTTTTGAATCTTTGTGCAGGAGAAAAAGTTGAACAAATAACTTCAGATTCACAGTTTGAGAAATTATTTTGCCAGAAAGCATCATCTAGGACAGTGATGAATGGTAAGCTTGTAGTAATTAATAATTCCCCAAATATAGACCCCAATATCAAAGATAGGTTTATTTTCCTAAAAAACCCCTCAAAAAATAGTGTTGTCTTATTTTTGAGTCCTTATGCAGTCCTTCATACTAGGATATGTTCTTTTGAATATTTATTTTGAAAATATTATTTTGGAAGACATATTGGCTTGAAGTGAATTCAAGAGGCGCTGTTTTGATGTTTATTATAATAGGTGGCCAAAAGAATGTTTAAATCAACACAATATAATACAGATGCATTATAATATTTAGTCTTTTGGGGTATTGAGGTAGGAAGAGGGGCCTGACTCTGAAGGCAGGGCTTGGATACTGGATCACATTGAGGACTAGCTAAAAAAGGGAGGGGGTGGAAGCAGCTCTCCATAAGAAACGCCCACCAGTGTCCCATGTCAGTTTCCCATTGCCATGGCAACACCCTGGAGTTAGTTACCACCCCTTTCCATGACAATGACCTGATGAACCAGAAGGACCCTTGATGACTGCCCCTTTCCCTAGAAATCTCGGCATAATCTGCCCCTCAATCCGCAGAACTATGACTGCAGAACTGCTCTGGGCTGCCCCTCCCTGCCTGTGGGGTAGCCCTGCTCTGTAGGACAGTCACGGAGCTGTACCACAGCTGCTTCAGTACAGCTGTTTTCTTCTCCATTACTGGCCCTTGAATTCTTTCCTGGGCAAAGCCAAGAACCCTCATGAGCTGAGTCTCAAGCTGGGGCTCACCTGTCCTGCCTCAGTGTGACTTTCCAACGTCAAGGTCTAGATATTGAACTAAACCAGGTTTTTCTTTTTCTTTTTCTTTTTCTTTTCTTTTTTTTTTTAGATGGAGTCTCGCTTTGTGGCCAGGCTGGAATGCAGTGGTGTGATCTCAGCTCACTGCAACCTCTGCCTCCCAGGTTAAAGCGATTCTCCTGCCTCAGCCTCCCGAGTAACTGGGACTACAGGTGTGTGCTACCACGCCTGGCTAATTTTTGTATTTTTAGTAGAGACAGAGTTTCACTGTGTTAGCCAAGATGGTCTCTGTCTCCTGACCATGTGATCCACCCGCCTCAGCTTTCCAAAGTGCTGGGATTACAAGCGTGAGCCCCAACACCTGGCCAAAGTAAACCAGGTTTTTCTAAAGATCACTTTGTCAATGCAATGTGTGCTTCAGATAAACTCTAGAGAGAACTGAAAGAAACAACCAAATGTACTAACATTACACATATTTGGCATGTGACTTTCAGTAAAGCCATCAAAGACAGCCAGAAACATTGCTACTCAGACGACTGGGAAGTGAAGGTGATGTGCATGGGGTAACTACTTTCAGGTATTCAAAATGTTTTTCAACAATAAAGGCATTAGATGCAGGTGAAGAGAGGAATAACTTTGTTTTCGTAAAGTGTTGAAACAGCCATACTTGTAAAATCACAATATGATTGTAGCTAATTTTAACATATGAAATGAAATATCAATATTCTGAGTAGACATGCAGTTACTATTTCTATTATAAAAGATTGACTCCTGGCATGGCCATTTAGCAGCTACATCAGACCTTAGCAAAGATAAAGGCTGCCTGCCTCAATGTCTCCATTTGTAATGTATTAATAGAAATAGTTATCTGACTCATAATGTTGTTATGAGAAAGTGTGTTAATTTATGTAAGGCACTTAGGACTGAGTTTACTGTAACAGACTTGTTAATTATTATCATCTTGTTGATATTGGCTGGTATTTGGGAATTTATGAAGTATTGTAACATTGTTTATTATTTTTCTCTTCTACACATTTGCATATGTTTTCTCCTCCTGTATAGATTTCGCTTGCCAACCCCTTCCACCAAACTTCTGTAATTTCTCTCTCCTCTGAATGCCTGGAAATCCAATGTTTGAGTTTCTAGTGACCCCAATCACATGTCATAGATTTTAAGGCCATATAGAATAAGCACTGGGCGACAATACGATCTCGTCACACTATGTACAGACAACAGAAGAGTCGGACTTGAAACTTGCTTCTGCTCATTAAAATATCTGTCACGTGAAGAAGTCACTTCAAACTTCTTGAGTTTTACTGTGGATGCCCTCCAGCGTGGGAAAGCATGGGACATCTCAGGAAGAAGGTATTAGGAGGACTTAGACGGTTTAGAGCAGGTCAGGTGATTTGGATAGGGCTTAAGAGTGGTGCTTTGCTTTGGGCTAGATGCTGTCAGGAAGCAGAACATAGGATGAGCGTGGGAATTTCTATAATTGGAGAATCTTAATAAATCTTATTTAGAAGGAGGGAGGACTTGAGTGAAACTAAAGCTGTTATGGGGAAGCAACGGTCTTTCCCATGGGCCAGGATGGAGAGAATTTTGACCATTTCTGTGGTGTGAACAATGTTTGTGTTTTTGTCTGTGCTCAGGCGTGAATGCAGAGCTCCTGGTCCATCATGGTCACAGAATGTCCTTGTCTGGTGTTGCTGTTCTGTGAAATTGCATTCAGCCGCACAGTATCAAGGCCTCACAAGGCAAACTATGGTGGCAGAGGCAGCTTTTTACTTTCTCAACTATTTTGATATCAATACACTGGGCATAAAGTATAATGTTGCAGGATTATAGTAAGGACTAAATTAGACAGGTTTTAAAGTATGTAATGTGGTATCTGAAAAATATTCAGTACTTAAACTTAGTTGTATTTTGGTGCTGCCTTAGAAATCTGTAGAATATAAAATTCTTTCGACCTCTATTGTGATTCTGGCCCTGATTTTCCTTGATTTTTCCATTTAAAAGTAATGAAATCAGACCCTCTGTTGTAGGCTCAAATGAGATAGCATTCCTCTTCTGTTCTCCTTACAGTGTGTTTGGGCAGCAGTTCTTCAGAATCATGACATGAACTGAGCTTAATTGTTGGTTTTACCCAAAGTTACAGAGGGGAAGAGGAGGAATTGGGTGTGAAAACATCAGTGAAAATGAATGTTATCACTCAGATAGCAACGTGATCATCACAAACATATTTGAGCTTTAATTAGGTGTTCTACTGGGATATGGATTTTATTAAAGGAAAATATAAGATTAATTGCAGGCCAAATGCTGTGGCTCACACCTGTAATCCCAGCCCTTTTGGAGGCCCAAGTGGGCAGATCACTTGAGCTCGGAAGTTCAAGACAAACCTGGGCAGCATAGCAACCGATCCATCTCTACAAAGTTTATAAAAAATTAGCTGGGCATGGTGGCGCACACCTGTGGTCCCAGCTAATTTGGGAAGCTGATGTGGGAGGATCTTTTGAGCCTGGGAAGTGGAGGATGCAGTGAGCTGAGATTGCACCACTGCACTCAAGCCTGGGTGAAACACTGAAACCCTAACTCAAAAAAAAAAAAAAGAAAAGAAAAAAAGATTAATTGTAGTTAAACCAATTGAAACCAGTTGTTCTTTCAGGAATTTCAAAGGAGAGTCTATTTGAAAGCCTTATAATCTGACAGTTATAAGGAAATCTTTTGAAATGGCTAGTAATAACTTGTTGCGGACTTACTTCTGATTGTATTAATCCTTTCTCCATTTATGGTGGCTAAAGTGAGGAGCTGAATCTGAGTATAATAAGATATGCTGAAATTTTGAAAAGAGAACTGGAAATAACATTGTAAAAGAGACATGTGAAGTGCCTACAGCTCAAGGACAGACTGACAAGTGTTTGGTCTTTGAAAACTGAATGTTCAAGTCACCTGGACTTCTATTTTAAATCCATTTTTCTAACACCTGGATTTCTATTTGTTTTTTTTGTTTGTTTGTTTTTTTTGTTTTTTTGTTTTTGTTTTTGTTTTTTTTGAGACGGAGTCTCGCTCTGTCGCCCAGGCTGGAGTGCAGTGGCGCGATCTCGGCTCACTGCAAGCTCCGCCTCCCGGGTTCACGCCATTCTCCTGCCTCAGCCTCCCGAGTAGCTGGGACTACAGGCGCCCACAACCGCGCCCGGCTAATTTTTTGTATTTTTAGTAGAGACGGGGTTTCACCGTGGTCTCGATCTCCTGACCTTGTGATCCGCCCGCCTCGGCCTCCCAAAGTGCTGGGATTACAGGCGTGAGCCACCGCGCCCGGCCGGATTTCTATTTTAAATCTATTTCTTGTAAATCTTTTGCTACAGAAATCACTGTTGTGAGAATTTGGCTCCAGGAAACCTAGACAACAGTTTCATAGTTATTAATATGCTTTAGAATTAATATTTAAATTTCCTGGAGTTAAAGCCTTAAAATAGTGAGAAATAGAGCAATCAATTCAATTTGATGAATATGGAATAAGATTTCCGAGACTGGTGTGTTTGAGTACATATGTATGTGTTTGTATATAATATTATAAAACAATATGTAATATGTAAATATCCTAGAAAAAGATAATATATAAGCTAACAGTAGAATCTCAATAGATCACTTTTGCATAAACAGCAGGCTGAATTTGTATATTTGAGCCAATTTCTGTTTGAAATAGAAAATCGTTTTTTAAACAGACATATATACATCTCAAATTTATAATTGAATTTACTAGCTGTTAAATATAATTTGTTAAAATACAATTCACAAATATTTATTTTGATGTTGGGCTTATTTTCACAATGAATAATCACAGTGTTCTCTAACAAAAGGCAAATGAGCTTCCTAAATCCAAGTTTTAAATTTAGCAGGGAAAGCGTAGCATTTTCCAGCTTTTGTTGGTTTGTTTTTTAATAAGTGAAAGATTGGTTTGGCTCTGCTCTCAGGTGATGAGGCTGGTTTGGTTGGTGTTTTCTTTCTGATTTTGCATCAGTTGTGAGATTGGGGGTCTGTGTGTAGTTGCAAGCCTGTAATCGTGCACAGCTGTACTTGTCTTTCCCTCATCTGTGATGCTGCTTTTTTAGCAAACTGCTCAAGAAAAAACAATGTGAATTTGAAAGGTTATGCTGAAGTCAGAATACTAGAACTGCATTTTATTGTCAATGTGTGAAAGTTAATTTCCTGGATGAAAATGAAAAGTTTAAGAGAGATTAAATGACTTGCTCAAGATTCACACCTGGTTAGTGACTTGGCTTCTACCAGGCAAGCAATTCAGCTTGTTTTTAATTATTAAACTTCCTTTTATTGTTAGTAGTATTCATCAGTGCTTACAATGATTATATATTGTTATGTATAATATATAGTAATACATTATACTAATGCCATTAATATACCACTATATGATATATAAGTACATTAATATACATGAGTATATCAAATATTAATAAGTTTCTTAGATTATGCATTACTTGAGAGCATTTATGACTAGTCTCAGATATCCAAATACTGTTCTTATACAAGATAAGGTAAGGAGCTGAAACATTGCTTTTAAAAGTTTCTTTAAAAAGCACAATATCCTCTAATGTTTACCATCTCAAGTGTCATAAAACAATAATAATACATAATATATTTCATGCTTTTATTAATGGCCAAATATTCCTGTGAATATTTCCAGTTGTCAAAAGTCATGTTGTGTGTTTATATAGGACAGAACAGAATAGCTTATTACTATTTTTTTTTCTAATTGCTGAGGCTAATTCATTTTTATGCAGAAAGTGGGATTTCAGAGCAGAAAGGGCTAGCAAGAGTGTGTGGCTTGGGAGATGATGCAGACATAGGGTGGAGCCACACTGCGTTCCATTGGAGAAGCATTCGGTTACTTTGAGCAACATTTAGTCTTCTGGCTAATGCAGTTAGCCATTTTTAAACTCATTTTTCCACTTGGCTCTTCAATTATCAATTTGAAGATCAGGTCTAGTTATTTCCTAGGATTTCAATAAATAGAGCAGGCTATGGTTTGAAGGAATTTCAATATTAAGAGGCTGAGACAATGTAAGAACCAAAAGTCCTGATTTTGGGCACTCTAGAAAAAGTGGCTCTGCAATTCCCTACTGTCTTGGGTGTGTTTGCCCCCTTTTTTTTTTTTTTTTTTTTTTAAATGAAGAATAAACATCTAGGCATCTAGGACATAATGGGAGATGTTTAAAAAGCAGAAAAAAAGGATGTGCTATGGGCTTTTAAACATACATCAACAGGTTTCCTAACCCTAATTTTCTTCAATTGCTTCTCATTTAACTTTCTTTCCATTAAAAAAAAAAAAAAAAAAAAAAAGCTACCATATAAAATACATGATTCTCCTCTGGGCTAGTTAGAAACAAATGTCCTCTATTCTAAGTAAATGAAGGAAAGGAAATTTGAAGAATTCCTATCTTCCTGCTAGATACCACTGCCATTCTTTGTAGTTAAAAACCTGCAGTTACCTACAAACCTATAGTTACCTAAAACCTGCTAACTAGAAAATCCCTAATAAAATGCCTAACCTAGGTCAGCTTAACATGAAATTCTATTACAGATCTGAATAATTATTTTCTCCCTGGGAAACAACTTAGTATCTCCATTTATGTTGAATGAAGAGTACCTGTATTTTTTACATGTTCCATGAAAGAATCAACTATTCAATTAAAAGTTGGCCATACACAAGAAATTCAGCAGTCTTTATCTTTTATATTTTATCAGTAAAAGATGATTTTTCCTGATAATTAAAAATATGTTCTGAATTACATAATAATTTTTAAAATAGATTTTTCTTTAAAAAGTTACTATTAGTCAACAATTCCACTCCTATGTATATAGCCAGGAGAAATTAAAAAAAAAAAAGTCAATTCAAAAAATGTCTAAATGAATGTCCATGGCAGATTTACTTACAATTACCAAAAAGTAGAGATGGTCCACATGTCCAGCAAGTGATAAGTGGATAAATAAAGATAAATGGATAAATAAAAATATGTATATGAATATTATTCAGGGAAAAAAATGAATGAATTCTGATACCTGTTACAGTATGGATGAACTTGAAAATATGATGCAAAATGAAAGAAGTAATTCACTAGAGACCCATAATTTGTCATTTTATTCATATGAAGTTTCTGAAATAGAGAAAAATGCAGAACAGTGGTTGCCTTGAGCTGGGGTGGGTGACTGCTAATAAGTACATGTTTTATTTTAGGGATGACAAGAATGTTCTAAAATTAGAATGTGGTATGGTTGTACAGCTCTGTGATTGCACTAAAAACCTTTGATTGTACACTTTAAACAGGTGAACTGTGTTATATGTAAGTTATATCTCAATTATGCTATTTATTTTAAAATATGCTATTTTGTTTTGAAATCTAGTATATTTTTAAAAATCTTGTTAGTGAAGGAATAGAAAATATACGTACAGGTAGCTTGACTTCACGGAAAGATAAATATTACAAGATTTTCTTAAATTAATACTACTTAAAGGCCTTTCTGGACTAAGTCAAATCTTTAATTTCTCATATACAGCATTCTCATGTCATAAATTAACAATGATAGCAACAAAAATATTCTTGAAGTGTGACATTTTGAGTGATGAGATATTTTACATCATAATTCTTAATAAATAATGCCAGTGTAGCAACATTAAACATGTTTAAAAGTCTTTAAAACCATTTTTATAACAAAAAGTATTATATCAAGTAAATTACCTATAAAGAAAATTTATTATCATAAGTTCAATCAGTATTTCTTGAGCCTTCATTATATACTATCTACTTGCATTTATCTGTCACTAGGCAAACCACTCTACTGATGATGTTCTCTCTCCACTGAGTTTTCAATATGGTAGAAAAACAGATTTGTCCACATACAATTGAGATAGTAAGACTAAAATAATTCTCACAGTAATATGGAAATAATCAAAACTTGTAACTTCCAAAGTTATGCTCCGCTCTGGAAATTCAAGACCAGCATCCAGTGACCTATTATGAAGCTCTCTTGACCATCTCTGTTTATTTGCCTAAGAGGCACTTCAAGCTTTACACACGCCTGATGGGACTTCTAATCTCCATTGCCCACCACACTTGCTCTTCTCTCCGTGGTACTTAATTCTTCCTCATTCCCGGTTGTCAGGCCACAGATTGTAGTCATCCATGACTTTTTCTTTCACTCCCCACCTCCAATCTAGTCTACTAGCAGATCCTGCCATCCTTCCTTCCACATAAATCAGCCTCTAGTGGCTCTCACCAGGACCACTGCAGTGTTGTCTGTGAGCTTCTGACACAGCAGCTGGAAGGACCCTTCATGACCACAAAATAGACTATGTGCCATTCTCTGATTCAAACCCTCTGACAGCTGCCCTTGACACTTGGAATAAAACCCACTCTTCTTTGCCACACCCTCCAGGCCTGCACCTGCTGCTCCCTCCTCTTGTCCCTGCACTTTACCTCTCTCAGGTCCTCAGCATTCCTCTCCAATGCTGTGCTCTCTGCAATAATTTCCAACTTTCTGTACTGTCTGCTAGTTATGTCCTTCCATATATTTCCATGATGCTGCCCTCACCCCAGCCAGTTCTCCTCTCCTCCACTGTTACCTACTCAAAGTCATCCTTGAAGTCCTCAAAGTCATCTCTAATCCCTGCCCCTGGAATTTTCTCCATAGCCTTTACTGCTTCTTGCAATTACAGCAAATACATATTGTTCTGTCTACGCACTGTCTGTTTCCCCTGCTAGAACAAAACCTCCCTGAAGTCAAGGCCCTTGGTGTTGTTTGACTCTGGGTCTCCCAGACCTGAAACAGGGCTTGGTATACAGCAGGTATTCACTAAATGTTTGTTGAGTAGACAGATGTGTCTGGAGAAATTAAGGAGACATAAGGGCTCATAGCAGCTTCACCCATGGATGGGTGATCTTTTTCGAAAGGATGATCTTTTTCACCTAGAATGAATGGAATAAGTTAGAATGGCACCAGATGCCATGATGGCAACTGGAGACAGAATAGGGAGAAAGATCTGAGTGAAAGGATATGTTATATTCAATAGAAATAGGAGTTTTGGGGGTAAGGTTAGTGCGTAGAATAAAATTGAAAAGTTGACGTCATATTTAGGGGAACCTTCAACATCAGTATTAAGAACTTTGAACTTTATGTTACAAACAACATGGAAACGAATAAAGAAATTGAGTTTTTAATAAATTTTATTGTGTACATATGTGGTTTATCACGTGAAGTTATGGGATATGTAGATAGTAAAATGGATACTGTAGTGAATCAGATTAACATATCTGTCATCTCACATAGCTACGTATTTTTTTGTGACAAGAAAAGTTTAAATCTATTTACTTAACAAAAATCCCTACACAATAAACTTTTATGAGCTTTAATCCTCACTGTACGTCAGAGCTCTAGACTTGTTCCTCCCACAAATCTGCTGTTTTGCATCCTTGGACCTACATCTTCCCATTTCCTCCCCTACTCCCTGTCCATGGGTAACAGTGTTTGATTTTTTTTTTTTTTTTTTTTTTTTTTTTTTTGAGATAGGGCATCACTCTGTAGTCCAGGCTGGAGTGCAGTGGTGCAATTTCAGCTCACTGAAACCTCTGCCTCCCAGGCTTAAGGATCCTCCAGCCTTAGCCTCCCAAGTAGCTGGGACTACAGGCTCATGCCACCACCCCCAGCTAATTTTTGTATTTTTAGTAGAGACAGGGTTTGACTGTGTTGGCCAGCTAGTTTAAACTCCTGGCCTCAAGTGATCCACCCGCCTCAGCCTCCCAAAGTGCTGGGATTACAGGCAAGAGCCACTGTGCCCTGCCTTGATTCTTGATCTCTGTGTGTTTGAGCTGTTTTTTTTTTTTTAATATTTCACATGTAAGTGAGATGATGCAATATTTTTCTTTCTGTGTCTGGCTTTTTTCACTTAGGAAAATGTCCTCTAGGTGTACTGATGTTGTGGCAAATGGCAGGGTCTTCTTTTTTAAGGTTGAATAATACTTCATTACACACACACACACACACACACCCCAGACACACATTTTCTTTATTCATTTGCCCACGGATGGACATTTAGGTTGTTTCCATATCTCAGCTTTTGTAAATAATGCTGCAATGAACATAGGAATGAAGATATCTTTACAAGGTGGTAATTTCATCTCCTTTAGGTATATGCCCAGAAGAGGGATTACGGGGTCATATGGTAGCCCTAGTTTTATTTCTTTAGGAACCTCCATATTCTTTTTAATACTCACTGTACCAGTTGACATTCCCAATAGTGTATTAAGGCTCCCTTTCTGCCACACAGTGCAAACATCTGTTATCTCCTATATTTTTTATAAGAGCCATGTTTCCAAGTGTGAGGGGATGTCTCATAGTGGTTTTAATTTGCATTTCCCTCATGATTAGTGAAGTTGAGTGCCTTTTCATCTACCTGTTGGAATTTAAAAATCATTTGTTACTTTTTAGATTTTTTTTTTTTTTGAAAACTTACATTAAGCAGTACTAGTTACTGAAGGGTCTGTTAAAGTGTTGGTCTATTTTGTCTTACCATTTCTGTCTTCTGCAAAGGCTACAGTTTCAAATGCCTTAAAGAATGCACTGGGCAGGAAAACTGAATGAATGAGCTGGCCTGGCTGAAGTTCCTGTGAAAGTAAGCCTGGAGATGGCTTGCCCCGCCAAACCCCATTCACATTCAATTTTATTTTTTGAGCTTGGTGGTAAACATAACCCGTCTGCTGGTAGCATTGAGCCTGTGGGCTCTGAGCCCGCAAGAGTGCTCTCAAAGCTCAAGTGAACTCACTGGACTGCCTCTTGGGCCGGATACACTGTGGGATGTGGGGCTGCCTTCTGGACAACTGTTGCTCTTTGATGGCCATTTGCATAAATACAGAAATGGACAATCTGCACTTCCATTTGAATTTTTTTTGAAAAGAAAAAATACTCATTACTTAACAGTACCAAAATTAATTCAGCTATATTTCCTGAAAACTTTTAGGAGGTTAAATTTTACAGAAAAACACAACTATTGGGGGAAACATCTAGAGTTAATCAAGTGCCTGTTTTCACTTTTCTCTCATGGTCTGAAAGAATCTGTAACATCTAGAATGTGTTGTTTAAATGGTTAGAAGAAGCATAATATCTGGCAGAAGTTTTCAAAGGTAGGGATGCGTCCAAAGCCCCAAGCGGATGGGTGAAGGAGTTTGGAACGTTCCAGGTAACCTGAGATGATGGTAACCACATGGAACAGGTGGTTTCCATGGAGGCATATTCTCAACAAGGCCATCATAGCTCTCATTTGTTTTATGAACGTCGTTGAAATCCTTCAATGTAGCTTACCTATCTAAATCACAATTCAGCTAAACGATAATGATCTCTTTACATAATAAAAGTCTACCAGAAATTGAACTCAGAGGATTACAGGAGAAAGACTGTCTACATTTGCTGCAAGGTGCGGTGCTTGAGGGATGGAAGGGGGCCCGGAAATCTCAAACATCTCTTAAAAGTCCCTTTTAGAAAAAAAACACAATATGAACTGTATTTTTCTAAATTTTACACTACTAATAGGAAGACTTATCAAAGTGTTTTTTTCTCGTATTTGCATTTTCATGAAAATTTCCAAATGATTAAGACAAAGGATATAATCTCTTTTCATTCGGGATAATACATTCTTTGTGTTCTTGACCTTAATGAAGCAGGTGCTTAGCAGTAAATATAGATTGTTCTGCTAAAAGTTGGGGTCTAAAACCAATCTGCATTGTTGTTCTCAAATATTGCCTGCAAATGACAAAAGGTTTATTCAGTCCTTTTAAACGAGAGGATATTTTTTCTGCCTTCACTAAAACAGAGCCCCAGACAAAAATCTTTTTCATGTGTTTACTTGAAAAACAATGAAATGAGCTTCAGGAGTTCCATCCTTTCAGTTGGATAAATAAATTGCTAGTTGTTGCTATAATACACTAAAAAGACATATTCACATTAAAATAAGTGCCTGAAATAATATATTTTACAGAATAGAAGAATGCAAAACCCCCAGCATTTCATCTCTCTTATTTTCTAATAAATCACCATTTTTTTATCCTCCTTAAACCATACACATTCAACAGAAAGTAAAATTCTGATCCCATCAGTGACACCTTAAATAATGCATACTCCATGCTTAAAATTGTATGAGGACATTGACTTGGTAAATGCATAAAATCCCATTTACCTGATATGTTTGACACTGTGAAAGCAGAGCTTCTCCTTAAATCCTTCTGTTTATTGAGTCATTGTTCAAAATATTTGCTGCTCCAGCAGCTTAGTTCTCAGCAGACATCTTCATGATGTGACATAATGGAAACAAACAAAAAAATTAAACAAAATGAAAAGAAATGAGAGTTGCAGCAAAGTAATGTTAAGCATTGCTATATTCTGAATGCATTTGCCAAATGCCTGTGTTGGAAATATCCCTGCCTGTGGTGTTGGAGGTGGGGACTTTCAGGGGGTGTTTGGGTCATGAGGGTGGAGCCTCAGGAATAGATTAATGCCCCGATTAAAGGCACTACTGGAGTGAGTTCTCCTTCTTTTGCTATTCTGCCATGTGAGGACGTGACCTTTCTCTTCCTCCAGAAGATACAGTGTCCAAGGCACTATCTTAAAAGCAGAGACCAAACTCTAACCTGCCAGCACCTTGATCTTGGCCTTTGTGACCTCCAGAAGTATAAAAAAATAAATTTCTGTTCTTTATTTGTTACCCAGTCTCAAGTATTCCATTATAGCAGCACAAAATGGACTAAGATATAAAATGATGTGTTAGGACATTATTTTTTACAACAAAAATAAAATGGAGTAATTTTTGCATCCCTGTCCACTTTACAATTAATATATGTAAAATTGTCAAGCCTTCCAGTGTGCTTCTGCTGACAAGCCCAATTGTAAACTTCTAGTCTTAGACATAATAATTGATTCAGTTGACCTGTGAACTGTGTGTGATCTGTTTTGATGGGAATGATAATTTTGTTGTTACTTTTATATCCGACCTTTTAAATGGAATATTAGAATGAGTTTTAAATAGAATGAGTTCCCTCAGAGAAACAATAGAGTTATCTATCCGCATATTATTTTAAAATAACAAATAAAAATTGTACTAGATAATAGACATAAGGTAAGGACAAATCTCAAAGTTACCTATAAACTGAAGGAAAAGAGACAATACATACTCATAAAAGAAATTTAGAATAATTAGGAATATGTTAAATTAAGAATAACAAGAAACAAAGCAAGCCATAAGGAAATAACTGATAATTTTTTTCCCTCGGGTCTTCAAATTTTGCCTTCTTTACAGTGTCCTTAATTTTCAGAATGATACTGTGAAAATTATACATTATTGAAAGAGTGTAATAGTGATTTAAGATCATGCATGTGGTATATAACCTAGGATTTTGAACCAAAAAGTTGAATTTCTGCTATTCTGAGACAAAGTATCTTCAAAAGACTTCAATATGGCCTGGCCCGGTGGCTCACACCTGCAATCCCAGCAGTTTGGGAGGTCAAGCACGAGGATCCCCCAGCCCAGGAGTTCGCAGCTGCATTGAGCTATGATTGCACAACTGCACTCCAGTCTGGGTGACAGAGTGAGACCCTTTCTCAGAAAAGGAAAAAAAAATTTATATAACTGTTAAACAGAAGACAGGGATTTAGCTCTAATAGTTTATCAACTCCAGGGCTCTATAATTCTCAAAATGTTTGAGAAAATAAATACTTCCAGTATTTTTTAATTGTCCTTTAGGCCCTATATTAATACATTTTATAAGGTGACCATATATATGTGTTTTTTAACTTCTGGAGTTAATTCATTTACAAAAATAATTAAAGCACTTAAAAATCAGACATCTCAGTTTTGTGTCTGAGTGTGTTGATGGTTTTTTTCATTGTTGAAGTATCATTGTCATTAAGCTGTGTCATGGTTATGTGTGTGTGTTAGATATGTACTGAACACCCATACAGACATATATACTTATATATGTAGGAGTTTGAATAAAAGAATTTTATCCTTGTTACTTTTATTGTTTTGACAATGAGTAAAATGTTCTTTGACAAGGGAAATGGAAACAGTAATTCTGACAGTGGCCATCAAGTTAGAGGCTGAAAGGGATTTTTTCAGGTTAATCCTAAATAATCTTTGAGAATGTGAATACACATTTGATGAAGCCCTAATGACATTTAAAATTTTATCACTGCTAATCTATTACTCTTCCTACATGTATGCATTTTTTAATGGTTCTGAATGAAAACTGCACTTCTAACTGTTCTCTCAAAGATCTTTTTTTTCAAACTCCTACTTAATACTTTCATAAGTATATTCTTTCATTTTACTTCCCTTCCTGATTGAGATTGTCTCATTTTCCAGGAATTCCTAAGTTCTTAAATTACTTCTTGATTCCACATTGTTCTCCTCCTGTGTTCTTTCCACCATTTTCTCTTTTCAAATTGCAGCAACAGATATCTTTCCCTTCGATCATTAATCATCATATTTCCATATCTCTTTCTGCCCAAAACTTGCTTAACCTCCAAAATCACACTAAAATTCAATTGACTTAGGAATCCAAAGCCATTTTTTAACAATGACAGGAAAGTAGGCATCTCCAGGGCTTTCTTATTTTCCCCAACATAAATTGTTCTTAATCTGCCACAGTCCTCTCCCAAGCTCTTCAATTCTTTACCGGTAGTTAGCCTGTCATGGATCCATCAATGGGAAGACTTTATGTCTGAACTTTCTACAGTTTGACATATCTGCCTGAATTTTTTTTGCCATGTGATTAATATTTTCCCGGTTGCCTCACTTTGATATGGGATACATTCATCACCAGATGTAGCTTTAGGCATTATTTTTTCTTGTTTACACATAGATTATGTGTACATGATTTGCTTTCTGTGATAGCTCTTAAATTAGATAATCAATATTTCATCTAGTCTAACATCAAACTAATAAAATAAAATATCACATGTTATCAGCTTCATCTGATTTTTTGGCGTGAAAACCAGTACTTGTAAGGCACTTAAACAATATTGTCGTGTTTCATATTCTAACAAGGGCAAAAATTCGGATCATCTGGAAACAATAAAGCTTACAGTTATTGACTTTATCTGCACGCATATGGCAGATTTGCTAATTTGTGATTTAGTTGTTTTGTATTTAATTATCAGATGCAGGAAAAACATATTTAGTTATTAATTGCCTCCGTCTACCAGAGGAGCTATAAGCATATGAAGTTACACAAGGCAGGGCTTCTGACCTTGGACTGTCTGTAATAGATGAGAAAAACCTGTATACACACAAATATCTATAATGTCAATCCAATTATAAGATAGCTGTATCCAAAGTGCTATAGGGACACTCGGGATTATTGATTTTGTTTGCTCTTATTTAAAAAGGCTTTATTGATAGAATAGCATTGGATGTGGATCTTAAATGATCCTGAAGGATGTACTTGAAGAAAGTGTACATCAGAGGAATGGAGTAACGTTCCTGAGCATGGCAGATAAACCTGGTGATCAGCAGGACCACATTTGTAGAGATGACCATATAGCCATGTAAGATAAATGAAAACACAGCAATATTATATAATGAATAATGATATACATAGGTGTTATAGCTTTAATAAAAATATAAATTTAGGTCATTATTTGAAATTATATATTGTTCTATATGACTTTTCTGTTACATAAATTATGTTTAGATAAAACAGTAAAACTCATATCAGTGTTGATTAATAGTAATTATGAATATAACTAAAATTATATATGTCAAAAATAAAAGAGTATTTTTATACTTATTCGTGTTCTGAAATATAGCAATTTATTTTAACTTCTTGTTAAACCTTTTATTGGATGTTTACATTTATTAGACTGTATATATTATGGAATGATAATATTGATTAAGAATTTTAAAAGGAAAATTTAAAAATAGGACTGCTTAAGTAGATAGTGCTTGTATTTTAAAAACTTATATATTGCATTCTGTCCACGCTCCAGTAGAATATTTTAAATCTTTATTTCCTAATATGGTTTGTCTCTGTGTCCCCACCCAAATCTCATCTTGAATTCCTACATGTTGTGGAAGAAGGGACTGGTAGGAGGTAATTGAATCCTGGAGGCAGGTTTTTCCCATGCTGTTCTCGTGATAGTGAGTAAGTCTCACAAGATCTAATGACTTTATAACATGGTGTTTCCCTGCACAAGCTCTTTATTTTTTGCCTGCTGCCATCCATGTAAGATGTGACTTGCTCCTCCTTGCCTTCTACCATGATTTTGAGGCTTCTCCAGCCATGTGGAACTGTAAGTCCAATAAATCTCTTTCTTTTATAAATTGTCCAGTCTCACATATGCCTTTTTCAGCAGCATGAAAATGGACTAATACATTTCCTTTTCCAATAATGCTTCTGGGGACTCCCTGTAGCCTTTAGCACATCATTTTACATATTGTGGTAAAACTGAACATGATTAAACAGAAATTTCACTCTGACCGGCAGCTCTACTCCTACCAGACACTCATGGCACTGCTTCCAGGTGTCAGTCCAGTGTGATGACATCAAGCTAAACACCCTCTCAGCAATAGCATTGGAGCCTGGGATCCTGATGATTTCATTTACTAGCAACAGCAAGTTTTAGACCTGTAGGAATCAGTTGTCTGCTCTCCAAAAATTTCCATTTACCTTGTATCTACAGGGTTGTTTTGGTAGACCAGCTGTTTGTCAGTCAGGTCCTTTGCATCTATAAACTTATCTTACTATTTGTGCCTACAATGTCTGATATTTTTAATATTTCAAAACACATTGGATGGTATCTCAACTTAAATTGCTCTTTCTCAGGGAAAATACTTTTAAAACCCAAAGATAATTTGAACTTGTTAAATCAAAGGTAGTTTACAATTCTAGTAAAGAAATTGAGAAAGAACAATTTAGCTTGTTGGCCCATTTCTAGTAGGATATATTACCCAAATTAAAATATACATATATTTCCATTCTAAAGCAGTCATGTTTCAAAAATACATGTGATTTTAGGAGTTTTTTCCATAACCTACACATAACATTGAACAAAGGGGTAGACAGTTCATTCCTCTCAAGTCTCCTCACCTCTTCAAAGGTCATCAAACACTTTTGGAGAAGCAGCATGTAGGTTTCTGGTTTTTAATCTAGTGTTTTCTTTATTCTCATCCTCAATGAACATCAGATTAGTGAGGGACATGCTTCTTGTCTCAAACTCTGAAAGTATGATTTTATGGCAGATCAGCATTTTAACACATTTTCTATGGCTGGCAACAACGATAACCATCTTGTCTACAAAGACTATCTTCTTCCTACCTGTGATTTCAAAAAAAATGATGCTTTATGTTTCGAGGAAACTGAACAGTGGCCACAACTTTAATTATGAAAACCTCAACACCACAGAAAATCAAATCACACCCTGTTTTAGTAGTATTTTCTGCCGGGCGCCGTGGCTCAAGCCTGTAATCCCAGCACTTTGGGAGGCCGAGACGGGTGGATCACAAGGTCAGGAGATGGAGACCATCCTGGCTAACCCGGTGAAACCCCGTCTCTACTAAAAAATACAAAAAACTAGCCGGGCGCGGTGGTGGGCGCCTGTAGTCTCAGCTACTCAGGAGGCTAAGGCAGGAGAATGGCGTAAACCCGGGAGGCGGAGCTTGCAGTGAGCTGAGATCCGGCCACTGCACTCCAGCCTGGGTGACACAGCGAGACTCCATCTCAAAAAATAAAAATAAAAATAAAAATAAATAAATAAATAAAGTAATATTTTCTACAGGGTATACAGACACTTAGAAGATTTTTCCGGGGAGGGGTTTGGCGTATAGAATTTATAGTCTGTGTGGAATTTGTGAACATTCATATGTGTGCTTTCTGTCAAGCATGCAGATAAACTAGCAGAGTCTATTTGGCATTGGACAACGTATCAAGAATCAACAATTTTCATTTTATGCTTTCTGTGGTTTCATTAAAATCTTCATAGAAATCAAGATGATGACTTAAAACTCCATTTCTAAATCAAAGTACCTAAGAGCTAAGAAGAACATTTTTCACATTTTTGTTGACATTGTTGTTGCTGTAATTTGGTGCATCTCTTTATATACCACAAAAAGCACAATTGTTTGTGGTATCTGGCAAAATCAGCTCTACACTATATAGGCCAACACATCTGTTGTCAAAATTTTCCCTTTTGTTCAAACTAGAAACATCTTACTTGCAACTTCTGATGCAGGAAATGTGACGACTCAGTTTCATTGAGCAATCAAGGGAATGATATGATGATGTATCCATTTGTGTGGTGTGCTCAAACAGTAACGCCTCTATGTCCGTCTGGGTTTGGTGTCTTTTTGGAAGACAAACTATTTTGCTTGGGTTAGAAGCACTTGATTGTCTTATGCTCTACTTGTGAGACTTAGTTTCCATATGTGTTTTTACATTCTGTTCTTCACGATGCCGAAACCCCAATTATTTCCATATATTGTTCAGTATGCTCTGTTTTGGTTACTTGTCCTCCGATCCAATTGGTTGTATGTGTTCTTCTATCTGTCAAAATCACATGGTCGTTTAGCCTTGTACAGAGATATCTGGGTCATTCTCATTTGCACTATTTGAACTTTTAGGAAACACTGCCATACTATTTATAATGTCAGAAATTAAACTAATAACACCTTGATGCAAAGCACAGTAGTTAACCTGTAAGTAAAGCAAATAGACTGCAAGATGCATGGTTACAATGCACTTGAATCTTATTGCTCAGTTATGCAGCAATGAATGATCCATCACTTTGGACCACAAATCATGGTCGTGAACATCAGGGCCTGGGGGACAAACAGCAAAAGTAACCATGGAAAGTAGACCATTCTATGCCATATCCACTTGAAATGAAAAGCAGTGTTGATTTCAGGTCTCGTCTTTTCATCTTCCATTTGGGTTTTGCCCATTTGTTCTGTTGCTTTTTTCTCTTTATCAACAAAGTCGGCAAGTGCCTGGTTCCCTCCAAGCCATCTCTATTTGGAGCTATTAATGTGAATAATTATACAACTAACCCTTCTGTCTACCTGCCTTTTGGTGTTCGCTACCCAAAGTATTGAATTAATTTGTCCTCTTATGACTATCGAAAAGTGATTATTTTGGTAATTTTCATCTACCAGTTTAAGCATGGCAAGAAGACAAGTGTTGGTCCTGTATGAATATTTTTATTATATGTCACAATCACCTGTTTGTATCAGTAGTTCTAACAATTGAGTCTCAAATCATATCAATTTTCAGAACCACATTTATAAAGTAGAAATAAATTTTAGTGTATTGAAATCAAATCATTAGACCTATGTTAGACAACCCCATTGTTAAATAATGAAAACAAGATGTCTTCTGCACAGACAATAGTTTTCAATAGCGTGCCTGTGTGTGTGCATGTGTATGTGTGTGTGTATATATATATATAAAACTTTGAGAGACGGAGTCCCACTCTTTCTCCCAGCCTGGAGTCCAGTGATGCAATCATAGTTCGAACACTTGGGGCTCAAGCCATCCTCTCACCTTGGCCTCCTGTGTAGCTGGAACTACAGGCATGCACCACCACGCATCGCTATGTTTTGTTTGCTTGCTTTTATTTATTTTACATACAGGGTTTCACCATGTTGCCCAGGCTGGTCTGGAACTGCTGGACTGAAGTGACCCTCCTGCCTTAGTCTCCCAAATTACTGGGATTGCAGGTGCGACATATTGCACCTGGCCATAATATTTTTGTTTTATTTTTACCAGCAATTTGTTCCAACCCCCTCAGAACTGTAAACTTCTTTATTTCTATACATTCCTAACTGCTAATTTTACTGCAGTCAATATTTTTATAGGTGGAATAAACATAGCATTTCCTTCTGTAGACAGAAGGTGATAGAGTTAACCTCATGTACTTTCATCCAATAAGACTCCAAGTCAAATGCCACCACACTGCAGCACACCCAAGAGAGCCTGGTCTACCTGCTTCCAGGAGTCCCCACAATGTACAAGAAAAGGCTCAAAGTAAATTTAACTTTCCATTTTTTTTTTCTGGAGTTATTTCTTATTGTACAAAGATTTCCAGACAACTGCTTTGCCATTTCATTCATTGCCATTTCTGCTTTATCCAGCAGCATGGAGCCTCAGCTTTGAAAAATCTCTTGACCAGAGTGATTTTTATTTTCCTCACACATAAAATGGAAATTATAATATCTTTTTGGGCATATCAGGGCTATCATGGGAAGATAAAGCCATCAAACTATAATAATGGTTATGAAAGCACTTCCAACAATTCTAAAGATGATAAAACAGTGGATGACCCACTGTTGCACAAAATTCTAGTGACAAATTCTAATTCAACCACACTTGTTCTTAATAACAGATTGCTCCGTTTTTCATAATTATTCTACATATTAATATCACTGTGAAGTCATTACAACAGCTGTCTCTTTTTGGTCACAGATGTTTTATTTTCAAAGAAAACAAAATTGTGGACTTTTTTTCCCTTGCAGTTCTGATTGAACCAGTTTTATATCCAAAGAACTACAGAAATATATATTATTGCCTATCCATAATGTACAGCCATTATCATAGTCTTATAAGTTAATCTTTTTTATCATAGTTTATTCCTTTTGGTATTTAAAAAAAAAATCCTATTAACAGACAGCACAAAACGGATAGAAAAGTAGGAAGAGAGAAAATTAAATAGCCAATTAGAAAAATATTGTAGAATTGCAATTCCAGAGTATGGATAAGATATCATACCAGGCTGCTGAGCAAGGCGAGGAAGGCTTCTTTAAGGAGGTGACAGATGAACTGAGTGAGGATATAGAATGAGAAATGTAAGGAACGTAAGGAAGCCGCGGTGCAGGGAAGAATATGTGTGGCAACAAGAGGACATTACTGTAGGGTTTGTAGACCATCAATTTGGTACCATTTCTGGAGCCATTAATTCTTCATGTCAGGGTAAGTTTAACACAGGCTTGTGGCTGGGCACAGTGGTTCATGCCTGTAACCCCAGCACTTTGGGAGGCCGAGGTGGGCAGATCACTTGAGGTCAGGAGTTCGAGACCAGCCTGGCCAACATGGTGAAACCCATCTCTACTAAAAATACAAAAATTAACTGTAATCCCAGTTACTCGAAAGGCTGAGGCAGGATAATTGCTTGAACCTGGGAGGTGGAGGTTGCAGTGAGCCAAGATTGTGCCAATGTACTCCAGCCTGGATGATAGAGTTAGACTCTGTCTCAAACAACAACAACAACAACAACAACAACAAACAGACAAGTTTGTAAAAATAAAACACGCGTATATTTGGAGCCTATCAGAGTGCCTTAAAAGATACAGGTGCCCAGACGTCTATCAGCAGGATAATCATAATATTATTATAATTTAAATGATATTATCATTAACATTTAAAATTATTGATCCTATTATTTCTTCTCTTTTACTCCTATTGTCTGTCTTCAAATTATTTCTTTTAATTTTTACAATAACCTTCTAAGAATTAAATGTGCATTATAATTTATACCATTTTATATTTACTGACGACTTATGGCATGTTGCAAAGACAGAGTGTGTTGGTGGAGCGCAAAGGTACTGAGAATGTGGCACAAACAAGACATTAAATATGGGGGAAGGTAGAGACAGATGAGATTTCTTAGTGGTAGTTTGTGATGTGGTTGGTCTGATGACATTCACATTCCAATTATTACTTCTGCTTCCGTAGTTGTATCGTTAATCTTTGCAGGTATAGAATGATAGGGCTGCCCTCACTCACAGAGTACCTCTGGGGAACTGGATCAGAGATGCTCTTCTAGTAGGCTCAGTCTCTGAGTCACTGGACTTCAGCTCCCTGAGTGAGGCCTGAACTCTCCAAACACCATGCAATTAAAAAGTCAGCATCCTATCTGCTTCTGAAAACCATGTCATCTCCACAGATATCATTCACTTTTTCCTTTTCGTTCTCAAACCTGTAGTCAATCACCTGGAGGGATTTCTTTCAATGTCTGTCACTCCTTGTAACTGACAGTCATTTCTATGTGACCCTAGAGGGGAAAATAGACAAACTCTGTACGCCTTTATAAATGTTCTGAACCTAGTCTGCCACCACACCTGTACAACCATCCTCTCAGTTGGTTCCATCTCAACTAGGTGTTCCATTGTTCCAGGAATCAACTTAGGATGTTTTGTCTGCCACAATTTCATGTTTTCTGTCTTCTTGAAACAAACGCCTCCAGCTATAATCCACTGGCTTGTTAGACTCATAAGGAGTTCATCAGATACCTTTAACATCGAGAACTCTGTAGCTTTTTGAGTTGAGTGTGGAAGATACATGGCTTGATTTTGCTGAGATAATACAGCAAACTGGGTTAAGGGCACAGGTGTCCTTGTTGCTGGAAGCTTTAGTGTCTTGTCTTTACAGAATATGTAGGAGTTGAGTGAAATTGCTTAAATATTTCTATTAGCCTCTCAAGTTCATTATGTTATTATTCATTATTTCTTATATTACATTGTGTTTCTACATAATAAACTTGAAGAGTAAACCCCAAGTGTGTGACGACTATATAGATATTAACCTTTAAAAAAAAAAAACCTTAAGTTCAGGGGTACATGTGTAGGTTTGTTACATAGGTAAACATGTGTCATGGAGGTTTGTTGTACAAATTATTTCATCACCCAGGTATTAAGCCTAGTACCCATTAGTTATTTTTCCTGATCCTCTCCCTTTTCCCACCCATCACCCTCTGATAGGCCTCAGTGTGTGTTATTCCCCTCTATGTGTCCATGTGATCTCATCATTGAGTTCCGATTTGTGAGTACATGCGGTATTTCATTTTCTGTTCCTGCGTTAGTTTGCTAGGATAATGGCCTGCAGTTCCATCCATATCCCTGCAAAAAACATCATCTTACTCTTTTTATGGCTGCATAGTATTCCATGGTATATTTTCTTTATCCCATCTATTACTGATGGGCATTTAGGTTGATTCTGTGTTTTTGCTATTGTGAACAGTACTGCAATGAGCACAAGTGTGTGTGTGTCTTTGTAGTAGAATGACTTACATTTGTTTGGGTATATATTCAGTAATTGAATTGCTGGATTGAATGATAGTTTCTGTCTTTAGTTGAGGAAGCACCACACTATCTTCCACAATGGTTGACCTATTTTACACTCCCATCAACTGTGTGTAAGCATTCCTTTTTCTCCACAACCTTGCCAGAATTTGTTATTTTTTAATAATAGCCATTCTGACTGGTGTGAGATGGTTTCTCATTGTGGTTTTGATTTGCATTTCTCTAATGATCAGTGATGTTGAGATTTCTTTCAGATGATTGTTAGCTGTATGTATGTCTTCTTTTGAGAAATGTTCATGTTCTTTGCCAGCTTATTTTATGGAGTTGTCTGTTTATTTCTTGTAAATTTGTTTAAGCTCCTTATAGATGCTGGATGTTAGACCTTTGTCAGATGCATAGTTTGCAAACATTTTCTCCCATTCCATAGGTTGTGTTTACTCTGTTGATGGTTTCTTTTGCTATGCAGAAGCTCTTTAGTTTAATTAGATCCCATCTGGCACCTTCATCATTAAATCTTTACCCATGCCTATGTTCTGAATGGTATTGCCTAGGTTATCTTCTTCCAGGGTCTTACAGCTTTGTGTTTTACATGTAAACTTTTAATCCATCTTGACTTAATTTTCGTATATGGTGTAAGGAAGTGGTCTGGTTTCAGTTTTCTGCATATGACTAGTCAGTTATTCCAGCACCATTTATTGAATACGGGATCCTTTCCCTATTGCTTCTTTTTGTCAAGTTTGTCAAAGACCAGATAGTTTTAAGTGTGAGGTCTTATTTCTGGGTTCTCTATTCTGTTCCATTGGTCCGGGTGTCTGTTTTTGTACCAGTACTATGCTGTTTTGATTACTGTAGCTCTTTAGTGTAGTTTGAAGTTGGGTAGTTTGATACCTCCGCCTTTATTCTTGTTTAGGATTGCCTTGACTATTCAGGGACTCTTTTGATTCCATATAAATTTTAAAACAGTTTTCTCTAGTTCTGTGAAGAATGTCAATGGTAGTTTAATGGGAATAGCATTGAATTTATAAATTGCTTTAGGCAGTATGACTATTTTAATGATATTGATTCTTCTATCCATGAGCATGGAATGTTTTTTCCCATTTGCTTGTGTCATCTCAGATTACTTTGAACAGTTGTTTGTAGTTCTCCTTGGAGAGATCTTTCACCTTCCTAGTTAACTGTATTCCTATGTATTTTATTATTTTTGTTGCAACTGTAAACGGGAATCCATTCATGATTTGACTCTCAGCTTGACTGTTACTGGTTTATAGGAATGCTAGCAATTTTTGCACATTAATTTTGTATCCTGAGACTGCTAAAATTGTTTTTCAGCTTAAGATTTTTGGGCTGAGACAATGGGGTTTTCTGGATATAGAATTCTGTCATCTGCAAACAGGGATAATTTGACTTCCTCTCTTCCTATTTTGAATGCTCCTTATTTCTTTATTTTGTCTATTTGCCCTGGCCAGAACTTCCAGTAATATGTTGAATAAGAGTGTTGAGAGAGGGGATTCTTCTCTTGTGCAAGTTTTCAAGAGGAATGATTCCAGTTTTTGTCCATTTAGTACAATATTTTCTGTAGGTTTGTCACGTATGGCTCTTATTATTTTAAGGTATGTTCCTTCAATATGTAGCTTACTGAGAGTTTTTAACATAAAGGAATGTTGAATATTATTGGAAAGACTTTTCAGCATCTATTGAGATAATCATGTGGTTTTTTTTTTTTCTGTCTTCAGTTCTGTTTATGGAAGGAATCACATTTATTGATTTGTGTATACATACCAGAATCCCTAGGACACAGCTAAGACAGTATTAAGGGGGAAATGTATAACACTAAATGCCCACATCAAAAAATTAGGAAGATCTCGGCCAGGCGCGGTGGTTCATGCTTGTAATCCCAGCACTTTGGGAGGCCAAGGCAGGCGGATCACGAGGTCAGGAGATCCAGACCATCCTGGCTAACACAGTGAAACCCCGTCTCTACTAAAAATACAAAAAGTTAGCCGGGCGAAGTGGCGGCCGCCTGTAGTCCCAGCTACTGGGGAGTCTGAGTCAGGAGAATGGCTGAATTCGGGAGGCGGAGCTTGCAGTGAGCCGAGATCCGGCCACTGCACTCCAGCCGGGGCGACAGAGTGAGAGTTCGTCTCAAAAGAAAAAAAAAAAAAAAATAGGAAGATCTCAAGTTGATAACCTAACATCACAACTAAAAGAACTAGAGAACCAAGAGCAGACAAATCCCATAGCTAGCAGAAGATAAGAAATAACCAAAAATCAGAGCTGAACTGAAGGAGATAGAGACAGGAAAAAAAAAACATTCAAAAGATCAATGCATTCAAGAGGTGTTTGTTTTGAAAAAATTAATAAATAGACCATTAGCTAGACTAATAAAGAAGAAAAGAAAGAAGATTAAAATAAACACCATCAGAAATGATAAGGGGGATATTACAACTTATCCCACAGAAATACAGACAACCATCAGAGAATATTATAAACATCTCTATATCCATAAACTAGAAAATATATAAGAATTTGATAGATTCTTAGGTATATACACTCTCAAGACTGGACCACAAAGAAATTAGAATCCTGAACAGATCAATAACGAGTTCTGAAATGGAGGCAGTAATAGCCTACCACTAAGAAAAGCCCAGGACCAGACAAATTCACAGCTGAATTCTGCCAGATGTACAAAGAGCCAGTACAATTTCTGCTGAAACTATTCCAAAAAATGGGAGAAAAAAAAAGGGGAGTCCACCCTAACCCATTCTATAAGGCCAACATCATCCTGATACCAAAACCTGGCAGGGGCACAACAAAAAAAGAAAACTTCAGGCCAATATCCCTGATGAACATTAATGCAAAAATCCTCAAAAAAATACTAGCAAACTGAATCCAGCAGCATATCCAAAAGCTTATGCATCATCATCAAGTAGGCTTCATCTGCAGAATCCAAGGTTGGTTCAACACTCTTTTAAAAATTTGTTGCTTGTAGGTAAATAACAAAATCTCGCACGGTGTTTATCACCCAGTGGATACACATGTCCACCCCATAGGTCTTGTGCATGGCATAACTGTGGTGCATACCCTAATGTATTTTAAGTAATCAAAGTTTTCATACTGTTGGTTATAAATCCCCATTTTTTAAAACAGAAGTCTTCCATTTATTTGTAAGTGCCTTATCAACAATATATTCATCATCCAGAAGAATAAGAAATGCCCTGACACCTGGAAAGTTGTTTGCCAAGTGATTTCTGTGTAGGATTGCGAGTGAAAATTACCAGTACTTTGCCCATTCTTAGTTACTCCAGATAATTTTCAAATATTAATATTATCCATCTAGAAATCAATGTTCATGTGCTTAAAAATAAGACATTTTATATGTTGTGGCAAACATGTCCTGATGTGTGTGAGAGTAGGCGGTAGATGATGCTCCTCACCCACGGGTGGTCTGGAACTCATCAGATAATGGCAATCATCTGGGGACACACAGAAGCTGCACTGAGGAATTCATGTTTATAAGTAGATCATGTTCTACTTTATGTATAATGAGGTCTCTCTGTTTACAAGTTGCTAGAGGCTTCACTAAAATTAGGTTTCAGAGTCTTCATGGACAGATAACTCTTCGTAGACTCTTAGTGAAGTCTTTGTATGGAATATATTACACAAAGACTTCACTAAGAAAATAATTGTACTTTTTCTCAAAAAAAGTTTACCTCCATGAAACATGATAAAAAATGAACTCCTTTGAATATCCAAAAGCAGGGAGTTGAAATACTACATGAAAAGAAGAGAATGAGGAGAAGCAAAGAAAGGCCACACTCATTTTTGTGCTTTTTTCTCAGGAAAAATCAGATTTGAAAGAAGATGTGAGAAATTAAAACTAAAACCTCCTTATGTCACCTTGTGTGCCTCTATTTTCCGCCAGGCTTTGGCTGGCTCTTTCCACATCCCATGTGAGAGCAGCAAGGTTCACTGATTGCAGCCCGGGACACATCACCAATGTAAGAGGGCGTCTGGCATCTCTATTGCCTGAGATCCAGACCTGCTCTGTAGCCTCAGAGATGTGGGCATCCAGAAAAGGGGAGATTTGGGCCACGGTTTAATACAAAAGCTGTTTCTTCCTAGATTTTTTGGATCTTGCTTTCCCTGTTCGCTTACTGACAACTCTTTCTATGATCTTTCCCCTAAGAATTCCTTTCAGCTAAAAAGTGAGGTCTTTTTTCTTCACCAGTTAGTAATTATGAGATGAGTCTGGTACATATCAACCCAGGTCCTGGAGAAAAAGCCCACTGGGTCCAATCAGTTTAGCTCTGTTCTGATCCATGAGGACAGATGAGTATCCTGGGTGTTTGCAATCTTGGCCATAGAGGAAACCAACCCTTGTTAACATTGATAAATATTTTGAGCACTCAATTTTATGCCTGTAACCGAACTAGATTCTAGAGATAAAATGGGTTGTAAAAATGTGTAGGCTTGTAGGATTTAGAAGGGTGGGAGGTGGAGGAAGATATACATAAAACGATTTCACAAATGTATGGAAAAATACGACTTTTAAGTGCCATGAGCACATATAACAGAAAAACTTGTCGTCATCTAGAGATCTGGACAAGTTTCCTCAAGGATGTAATTATCTTAGAATTAACAATAAGAAGTGATGGGGAGGTATAGTTTGAAGTCAGGTAGCATGATGCCTCCAGCTCTGTTCTTTTGGCTTAGGATTGTCTTGGCAATGCGGACCCTTTTTTGGTTCCATATGAACTTTAAAGTAGTTTTTTCCAATTCTCTGGAGAAAGTCATTGGTAGCTTAATGGGGATGGCATTGAATCTATAAATTACCTTGGGCAGTATGGCCGTTTTCACAATATTGATTCTTCCTATCCATGAGCACGGAATGTTCTTCCATTTGTTTGTATCCTCTTTTATTTCATTGAGCAATGGTTTGTAATTCTCCTTGAAGAGGTCCTTTGGATCCCTTGTAAGTTGAATTCCTAGGTATTTTATTCTCTTTGAAGCAGTTGTAAATGGGAGTTCATTCATTATTTGGCTCTCTTTGTTATTGGTGTATAAGAATGCTTGTGATTTTTGCACATTGATTTTGTATCCTGAGACTTTGTTGAAGTTGCTTATCAGCTTAAGGAGATTTTGAGCTGAGACGATGGAGTTTTCCAAATAGACAATCATGTCATCCGCAAACAGGGACAATTTGACTTCCTCTTTTCCTAATTGAATACCCTTTATTTCTTTGTCTTGCCTAATTGCCCTGGCCAGAACTTCCAACACTGTATTGAATCAGAGTGGTGAGAGAGGGCATCCCTGTCTTGTGCCAATTTTTCAAGGGGAATGCTTCCAGTTTTTGCCCGTTCAGTATGGTATTGGCTGTGGGTTTGTCATAAATAGCTCTTATTATTTTGAGATACATTCCATCAATACCAAATTTATTGAGTTTTTAGTAGGAAGGGCTGTTGAATTTTGTCAAAGGCCTTTTCTGCATCTATTGAGATAATCATGTGGTTTTTGTCTTTGGTTCTGTTTATATGCTGGATTACATTTATTGGTTTGCGTATGTTGAACCACAAGGCTACAGTAATGAAAACAGCATAGTACTGGTACCAAAAGAGAGATATAGACCAATGGAACAGAACAGAGTCCTCAGAAATAATACCACACATCTATAACCATCTGATCTTTGACAAACCTGACAAAAACAAGAAATGGGGAAAGGATTCCCTATTTAATAAATGGTGCTGGAAAAACTGGCTAGCCCTAAGTAGAAAGCTGAAACTGGATCCCTTCCTTACACCTTATACAAAAATTAATTCAAGATGGATTAGAGACTTAAATGTTAGACCTAAAGCCATAAAGACCCTAGAAGAAAACCTAGGCAATACCATTGAGGACATAGGCATGGGCAAGGACTTCATGTCTAAAACACCAAAAGCAACGGCAACAAAAGCCAAAATTGACAAATGGGATCTAATTAAACTAAAGAACTTCTGCACAGCAAAAGAAACTACCATCAGATTGAACAGACAACCTATAGAATGGGAGAAATTTTTTGCAATGTACTCATCTGACAGAGGGCTGATATCCAAAACCTACAAAGAACTCAAACAAATTTATAAGAAAAAATCAACCCCATCAAAAAGTGGGCAAAGGATATGAACAGACACTTCTCAAAAGAAGACATTCATACAGCCAACAGACACATGAAAAAATGCTCATCATCACTGGCCATCAGAGAAAGGCAAATCAAAATCACAATGAGATACCATCTCACACCAGTTAGAATGGAGATCATTAAAAAGTCAGGAAACAACAGGTGCTGGAGAGGATGTGGAGAAATAGGAACGCTTTTACACTGTCGGTGGGACTGTAAACTAGTCCAACCATTGTGGAAGACAGTGTGGCGATTCCTCAAGGATCTAGAACTAGAAATGCCATTTGACCCAGCCATCCCAATACTGGGTATATACCCAAAGGATTATAAATCATGCTGCTATAAAGACATATGCACACATATGTTGATTGTGGCACTATTCACAATAGCAAAGACTTGGAACCAACCGAAATGTCCATCAATGACAGACTGGATTAAAAAAATGTGGCACATATACACCGTGGAATACTATGCAGCCATAAAAAATGATGAGTTCATGTCCTTTGTAGGGACATGGATGCAGCTGGAAACCATCATTCTCAGCAAACTATCGTAAGAACAGAAACCAAACACCGCATGTTCTCACTCATAGGTGGGAAATGAACAATGAGAACAGTTGGACACAGGAAGGGGAACATCACACACCAGGGCCTGTTGTGGGGTGGGGGAAGGGGGGAGGGAGGAGGGAGGAGGGATAGCATTAGGAGATATACCTAATGTAAATGATGAGTTAATGGGTGCAGCACACCAGCATGGCACATGTATACATATGTAACAAACCTGCACGTTGTGCACATGTACCCTAGAGCATAAAGTCTAATAAAAAAAAAAACAGAAGTGATGGACAGGAAGCCCGAGATCATTTGCATGTGCAAAGCCATCCACTACATCCTGCAAAAGAGTTGAGGGAACTGAGAAAAGCCACCTAAACAAAGACCCTAAGTGTACATAAAAGGTTTTTGATTTTGGTTAAATTTTAGGTAGCAATATTAGTGCAAAATTGCTTAAAGAAGTTGTGTACAGATGTTCGTTTTTGCCTTCAATGAATAGTTATTGAAAATGTTCTGCAAACTTTGTTCTCTACTGAGTACAAGAAATATAGAAATAAATGATGCATGACCTCTGCCTGTTCCCAAGCAGTTCAGTTCCCAACCTACTTACAATTATATTGTTGAATATCTGATGGTAAATGAGATGTGGGGAATGGATATAATTAATGTGGTGGAAGGTAAAGTCCTTGTTTAAAATATGTTGCTGTCTATTGAGTTGTTTGCCCTGCAAAATTGCTTAGCACCTCACAAAACATGAGGACTGATGTCGTTGCACAAGTCTGAAACTTTAGAATGCTGGGAAACAGGAAAGGAACTGATGGGATCCAAGTATTGAGGTTACTGAGGCTCTAGAAGAAGTGCCAGTAAAGTGACTAATTAGCAATCATTAAAGTGAGTGACACTGAAGAATCTAATTGGCAATCACTAAGAGAGGCAACCGTGAAAGGCACTATCTTCATCTCCAAAATGATCACAGACATGCACAGCAGCTCTGGAGCCTTCATCATGGAGAAGATAGGAGTTACACATGCAGCCCTACTTCATAACACTTAGATCATAGCTGTACATTTAGGAAGTTTGCTGAAAACTCAGGTCTTTTCAAGCCTTATGTGAGTTACCTAGCATTTATGAGGCTATCATGTCCCGTGAAGTTATAAACATAAGCAGAATTTGATATCCCATTGTGTTCCACTGGTCAAGTACTTTGATCACTGGAAATACCCTAAAGACAAATACTCTGCAAAAATGATTTCTCTGAGAGGCTTTCCAACTAAAAATAGATTACTGTGTCTATGAAGTAGAGTTTCTCTGCTGACTTTCCCTGCTTATGTTTTATATGTTCTTGGAGTTCTGATTCAAACAATAAATATTGCCTGCTGTTGTCCATAAAGGAGATGTTCTCAGGAACTTCATTGTACCCTTATGCTACCATGTAGAACTCTGTACAAATATCAGAATATCTTCTGGATTTTATTCCTGCTTATCTCTCTCTGCTTTGCATAATACCAAGTGTCCTATATTGCACTCAGAATGAGAGCTACCAAGGAATTGGGGACATGTATTCATACGGTCATTCATCCAACAATATGTGTTGGATGGCACTGGAAATCCAAAAATTGGTAGTAAAAAGCCCTGTTAAGGTCTTGTTTGTTCTTTACTTAAGCTGGAGGAGGGAGAAGAAAAAACAGAAGAAAGTCCCTCTCACTTCAGAGCATATACTCTTCCCCTGTCAAACTAGTTCTCCTTGTCAAGGCCTCATGGGGATTTCATAATATGAAAGAATAATTTCAGTTTCGGATATCTAATATGTTCTCATGATTGAAAATATGACCGTTCCCCAAAGTAATTTGCCAGAAAGTGTTTATAAAGCAAGAGAGTCACAAATGGACACAAAACTAGTTCAATTCCATATTGAATACAGAATATGCAGGAAAAATAGACAATTCACTTTTTTTTAGAATTACTGCAATATATTAGAATATTGGGCACACTTTTTAAATTTCAGTTACTATCCTACGGTTAACAAGCTATAGTGAATGATGACTTTCTCATTCTTTTCTGGCCTTCTATACTGTGCTATAGTGATCTGGTGGATAAAGAACAAGACTTTACATTTAGAAAATTTACATTTAATGCTGAGTTTTCCATTTACTTGCTGTTTAATGGTAAATAAAACATTTAATCTTCAAAATTGTGAAAATTATGATAATAATACCAATAGTACCTATTCCTTAGAATTTTTATGTGAATCTTACAAGAATTTATATATTTGCTTTAAAATAGTATTTTTATCTCTAAAGCTTTTTTAACTATTATATTTATGTAGCATTTATATTTAATGCTATTAATTTAAAATTTAATATATTAATTTGTATTTAATGAAGATTGCTGACCTTTTGCATACTAGTTTTAATGATATAGTAATGTCACAAGTGTAAGAGATTAAATATGAAATTCCAACTTGAAACTCTGATTCCTTTCTATGTAAATCTTATTCACATCTAATAAAAGTCAGTGGTTCAAAACTCTTAGAACCAAAATTGTACAGTTTAAGAAATTATTCCTATTCTAAGATTATCTGAAGTCTATTCTGTCTAGTGATTTCTTCCTCAAAAGGCCTACAGTTTTGTATGCAGGTTAAAAAATAAAAAATACTCTTTATAGATTTCTATGACATATAGAAATCAGATTTACTAAAACCAGATTTATTATAGATGGACATCTGATTATATGAAAACCAAATATACATTTCATTTTACCAAATCGAATGTGCTATCAATTTTAAGACTACAAAAGAGAAAAACACAATTAAAATGTGACAAGCCATTGACTTTGTTATACATCTAGATTTCAGATATAAGACATGAGGAATAAAGTTGTCTTTGAATCACGGAAATTTGGGACTTTGAATGAGATTTATATGCATTTTACCTAACTTAGCTTAAAGCATTCATTTTGCTGGTCATAAATGAACAGATGAATTAATATTGTATGACCAGCAAAATGAATGCTTTAAGCTAAGTTAGGTAAAATGCATATAAATCTCATTCAAAGTCCCAAATTTCCGTGATTCAAAGACAACTTTATTCCTCATGTCTTATATCTGAAATCTAGATGTATAACAAAGTCAATGGCTTGTCACATTTTAATTGTGTTTTCTTCCTGTGTGCAGGCATGATGCTAGATGAATAAAACAGACATAATCAGTGCATTATGTTTACATATGGGAGCTCACATGCTATTTGGGAGGTAGACGTCAATCAGATAATCCCACCAATAAACGTAAAACTGCAACACCCTTCTGGGAGGGCATTTAGACAGCTTACATTTGGCATGGAGTTGGGGAAGGCCTCTCTGGGAGAGTTACATGGGGCTGAGGCCAGGAGGATGACAGAGTGTTAATTGAGAAGGGGAAGAAGTGGCTTGTGATTTACATATTAAAATTTTTTATTCATAGTGCACATTGCCAGTATGGCTTGGGACCTGCTTTGGGACTGCATTTTCTCATATTCTTCTCCTTGACTGTCAAAGCCTCACAGTTTCCCTTCTGTGTTTGACCTCGATCCATTTCTCATTCTGAGCCAGGGCAAAATATATTTCTGTTTACCCAGGACAACTATTCCAGGCCACTTCCCATGCTATTGCTGAAAATTAATTTTATGGGCTATTTTTATTATATTGCTAAAAGCTCTGTTTATTTCTCATATGTTCTGCAGAATGTGCCTTTCTACATTTCTTAAAATAGCAGTTATTACAGTTTCTCCCTTTCTTCCCTTGTTTTTAATTCCAATGCTCACCAAATGATATCTGAGTTTTCTCCTATGCTGTTGATATGGAAGCATATTATAAATTGCTTTTCATTGAGGAGTAACATCCTCAACGAGGCCCCTAGTGTATTAGTCGAGGTTCTCTAGAGAAACATAACCAATAGGACGTGTGTGTGTGTGCATAGACAGAGAGAGACAGAAAGACTTGTTGTAAAGAATTGGCTCATGCCACTGTGAGGGCTGGTAAGTCCTCGATCTGCAGGGGAAGCAGAGGCAGGAGACCCAGGGAAGAGGTGATGCTGCAGCTCAAATCCAAAGGGCATCTGGAGGCAGAGCTCCTTCTTCTCGGGAGAGAAAAGTCTTTTCTCTTAAGGCTTTTGTCTGAATGGATGAGGCCCATTCGTATTATGGAGAGTGATCTGCTTTACCCAAGGTCCATGATTTAAATGTTAATCTCATGAAAAAATACTTTCACAGTGACATCTAGATAGGTGTTTGACCAACCATCTGGGTACCATGGCTTAGCCAAGCTGACACATAAACTTAACCATCACACTAAGATAATCAGTGTCATGCAAATGGCAGAATTAAGGATCAAAGTGTATTTTCCTCATGAGTTAAGTCAACTTCTTCTACTTCTGCTAAAGCTTATGATATTTCTATGCCTTGACCATGTAAAAACACTTAAAGACCACAGTATATTGGAGCAGAGGACTCCTCTCAAAAACTTCCTATCCTCTAGGGGCCCTTCAAATATCACCTTTTCCAAGAAGTGTTGCTTATGCTGTTAATTAGATGCACCCAGTTCACCCTTGAAGCCCTCATAACACTTCACACACTCCCCCCCCTTGGATTTTCACTTATCCTGCTTCACTGGGAGATTCCTGGGCAGAAGGCACCGTGTCTTTTCATCCTTTGTCCTCTGAGAGCAGTACCTTTCATCTAGTAGGTGCTTAATAGATAGTTTTAAACTAACTTACAAACTCAGCTATAAGAAGTCAAGTTCAGTACCTGTTTACATGCCTCAGAGAGTGGTAAAAAATTGATTTTAGTTTAAGTGCTTTTATAATAATAACTTATTTTTAGTAGTAAAGAAAATAACTTTTTTTTCATTTGAGTTTGAAAGGGCTATAGGAAAGAATTTTAGACTATTAAGTCACTTGAGATATATTATTGTGACAAGATGTATTGTTAGCAAACTGTTTCAAGGTAGTATGTCATTTATTAGGCATTTAAGGGATGGGCAGTTTTCAGTCTCAGGGAGATACTTCATGATATGGAATCTTTCAGCGTCATCATCTTGATCTCAATGACATTATGATAGAACTACTCTTGCATTGATTAAGCTCTTAGCAATCAATCCAGTGGTAATATGTTTGCCTAAGCAGTTTAAAAGTAATTAATAAGAGAGAAAATCTTCAGCCTCAAAAAGCCAGGGCTGCCTCAAAACCTCTTCAGATGGTCAAAAGGACTAACATATTCAAATCTTTATCTTGTTCAATAAAGTCCCGGGTTATTTCAGTATCAAACGATCAAAGTTTTTTCTTTCAACCCGGTTTGTTTTACTTTGGAATATTTTTAAAGATTATAGTGGGTTTCATAGAAGTATTATCCAAACGATATGAGAAAGCCTTCATCGGTATATTTTGTATAAATTAGAGATTCAGTAGAAATGCTATTTTTAGCAAATATTATGGCTTCATTGGAGCTTTAGACTTTATCTCATACAATCTCTCTCCCTGTTCTATAATGTTTCATTTTAGACTAGAATAAAAAATAAAACAGATCTTTAGTATAAACAGATTTAAATGTTCTATAGTAAGCTTGTCCAACCCACGGCCCGTGGGCTGTATGTATCCCAGGACAGATTTGAATGAGGCCCAACACAAATTTGTAAACTTTCTAAAACATTATGAGATTTTTGTGTGTTATTTTGTTTTTAAGTCATCAGCTGTCGTTAGTGTTAGTGTATTTTATGTGTGGTCCAAGACAATTCTTCTTCTTTTACTGTGGCTCAGGGAAGATTGGACACCCCTGTTAGAGACTTGAAACATCCAAGACATGTATGTAGCAATTTGGAATTTTACTGAAGCATCAATTTGAGTCAAAATATTGCAAGGCAGATATGCTAGAATTACTGAGATAATGAATGACTTAATAAATGAATAAGGCAGTGAGTAAGCTAATGGGTAACCTTCACCACCTGAAAGGCACTACTTGTTTTGCTATTAAAAGGGGTCTCTGAAGTCACTGCCAAGTTTCAAAATTCAGCTCCTCTGCTCCTTAGCTGTGTGCTCTTGGTGCATTTACTTGACCTCACTGGGCCTCAACTATGAAACGAGTTTAATATTAGCAGAAATGGTGCTTCAAAATGTTCGGTTTTAATCATTAAATTTGGCTTTAAAGCTTTTGTCTCCAAATCATGAGTGAGTGATTCCCTCTACTGATGAGTGTTTTAGGTTGTGTTTTGAAATTGGATCCTTTGAAACATATTTTTCCGTTTCCTTCATCAAGCCAGAAATTACTTAAATGACCCGTCTTCCTAGTGTCAATCTCATTCTTGGTATTGCAACCACTTTTCATGAAGGTAAAAATTGCAGAGAGAGAAACTGAATGGAAATAACTGGGTGTGACTTTCAAAAAAAGAAGCCATTTCTTCTACATTAATTTCCTCTTGAGTTCTTGAAACACAATCTACTTCAATTTTTAAAAAGTTACAGGCAAGTTTTTAATATATGTCTGTCATACATTACATGGGTCTCAAATATTGTTATACAATAGGCTAAAACTATAGGAGCATATTATCTTCCTTGAAAGTCTGGATATTAATTAGAGGTGCATGTAATTAGACAAAAGACATTAGCTCCTCCTCCCTACATGTTTTTTCCAAGAGCAAATCTCACTTAAAAATTCATCTAGTACTTTAATTGTTTAGAAATTAACTGTTTAACCATTCTAATTGCCAAAGGACAAAAGTCACAGTTACGAAGGTGGATACGTATCAGTTATGTGCCAGCAACAAGTATATCTATTTAAAAAGTTATTGTGGAGGAGTTAGAGGAGAATGAGAATCAGTCTTCTTTGACAGATATGTAAAAGAAATAAAAATATTTTAAAATATAGGAGATGAATATAATATTGGCATTTTTAACATGATTGTAAAAGTAAAACAAAGAGATACTGTGGAGCAAAATGATCATAAGAGGGTAATAGTTATGATGCCAGGAGTTTCAAAATTCCCAGAAGTCAGAGCCTGATAGCTCTCTTGAGGGCTTTGCACTGCCAATGCAGATGTTTCCAATATTCAGGAAAATCTTTGAAAAACTGGAGTGTCTGGGCAGGGAGAGAGGACAGCGGGATCAGAACATGCAGCAGCTGCCTCTCATCTGGTTTAATGGACTGACTTTAAGGGCATCTTCTAAGGAAGGTTGGTACTGACAGTGTAAGTCATTCCTTTGGCACTCTGCATTCATTTGAATTAAAAAGCAACTTTGATGTGAAGAATTTTTAATTCTCCTGGTTTGCCAGGTGCTCTGCATGATGAAACCCTGAAGATACTTTTGAACTGTTACTTTCATGGAAAGTCAGAAATTATTTTATTTTAGGATCTGGAACAAGCACATTTCTTTCTAAACATTCCACATATTTCTCAAATATGTATTTTTAACACAATACAACTCTATAATACATTATATAATAGTGACTTTTTATGTTGAAATGGCACAAATCTGAGGTTTTAGTGAAAATCAAAAAAGGCTGAGTTTAATTTTCCTAATTATACAAAAAAAAAAAACCAAATATAAGCATTTATCCATAACAGAGAGTAAGTACAGCATAGTGGTTTAAACACAGAATGGAAAACCAGACTTGCTTTGTTGAACTCTTTTAGGTGACACTGGGTAAGTTCTATGTCCCCTTTGTTTTTATTTTGACTTTCAGAAATATCTGTACTATGAAAATAGTTATTTCACCAACCTCATAGTGTTTTTGTGAATAGTAAATTAATACAAAGAACAATGTTATTTAAAAATATTCAACACCTAATATCAAACATTATTACCTATAGTCTCACACTGTTTTTTTTTTCTTGTTTGATATATTTTATTTATAAATTTTATTTTTTTGGTATTTTTGTTTTGAATCATTTTAAAATGTTAACTACCAAATTGCATAATTCGATTTTGCTGAATTCTCTAAGAAAAGGATAAGGTCCAACCAGAAATAAAAATTACATTTAGGAATCTCAACATTCATTTCAACAAGTATTTTGAGTTTTGCAAATACTCTGTGCACATCAAAAATGCACATTTCTTATGTGAGAAAATGAGTGTTGACTGCCAACTCCCTGAAGGATCATGATGAAGCAAAAATTGCACCAGAAAAGTTATGCAGCAAGAATGGCTTCATTTAAGGCTACTGCAATAAGAGAGAGAGAGACTAAACCCAACAGGAGCTCAACTCTGCTAAGACAAAGAGCCACAGAGTTTTAAGCACAGAAAGCAGGGAGCAGGATGGTAGGTTGTCTGAGTGTGCTAACTGACCTTCTCCAGAGGAAACATACACTTTCTGTGACAGGAGGCATTTATACTTTGAAGCAAGGTGCCTGCTGAAGTTAGGCTTCTACCCTCCTATAAGGACTGGAAGATAGTTCTATTTTCTTTGACAATTACCTTTCGAACGAATGGCTTGTAGGTCCTTGAGAAAGACATTCCTGAGTTGAAAACCTGGCAGCAGGTTGGAAGAAGACATACACCTTCAAGGGGCAGGAAAAAAAGTTACAAGTTTTCTAAAGCTTCCTGCCCTACATCAATCCTAAAATAAATGCTCTTAAAAATTATTTTTAAAACAGAAAAGAGTCCAGGAATCAAGAAACTTGTCTAAAGTTTCGTCACATGGAGGAGATATGAAGGTCATCTTGAGCAACTACCAAGAGTAACCTATTGATCAAGCAAAGTTCAGTTTATTGCTTCCAGTAAGGAAGATCACAAGAAGATGACTGTCAGTAAATTTCAGAAAGGAGAGCCTAGGAATGGGTATTTGTGGGCTTTCTGAGGTCTGGACTCAAGTTATTTAAGATAAATCTTTCCCTATAGGGACCTTAGTAGGATTGGCCCAAGTTCCTGATTTTGTGATTTAGGATTAGCGGACTCGTAGAGGTGAGGGTCTTGAAGCAAATATTGATAAATAAACATTTGTTCTATAAAAGAGCAATTTGCTGAGAGGAGTGCTGTCTGAGCAGTCTGTTGGTTTGGGGAAAGCTCCTGCAGCAAACCATGAAGTTATTTACTGGCTTACAGCTTTATCTTCCTGAGCAAATATTTGTGAAACAGGTAGTAAAGTCAGGTTGATGCAGAAGACCCTAATTCTTGGTCCTGGGAATTAAACTATGGGACTCCTTGAGGTCTTAGTTTACAGTATGTTATTGAAAGTTCAAGTGTACATATTTTTGTTTTTCAGAAATTGAAATAGAAGACAAATATGGCTTTTATTTCACTAGACTTCTTATCAACTCAGTTTCCCTGACTGCAAATGCCATTAGTGAGAGTTTCAAGCATTGCATGAAAATATTTTTTAAGGTCATATTAATATGACTAGTATTCTAAAAAAATTATTGTCCATTTTAATTCTCTAGTTACTTTCCTGAATTGTTTATTGACTTACAAATTAATTGATCCCTGAGCTTCTAAATACCTCTTGGCTCATTAGAAGAACACTTGTATTAATTGACCCAGCAGAGGGTCTCTGTGGTTGTCTCTGCTGCCAGAGAATTTCTACTAGGTGAGTCCATTAAGGATTCCCATATAAATCTATAATCACCACCTAATGATACTGAATGCAAAAATTCGCAGCTCCACATGTTGCAAGTGAGGGGTATTTATAAACAGAACTATTAAAATTGTCAAAAAGTATCTGAACTTTATTCACTCCTCTAAGAAAGATTATGCTGTTTTGGATGGTTTGATACTGTTCAGATATCGAAATAATAGAGTTCTTACTCTTAGAATGAAAAACTTGCTTACAATATATTAAAATAATTAGATTAATAATACAACTGTTTTAAAGGCAGGATTATATACATTTGCAGCCAAAATAGCTCTTAATCTAATTTAATTTTATTTTACATTACACATGAGAAAAAAAATATGCTCAGATGGTTAAGGATATAGTCAGACATTTGGTAAGGGAAATCAGAAATTCTAAACCTTTGTATCATAACTCTTTATAGCACATTGCATGCTAGTTTGGAATATTTTATTTTATAATCACCGCCTTTGATGAGTGGATTTGATGAGACAGGTTATTTGTGTGCATGAGACATCAAATTAGACTTAAGAAGTCGGCTGCCTGCAAGGGCAGGACACTCTTTGTAATCCAAAGGTGCTGTCCTCAAAAGGAACTGCATGAATTCTAAAATACTATACTTTTCAAATGTCTATTTTTTCAAGATCTAAATCTGTCACCCAAGTACTGATACATTTTTCAAAAGAATATAGATGTCTACATACCTTAAATCTCTTCTTCTCAATGTGCCCAGACCAACTCAGTTGGGGAGACCCTAACCCAGCAGTGCTAGAGGAATTAAAGACACACACACACAGAAATATAGAGGTGTGGAGTTACGGGAAATCAGGGGTCTCACAGCCTTCAGAGCTGAGAGGCTCGAACAGAGCTTTACCCCTGTATTTATTAACAGGAAGCCAGTAATAAACATTGTTTCTATAGATTATAGATTATATAGATTATAGATTAACTAAAAGTATTCCTTATGGGAAACAAAGGGATGGGCCAAAATAAAGGGATGGGTTTGCATGTACTTAAGGCACAGATCCCTCATGCTATTGTTTGTGGTTTAAGAACGCCTCTAAGCGGTTTTCCCACCCTGGGTGGGCCAGGTGTTCTTGCCCTCATTCTGGTAAACCCACAACATTCCAGCCTGGGAGCCATGGCCATCACGAACATGTCACAGTGCTGCAGAGATTTTCTTTATGGCCAGTTTTGGGGCCAGTTTATGGCCAGATTTTGGGGGGCCCATTCCCAACATCAGTGAAACTATCTTCAGAAGCATTATGTCCAGTGATTTATAGGATTTGGGATTGCTTTTTTCACATTCTTTTTTTACTGTTTATAACTCTTCTGGGTCAATAGAAGAAAAAGAGAGGGAAATGGTAGTTGAGCAGCAGTGGATGAAGGCTTTAGGTATGTGTGTCTCTGTCTTTGGTTTCCTACGTAGTATTGGTTGAACAACTCTCAATAAATAGTTTATATGAGGAAATAATCTTTATTGATTTAATTGTGTTCATCTTATTGACTAAAAGAGACAAGAATTCCCTGAGAATTTCTTTAGTAGCTTCTACCATAAAATTAGGCTGTAATTATGCTTAGTTTTTTTAGTTCATTCCTTGGCTCTTTGAGTATCTTTAAATCATTGATTTGAAATGTAAATTCTTATTACCCCAAGAAATCTCCAACTTGGTTAAGAACTTGAAAACACTGGGTACTTCATCACTTTATAGTAATTAACATCCTCCCTCATTTAATTCATTTAATACATTTCTCCCTCAAATAATCCAGTACATTTTTGTTCATCATTAGTTGTAGTAAGCAAAACAAGTATCAATCTGAGTAAGCTCAGACTTGGCAGCAATTTCTGGACAAAGGACGTCTAAGTTCAGCTGATTTCAAGAGTAGCAGGGCAGGCACTAGAAACTAACATAAGCCTTCAAAGTACAGTTTCTGTATGATAGTATAAAATAGAGTAATGTTCTGTCTTGTGTTTGGACCCTATCAAAAGTATTTTGTTCAGTACCTGGCTGTATGACTACAAAATGCCATATGCAGAATTGAAGAGTGCTTTCAACACGTGTTCAATGAATGATGGCTGAGTTCAAATATAATGTTCAGATGACAAACCTTCAAATGATGGGGCCTGTAGTGTTGTTTCCCTTTCACATTTCAGCTCTTCCGGCCTCTTTTCTCAAATGTGAGTACCCCTCTTGGTTCTCTAATGAGAACCTCTTGTTCTATTTTCCTGGGTGGTAGCTAGCAAGTTTAGATATTGTACCCTGCTGGCCACTTGACACTTAGCAGATGATGTGCTCTGATTTGTGTTTCAGGAAAATGTGACAACCTCATTAAATAAACCAGAAAGCTTTCAAACTGGTATGAAATTAGAGACCCTGAAAGAAGGAAAGCATATGATCAATATTTGCCTAATAACTTCTTAGAGAATATGTCTTATACTTGTGAGTATACAAAAGAACACAGGCACAGACATTATACACTTCATTTCAAAAACGTCTACCTTCTGTTACCGAAAATCTTCCATGGTAGGATCTGTCTCTACCCATATACATACTTACATAGTGCCTCCCATCCCTATTAAATCTCTGTTCCCGACTGTGTGCTATGAAAAATCTCAAGGCTACAGATGCATTGACTGAATAACACAATAAACACCTACATTTAACATTCTGCTACATTTTCTCTCTCTCTGTATGTATGTATATTTTTTCTAATCCATTTTAAAGTATGTTGAAGACATTACTACATTTCTCAAATAATCTAGCATATTTTTGTTAAGTATTAGTTCTAGTAAACAGTACAGGTATCAATATGAGAAAGATCAGAACTTGGCAGCAATTTGTGGACAAATGACATAGAAATCCAGTTGATTCCAAGAGTAATGTGGGGCAGGCGCTAAAATCTAACACAATTAAAAGTACAGTTTCTGGATGATAGTGTGAAATATAGTTAACTTTCTGTCTTGTGTTTGGACCACACCAGAAGTATTTTGTTTAGTATTTTTATGTAACATTCCAGTTGCACCCTTGAAAAGGGAAATTTAGTCCTTGTTCCATTGACAATGTTAGGGATTTGAATTAGTATAATAACTTATATATGCCTGTTGTTATCCTGTACTGTCCCTTAATTTCAGAAAAAAATATTTTGTTCAGTTCTGAATGTTCGTATTGAGAAAAGTAGTCAATAGAGTGTGCCCAAAGGAGCAACACTTGAGAAGAAGGGGGTAGAAATTGTCTCTCATAAAGGGTAGGGATGGAGCTGCAATGGTCCCAGTGGACTAGTGTGGGGAGACCATGTCTTTATCCCTTATTCCTAACACTCCTTGTTCATATACAGGGAAAAACACATACAAGGCACAGGAAGCAGGTGCAGGGACAGTGTAGGGCCCTGCTGTCATCACTGGAGCCAACAGCCAATGAAACCAGATGGCTGGGAGAAGTCACACTTTTTTTTCCCCTTGGATATGGGGAGAGTGAGAAGAACTATTTGGGTAGAATTTGGTATGTAATTCAGTACAAACCATTGGGGGAGGGAGCAGTGCAGAAGGGTGTCTGCTGAATGGAGTTAAAATGAAGACCATGAGAATCTAAATCTGAGATGGTCTACTTCTGTGATTCTGCTACTTTCTTTTGGACTCTCTTTTCCGTAACCAAATTGTTGTTTCAGTGGTCCTTCCCTCTACCTTCTCTTAGGCAGTGCCATGGTATTGTATGAGACATATATCCTGTTTTCTTGTTGTTTCTTGGTTGTTTCTGAGAAACAACCACCATTTGTTGAAATTATATTACAATATAAATGGATCTTGGGTGACTTAGAGAGTAATTAAAATGCTGACCTTGTGTTTTATTTTAATTTTGGTGGAGAATGCGGAGAACTCTTGTCATACATGAAATACAGTCAGTGTGAGACTTCTCAGGAGCTTACTGGAATTAACATTCCTGTATTCTAAGTCAACAAAGCAAACACATGAATTTGTTATCAAGTTCCAGGTGTGTCCAAAACCCCAATGTTAGAGATGATGAGTAAAATGGTTCTTACCCGCCGGCCGCGGTGGCGTGAGCAGCACTTTGGGAGGCCGAGGCAGGCGGATCACGAGGTCAGGAGATCGAGACCATCCTGGCTAACACGGTGAAACCCCATCTGTACTAAAAATACAAAAAATTAGCCCGACGTTGTGGCAGGTGCCTGTAGTCCCAGCTACTCGGGAGGCTGAGGCAGGAGAATGGCGTGAACCCGGGAGGTGGAGCTTGCAGTGAGCCGAGATCAGGCCACTGCACTTCCAGCCTGGGGGACAGAGCGAGACTCCGTCTCTAAATAAATAAATAAATAAATAAATAAATAAATAAATAAATAAATGGTTCTTACCTTCCAGGAGCCTGGCGCTGAAGAAAGTAGACCTACGCTTATGAAAAATATCAGTTAGTGTAAAAACAGAAAAGCCTGTGGTACACGAGGGAAGCAAATAATGAATACTCTGGTATTCCAGAGGGAGAATCTATACAAGGTGAAAGTGAAAACAAAAGAAAGCTTCATAGAGGATGCTGTGTGTGAACTGATCCTTGAGGAAAGTATGCTCATTCAAGAGGAGAGAACGGATGAAGGCGTTTCAGGAGAAGTGGGAAAGTGAGCAGTGTTTGGGAATAGAAAAGACAAATTTCAGGTTGCAAAGGAAAAAAGCAGCAAAAGAGGAGCATGCTTCTGTTTCCCCCCAGTGTTAGTCAGGGTTCTCTAGAGGGACAGGACTAATAGGATAGATGTATATACCAAAGGGAGTTTATTAAGGAGTATTGACCCACATGATCACAAGGTGAAATCCCACAATAGGCCTGTGCAAGCTGAGGAGCCAGGAAGCCAGTTCGAGTCCCAAAACCTCAAAAGTCAGGAAGTGTAGTGTAGCCTTGAGACTGTGGTCAATGGCGCGAGAGCCCCTGGCAAACCACAGGTGTAGGTCCAAGAGTCCAATAGCTGAGTAACTTGAAGGCCAATGTTCAAGGGCAGGAAGCATCCAGCATGGGAGAAGGATGGAGGCCAGAACACTTAGCCAGTCTAGTCTTTCCGTGTTCCTCTGCCTGCTTTTATCCTAGCCACACTGGCAGCTGATTCGATGGTACCCACCCTCAACCCAGGTTGAGGGTGGGTCGGCCTCTCCCAGTCCTCGGACATAAATGTTAATCTCCTTTGGTGACACACCCAGGAACAATACTTCACATCCTTCAATCCAATCAAGTTGATACTCACTATTAACCATCACAGCCCCAGTGTTATCTGAAGTTTGTTTGTTTTGAGAGGGAGTCTTGCTCTGTGGCCCATGCTGGAGTGCAATGGCACGATCTCGGCTCACTACAATCTCCACAATCTCCACCTCCCAAGTTCAAGCGATTCTCCTGCCTCAACCTACTGGGATTACCACTACTCCCGGCTGATTTTTGTATTTTTAGTAGAGACGGGCTTTCACATGTTAGTCAGGCTGGTCTCGAACTCCTGACCAGTGATCCACCGGCCTCAGCCTCCCAAAGTGCTGAGATTACAGGTGTGAGCCAATGCCCGGCTCTATCTGAAGTATTTATGATTACTTTCGAGCCTGTATTTTAGCACTAGATGGATCACAAAACAAGTACCGTTGGTAAGTTCACAGCGATATACAGAATAGATTAATACATTTTTTTCTTGACTACTATCTTAATAATTGGAGAGACAAAAACGGATTCCTCTTTTTTCTTCTCTGCCATTTTCAAAGAAACTAATACGTTGGGATGAGCTGTCATAAATGCATAAATGACTTAAATAATTCTAAGTGCCACAGGGATACCCCATTTTTAAAGAAGGGTGCTTGTGTTATATTTTCATTTTATCCCCTACTCCTCTATGGATGAAGATATCTAATTCTTCAGATAGCAAAACAGAAACATTTCTTCCCAAATGGCACATTGATTAGATACCTTATTTTTGAGGTTTCTATAGTGGATACAAAAAATCAAAATAAGACATCAATGAAGCCAACATAAATTATAAATAATTTCCTTAGTAATTAAAAGTCATACTGGAAACTTGCATAATATCCATGCTCTGGCACTTTCTAAATAAGCCCCCAATATTAGAGTATGTACAGCTGAAACTGTGCTGTAATTGCCTCCTGACCAGCTGCCCCTGCCTGCCCTTCACCTCATTTCACCATCCCCTGACCGACTGCAAACCCCATCCCTCCCGTCTTTTGCACCTCCTTCTGCCCTAGACAGTTCTAAAATTACATGACCAAAATGCTCTTTGTTATATGTATGTGTGTCTTATTTTTTAATGAAATATGGTAGATAAATTAGCATTTTAGAAGGAATATAATCCACATTTTTAAAAATTGCCAATTTGATGATCACAATGAAACTTGTGTCCTACATGGTAATTTGGTTATAGCAATAAATGGTGTCATGCACACACACATGCCATAAGTTATACAGTCTAGAGATGCATGGATTTCTCTTTCAGCCTCTCCAGTAGAATGGCCAGCGTTATCAATGTGTTTGGATAAGAGTGACTTCATATCAAAATATCATAATATACCATGCTGCAAATAGTTCTTGAAGAACATTTTCCAGCTGTGGGAATGATTTTTTCTTAATCATAAACCAGCTTTTGCCTTCATTTTCAACCTGTAAAAGCAAACTAGATTGATTGCCAGCCAAAACTTGCACAATATGAAAGCATGTAAAATTTGTGAAGGTCACCCATTAAATTATTAACAATAGTAGTTATTAACAATCTTTATTATACTTTTGTGTGTATACATAAGTATACATGTGTATGTGTATTATAATAATATGATTATATATAATCATTTTCTGACTTCAAAACATTTCATGGGTACCCCCCCATATCAGTTCAAACAGAATTATGTTAATATTTTTAAATTATGTTAATAGTTTTTCATGTCTTCATCATATATCGTGGGATGCATATAAAACAATTCATTTAAACATTGGCCATTAAGGGGCACATTGGTTTTTCCAGCTCCGTCAGTTTTACAAATAATGTTCCAACAAACATTTGTGTACATGTACATATGTGCATTTGTGTGAATGTTTCTGAAGGACAGCTTTCTAGAAGTGAAACGTTGACCTCAGTTAACCTTTGACTTTATTCATAGTGGATCAAAAGTGAGCAATGCAAAGAAAACCTCCTGACGTCCCTGGATTTACAGCGTATCATATGAACAAATGTGTCTGACTGTCCGTAGCCAAGTAGACTTTTGCTCTACTATCTGCAAGCATAAATGAGACGTACGTTCTGCCTGAAAGATAAAAGAATGTTCAACCATGAACTTTTGAGGATAGGTCTCCTAAAGCATTGAATGTTTGGAACCTTTCTATGTTACCTAACTAAGGTGTCAAATAAGGAAGGAAGTAAATTTAAAATGAATAGTTTAAGAACAATCATATGCAAATAAAGAAAGTTAGGGATCGTTAGACCTTTCCAGACAAGATTTTATTATTCTAGCATTTTTAAAATTATTTTTTGACAATTACTGTGAGATTCAATTATCAATATTGATTTATTCCCTAAGAGGTTGTCATAAACTTCTCTTGATTAAAAAGATACACAGTTGACTTGTCATATTTACAGGTTCTGCATCCACAGATTCAGCCAACTACAGATGGAAAATATTAAAACATAAAAACTTAAAAACATACAGTGTGTCAGCTATTTACATAATATTTGCGTTGTATTTGGTATTAAAAGTAATCCAGAGATGATTTAAAGTGTACAGGAGGATGTGCCTAGATTGTGTGCAAATACAACACTATTTTATGTAAGGTAGTTGAGGATCCACAGATGTTGGTACCAAGGGAGGCTCTGGAATCAACCCCTATGGACACATAGGGCCAAGTGTACTTTACAACCACATAGTGGACACTTCCATTTTTTTTTTCTGCTGTCATAATTGGGCATATAAAAATCATCTCTTATCTATAACTGTTAAATAAGACGAGGCATCATCTATAAGAAGAATCATGTATGAGAAGGATCATCTGGAAATGATAACATCTTTGATCTCTCTCTCAAAGGTCATATTTAAAGACTTTATATGTAGCTTAGGTTGAAAAATAATAAATGTGCTCTAAAACAGAATACCTTGTTGAATAGGAGAAATTTATGACACCTTTTTTATGACTGTGATTTTTAAATATAGAGTAGAATTTTAAAACTGAGTATAAAAATAGAGAGTAGAATTATAAAGCTCATTTTAGAAAACTGAGTATTATCTGTAAAAGTAAAACCTCGGGGACCTTGGAAGATATTAAGGTTCCTATTTTATGGCAAAAAATTTATTGAGAAAGTTTTCTCAAAATTCAGCAAGACACACCAACTATAGTCATGCTGTTGTATCTTTATTAGATAATCATAAAATATATTCATTTTAATAGGTAATTGTGCCTGTGTTACTGTGTGTACTTTGACTCCATACCATGCAAACACACCTATAAAATAATTATCTTCTTTAAATACTAGGATTTTCTCTCTTCTTTGTTGACAAAGTGTTTTTTTTCCATACTCCCAATCTTAAAATTACCCATCATTATGACTTTGTTTGCATGTTCGATTCCCCTCTTACTCTTCCAGAAGTTCAGTTATTCATTAAAACATTTGATGGTGTTTGTTACATAATAATTTTAATCAGAAACTATGTATATTGTATCTGGAGCTTTAAAAATATGTCTGATCAGCTATACTGTTGAAAATAGAAATCGATTTACTTATTTTTTTTTTTGTAGTCTCATACTTTTTATAATGGCTAGTTTTAAAAAGGGGGAACATGCACACAATTGAAGTGGATCAACCCCTCTTAACCAGTTGTGGCTATAAAGATTGACAGCAGTGCGTGGTCAGCCTTCCTTTCATTCTTCCACATACACAGGTGAGCGTTGCTGTCTCTTTTTCCTCCAGCTTTCAAGGTCTATGAGAGTGGAAAAATGGTCATGTATACATCTTTTTATCTGTTAATGTTTGCTGAATGGAATCAAACTTTTTGGCATAGTGGCCTCCATTTTCCCTTAGGTAATGACACGTAAATTTTAATGAGTTAGGGTTGAATTAAATCAAACCAATAACTGCTACAGTTTTTTTCTGTGAATTGTAAAATACATCAGAAATTTGTTTGTTATTTGTGATAAACAAGTACCTTTCCCTGGCAGAAAAACAGAGGCACAGAACCGGCCTCTGACTGTTTCTGCCAGACAGTTGTTGATTTTAATACTTCTTGAATATTGATTGCTAAATCATATAAGAATTTTACTGATGGTTTAAAGTATTTGACTTTTCAATGTTTTTATTTGCCTATCATATGGCTATTTCCCCTACTAAATGCAATATTAACAAAATAAATTTCTTAATTGCTACTTTATTTTTATTAATCATAAAACATTAGGAGAAGGTAATGAAATTTTTATTATGGATTTAAGTAGCTTGATTTTACAGCAACACTCAAGAAGAGCAAGTGGGATTGAATATGCTGCTATCCCTTTGGGGGGAGACTATGAAAATTTTAATATATTACAGAAATGGAAGAAAGTGGACTAGTAGAAGTTATTCTGGGGAACAGTTTTTTTAACCATGAAATTAAGGTTAATTCAAATTAAGGTAAAATGTTTTTAACGTTAGTCTCTTAGTAATGAACGTATATATCTATTTTAGGTGCCAAAATTGGACAGATTTTAATTTGATATTTATCATTTCTATTTGTAATAGAAATGTCATCAGGATTCAGTTACTTCTATTTCAATGAAATTATGTAATCTGCTCTGAAAATTCAAAGGCTACCAACATATATTAAAATATCTATCAAGAATTCATATATGCATTTAAAGAATATATTGAATTAACAGATGAAAAAAAATCCTTAGAAAAAGTGGTCAAATATTTCAAGTTAAGTTGGTGGGGAAGTAAAATCTCTAAGAAATTACTATGCATCATTGTCAGTTAAGTGCAGTGTAAAATGGACATACATCAATGAAAAAGCCGGAATAAAGTTGATAGAGAAATTTGAAAGAAGCAAGAAGCAGATTTCCACACCCATACCCCAGTTGCACATTGACCATGTCCCAAAATAGGGAGGAAAACCGAGACAACACCCTGAAAGAAAACAAAACCAGAAACAGCACTTTACAAGAAATTCTCCAGGATCTTATAATACAAAGACATTTTCTACAGGTCAGATGTCCTTTCCAGATTAGCCTAATTTCTTTTTCTTATTTCAAGAAATGTGCTTCTGAATAATCAAATAAACTCTCTCAATCTCTGCTTCTGCCTGAAGTTGAATGGATGAAACAACTAAAAATCTGAAGATTTTATAAGATTTCCATATGCTCTAGGCCACAGGGATGAGGCATTTGTTGGCCTATCTGGAAGCAGGCACAGCCTTGACTCATTTGCTCCAGAGTCTTTTTCTGAGATGCTTGGCAGACATTCTCCCCAGATTAGTCACTCCTGAGACCTGCATTTGAGTGGATCTTCCATTTCCTGAAACCCTGATTTCCACCTCAACCATTCTTGCCCTTATTACCTTATCCATGTCATTATTGAACTTGCTCCCTGCAATAGACTTTGCATGTATGTGGCCCTCCAAAATTCCTATCTTGAAATCCAATCACTGATATGCAATATTATTAAGTGGTGAGGACTTTTGAGAGGTGACTGGGTCATTGATATGGTTTGGTGGTGTCCCACCCAAATCTCATCTTGAATTGTAACGCCCACAATCTCCACATGTCGTGGGAGGGACCTGGTGGGAGGCGATTGAATTATGGGGGCAGCCCTTTTCCTGCACTGTTCTCATGATAGTGAATGAGTCTCATGAGATCTGATGGTTTTAAAAAGGGAAATTTCCCTGCACAAGCTCTTCTCTTGTCTGCTGCCATGTGAGACATGCCTTTCACCTTCTGCCATGATTGTGAGACCTCCCCAGCCACATGGAACTATAAGTCCGATAAACTACCTTCTTTTGTAAATTTCCCAGTCTCACTTATGTCTTTATCAACAGTGTGAAAACAGACTAATACAGTCATGAAGGTGCAGCCCTTATGAATGGGAACTGTGCCCCTATTAAAACAGGCTTCAGGAAACTTGCTTACCCATTTCACCATTTGAGGACACAACTAAAAGATGCCATCTATGAGGAACAGGCTCTCACCAGATACAAAATCTGCTGGAACCTTAATTTTTGACTTCCCAGATTTCAGAATTGTGAGCAAGACATTTCTGTTGTTTATAAATGACCTAGTGTTAGGTATTCTGTTATGACAGCCTCACCAGACAAAGACACTCCCCAGTGCTCCGTCTCATCAACTGTCGTAGCATCATTGCCAATGTGGAATAGGATTCCATTCCAAGTTCTGGTTGGTGAAAATGAGGCTCATTACATAAGGAATGCATTAGCTCATTGGATATACCAGTGAAGACAGCAGTCTGATAGATCTCCTCCGAACTACTTTGCTCATCAGAATCTTGTGTGATAGAGGTTTTCCCAGAGCACAGAGACCCAGGCAGGTGCTAAGATATGTAAAACAAGTGCTTAAATTAGGAGGGTAAAGAAAGAGTTAAAAAAATGTATAAACTTTAAGATTTATAAAGAAGCCTAGGCAAAAAAAAAAAAAAACAGAGACATATATATAAAATTATGCAATTTGATTCATAGTATATATTAAAAACATGAAAATATTTAATAAACCAAAAAGTGAGATATTTAATAAACCAAGGGGCCACATGGCATTTCCTGTTATATTAAAAAAATCTAAATAGAAAGCTTGTGTGACCGTACCAAAGTTTCACATAATTTTAATAGAAGCTAGAAATAATTAAAAAATCATGAAGCAGACTTGTTGATTTTTTTATGCCATAATTAAACATATAAATGTTAAAAGTAAAGTTTATATACCAAAATGTAAAGTTAATAAAAAATACAAAGTGTGACCTGTAGGATCAATCAATAGTGAAAAAAAAATGAATAAATAAAGCCTATCTAATAATGACTACAGAAGAGAGATCAGATTAGATAATACTTGTATTATTTTATTTACTTGAAATTTCTTCAAGTTGTATACATTAAATATATACTGCTTTTTGTATGTTGAGCATACCTCAACAAAATGGTCTAAAAATCCGTATTGCGTCTGGGTGTGGGTGGCTCACGCCTGTAATTCCAGCACTTTGGGAGGCCGAGGCGGGCAGATCACCTGAGGTGCAGGAGTTCGAGACCATCCTGACCAACATGGAGAAAACCCATCTCTACTAAAAATACAAAATTAGATGGGCATGACAGTGCAAGCCTGTAATCCCAGCTACTTGGGAGACTGAGGCAGGAGAATCACTTGAACCGAGGAGGCCGAGGTTGCAGTGAGTCGAGATCATGCCATTGCACTCCAGCCTGGGCAACAAGAGCAAAACTCCATCTCAAAAAAAAAAGAGAAAAAAAAAAAAGAAAAACAAAATTGTGTTGCATTTATTTAAACAATGGCATGATTTCTGAAAACACAAAAATTCCAAATAAAAGTCATACAATAATTGAGAGTTCACAATCTAATACATTCTTCCAGCTCCCTAGTTTTAACACTTCAGTTCGACTTTGGTGCTGCCCCCTTCTGCAATCCATACCATCTATTCCACACTTAAATATTTCTCATTTAAATTTCCTTCATCTTCATGTGTATTAATAGTAACAGCAAACTTCTATTGAGTATTTGTTGCATATCACTGTACTATGACATTTTTTAAAAATGTAAGTTGGTAAATAAAAGCATTTCTGTTTTACATATGAGAAAAATAGACATTTCACAGAACTTCGATAAGTTGCCTACGGTAACATAGCTTGGGAAATGGTAGAGCTGGAAATCTCACCCACCTGCCTGGTTGTGAGCATGAGTTTTGGGGTCAGGCCGGTGGATTGGAACGTGGAAAGACATTCTTATTCTTCTACAACTAATTGTACATTTTCTGTTCCAAAATGTATAGCCCTTCACTTATAGCTCTTTTCTTACAATGATCTATTACTGAAACGATTTGTTTACACATCATTTTTTCAAAACTAGATTACAAACTTCCCAAGGGCAAGAAACTGAGCCTTCCATATCATCATATCAAGCAATAAGCACAGTTTCTGGTTTGATGTAAGGCATTAACAACTGTGTCTGCTTTTTTGGAATGCCTTTTCCTCTTTTTCCTTGCTAGTGGAAATCTGATTCATACATCTTCTGTTCTCTACTGAATACTCTTTAATCTATGGAAACTGTCTGCTTTCCACAACACCTGTCCTCATTTTTGAACCTCTGTAACATTGCTTTTGCCATATATCATAAGTATCTTATCCTCAAATACATAATATTATAATACCTGTACATCTGTTTTATCTTTCACTCTCATGCTTCTCAGTTTAGAGGCTTCTTAGAGGCAAAAACTAAATGAAACAGCAACAAGACTTTCTCTTACTCAGTATACCTATATTGCCTACGTAGTAAATTTCAAAATTTGATATGCATGCTTTTTTTTTTTTGGTCCAGCAACATCCTTTCCTTCCTCTCTATTCTGTACCCTCTCCCAGATATTTGCAATTTCCTCAACAGATTACATAGAATAATGCCCCGTGGGCCCATAGAATTGTGAAGAAACAGAAACCTTGGAGTCTAACAGACATAGCTTGGAACCTTGAATCCATTTCTTCAATCTATGTGTGATTCTTGTTAGATTAACCCTAACCATAAACCTAATTATTAGTAAAATAGAGATAGATAATTCCTTTGTCGAAAAAAAAACCACTTAGGAATATTAAATAAAATAATTTATATAAAATCACAAAGTACTGTATCTGGTATTAGTAGATATTCGGAGATGAAAGTACTGTTCTTTTCCTCTTCAAGATTCAGACCATACATCTTTGGACATCTTCCCTCAATCCACCAGAACCATCTCTGCTTTTGTGTCTCTGCCCATCCTGTGCACATCCATGTGTGTCCGGATAGCCCAAGACCACCCTTGGGCTCCATGATTTCCTAGAAGGACTCACAGGACTTGGAAAAGCTATATGCTGATGATTACGGTTTACAACAGTTAAAACATACAGATTAAAATCAGCAAAGGGAAAAGGTGCTTGGGGCAAGCCCAGGAGAAACCAGGTGCAAGCTTCCAGTTACCATCTTGCAGTGAAATTCTATAGACAGCACCTGATTCTCTCAGCAGTGCAGTGAGATAACACCCACAGAGTGTAGCTGCCAAGGAAGCTCACCCAAGCCTTCGTGTCTAGGATTTCACTGGGAACCACTTGAGTAGGCATAGTGCTCTTCCCATAGGGCAGAGTATTCCAGTGACTGAGAGGGCATGTCCCAGGAGCCAGGCAGGGGCCAGTCTTCATGGAACAGACCTTTCTTTTGAATGTGCAGGGCTTGGGCAGCCTGGGCCTGCTGAGTTGACCCTTCACCACCTGCCATGTGTAATTACATCCATTTCACATACCCATTTCTTTGATCTTCCTCACTACTTATTTCATATTCAATCTATCTTTGTTGAATGGTTGTATAAATAAATGCATTTTTGAAACTTGTGATATAATCTAACATTTCTTCAAATATATGTAATATGCATTATATATTAGTTGATAATTAGGTTATTTCATTAATTCAGAGACAAGTTTTTTTTTTCTTTCGTTTTAGAGAACCAAGCAAAATATGAATTTTGTATTTGCTCGAACTTCAGATTTTGTATTTGCATTTCTTTGGAATATCAGAGAGTTTTTTGAAGGTTGCTGGTGATATATAGTTACTGTAGGACACACAAAAAATTGATCTTTAACTTGGAGTACACAAAATGGCAGAATTCACACATTTATGGGTAAATAGAGAAAACTTTCCTTAGTAGGGTTCAGCCTTCCAGGAAATACTTGGAAGATGAGGGTCAAAACCAGTGTTTGAAAAGCCAAGGAAAATATGTAATGGGTAAATAAGGGACTGCCTCAAGATAAGAATGTGAATTATCTACTGCCTTTTTAACTCAGTCTTTGAGATGATTGAGAAAGGCTGGGAGCTGAGACCAGGGCAAAACCTGGGACAAACGCCAGTGTCTGTTTTCTCAGTTCAATTTAGAATTCCATTGGCTCTTTTTGCCTGGAGAAATATGAGTTGAGAGAAAAGGAAAATCACACTAAAAAATCCACAGTGACTTTGTATTATTAATATGCACAATTTAGTGTATACTATACCATATACAATTACAATATCTGTAAACTTCTAGACCTACAATATATGCCACCTTGCAGAAGACAGCACTATTTGAAAATCTGTGTTGAGATTTGCTGGCATAATTCAAAAAAATGTTTTGAAAACTTGAAAATATTTTTGACCTAATTGAAAACAAAATATGCATGTAAGAAAAGAATATGATTTTTCATTCTACATCATGGTAGTAGGGAGAGTTTCAAGAATTTAGATATAGAGTTTTGGAAGTTTGATACAGAGGAAAAGGAATGTTTCTCATAGCATTTTCTTAACACTCATTTTCTGCAAATGGAAAATGTGTCTAATATTCTTCTCAATTGTTTAGTTCATAAATGACATTGGATGTGAATATTTATGCAAATCAGCACGATTTCACTCATTTAATTCATGTTAATAAGTAGTTTTGATTAATACAAGGATATTTCTAAATCATATTTAATTATTTTTTTTCTACCAAGGAAAAGACAATAGTAAAAAAAAAATGGACAAGATCTCATTTTAAAAGAAGAGATACAAATTATTTATCCTTTTATAATTGTTAATGATAAATTTGAGGCCTTGGGTTTAATCCATAGCTTGGGTCTTTATTCTTCAGGATTTTGTTTTGTGGGTTCTTTTAACAAAATAATTCTCTAAATTTTGGTCTTTTAGAAGGACAATTAAAATCAAGGATGAATACTCTGATTTTTACTCTATATTTTAAAGGTGGCTTTAGGTCCCACAGTGAAGTATTAAAGGGTGTCTCCTCATGTACAAATGGATTTATTTTCCAAAAATATGATGTTAAAGACAATCTTAATGTCCTTTATTCACCTCTAATACCCATCATTAGATTACATTGCCGTTAGTCAGAGATGTTCTTACATTTAAAGGCAAAATTTGATATAGTCTGCAATAATCCTTAGAAGAAATATATTTTAAGAATAATTTTGTTTTGATAAATATGAATTGAGAGAAAAGCAAAATCATTAAAAATATATAGTGACCTTGTATTATCAATATGGACAATTTAGTGTATATCATACTATATACAATTACAATATCTGTAAATTTCTAGACCTATAATATGCACCACCTTGCAGAAGACAGCACTAGGTCAAAATCTATGTTGAGATTTGCTGGGTGCAAAACATATCTATGCTTCACTTAACCACAGAATCCTGTGTACCTTTTGCAAAATTGAATTTGATGCCCAGAAACATCTTTTATAGAACAAAAGGCTTAGAAAGAAGTCAGCACATTGGGACTGAGCACACCTACTCCTAGCACAGAATAATACTTGGAATGTCAGTTGTTAGTTCATAATGTTGGAGGAAGGTGCCAAGTCTCAGAATTTTTGAGATATGTGTTAAATTAGAAAAATAATTGGATGTCATGTAAAGAGTCGATAATCCTGGTTGCCGAGCTCCCATCTGCAGGACCTCCGTGGGTCGTCTTGTTTGAGGATCACACAGCTGTACTGCTTGGGGACAGATGTGGAGGCTGTGAATCTCTTGAGGTGTCTGGGCTTCTTGCTTTTTAATTTATCATCTTGTCACCCTCCTACTCCCGCCTCTTTGGGGTTGAGATGAAAGAAGTGAGATATAAAGAAATACTCATTGCACTTTTTAATTGAACATTTGGTTTGGTTCCAAAATACAAGACTTCAGTTCACACGCACAGAAAGAATGTCAGAAATATGGCAAGAAGGGCCAGGCGAGGTGGCTCATGCCTGTAATCCTAGCACTTTGGAAGGCCGAGGATGGCGGATCCCTTGAACCCAGGAGTTTGTGACCAGTCTGGGCAACATAGTAAAACCCCGTCTCTACAAAGAATACAAAAATTAACTGGGTGTGGTGGCACGCGCAGATGGTCCCAGCTACTCGGGAAGCTGAGGTGGGAGGATCGCTTGAGCCTGGGAGGTAGAGGCTGCAGTGAGTGGAGATCACACCACTGCACTCCAGCCTGGGAGACAGAGCAAGACCATGACTCTAAAAAATAAAAAATATGAAACATGACAAGAATGGCTTAGATAGGATTTTCTTACAGAGGGCTTTTATTCACTTTTGCTCCAGGAGACATAAGCTCTGCTTTAGGGCCCATGTGGCTTTTCTGTCTTGAAGTCTTGGAATGCAAATATTTCTTGAACTCTGTCAGAGAAAATATGTGCAATGTACTATAAAAATACTGCAGGACAATATTATTGTGGTCTCTGATGAAAAAATATTTTTCTCATGTTTTTATGCAGTAAGACTTAGCAGTCTTTGGCTCTATTGTGTCTTCTAAGGCTGAGAAAGGCTTTTTTATTGTATGCTAACAAAACAGGCCTTTTGTGTATATATTTATATGTTTCACCTTAAAAGCTTTTATCAGTTTACAATTTGCTGGCTCTAGGGTGCAAAGTGAAGACACCTCTTTTAAAAATAACACACTTAATTTCCTTTTGCATATCTTCTTTGGTGAGGTGTCTGTTCTGATCTTTGAAAACCCCATTTTTATTGGGTTCTTTGTTTTCTTTTCCTGGGTTTTATGAGTTCTTTGTATATTTTGGATCTGGATACCAGCCCTTTATAAGAAAGATATATTTTCAAACAGTTTCTTTTTGTCTGTGGCTTGTCTTCTTGTTCTTTTAATGGTCTTCACAGAGCAGAAGGTTTTAATTTTAATGATGTGCAGCTTACCTTTAAAAAAAAAAAATTCCTGAATTGTGTTTTTGGAGTATGTAAAAAGCCATCACCAAACTCAAGGTCATTAATTATAACACATGTACCACACTAAGGCAAGATATTACTAATGGGGATGGGGCACGAAGGTGTGTATAGAAACACTGCACTTTCTGCTCAGTTTTCTGAAAACCAAGCACTGATCCAAAAAACAGTATTAATAAATAAAAATAATTTACTGAGCCAACAAAACAATTAAATAATATCTCTTTACATTAAAATACCGCTTTTGTCATACGCCCAAAATTACTCCCAGACTTGCTATTGTCTCCATATATATGTTTCTGCATTGTTGGTATACTCTTTAGAAATGTTTAAGAGTGAGTAAATCAAAGCAGCTCTTCTTGGTGATTTTCCCAGTGGTGTTGAAGTCCAAGGGCTTGTTAAATGTTGTGTGTCTTCCTGTTTAACTTCACCTTGTGCCTGCCTTCTTCTTTCTGGTTTCCCATCACTCCCTGAGGACCCGCTGCACTTGGATGTACCCAGGTGTGTACTTCCTGCACGTGAGAAATACTTGCCTCCTTCCCATGGCCATTACTGGGCATCCCTGTGTTGCCAACGACAGTGGTTGTGCTGTCAGGCAGCCCCTGTCTCTGCGCCTTGGCACACACTGTTCCTCCTGTGTGGGGTCCCTGTTCTCATTGCTATTTTTAGCACTCTTGCTAAGAGGTAACCCATTATCTCTGCCAGAGCATTCCTAGTTCCCTCTCTGAATAAAGTGTCCTTTAGGTCTCCTGTCAAAGCGGTTCTAAAATGCTTCTTATGCCAAATATGAGGGCTGGTCACTTAGGTGTCTATTTTTTTTTTCTTCAATGCTGTTTTTTTCTGACATAGAATATACTGTTCCTTTATTTTCAAATACTGCATGCAGCAGGAAATTAGCATTAAGGAGATGTTTTTTGGAAGAGAGAACAAATGAATAAATGAAGAATGTTTTCCTGTGTATTGTTTCCTTCTCACTGCTTTGGGTTTTGAGGGCAGTGGGAAAACAAGGGGATAGAGTATGAGAGATTAAGATCAGGCTGTGGAGTGTTTGTCAGTTAATCAATGTGGTCTAAACCACTTTAAAAAAAGAATTAGCAACATAGAAATTAATACAAAAGGTGGAAGCAACAGCTCTGTTTGCACTGGGAAATGTCTTTTAAGACCAACTTTTGTGTAGTTGCACAAGTGGAAAAATAAACGTGAACAGAGATTGCCAAAAATAAATAAATGGAACAGGGAAGCTTCCTTGGAAAGTGTTTGTTTATTGGGCTTGAGTCACCAAAACAAATGTCTCAACATTGGTTTTCAAAATTATCTGAGATTTTAATTTCCATGTGTTGTCTTCAATTGGCCATTTAGCCTTCATCAATAAATAGCAGTGGGTTCACAAAACATATATATTCTTTGATTTATCTTAGCCTGTGAAGATATAGCTACCAGTTTAGCAAATGACACCTTAAGCATCACCTGAAAACTCTGAATGATAAGGTTGTATTGTAGTAAATGTCCTAAGTCAGGGAATAGAATGCCTTCCTGCTTCTTCTGTGCTTGCTACCCTTTCTTGGGTTTCTGCACTGTTTGTAGATACACATTCACTTAACCAATTATCTCATGAATCGGATTGAGGCCAATATTACCTATGAATGTCGGCAAATATTAAGTAATGTTCTTTCATAGTTTCCTGATTTTTGCAACCAGGACCAGTGACAATTTGGTACCGCTCTGGATCATCCATGGTTAAAGGGTAATCATAAATAAGTCATCTCACCATTGTGGGCTTCGGATTTCTCACCAGTAAACAGAGGTACTTAGATCAAATGCCTCAAAATTCCCTCCCAATACTAGTCTCCGGATATATCTAATGTGTCGTTGTCTCCTGACAATGGTGTTACCATTTGTGATTTAAAGTTTTACTTTCAATTATACCATAAAGTTTTCGAAAATAAAGTTCTTCAGTGTTAAGGCAGCATTTATTCGTCTTGAATGGAAAAGCTAAGTAAGAAACACCCTTTCCAATGATTTTATCTAAACCTCAGAATTTTTTCTCCATGTTACCAGTGTTCTAACTGTGGCCTTATATTCTCACATCAACAGATGCCATATGAATGTCATCATTTAAAGTTCATGAGCTAAATAAAAACAAGGTAATTTATACAACTTCTTGAAGGTGGTAGATAACTTGTCTAATCCCTCTTTTTATGGGAACTGTGGGTGAAGATTCACCTCTATCAATTCTCACCTCTTAAGGAGACACTACCGTTTCCTAGAGTTTATGGTAATTTCAAATATGTTTTTAAAAATGTAAATATCAGAATAAGCTTACCATGTGCCAGCATGTTTCCTAGCATTGAAGTCTAGGAAGTGTTCTCTGCAATTTATTTTTCTAAAATAAAACTGATAAGAAATTTCAAGCTATAACGGGAGGTCAAAGTGTTCGCAACACATTAGATACCATCCCTGAAAATGAAACTGCTGTGAAACCACAAAGAGTGGGGAAGTTTTCCCCATTAGTATACTAAGTAGTATAACCTGACACAAAGCCAGTAAACACAGCTTAGAATACCTAAGTATTTCATTAAGCTAACATTGGCCAACTGGAGAGTTTCATTGAGATATGATATAATTTATTTAGCTGATTCCTACTGGTCCCTAGCAATGACTTCTTAAGTTGTCACACAGGCAACGATTCAAATAAGAAATAAATTTTGAAAAATTAATGATAAATGTCATGGGTCACATAAATCTGGGTAGCATTGTGCTCTGAAAGTTTGCCATTGCTTTTAGTTTCACACCTTGTAATTTCACAGAAAGAAAAATAAGTTGTGTTCTAGCTCTGAATTAAACAGACACTCTAGTGTCAGGTGAGAGAAAGGCTGAATTTGTCAAATTCCCACTCAGGCTGCCTTCTACCGTCTGAGATGAACTTTCTAGTGAAAAAAGCTCCTCTATCCCAGTATCCTACCTTTCAATAAGGCTTCAGTCAAAAAGAGAGCAATAAAAAAAAATTTCATACAATCTTGCAGTTATTCTTCTGGGTATGTACACAAATGGGTTGAAAACTTTTGCCCACAAGAAAACCTGTAAACAAATGTTTATAGCAACTTTATTCATAATTACCCAAGCCATTAAACAAGCCAAATACCTTTCAATGAGTAAACTGTGGCACATCCTAGCAATGAACTCTTATTCAGCACTAAAAAAAAAAAGTTATCAAGCTATGAAAAGACACAGGGGAAGCTTGAGTGCATATTGCAAAGTTAAAGAAGACAATCTGAAAGCTATGTCTGATTCCAACTATATGATATTCTGGGAAAGGCAAATCTATGGAGACAAAGGGATCAGTGCTTGCCAGAGGTTAGTGGGGAGAGGAGGATAAACAGGTGGAGAACAGGGGATATTTATGGCAGTGAAACTACTCTGTATGATGCTATAATGGTGGGTTCATGTCATTAAATATTTGTCAAAACCCATATAATGTACACCATCAAGAGTGAACAATAATGTAAACTATGAACTCTGGGTAATGGTGATGTCTCAATGCAGGTTCATCAGTTGTAACCAACAGATCGCTCTGGTGTGGGATGTTCATAGCAGATAGAGGCAGGGTGGTTGTATGTGGGTGTGGTCACAGGATATATGGGAACTCTATACTTTCCACTGAATGTTGCTGTGAACCTAAACTTGCTGTAAAAATATTTTTTTTAAAAAAGGTGAAAGTTTTTCTTAAACATAGAATTGTTGAGATGTCTGATATTAGTTATGATTATTGTGTTGGTCTGTTTTCTCACTGCTATAAAGAAAACCACCAGAGGCTCAGTAATTTATAAAGAAAACAGGTTTAATTCACCCCCAGTTCTGCATGGCTTGGGAGGCCTCAGAAAACTTGCAATCATAGTGGATAGGGAAGCAGGTACCATCTTATATGGCAGCAGGTGAGAGAGTATATGTGAGTAAAGGGTGAAGAGCTTCTTATCAAATCATCAGGTCTCATAAGAACTCACTCACTATCATGAAAATAGCATGGAGGAAATTGCCCCCATGATACAGTCACTCCACTCTCTTGACACATGGGGATTAATGGTTGAGATGAAGTGTGGGTGGGGACACAAAGTCAAACCATATCAACTCTTCAGAAACATTATCATTTTCATACTTAAAGATTTAACTCTTAGCAAACAATAGTAACAGCAACAACAGTAGTAATGAAAAGAGTCTATAGAGCCCAGTTAAATAGCCGAAATGGCTGACAATCCTAGCAGAGAACTCTAGGATGAGTCATAGAGACCATGTTCTATCCAGAAGGGTGCTATGCAGCTGGTTTCAGGTAGAAACAAAAAAGAGGCTCAATATTTCTGGGTTTACAAAGTTTCCAAGAGAAGCGTGAAAACCTCTCAATTTTAAAACCGTGTCTCACTGTTAAGAAAAACCCTACAGGCCAAAACATATACATCTGTGATATGGTTAGACTTTGTGTCTCCACCCAAATATCATCTTGCATTGTAATCCCTATAATCCCCACGTGTCAAGGGAGAGAGCAAGTGGAGATAACTGAATCATGGGGATGGTTTCCCCCATGCTGTTCTCATGATAGTGAGTTCAAACCAGATCTGGTGGTTTTATAAGGGACTCTTCCCCACTTTGATGGGCAAGTCTCCTTCTTGCCACCTAGTGAAGAAGGTGCCTTGCTTTCCCTTTGTCTTCTGCCATAATTGTAATTTTCCTGAGGCCTCCCCAGACATGCTGAACTGTGAGTCAATTAAACCTCTTTCTTTTATAAATTACCCAATTTGGGGCAGTTCTTTATAGTAATATGAAAATGGACTAATTTGGTAAATAGGTACCAGGAGTGGGGTGCTACTATAAAGATACCTGAAAATGTGGAACTGTGTAAAAGGCAGGCCCTGGAATAGTTGGAGAGCTCAGAAGAAAACAGGAAAATGTGGGGAAGTTTGGAACTTTCTAGAGACTTGTTGAATGGCTTCAACCAAAAAGCTGACAGCAAAATGGACAATGAATTTCAGGCTGAGGTGGTCTCAGATGGAGGTAAGGAACTTGTTAGGAACTGGAATAAAGGTGACTCTTGCTATGCTATAGCAAGGAAACTGGTGGTGTTTTGTCCCTCCTCTAGAGATCTGAGGAAATTTGAACTTGAGAAACATTATTTAGGATATCTTGTAAAAGAAATTCGTAAGCAGCAAAGCATTCAAGAGTTGACTTGGGTGCTCTTAAAAGCATTAAGTTTTATGCATTCACAAAGAGAGGGTTTGGAGTGTCAACTTATGTTTAACAGGGAAGCAGAACACAAAATTTTGGTAAATTTGCAGCCTGATGGTGTGGCAGAAAAGAAAAACTTATTTCCTGAGGAGAAATTCAAGCTGGCTGCAGAAATTTGCATAAGTAACAGAGAGCCAAATGTTAATCACCAAGACAATGGGGAAAATGTCTCCAGGGCATGTCAGAAGTCTTCATGGTAGCCTCTTCCATCATAGGCCTGGAGGTCTAGGAAGAAAAAATGGTTCTGTGGGCCAGGCCTAGGGGCCCCGTGCTGTGTGCATCCCAGGGACTTGATGCCCTGTGTCCTAGGTGATCCAGCTGTGGCTAAAAGGGACCAAGATACAACTCAGGCCATGGCTTCAGAGGTTGTAAACTTCATACCTTGATGGCTTCCATGTGGTGTTAGTCTTGTGGGTGTGCAGAAGACAATAATTGAGGTTTGGGAACATCTGCCTAGATTTCTGAGGATATAGGGAAATGCTTGGATGTCCAGGCAGAGATGTATTAAAGGGGCAGAGCCCTCATGGAGAAGCTCTGTTATGGAAGTAAAGAAGGGATATGGGGGGTTGTAGTTCCCACACAGAGTCCCCGCTGGGGACCTAGTAGAACTGTGAGAAGAGGGCCACCATGCTGCAGACCCTAGAATGGTAGATTTACTGACAGCTTGGACTGTGTGCCTGGAAAAGCCACAGACCCTCAATGCTAGCCATGAAAGCGGCCAGGAGGGGGTTGTACCATTCAAAGCCAAAGGGGTGGAGCTGCCCAAGATTGTGGCAGCCCACCTCTTGCATCAGCATGACCTGGATATGAGACCTGGAGTCAAAGGAGATTATTTTGGAGCTTTAAGATTTAATTACTGCCCTATTGGATTTCAGACTTGCATGGGGTCTGTTAGCTTCTTTGCTTTGGCCAATGTCTCTCATTTGGAATGGGTGTATTTATCTAAGGCCTGTACCCCCACTGTATCTAGGAAGTAACTAACTTGCTTTTAATTTTACAGGCTCATAGGCAGAAGGCTCATGGTCTCAGATGAGACTTTAAAGTTGAACTTTTGGATTAATGCTAGAATGAATTAAGATTTTGGAGGACAGTTGGGAAGGCATGATTGGTTTTGAAATGTGAAAGGTGGGAGGGGATTTGGGAGGGGCCAGGGGTGTAATTATATGGTTAGACTTTGTGTCTGTGCCCAAGTCTCATCTTGAATTGTAATCCCCATGATCCCCACATGTCTAGGTAGAGACTAGGTGGAAGTAATTTAATCATGGAAGTGGTTACCTTCATGCTGTTCTCATGATAGTGAGTTCTCATGAGATCTGATGGTTTTATAAGGTGATTTTGCCCATTCACTTGGCCCTTCTCCTTCCTGCCACCTTGTGAAGAAGGTGCCTTGCTTTCTTTTCACCTTCCACCATGATTGTAAGTTTCCTGAGGCTTCCCCAGTCATGCCAAACTGTGAGTTAATTAAACCTCTTCCTTTATAAGTTACCTAGTCTTGGGCATTCTTTATAGCATACGAAAATGGACTAATAACACATGTAAGACCATGTGCCTATGGATCACCAGGGTTTTACATTTTAGACTAAGATATGGGCAGGAGGAAGAGATTGCTGAGGCATCCTGGGCTAAGCACAAAGAGCTGAGCCAGGGAACACCCACCAATAAAAGTGGAAGGAGGGAGCAGAGGAGGAAGAAGCGTCAGTGAGGTCAAAGAAATACACTGTATGAATAGGCACATGATAGGAAGGACAGAGAGCTGATATGGATAGATGGATAAGAGAGGGAGAGAAAAAAAATCAGTATGAAACCAGGGACACCAGTAAGGGAGGTACTGCAGATGGGGTAAATTCCTTTGGGAAACACATACCCTATTTCTGGGATTTGCATCTCCACAATAAGAAAGAAGAGAATCCACTAGGTTTGGCCAGTAACATTACTGTTGACCTTAGATGGTCTGGTCTTAGTAGAGCAGAGGTATCATAGATGTCATTTAGAGAGGAGGGATAGACAAAAAGGTTGCAAAATTGGATAGAGTGATGGCAATGTGTTAAGAAGTTTGAGAGTTAAAGAAACTGAGCTGAAAAGTGAACAGAAGCATAATGTTTTTCTGGGAAAGGGAAATCTGTTCGAGTGTACAGCAGAAGTGAGAGAACCAGTGAAGAGGAAAGAGAATAAAAATGCTGATGGGAAAGAAAGGGGCTGAAATACCTGGAGCATGTATTCAGATGTGCTGCTCATCCCAGCTATCTTTAACATTGCACTGTCCCTGTTATTTCATAAGCTTGTATAGCTAACACTCTTTATCCACACACTCATGACTCTATAATGGCTGTTTGTTCTGAGAACTGTAACCCACAAATGACCAGGACACAATGTTTTATTATAAGGGTTTAAATCCGTCTAATTTAGCACACGTGCTTCAAAAGAAGATGAAATAAGTAGGAGGGGGAATCAGGAAAATCTGACTGCTTCACAGCCATGCCAGATGATCCTCTCACCACGCTGAAGTCTCCACAGTTACGAATCTTACTGGCGGGTCTTTCTGGCATCTGCCTCCTGGCGTGGGGAGAAGCAAACATTTCCGCTTGTGGCCGCGCTGGCAGAATCTCACCATCCCTGGTTTCCTGCCACAGAGCTCTGACCCGGCTTTTGCTGGACACGTGAGGTCGGCTCAGTGGAGCACAGTCATCCTAATTGCCTCCCTTTGGGTTTTTATTTCATCTGCAGGGCGGCTGGTTTCAGAAGGTTCACATCCTTTGTATAAGCAAAATAATGTGAAATCCAGTGTTATTTCCTGTGCTGTGACTCACACCCCATCTGGCAAAATCAGAGATGGAAACATCATCTCCAGGGCACAAAGTATTTAAAATTTAACTCGTCATTTGAGGTTTTCACAGCCAATTCAAAGCCTATATTTTCCATTAGTTAAATATTTAGTATTGGCAACATGAATTTGGATTCTTTCGTCTTCTTGCAAATTATCTGTTTATAACTATTAGTGTTGTCTAATGAGGTTGGCAATAATTAGGGCTCCTCTCCAACGCCCAGCCCCACTTCATTTCTCCATTTTAAACCAGTTCCGACCACAGACGCTGGGGATTCACCCATGGCATCCCCAAGAAGCCTTGCACATTGCAGCCTTTCTCGCCCTCTCTTCCCCTCTCCCTGCATCAAAAACTCTTCTGTCTCCTAAGCGTTGCCACACTCGGAAGTACTCCAGGAAGCAGCCTAAACCTAATGCTTCCCTTTTTACATTTTACTCCTGCGCTTCATCCTCCTGCAGTTGGTTTTCTTGAATCCCATTGCAAAAACAGCTCTATTCACATCTCAGCCTTCACATTCACCAGATCTTCCAAAGGCTTGAAATGCCTTGTCTTTTCAGTCATGACCACTCCCTCCCATGCTGGCCACAAGAGCCACCTTCTCCCCCAGGGCCCCAGTCCCCATAGCTCTGTGATGGGCACGTTATTGTTTTCCCACATTCTGCTTGATGACTCCTTTTCTATCTTTCTCAATTCCTCCCTTTTGTTTTCCCTAGTCCTTCAAATATGGGTGTTCTTAGTCTAGCTTCCAGCCACTCTTCGCCTGTGTTTTCATCTGTCTCTTAGGCCAGCCCTTAGCCCTGTCTTCTACACAAAGCACTAACTGGAAGGAGTCACCGAGCTTGGCTTCCAGAGGGGACAGATGATAGAAGGCCTGCCATGATTTATGTCATCATTTAATCTCTTGGCCTTATATATATATCACCCATGTATCCACCCCCACATCTTCCTGTACAAATTCTTTGAAGAAAATTGCTGATGCCAACACTGGCCAGAGTACCCTAGCAAGTGAGAGTGTGTTCGTGGAGACAGCCGCCTCTGCCTAGTTGCTAGCTGTGGAATTCTAGTTATGGTACACAGCTCTGTGTGACTCTGTTTCCTTAACTGTAAATTTGGAATGTTGATAAGATCTACTTCAGGTTATTGCGCCAATCAAATTATGTACTATATTTAAAGGACCGAGAATAGCCTCCAACACATAATAAGTGCCATGTGAAAATTGGCTATTATTATTAAATGCAACTTTGCTGCCTAGCCTACATTTCTAGACCAATTTCTCTTCTGAACTCCAAGGCCAGATTGATGTCTTGACCTCCAGGTTCCCCAAGATCTTCACAATAGATTCAAAATAAAATTTCTCTTTACCGACTTCTACAAATCTGCTTGTGCATTATCTTCCTAGACTTCTTTTTATAAAGGCATTGTTATATTTTACCAGACTTCCTGCTTGAAACTCCTCACTTTTATTCTTTTTAATCTCTTTTGTCCTCCAAATACACCCTTTGCAATTCTACCTCTTCCTTTTTCATCCATTTCTTTCTTTATGTTTCCATTGTCAATAATCTAGGTCAGTCATCCTTCCTACTTTTGATTTTCAGGAAGTCTCTCAACCAGTTCTTCTTGTTCCAGTTTCACACTCCACCCGAGACATCCCCTGGGTCTTGTGCATTGCACCTGTGTGATGTTCTTTTTTTATTTTTAATTTATTATTATTTTTTGAGACAGAGTCTCACCCTGTTGCCCAGGCTGGAGCGCAATAGTGTGATCTCAGCTCACTGCAACCTCTGCCTCCCAGGTTCAAATGATCCTGCCTCCTCATCCTGTGTAGCTGGGATTACAGGTGCCTGCCAGCATGCCTGGCTGATTTTTGTATTTTTAGTTGAGACGGGGTTTCACCAGGTTGGCCAGGCTGGTCTCGAACTCCTGACCTCGTGATCCACCTGCCTCGGCCCCCGAAGCGCTAGGATTACAGGAGTGAGCCACTGCACCTGGCAGTCGTGTGATGTTCTGACAGCACAGCTCTGCTCTGCTGGAGAGTTGTGTGGCATTTGGCAGAGGGAGAACTGCCAGCAAAAGTCCCATCAGCTCCTCTCACATTAGCTTGAGAAAAGTGGTACCTACATGAACCGTAAGGAAGGATATGATAATATTCTGTGCCCTTGGGACTCGAATTTGTACATCCTATTGTGCCACTTTCAGACGCTTTCAAAGGCAATTCCAAGGCTACTTCTATATACAAATATGGGTCCATGGTGTAGCACTAAATGGCTTGTCACCTAAAACAGCTCCTTGGAGACAGTAGTTGCTCATTGTATGTTTCTTAAGTGAGTGAATGATCAGTAATGCATAAAAATACATGACGAAAATGTGAATGTTTGTGACATGAATCTGGACATGACCCCTCCTGGATGTTATCCTTCCCAAAACTTCCGTGTACATATTATATAAATATTCTACTTCTTCACTTGCAGAGACAAGACCAACTCTATGCTAAAGTACAGTGATGTGGTCCAAGGTGCCAGCATGTCAAAAGTCATGTCTCCTACTTCTATGAGACTAAAATTCCTAATACTGGGATTTCTCCTTAGGTTAAGGTATTGGAAACAGATGGCCATTGCTAAAAATTCAAATTATATCTTTAATATATCTGCATGATTTATTTTTCTGGTTAAATTAGCTCCAGTTGTCACACAGTGGATGGGCACAGGTGGACAGAAACGTGGCCTGATACAGACCCTCAGCCAGGAATCAAAGGTATGAGCCAGTGATGTGGAACGTGGGGCCAAGACACATGCTGAATGTAGAACTCAAGAAAAAGCAGAAAGCCTGACTGAGAGGCAGGGGTTCAGGCTAATGAACACACTATATAAGAGAGGGAAGGAGCAGATTTAAGTCTACAGAAACGGTCAGAATGTAGGCACAAGGCAGAGAGGTCAAAGTTACCCTGGATTTGAAAGAGCAGGCATCAATTCCTCAGAACCAAGAACTAGAGAAGAAGACTTTTAAATGTTTCTGACATCAGCAGGACTCTACAAGTACCTCCAAAGATAGAGACCAGCCAAAGCCAAATGCAGAGAGCCCACAGTGATTTCCCCACTGGTAAATCATTGGCAGGTTCTGATGATGCAGGCTCCGTGGCTGCTTGGAAGAATGCAATGACTCTGAGCTTTGATGCTGGATGTCTGGTGTCAGGTGCAGGAGAGTAGAATTGACTGCAGCTGCTGCCACGGAATTGAGCCGGACAGAAGATACAGTGTAGATCCTGTTCCTTGGATCAGTGATCCATTGCCACTTCCTTCTACTTTCTGCGTCTGCTTCCTCACTCTGAAATGGGAATAATAATGACAGTCCCCTGAAAGAGCTGTAAAAAAGGAATAAAGAAGCTAAAATGTAAAGAGCTCAGAATGGTGCTTAGCATACTGGTAAAGCTCAGTCGAAGCTAGCTCCCAGGATTCCCATATGTTATGCAGAAACCTGCGGGTTTCCAGCAGATTCTATCACCCAGTAAAAGAAATGAGCATCTTGTGGTGACTGGACTCAGAGTGATAGGTTTTGCTGAAGAAAGGGGAGATGGAATTAAGAGTGACAACACCTGTAGGTGGCCTGGACTTTGAGGTGAGCCCTGCACGGGCTGATAAAATCAGCCAGATTATTGAGCAATCTTGCTGAGATAAATACAAATAAAGAAAAAGAAGGAGGAGGAGAAGAAAGAAGAAGGGAGAAGGGAAAAGAACAAGAGAAGGAGGAGGAGGAGGAGGAGGAGGAGGCTAAGGAGAAGAGGAAGGAGTAAGGAGCTGCTGGTCCCTCTGACTTTAACCAGCTTAGCAAACTAGGAAGAGGGAATAGACAGCATTCTTGCTCCCAGCGAGGGCTGAACACACACTTTCAAATGAAAATCCCAATACAGCACTTCATTTGTTCATCAGACAAATATTTACTTGACATCTACAATTTGTCAAGTACTCTGCTAGGTGCTAAGCATAGGATGGTGAGAGAAAGACCACTGTTTTTATTCTCAAGGAGTCAAACATATCTCTATTGGCTTAATATTCATGTGATTGTTTCAGACATGCCAGAGTTTTTAATGCATTGATGCTTCAGCACAAATGATTTACTCTGCAATTATTTAGCAGTGCTCTATTTTTTTCTTATATAGGACATAAATAAGATTGTAGAACAATGTGGAAGATGAGAATTTTGACATCAATCCTGTGTATCCTCTCAGATTTCTTTATATCAAAGGGCGAATGAGCAAAAACTAAGAAGCAGAAAGTGTGAGGAGTCATCACTATAAATACTATGTAAATTTTGAGAAAACAATACCATTTTCAGAAAATTAACCTTAAAAATAAGCAATATCACAAAAGTAATCTATACTGCCATGAAATTTAATAATGTAGAATAATAATGGTGGATAAAAAGATGATACATAGTATATGAAATTCTAGAAAGCAATGAGTACAGTATCATAAAGGGTGTAATTCCACTTTAGTAAAAATGCGTGTGTGTGTGCGTGAATTTAAGTATGGCATTACTTAAGTTACTAGTAGAGATTTCAGATGTGTTTTTGTTGCTACTTCTCTTCCTTGTTGTATAAACACAAAAAATGTTTAGGAAATAGAACATAAAAGATGAACAGAATTAGACAAAAGAATTATCAGAACTTTATTTTAACTATAAAAAGCAATCTGCGCCAGGTGCGGTGGTTCACTCCTATAATCCCAGCACCTTGGGAGCCTGAGGCGTGCAGATCACAAGGTCAAGAGATCGAGACCATCCTGGCCAACATGGTGAACCCTCGTCTCTACTAAAAACACAAAAATTAGCTGGGCATGGTGGCATGCGCCTGTGATCCCAACTACTTGGGAGACTGAGGCAGGAGAATAGCTTGAGCCCGGGAAGCAGAGGTTGCAGTGTGCTGAGATTGTGACACTGCACTCCAGCCTGTCAAAGACAAAGCTCCAGACAAAGCGAGACTCCATCAAAAAAAAAAAAAACTGTCTCAATTATAAATATGACCAGTATGTTTAAAGCGTTATAATAAAGAGTTCAATTAAAAAAATAAATCACAGGTGAATTGGTGGCATTATACCAATTAAAACTAATTTTTTTCTGCTCATCACCAATAGCCACTTGGGAATGCAAACTGTGGAGAGACAGATAACACCCAATGATATATCACTACGCACCTATCAAAATGGCTACAGTGAAAAAAATAATACTAAATGCTAATGAGAATGCAGAGAAATGATCACTCACATATTGCTGGTAGGAATGCAGAATGTCACTGACATTCTGCAAAATACTTTGGCAGTTTCTTTTAAAACTAAACACATACTTACCATATGAACCAGTAATTGCAATCTTGGGCATTTGTCTGAAAGAGATAAATTTCTATTTACACAAATACCTGTCCACTCATGGTTTCAACAACTCTATTTGTAGTAGCCCGAAACTGGAACAACCCAAATGTCCTTCAATGAATGAATGGTTCAACAAGCTGTGATGCATCCATACCATGAAATAGGACTAGGCAATAGAAAGCAACAAATTATTGATACAAATGGATGGAGGTCAGGGGAATTATACTGAATGGAAAATAACTAGTCTCAAAAGTTTACATATGACATGATGCCATTTGTGTAAAATTCATTAAACAAAATTAGAGAAATGAAGACTAGATTAGGTTATGGACTTCGGAGAGGGGACAGAGGGTGACTGTAAAGAGCTACTACAAGGAACAACAGAGTCATTCTGTACCTTCATTGTGGTGGTGGCTCCTTGAAGCTACACAACTGACGGAATTGCATGGAACATACACACACACAAGTGCTTGTGAAACTGGTGGAAATCTGAAAATGCTGTGGATTGCACCAGTGTCAAATTTTTGATTTGGATAGCTTACTATAAATATGCAATATAGCACCACATTGCAGGGAGCTGAAAGAAAGCCTTATGGAATCTCCTTGTATATTTATTTTTTTTCAACTTCCAGTAAATCTATAATTATTTCAAAATAAAAAAAATTCTGCAACTGTTTGCAAGAATAGATGAAGTAAGATTGGGAAAATACTGATATTGTTGAAACTACCTAAAAGGAGCTGCAGGATAATTATACTATTATACATATGTGGAAATCCAAAATAAAGCACTAAAAAGGTAAAGTACTCAAAATAAAATTTCTAAAATTATTTGTTTTGCATACAACTTGTATAAATATGGTGTTCTCCTTGTTTTAGAGAATAATTAAGGAAATAACAACTTCTTGTGAGAAGTGGGAAAAAGCTATATAAAAATACTCTGCAATCAGGACATAGCTCTATTACAGCCCGCCCAAACAAGTAAGAGATTGTGGGATCATGTGGTCCATTCAAGGTTTATTCTAGGCCCCAAATTATGTTTTATTTTGTTATCAACAGATTTTTTGCATTACTCCAACTCTCTTATTTATAGAATAAGTATATTAAGATATGGGAAAATTAAGTTTCACTCCAGTTTGCTGGGTTCATAGTTGCCACTCCTCTTCCCTGTAGAAAAGCTCATACAATCTCCTGATATTTGTAGGCAACAAAAATTTGCCACATTAAATTACAAGCTCAAACCCATCAATCAACGTAAATCTGCTACAGGGTGAAGAGACCAAGTCAAAGACTGCTCTACATAGCTTTTCTTCTTTCTAGATAATAAAAAAATTTGTGAAAATTTATGTTTGCATTTCATAAAGTAATACTAGGCAAAAATGCCCAGTTAAAGTAATGTGCCAAGTATAAATGTCTTTTTCTTTATCTTAGCATAATAAGCTGAAAGTTTTCATTATATAATCAGTCAGATTTTTGTGGTTATTCTGTCAGTAAAATAATCCTAATTTTGTAATCAATTTTTATCTTAGACATATCAAAGTACTCAGGTATATGCAAGAAAAACTGGGAAAAGATAATTACAGGAGAACCAAAACTAAAAAGAAAATCATTTTGTATGACTAATATGAATACTGAAAATGAAATGCCTCACGTTGCTAATAAAATTGGAAGCTGCAAATTTAAATATATTACCAGAAGGACTGCTTGAATTATGCTAAGCACATTAAAATATGCACATTTGCAAATGAATTAAATATTATTGTTTAAATATTTCTCTAGGATCCCGTCTCATAAATTTAATAACACCAACCTAGCAAGTATTTGTTTAAATCATGGTCACTCAGTATCTATTATGTTCTGTCATCGTTTAATCACAACTAGACTGGGATTACCTTTTCTAAACACACCCATTTGCAAATAGATGACTCCAAAACTTTTACCAATAGCTAAGCATAATTGCAAATCAATAAAAATTAGTTTAAAGAGAAAGTTTTCTGTATATTTGGACTTATTTTTAAGTGGGAACTTTTCTCACAAATAAACATTAACATTTAAATAGATATTGTAGGCTGGGCACAGTGGCTCACGCCTGTAATCCCAGCACTTTAGGAGGCTGAGGTGGGCAGATCATTTGACGTCAGGAGTTTGAGACCAGCCTGGCCAACATGGCAAAAAAACTGTGTCTACTAAAAATACAAAAAATTAGCTGAGTGTGGTGGCGGACACCTGTAATCCCTACTACTAGGGAGGCTGAGGCAGGAGAATCACTTGAACCCGGGAGTCAGAGGTTGCAGTGAGCCCAGATTGCACTACTGCACTCCAGCCTGGGTGACAGATCAAGACTTCATCTCAAAATTATATATTGATAAATAGATAGATTGATAGATAATGAATTTATATTGTAATGTTTCTGATACTATTGCAATGAATTTTTCTTTTCTGAGGTAAATTTGAACACTTGAACCCACCACAAATGCTGCCTTTTTAATATGAATTATTATAATACACCCAGTAACTTTTAAGACTTTTTTATTTGACTATTTTGTTTATGTTATTTATGGACTACTCCAATCAACTACTTTTATGCCTATTTTTAGACACCATTTTAAAATATTCTCTTGTGTTATATGAGTCTACATTCTTCACTTGGTTTTTCAGTTAAAACTTTAACCATTGTATCAATACCAATTTGCCATTTTCTTTTGACTTGTCACATTGATTCACTTTTTTACACCAGCATTTTTAAAATTGTGACTTAAAACCTTTTAAATATTAACCAAAGTTTTATTTGAAGTGAGTAAAATATTGATTTTCTTAATATCTCTCCTTTAAAAAGTTAAGAAAATGATAATTCAGAAGGTTTGCATGAGGATAATTGCGGGTAAATACCAAGAGACATCATTAGTTTGACCCTGATCACGTCCAATGACAGGTATCTTTGTCCTTAAAAATTCTTCCATTCCTCTCAAGCATCGACTTCATTAAACGCCGTTAACTGTGCAGTGAACAAAAGCCTATTTTTATTATGTGAAAAATTCAAAGATATTCCCAGGCCAGCAGACTTGTAAACCAGGGGTACACAGAGAATAAGAGAGTCAAGTGAATTGGCAAAGCTGGTCTTTCTCTTGCTTTGCTTTTCATAGTTTATTTACGTAAAAAATAATCTCTGGAACAACTCTGTATTTAGGTGCTTTTCTATAGCAGTGAGCAAAATGGACAAAATTCCTGTCTGAATTCTAAATTGTTCTTACCCAGACCTAAATCTTGCTAGGGTCTCCGGGCCCCCAAGAGAGCAAGGCTCATAGACTCTTGCTCTCCCTCTCTCTCCTAACTAGGTTTTCAGGTAACGCTTTATTATTCCTGCCTATAGTCGGCCTGCCATGCTCACCAGGCAGTTAAAGCTGTATTTCAAATCTCACACTCCAGAAATATTCCCCAAATAGCACTCTTAGGGGCAATCCATCCTATTTTGGCTCTCTTAAAAAAAAAAAAAAAAAAAAAAGTTGGTCTCTAATACTTTAACTTTGAGTTCTTACTGTATTTGACATTGCTATTTTTTTTCATTTTATTTATACTCTTTTCTCTCTCTCAGCCTCCTCCTAACATGCTTTTATTCATTTGAGTATTTCCTATTGCACATTCACTTATATGATCAAACCTACTGATTTGGTGCTCCACCAAAAGGAGCCATTGCATATTGATACCCCTGGAGGGGCAGATTGCCCACTAAGAAGTAACTGGTCTCCTTGCACCTGTCTCTGCCTCCCAAGGGCACCAGCTGAAATCACCCCCTTCCGTGGCCCTCTACAATTCTCTAGTCCCAAATGTGTAACTTCCTGTTAACCATTCCCTCCTGAGTGCCCTGTTGACGTCTCACATTCAATAAATTCTAAATTCATAACATTTCTTCTCCTCCCTTTCCCTGGAATTTCTAGCCTTCCACTTCCGTATTTAGCAGTATCATGTTCCATTCACCCACACAAAGAGTGAATCTTTGACTTCTTTCCTTTGCTTCATTTTCCTTTCATGACTAAGTCCCATTATTCACACTTCTTCAGTATTACTCACAGCAGACTCTGCTTCTCCATCACCTGATCCAAAAGCCTAGAATAGGCCATTTGCTCATTTTATACTGTAATGATCCTCAAGTTGCCTTAATTTACCTCAAGTTAAATTCCTCAATAGATCCAGTCTAGTCATAGAAATAAAGAACTTCATAATTATTGACTTACATACTTCAGGTGAGTCATGTCTGGTCTGACTTGCTCTCATCTTCTGTTGGTTGGACCAACAGTGAAATATATCAATCTTGTCAGGTATCAAATATTGTCACAGTTTTCTGTCTCTGACAGAGATGGTGTTGGGGGCAAGAGGTACAGTCAGTCTGATATTTTTTAATACACTGAATTTTCTAGGATTTGGCCAATATGGCAAATTATACAAAAGTGGATACTTGAAGGGAATCCTAACAGACCCTGCAACATAATTTTTGAAAACATTAATTTGGAGGTTGGAGAGAGATCTTTTAGGTAGCATCTACCTGTGGCTAGATGACATACTGCAATCTGGTGACCAGCTTGCCTTGGTTAAAGAGAGGGGCAGTCTTATTTATACCAAAGTTGCTGAAAATTATAACTGAAAATCTTGCCGTAAACTTAGATTAAGACCATCTCTGAAGGAGCTCCTTGGACAACAACACAGCGTAGGACCTGTGAGACAGGTTCAGCCTGATGACAGAAATTGACGAAAACACCTAGATTTTAACTTGGAGAATTCGGTGAGTTCACAAAAATCCAATTTCAAGCAAGATTCTGTATTACGATCCTCACAAATACGAATAAACTACAAAAACACGTGCAGAATCATCAAGTTCTCAGTTTTCTAGTATTCAATTACTCCTCCTTCACACCTTAGGCTTCAACAATCGGCCTACTACTCAGAGAACACGGCGTCCTCTTCTCTTTCTCTCAAGACTCAGTCCAAACATTAGGACTAGCTTTAAAAAATGTCTTCTGCTGCTGCTCTGATACTTGGAACGGTACACGGAGTGATGCTAAATAACTATTTGTTGAATAAATGAAGGAACGTGGCACATTCTTGCAAGCTGGCTTAGTCATGCCACCTATATGAAACTTTAACACATCTCAGTCAAAGGGAATGTATTGAATTGATATTTCTATGCATCAGTTAATAGGTTTCTCTCATCTTCCACAACTACTCCAACCCCTACCATGTTTTCCCTAAAACCCTTTCCTCAACTCAGATAAATGCAGTACTCCACTCTTGTCAACAAAGTGTTTAATTTTATTACAAAAATACATAGAGAAATGAGTCAATATTTCAAAGTTTCAAAATATATACCACAAGCCCCTCATTAATAACCTAAGGGTGTTGAACTAGAAAATCCCTTGGATGTCTTGTTTCTATTATTCTCTATTTCTACATAAACCAAACTGCAGTTATAATGGACAAAATCAGATATTCCAAAATATTAAGTGAGAATATTCTTAAGTCCAAATATTAAAACATGCATAAAATTAAAGCAGGTGGGCTTTTGTTCTCTTAAATGGTCAATGACCTTTAATTCGCTTTGTGATTTTGCCAACAGTTAAAGAATAATACAGCCAAGGGTGAGATACTTTGCTTTCTGCTCTGACCCTTTCTTTCCTCTACTCAGAAACAGCTCACAATATTCTAGGTAAATTTATTTACTTTGGCATCAAAAGCCCGGTGTCACTGTGAAGGTGGTTTATTGTCAGAAGACAAAGAAGTGCTGAAATCATGACACTACTCTGAAAGTGGAGTGACTCTGGTTTATCTCCACGAAAGAAAAGTTACCTAACAATACATTTGAGAGTTTTTGAGATCAATGAGATCTATCTAATTAGAGAAAGATAATTCATGAGAGAAAGAATGTGGAAAGCGGATAGGACAACACTGCATTTGGAGAGGAGCCCTTCTTCCTGTAGATAAGGCTTTTTTTCTTAAAACCACAGCCCAAGGGCAAGTGAAGTATTTTTAAGATAGCTGGGAAATGTCATTCATTACTGTGAAGACCTAGTCCCACATATCAGTGTCCACAACAGCAGAACCAGAGCAGTGGCAAGAACTGAATATTGGTGCAAAATCAGGTTTAAAGGAGAAGACAGAGAAAGGTTTGTTAGTGCTGGTCCTGTTGGTAGGGAATGTTCTCACCATTTTCCTTCCAGGAAGTTGATTTGTCTTTTTCTTTAGATGTTATAACGCCAGCATCAGCCAGGTGGATGTGATCTCGCACTAAGTATGAGGATTGAGGTTCTCAGAGTGTGGTAAAAATATTTTCTCTGTTTTTAGGTTCTGGATACTAAATTAACACATAGGTCGATTATAATGAGATAACCAATTACCCAGAACTGTGACTGCTAAGCATTAAATATACAAATATAAAAGTATAACTATTTGTGAATTCTTTAAAATATGCGTATGTTTTAGCTAATGGGTTGTGTGAAGTTTCTTTCTCTCAACTTTTATTTCTAATACATGACATCTCTGAATTCGAACAAAAATACCAAAAACATAAAAAATATACCTTAAAATGAATGATTGTGACATATCTAAGATTTTATTGCTGGCATACCTTGTCAAGTAGTCTTTTTTCAAATCAAACATCAACACTCTTTATATTACTCTTTTTCCTTTTTTTCTTTTTTTTGACACGGAGTCTCACTCTGTCGCCTGGGCTGGAGTGCCGTGGTGCGATCTCGGCTCACTGCAAGCTCCGTCTCCAGGGTTCACACCATTCTCCTGCCTCAGCCTCCTAAGCAGCTGCGACTACAGGTGCCTGTCACCACGCCCAGCTAGTGTTTATTTGTTTGTTTGTTCATATTTTTAGTAGAGATGGGGTTTCACTGTGTTAGCCAGAATGGTCTCAATCTCCTGACCTCGTGATCCTCCCTCCTCAACCTGCCAAAGTGTTGGGATTACAGGCGTGAGCCACTGCACCCGGCCTATATTATTATTAAATTCAGCTCTGCAAATTTGAAACAACCCATGTCAGATTGCAACTTAAAACATAGTTTTCTGTTTCTAGAGCAATCTTGGCAAGCATTATAAAAGTTAATTTTCAATAATGTTTCTAATCCTTTTATCACTTTACAAAACCAGCAATTCTCAACTTTAAGCAGATCAGATAAACTTGTAAATGTTCTTGTCCAAAATAAATATTACACATTTTCCTCTTCAAACTACAATATCTAGGACATCCGAAAAAAATATTGGGATTTCGTTCTTTCTCAAAGATGAATTTTCTTTCTTAAGGAACATTTGACTTGCACTAACCTTGGTGAGAATTTCTAGAATCCTCTGTCTATAATTAAACCATGCAATATAAGGTACATTTCAAGTTTTTTAATTTTTAAAATATATTCAGATCACTCAGAATAATTTACAAACATGTAGAAAAACTGAAAAATACATTGGATGTCCACATACCCATCATCTATATTATATAATTAACATTTTACTATATTTGTTTTATATACATACATTAATTTGTTCTTCTATCACTTTTGATGTATTTCAAACTGACATCAGTACACTTCACCAATAAATGCTTCAAAGGTCAATATTTGCTTTTGTTTTGCTCTCTCTCCCTTTTCCTTTTGAGGTAGAATGTACATTAAATGAAGTGGTGCACTGTATTTTGACAAATGTGTAAACCAGTATAATACAAACATCAATTTTTAGGATATTACCATTGCTCCCAAGAATGTTCTCATGCCCCTTTTTAGCAATAGCCATTCCTTCTCTCACATAGTCTGCCATGTGTTCACTTTGGCTGTTCTGACACCTTTTCTAAGTTGAATTATAAAGGATGCATTCTTATGTAAAGTCTCTTCCAGTCACATTTTTGAGATATTCCCATGGTGTATGTCTGTAGCTTCTTCCTTTTTATGTCAAGACATCTTTTTGTATACCTTTACCCTGATTGGTTCAGACAGTGTCCTCTTGAGGCACACCTAGATGATTTCTAGTGTTTGACAATATGAACCATATGAATAATCTGCAATAAGCATTCTGTTACAAGTTTTTCTGTGGTCCTTTTTTTATTTTAAAGGAAATACTTAAGTATGGAGAAACTGAGTCACAGGACATGCATATGTTTAGTTTTATAAGAAGTCGCTAGGTCATTTTTCAAAGTGATTGGACTATTTTACCAGTACCAACAATACAGGGTAGTCAGTGTACCCCTGCATGTGGGGCAGGTTTTAGTGGTATTCATTTTTGTTTTTTAAATATTGCCCTTTTGTTGAGTGGGTGATGGTGTTTCATTGTGCTTTTAATTGGCATTTCTTTAATGAGTAATGATGCTGAACATTTTTTCATGTGCTTTCTTATACATCTCTTCATTGGTGAAGTGTCTGGTTGAATCTTAGGCCTATTTGTTTAATTGGGTTGCTTATGTTTATATAACTGGGTTGTAGAAGTCCTTTGTATGTCCTGAATACCACTTATTTTTCAGTTATATGTCTTTAAAATATTTTGACAAGTCATGTCTTGGCTATTTATATTCTTAATATAGTCTCTTGATAAACAAAAATATATTGTTAGTAGGTAAAAACAAAATTGAATTTTGCTTACTGGACTTGTATTCTGCATTAATTCTAGTAATTGTTTTATAGATTAATTAGATTTTCTATATAAACAATCATGTCATCAGCAAATACAGTTTTACTTCTTCTTTCTAAACTTTATGCTTTTTTGAAATTTTCTTGCCTTAGAGTACTATTTAGAAACTCGAGTAGAATGATAAATAAAAGTGATGAAAGCAGACATCCTTATCTCATTCTTAATTGTAGGGTGAAAATGTTCAATATTTCACTGTTAACTATGATGCTAGTTGTTAATTTTTTGGTAGATGCTTATTACAAAATAGAGGAAATTTATTTTTACTTGTTTGCTTTGACAGTTATTGTCATGAATGGATATTGAATTTTGTCAAATGCTTTTACGTCATAAATGGATATTGAATTTTGTCAGTGCTTTTACTGCATTGACTAAAATGATCATAGGTTTAAAAAATTGTTATGCTTCATTTTCTCGTTTTTGTGCTAATACTGTGAATGACAGATTTGTTTTCAAATATTAAACCAGTCACGTTGTCTGGGATGATCCCCACTTAATCATAATGGTTACCCTTTTAATACATCAATGGATTCTACCTTTAAAAATATCTAGATTCAAGGAGATGTTTTGTAAATTGTTTACTTCCTTTACTTTCTCGGCAAAGCGAATTTTCTCTTTGGAAAATTTTCTGAGCTATTGTAACTGCAAATCTTATTTCTGAGAACAGGTTTAGACAGTTATTTTAAAATGTTTTAGGAAGAAATGACTTACAGAAAAAATATATTAATCCATGCACAAAATTCATTGGCTAATAGCTTACTGTTGCCATTGGTGTGTCTTGCCCTCGGAGCAGAAGTTTTGACCTAGTGATTTTAGAAAGATGGCTCCCCTAATGGGGTGAAGTCCTTACCCAGCTTTGTATGTGACAGATAGCTCAGTTTTACAACAGTGTTGGGCTGCAGCTTTGTAGCTCTGTGGAACTGCCACCATGGTGTTCGTAGCAACAAGGAAACTCAGCCCCAGGTTAAGTAGGTTGCAAAAAGGGCTTCCTATGAACATGGAGAAGTGGCTGTTCTCTTGTCAGATGGTTGTTCTGTTTACACAGTATCATCCCCCTGACCCCTGCTTTCCTTCCCCCTTAATTCTTTGTTACACTCTTTTGTTATGAAAGATGTAAATACTTATCAAAGGTTCCCACATCTCAGGCATCAAATTGTTACTTATTGCAAGTCATCTTTAAGAACACTGAACCGGCCGGGCGCGGTGGCTCAAGCCTGTAATCCCAGCACTTTGGGAGGCCGAGACGGGCGGATCACTAGGTCAGGAGATCGAGACCATCCTGGCGAACACGGTGAAACCCCGTCTCTACTAAAAAATACAAAAAACTAGCCGGGCGAGGCGGCGGCGCCTGTAGTCCCAGCTACTCGGGAGGCTGAGGCAGGAGAATGGCGTAAACCCGGGGGGGCGGAGCTTGCAGTGAGCTGAGATCCGGCCACTGCACTCCAGCCTGGGCGACAGAGCCAGACTCCGTCTCAAAAAAAAAAAAAAAAAAAAAAAAAAAAAAAAAACTGAACCATCAGCCTGTTTGAATGAAGTAAAAAAGCTCAAGTACTATTGTAATAATTTTCTTCAGGTAGGAATTGGCTGGGTGAATAACTGCATTGAAACGGATAGGTTTGTGAGCAACTTAGAACAAAATGTAATTATTTCACGAGTGGAAGATAAACTTTTACGTCCCAAAATAATCATGGAGTAGCCGTTTAAGAAACAGATTCACCGCTGAGAGAAACGAAACAGCCAAAACAGCTGTCTGTGTGTATTAATTTAATGAAGGAAAACACCTCAAGCGGGTCTGCTGACATCATTTGGGGCTAACTAGACTTTTGAGGTTTTTTCTCATCAACCTCTAAGTGCTATTATTTTACTATCTTCTCAGCTCCACAGCTGGAAAAGATTTTTAGAACCTATGGAACATCTCAATGATTTGTTTTAGGGCCAGAACTATAGGAACATGCCTATTTTGTTCCTAAACAGATGGGACTCTTTTTGACACTTTGGGCTTTTTGTCTGTATATTTCTTATAGAGGCCAAATTATAAATGGTGCTAAATTGCTAAGGCTATGCCCCACCCTACCCCCACCACCAAATCTTACTAAGCCCATCATAAAACCAAAGCAGGGCACTTATGGCAAAAAGCATCTTTTAAACATACATGTTGCCTCCAGAAATCCACCTGTTATTTGGTGAATATGACCATTTTGAGGCCAATGAAGTTGGGAAGATCGATGTCACAGAAGAAAGAATATGGCCAGGTGATTCAATATGCCACCTCAGGGTGTGCGTATCCCACTCTCATGTGAAGATAACGATAACTATGTTTACTGAGCACTGTTTACATTTTGGGCCTTCAGCTAAGCTCTTTAGATTCAATGCCATATTGAAATCTTAACTGGGATTCTTTGAGATAAAATATTCTCTGCATTTGCAAAATGGGGCAAATATATTATTGAGAGGATATTTCAGTCTTTAAGGGCCTTGCTAGTAAGTGGCAGAGCTAGAAATTAAAGAAAGATTTGCTGATTTTCAACTCCATGTTTTCTTCCGCTGTGATACTGCCTCTGCATAGCTCTACTCCCATGACTTAGGTCCAGTGATGCAAGTTGTACTCTATCTGTGAGCATTTATTGCTGTTTATTTTGGAAAAGGGGAAGTCACTTAGTGATTCAGGAGATGTAGGCTGGCAAAATAAACTGAGTGTAAAATCTCAACAAATAACCTCATCCAAATCGTATGGTCTCCTTCTACAATGCCAGTTAACATAAATTTCTTGTTAGTGTAAACTACACCTATTCACCATCTTTATGGTTAGATAGAGAAAAGATACCACTTCACTCACTGAGAAATAAGTAAAAGTGAGCATTAACTTCTTATGTGTCAATGATAATCAGGCTACAGTCAACTGGTATAAAATTCCTACTTTCACAAATACAGAAATTGAAAAATGAGAGTCCACTAAGATTCCTTTGCATTTTAACACAATAATGTTCAACTCAATATAAAATGAGAGAGATTTTACACCACTGAAACTAGACCTCTTATTCAGAATATGACAGTTGTAGAATTCTCAAATTGGCTATGCACTTAGTCAATTTACTTCATCTTTAGTGGAGCAGAAATATGCAACTTCTCGGTTCTCATTTGACTTTCTTTGATCTTCTATTACATCCTCCTAGTTCAATGGAAAATTGATTCATTCACATTTTCTAGTAATATAGTCACAAGTGGACAAGCCTTGCTTGTCTGTGAGATCCTGTGTGCTCTTCAAACACACAGCAGTCTAACCAGCTCCTAAGTGTTCATCTCAACATCCAGCAAATTTGCTGCTTGTATGTTTCTTGAGATGGGTCTGTGTTCCAGCAGAGCATCTGGGAGTTCATTTAACCTTGTAAGCTAAGTGAAAAATGATCTCTAGGGAAATCTATTGTTTCTCTGAGAATTTCTGATAGTATATAATCTGTGATGATGGTGCTTCTATCATGACACAAAATTAGAAGTTTTAAATTGAAGAAATGGGAAGTGTATTTCCAGGTAAAAAATAACTAATTATCTCTTTAATCTCCTTTCCATAATCTGTAACTCTAGATTAATTTGATATACAATGGGCAATCACCCTAGAAACCAAATGTGTGACTAGTTAAGATGCAGCTTAAACAATTTTAAATGATTTATTTTAGAAGACACATTCTAACCATAGACAGTTATCAGTTATTAGTCATTGATGTATAGCAACTAGTCTCTCTTCCAGCATAAAGTTATTATAATGTACAATAAAAATTAATTTAATCAATGTTTACTTCACAGAATTACCAAAATGGACCTTTGGTTATATTAACTACTGGTTCCAGAATTCTTCCTAAGGTCAGGCTGTTTTTGATAAGATGCCTCTATAACTTCCTTAAAAGTAAAGGTAGTCTAGTTGTGGCAAGAACAACAAGATAATAGTCAAATTTCTGGATCGGTCAAACATTAAAGTTTATCTTGAGATGAGAAAGAAAGAAAAGGTCAAGGGGTAAATGAGAGGGTTGAGGAAAAAGAGTCAGAAGGTGTGGATTTGAGGGACTCCCTGGGCTGATGTGCAGGGAGTAGATTAAGAAGACTTTAGGAGATGAATGTCTAATTTACCATAAGTTATTTGCCACCATGAATGTAAGTTTATTTTTTACCTTAACCATTGCCACAAAATTATAAATGAAACCAATCATAATCTGAAGTTATGAATAGGCAAATTATTGAAATTCCAAAGAAAAATGAAGATAGCATAGGTAACAGGCTGGGGCTAGACATGACCATGAGAACATGAGACCCCCAGGGAAATTGAGGTATCTTGTTGAGGGCTTTAAATTTACATTGGCGTAAAATTTTGGAGCCACCCCTCGCCCACATCCAGAGGTTGAAGGCTGGGGTGTAGTGGACACCTGGCTTTCTCACAGTCACTCATTCGTAGCAGACATTCTCCTTCTTGAATGCGTATTTCAATCACCTGGGGAAGCAGCTGACACTTTCTAATGCTTAGGTCCTACCCTGGAGACTCTGACAGTTTTTTAAGATAGAACCTGAACATCATTACTATTTTAAAGCTTCCAGATAATTGTAGCACATAGCCAAGGTTGAAAAGCACTGACCTAGAGCTTATTTTGCCAAGAAGTTTTGATGCCAGTAATATAGCTTGAATGTTTGCTCTCTCCACATCTCAGATGTGATCCCCAGTGTTGGAGGTGGGGCCTGGTGGGAGGTGTTTGGATCACGGGGCAGATCCCTCCTGAATGGTTTGGTGATGAGTGAGTTTGGAGATGAGTGAGTTCTCCGGAGACCTGGTTGCTTAAAAGCCTGGCGCCTCCTCATGCTGTTGCTTCTGCTCCTGCCAAGTGAGACGCCTGCTCCCCCTTCACCTTCCGCCATGTTTGAAAGCTTTCTGAGGCTTCCCCAGAAGCAGATGCCGCCTCCACGCTTCCTGGACAGCCTGCAGAACTGTGAGCCTAATAAGCCTCTTTTCTTTGTAAATGGCCCAGTTTCAGGTACTCCTTTATAGCAATGCAGAAAAGTGTCTAACACAGACAGAAAATACATTGATGAAAAGATGCAACGAAATGCTCCCTCATGTTCACCGCAGGACATCAAAACTAATTTTAGCAACTTTTTTTGGTTTCTCCAAGGATTGATATAATCACTGCGATTCTAGATGTAGTTCAGAGAAGTTAATTCACTGCATACAGTGGCCTTTTTAGAGCGTTAGGATTTAATTTTCCTCACAGAACCCCTGTTAAGAAAGTCTGGTAGACAGAAGAGGGACATTACAGAGAGTACAAACAGCAAGTACAGAATGACTGATATTTGGGAGACATTACTTAGTCCTGAAATAGTGCAAAGTCCTGGGTGCCCAGAACGTGACAGACTAGCATCCCTTACTCCTGTGCTCAGGAAGAACATAGCTAAGTGGTGATGGCACTTTTACTTAACACTTCTTCCTTTTAGCAGTGAATAGCCATTCAATTCAAGTTATGCTATGCATTGAAATGAAATGGCATCATGGCATTAGGCAAGGAGAGCAAGTTATTTGTTGTCCAAACTGACATTGTGTGTGTGTGTTTAGGAGAAACCATCAATAGCTACGCTGAAACATCAATCATCAAGTGAGACCTCCTCAAGCAAACGAAGAGGTCCACTCATCTTAGTGCCATACAGGGAGGTGTGTCATTAGGAAGGACACTGTTTTTTAAATAAGATAATTTACTAGGACAACATGAAGAGCACCAAATTATGAAAAGCAAAGCAGTAGAGTAACTAGAGTATGTGCTCTGGAGTCGGACAGAACTGCGTTTGATAGAAAGCTCGGTATCTCTCAGCTCTGCAGCTTCGTTGTGGTCAGTGCTGGTTATCTGAATTTTCTGCCTTATTCACTATGATATTCCAACTGCTTGCTATGAAATAGCTTTTCAATAAATATATTCGGATGTTTGGATACATGAATGAATACATAAGCTCTAGAATTTTTCTTCAGTTGATTTTCCCTGCTGTGAATATATTCTGCAGAAATTGATATCTCTCTTAAAATCAGGGCTCAGAACTCAACACCCAAATTCAAGTATGATTTATCAACCCTTGTATAGGGAAGTTAAGCGGTCTCACAGGTTATGTGTTTGTATAACAGCTTTATTGAATTTTGCTCTTAATAAACTAAGGCATAGAAAAACTCCAGGTCTTTGTGAAACAATACTGTCTCAAAAACTGTACATGTGTATTTATAGATTGAATTTCAGATCTTTGCATTTATCCTTGTTAAATTAATCTCAGGTACTTTAGTTCTGTGTTTCTCCTACATTTGATTACTTTGGATTTTGATTCTGTCTTTATCATCTTGTTTCTTACTAGTTTCAAAGCACTGTACGTAGTCTTAAGTCATTGATAACACTGTTGAGTAAGAGGGAGTGAAGGCAAGAGTTCAGTGCCCACCACTATAGTCTCTTGTCTCCTTTAATATTATTTAGTTTATCAAACACTAGTGAGACTGGTTCTCCAGTAAGTAACATGTCGGCTCAACAGTGCTGTCACCATGCTCCAATTTTATTGCCTTATCTAAACAGTATCTTAGACAGCAGGGATAGGTGTCCTTTCCATTCTCCCTCCATTATTTTAGCGATTGGTGCTTTACCTACAAATAATATTAACTTATATTTGTCAGGTCAGCATAATACACACTTGGAAATATTTTGACTGCTTTATAATCTTTTTTCTTTTCTTTAAATATTGAGTTTCACTCTTGTTGCCCAGCCTGGAGTGCAGTGGCACAATCGTGGCTCACTGCAACTTCCATCTCCTGGGTTCAAGTGATTCTCCTGCCTCAGCCTCCTGAGTAGCTGGGATTACAGGCATGTAGCACCATGCCCAGCTAATTTTGTATTTCAGTAGAGAGGGAGTTTCACCTTGTTGACCAAGCTGATCTCAAACTCCTGACCTCAGGTAATCCACCCACCTCAGCCTCCCAAAGTTCTGGGATTACAGGTGTGAGCCACCGCACCTGGCCTAATCTCTTTTCTTTTAAAGATCTGAATAATCCAGACTGCAAGCTTTTCAAAAAATATGGTTGTATTATTAGGACACAAAAATAATGTGTTCATATTAAGCACCTAATAACAAGACTGAAGAATTGACCTTTGACTGTCTGATGATTCACTTAAGCCATTATATGGAGGGTTCTTCAAATAGTGTAAAAAGATAGAGGATTGTTACTAGCTGAAATTGTATTAATTTGAAGCAAAACATACATAGTTCGTTAAAAGACCAAGAAGCCACCATAGACAAAAGCAGTGAAGTTAGAGGAGCTAGAGGTAAAGGTGTTTTTTAGTTTTGTTTTGTTTTCAAAATAATTGCTTAGAGATCTGAGAATCCAGAATTTAACAGTACACCACCGTCTCTCCATCCTAACATTTCCTATTGTTCTGTTGCTTGGCGCCTTTTCTAGGACTGTTTCCTGATTCTGGGAGGCCCTGTCCTCAGGATTTTAGGGTTAGAGGAGAACCTAAAAATAATACGGTCACATACACTGCTCAAATTATAGATAAAACTGAAATCCAGAGAACAACTTTTTACATGTATGTTAATAAATCCACATTTCCTGATTTCCCATACAGAAGGCAGCATAGATCGTGTCAAAGCTCCCAAATGCTGGATCTAGATTGCCAGTCTTCCAGTCCTGGTTAAGTTTTTTATAGCAGCAGTGCAACCTCAGGCATGAGGCTTATCACTTCTAAATCTCAGTTTTATTATCTCCAAAATGGGACAATAATATCCCTAACCTCAGAGAGCTGTTGCAGGGCTTCACTTGGGTTAATAGGCATGAAAGGCTTGAACTAGGGCCCTGCTCATGGGAAACACCACTTATTAGCCAGAGGCAGCTCTGTTTTATTAACATTGCTCCACTACACTCCTCCAAGGATGAGCTCATGCTCCCTGTTTTCGAAAAGATCTTTCAAACCAATTTTAGTTGCTTCTTCCCCCAAAATTCTGTCTTGCCAATTACTTCATTCTGCTTTAAATAACTAGATGTCTTTCTCCCTAAGTAAGGTTGTTTGTCCAATAGGCCCCGGAGAATATTTCAAGTTAAATACATGCTTGTGGAATTGAATTGCATTGTTCTTTAGGATATTGAACTTTAGAGAGAGCTTTTATCTTTTTTCCATCCTCAATAGTATTTAGACGGAGGCTTCATATTTCTTGAAGGAAGCGCTCAGCCAGCTGATGAACAACTCTTGTTCAGCTCCTCAAGAGAGGAAGCTTGGACATTGGGTCTGAAAAGGAAATCCAGTTCTCTGTGCCAAATAGCCGTAGCCCTGAACAAACTTGAAGAGAAAGCACAGGCAAGCTTTCGGTTTCAAATTTTAAAAAGCAAATGTATCATCACAAACTTTTGTTCACATTTTTGTATTTCTTTTCTTTTTGCTACCTTAATTTCTTTTTTCCTTCCCATCAAAAGTTAACTCACTTGAAAAATGATCAAATAATTTATTATCTAAATCTGACACCCATGTTCTAGTTTCGTAAATATTCTGTTTCTTAAGAAGTTCTTCTTTTAAGAAGTGAAATTCAAAGAAATGTACATTTTTGTTATTTAGAAAGTTTGTCTCTTGGAAAATAAAATAAAATTCTTCCAAAGAGTCAGAATGACTGTAATAGATCATTGCCATATTTTGTTGGACTACTTTTTAAAAAATTGAAGTTCTGTTATTACACTCTAGAGCTAAAAAGTATTTTTGAAGAAATACAATAAGAGTATAAAGTATACAAAATGCACAGTATTTTAGAGCCAAGATTATTCTAAGAAACAATGGAAATATACTGTAATTATATATGTGAGATGGAATTTAAAAATTACTTAATGAAAATTTCAACTACTTAATTTCTGTGTGTTTATCTACCTGAAATGTCAATATGCTTATTTTTTTAATTATAAGAACATTAACACATCATGTTGATATCATCATACAATTTTAGTTTTATGTATTAATTTCTTCTACATGCAAAGTTAAAATATATAATAATAATTGGGGTAATTGGCTAAGATTGTTTCATTGTTTTGGTTATATAATGTTCTAGGTACTTGTTTCACTTAATATAAGATGACCAATATTATTTTAGTTTTTTGATGTTTACAATTATTCATTTTAGTAACTGTATTATATTTTATTCTGTTTTATCAAGAGTCTGAAATTTAAATTATTTTATGACTCAAGATAACATGATACCGTCAATTGAGTTTTTCCAAGCAGTACGCTACTATGAATAAAAAAAAGAAAGATTAGGGAAAAAAGAAATCTAGAAGCAGTCTAATTAAACCCTTTGATTTGTGTATTTTAAGATAGTGCTTATTTTGTTGAAAAAAATTGAGAAATGTTGAAGCTACATTACATTTCTAGACTAGGACCTAGTTATACACAAGCATTTATGGAGGCCACACTCTTTAGTTCATCTCAAAAGCACATGTGATTTGACTCTTCACAAGCTCTTTTCTTTTTTATGGTTCATTGCTTATGAAAATATGGTAAAAAATAATTAACCCAAACACACTTCTAAATTTCAAAGATGGTGGAGGGGCCTGGGCATTCAGATATGGGGAAAATCTCATGGCCTCTAACAACAGTCATGTGAAGGTTCAAATATTTGTCCTGTCTATCAGTTTCTTAAACTTTCTAAACTTTTTTACACCATATTTATTCATTTGTTCAACAATTCCTGTTCTCTTGGCGCTTTCAAGCACAGGTGGCAGATATTAATCAAGTAAATACAGGAAGGAACACACAGGGAAAAAACCTCGTTCTACAACCTCACCTAACAAAAACTTGATCTTGATTCAAAAGTCAAAGAAGGCCTTCATGAGGAAGTAATTTTGAAATCTGAGGAGCAAATAGAAGTAAAGTTAGAGGTAAGGGATGGATACAAACTGTCAGGGAGCATTTCTGCAGAGGAGAGAGAAAGCACCTCGCCCTGGTGGAGGGGTGAGCCTGCAATCTTCCAGAAGCAAGAGGAAGCCACAAAGTGCACAGCAGCAAGTAAGGTCCTGAGGAAAAAGATGTCTAACATAGTTTCACAGAAAGGAGGTATTCTATACTATAGTGCAGAGATATCTAATATCATAGTACGGAGACATTTAATATCATAGTACACAGATATTCAATATCATAGTATATAGACATCCAACATCATAGTACAGAGATATCCAGTATCACAATACAGAGATATCTAATATCTTAGTACATAGATATCCAATATCATAGTACATACTCAACACCATACTACAGAGGTATCCAATATTTTAGTACATAGACATTCAATATCATAGTACCCAGATATTCAATATCATAGTAAATAGATATTCAATATCATAGTATATAGATTTCCAAATCATAGCAGAGAGATATCCGATACCTAGTACATATATATTCAATATCATAATATACAGATATCCAACATCATAGTATAGAGATATCCGATACCATAGTACATGGATATCTAATATCATAGTACATAAATATTCAACATCATCATTTGTACATAGATATTAAATATAGTACCTAGTCAACATCATAGTACATTGATATTTAATATGTTCTTTAAGAAATAATAAATGAGTCAATATTTTCTGAATAACTTATTTCTAAGTTGGGCTTTTGCTTTTCTTCTTTCATACATTTATATTAAATATGTGCTCTCTTTATGCTATTTAGGAAAACACTTTTATAGTATTTTAGGCTAGATTCACTGGTGAGGCTTTTCTCTTTAGAAACGCACTTAGGTTACGATGAATTACTAACAGGAAGAGCATATCTAAATTTTCACCCACAACTGAGTTGTGGTTGTGCATATTGCTTCAACCCATAGCTCCAAACTTCACCTTTGGCGAGAAAGGATTCTTTCCTCAAAGTTTACTAGCAGCTTAGACTTTGTTCAAATCAACTTTCTTTCTCAATGTTGTAAGTAGGAAAACTTAGGAGCAAAATACAACTTTCATTTGCTAGAGAAGAAGTGGCTTGCCTAACAGAGAGCAACAATCTAAAAGGAAATACTTCTTTCTCACTGAATGAGGAAGATTGAGGAGCTTTGTGACTGACAAGTGAAAGGACGATATATTTGATGTGTTCCATTTATATGGAAATACTAAGGAACAGAGACAAGTATACCAAGCAAAGGTTTATTTATTTACCTAGAATACCAAAGTTGCATGTAAATGACTGTTACATAGGAATCATAAGAGGTTGCAAGGAAGGAGATGGATAGATTGTTTGAAAGAAGGTAGATAAATAGAACCAACAATGCTACATTTATATGAGTAGTAGATTATAAATATCAAATATCTCTCCCATGCTTTTGGTTTGAAGCTAGCCAGTATTCTCCATTAGTAAATCAGAATGTGTCCATTTTACAAGTGAATGTCATTGTTCTTCTTCCTTCTCTTTTTCTTCTCCTTCCCTTTCTTTCCTTTTGCTTCGTAACTCTTCATATTTTATTCTCAAGTACATGATTGTCATGATTTGTAGCAGCAAAGGTGGGTATGCAGCTGGCTACTATGTTTGGAAATGGAAATGCCAGTATCCCTGTCACCTCCTCCATTACCTTTACATTGATTATAAGGAATATTGACACCAGGGACACTGGCTCCTGCCTGTTAATCTCAACCCTTTGGTAGGCTGAGTGGGGTGGATTGCTTGTACTCAGGAGTTAAAAACTAGCCTGGTCAATGTGGCAAAACCCCATCTCTAGAAAAAATAGACACATTAGCCAGGCATGGTGGTTTGCACCTGTAGTCTCAGCTACTTGGGAGGCTGAGGTGGAAGGAAGGCTTAAGCCTGGGAGGTACAGATTGCAGTGAGCTGAGATCGTGCCACTGCACTTTAGCCTGGGCAACAGAACCAGACCCTGTCTCAAATAAATAAATAAATAAAATTAATAGCTGTATCTTCCTCATTACAGCAGAATTACAGTTATTAAGTACAGGAGAAATTATTGAAAAGGAAAGTCACACTTAGCAAACATCCCAGTAGTAATTGCTTCAGACCATTCCCATCAATGGATGCTAAATCTAGTAGCCTACAGTAGAGGACTACTGAAACAAATCATCCCAAGCACATAATACAATCTTACTTTGCAGCAAAACACTTCTTGCAAGTACATAATTTGAAGGTTAATAATCAGCATGGCAAATTATTATAAAGCTTTTGGAAGATATACATGATCATACATATGTCTTATGTAAACTCATAATTTATTGCCTTTCCAGGGCAGTTCCAAAACTCAAAATGCTTTTAGGGCTCTAAGATTGATTTTATTTTTCATATAAGCTGAAAATATTCAATATGACAATATTGTATTCTCATCAGAAGAAACTATAATGAGGTATACCAGTAAAGCTTAAGGCAGGGTTTGTTCACACATTTTCTCTCTCTCCTCATTTTTCTCTATCATTTGAGAAGAAAATAAAGAAAATTCTGTTTTCAGAAATTCGATTATTTTTCCTCTTTTTGAAATATTTGCTGTTTGTAAGGGAGGCTTCTTTTGGGAGCACTAGATTTCCCCATCAGAGAAGATGGAAAATTCTATAAAATACTGCCAGTGACAGTAGCCTGGGCTGCAGGACAGGGCAAGACGGACACCTCCACCGACGAGAGCTTTCTTTCCTGTCTCTTGCTCATCATTCTGCGCACTGTGTCTTAGACTTCCTGAATTTAGGACCTTTTGCTCCACATTATCTTTCCTTCTTATTTTTCCCAGCATTCCTGACCTCTGCTCGTCAGACTGTGCTCTCTGATAACTGTTGCTCGTTTTCAATTGAGTTTCCTTCATTAAGTCAATAGTAGAAAGAAATGCATTAGCACGCTGTAGCCTCCCACCACAGGGATTAATGTTTTCATATCCCCAATGTGAACAAAACTGATGTATTTCAGAGTCAGTACAACATCACTGCATTAGGTTCTCATGGCTGCCATAACAAATGAACACAAATGTAGGGGTGAGAAACACCGCAACTTTATTATCTTACAGTTCTAGAGGCCAGAAGGTCACAATAGGTTTCCCTAAACTAAAATGTAGTTGTCAGCAGGATTGCAATCCTGTTGGAGACTCTAGGAAAGCTTTCATTTCCTTGCCTTCCCAGCTTCTAGAAACCACCTGTGTTCCTTGGCTTGTGGTCCCAGCCAGCAACAGTCTGTGTCTCAGACCTCGGTTTGTTAGTCACGTCTTCTCCTCCAACACCCTGACTTCTCCTTTTCCCTTCTAAGGAACCTTGTAATTACATTAAACCCACGAAGATCATACAGGATAATTTCGCCATCTCAAAATCCTAACTGAGTCACATCTGCGAAGTCCCATTTGCCATGTAAGATATCATTTCACAGCTTCTAGAGATAAGGAAGTGGCTTTTGCGGTGAGCCATTACTCTACCTGCTATGCTCAACTTGCCATCATTATGCAGAAAAGAACATGAAGCAGGAAGTTGAAGATGTAAAAACAACCAACCCTACTTGGGCCCATCAATGTCCTGAATGTGATGCTGCTGCTGCTGCTGCTGCTACTGATGATGATGATGATGATGACTGTTATGATTATTATTATTCATGCAGTAGTTTTTAAACTCTATTTTGTGAGACTCTAATGTGTCATGGAATTTCTCTCTGGCTAGTTTAAAATAAAGTATGGTCAGTAGTCAGTTGTTGATTTAAGCTTTTCTTCATCATATCCATGTACTGAGGTAACAGCAGGAAAGCAGTTGAGTTTTTAAGGCTTATAAACAATAAAGAGTATTTCTATATCAATCTTAGCAGCAGTAAATAGTAGACGCCTAACAGGGAGAATAATACAAGTTTCAATTTTTGCTACGATGCCCAGCACAGTCATGTTTAAAGAGGAATTTGATGAATGCTTTTCATAAGAGTCATTGTTCCCATGATGATGAATGAGAACAGTGGTTCCACCCCAAGGAGCTGTCTATAAAGTACCTGGAATACATCTTATGGTGAGGGTTGACTGGTGACATGAAGAGAACTGTTACTTCACAAGGAATAGAGTGCCAAAAGAGGATTTGAAGCCTTATTGACTGTCACCTTCAGAAAACACAATTCATGGTGCTCTGCTTCTCAATCCCCAGTGTTGTCATTTTACCTGTTCCAAAATTATGTACTAGCACTTTGTTGAAGATTGGGCTGAAAACCAGCAACATACTGACCTTTTATGTCATCCTGGAGCATGTTTTCAATGACTACAGAAAAAGAAGAAAGGTCAAAAGTTGACAGGGCAAGCTTTCTGTGACACTTGCTGACACAGTTTCCCAGCCATCACCAAGTCTACCAAGGGGACATCACTGACCTCACCTTGCTGCATTTGTGATCGCTGTCATGGTAAGGAGGCATCATTATAAAATCAGAGCGCAACTACCCTCTCGTTTATCTTTCTGATTTTCTATGTTTAGGTTGTGATAACTGTCAAGGTAAGGAGACATCATTATAAAAAACAGCATAGCTACCTTGTACAAAACTTTCCTGTACAAAACTTGTATCTCATTTTCTGTTCATGACAGGATTAGCTTTACAGTGATATTGCATGAATCATGGTCTATATGCAGAAAACTGCCTGAGTTTAGAGATAGGCACATATGGTACACCCAACAATAAATATTATCTTTCTTAACAAATATAGCTTTACAAGATCTTTACACTTCTATAGATTTGGAGGATAATTGACCTTTGTTTTAATCTGATCAAATTTTAATTGAGAAATTACTTTTAACGAAATCATACAAATCTCCAAACTAAGAAAGAACTATAAACTCCCGTGACGAAAATAAATCTAGTCAACACATATGCAGTTTAGTGAATCTGCACTTTGTGAGGCCGGTTAACCTCTGAAGCACAAGAAACTTCACTAATGCTATCATATTATTTATTTATATTTATTTATATTTGCATTGGGTAGAATTATAATTTTATATACTCAGCTTTATTTAAAATAATATTCTTGCCATCTACTTTTCTTCTCCGTCTCAGGTAATAAAAGGTAAAATTCAATGTTAGTCAACAATTTTTTTGGAATAAAGTTAAGAATTTTTAAGTGGGATTACTTATTTTAGATTTTGGGTATGTATAAGTCATTTGTGTTTCAGTGGTATTACATGTATGTGTGTACGAAATGAATTGTAATTATACATGGGAACTAAACACTGAGTACACATGGACACAAAGATGGAAACAATAGACACTGGGGACTGTTAGAGTGGGGAGGGTGAGAGAGAGGTGAGGGCTGAAAAACTTCCTAGCAGGTACTAAGTTAATTACCTGGGCAATGAGATCATTTGTACCCCAATCCTCACTGACATGCAATTTACCCATATAACACACCTGCACATGTACCCCAGAGCCTAAAATAAAAGTTGGGGGGAAAAAAAGAAATGATTGTATTATCTACTGTTGCATACAAATAATCTCAAAACTTAGCAACTGCTGAGAGAAACAAATCTTTATTATCTCATAGTTTCTGTGTGTTAAGAATCCAGGAAGACAGAGACAAAAAGAGTGAACCCAATCTCCAAGCTACAAGTGCAATCTTTTTACAACCTAATATTGGGAGTTGCATCCTGTCATTTCTGCCAAACCTTTTCATTACGGATAAGGCAGTAAGTGATTCCTGCTCACACTAGAGGGGAGGGGATTACACTAGGGCAAGGAAACTGGAGGCAGGAACTGCTGGGAAGCCTTGTAGAGACTTCCTGCATAGGGATCGTCTCCAAAGAGGACACCACAGTGACATGACTAGAGACAGTAATTTACCTCTACTGGGCCAAACTCAGAGAGAACAAATAGTACCACTATGAATGGAAAACTTTCTTCTATTTATTTAAGTCCATGTATTTAATTAATTAATTTATTTATTTTGAGACAGAGTCTTACTCTGTCCACCCAGCCTGAGTGCAATGATGTGATCTCGGCTTACTGCAACCTCCACCTCCCTGGTTCAAGCGATTCTCCTGCCTTAGCCTCCCGAGTAGATGGAATTACAGGCATGTGCCACCCTACCCGACTATTTCTTGTGTGTTTAGTAGAGACAGGGTTTCATCGTATTGGCCAGGCTGTTCTTGAACTTCTGACCTCAGGAGATCTGCTGGCCTCAGCTTCCCAAAGTGCTGGGATTACAGGTGTGAGAGACTGCGCCTGGCTAGCCCATGTATTTTTGAATATAATAAAGAAGGAAAAGAGCCAGAAGGCCATATTCGAATTCCTGAAAATCCTGCCATTTAATATGTTGCTGATATTACTAAACAGGAGGCAGGAAGGAAGACGAGGACTGGAGTGGAGTTGTTACTGCCATACATGGATCCCATTGCTTTATAGAGAAATAAGCACCTTACACACCCAGTAGATGTTACAGTCTACATCTAGGCCAGGAAGACACAAAGTTCAGCATACTGAGACAATTAAATGTTAAGAATGTATTCCACAAACAAATATCGGAGGAATTTTGATATAATGAAATATTAAGCCACACTTGATCATTTTTACACTAGACAAATTTGGGGTTGTTAGATGAAGATAATAGACATTTACTTTTATGAAGGCCTGAGATACCCTTTGTACTAAAAATACAAAATATAGAAAAATTAGCCTTGTGCGGTGGTGGGCACTTGTAGTCCCAGCTACTCGGGAGGCTGAGGCAGGAGAATGACTTGAACCTGGGAGGTGGAGCTTGCAGGGAGCCCAGATCACACTGCTGCACTCCAGCCTGGGCAACAGAGCGAGATTCTGTCTCCCCAAAAAGAAATCTGCATATAGGTTGTCTGTAGTTCAAACCTGTGTTGTTCAAGGGACAAATACAGTTGTGGAAAACACTGGGAAGTAGATCGTCAACATCGAGCAGGAGGTCTTACATGTCAGATATAAACTCAGAGTTGATGTGTCCAAGTAAAATTTCTCAATGTTGTAGTTAGGAAATGGAAAACCCATTAAAGTACCAGATCACATTGGATCACCTAATTTGGGTACCTCTTTCCAAGAACGTTATAGATAACTTTAAATGGAAAGTAAAATTCGAAATTGGTTATCTTAATTTCTTATTTATTTACAACTAGAGGACAGATAAACTATGAGGCCACCTGATGAGATTATACAATTCTCCACATATTCAGAGTGAAGTGACTGTTGTGGCAGCAGTAATTATTTTGGGCAAAAAGTCATACATAGTTTGTTTTGCTTTTGCTTTAGAAAGTTTTAAGATTTTTTTTTCAGTATAATGAAATCTGCTATGTTGTTAGCAAGATTTATATGAAGGAAAACTTGCCAGTTTTCGCCCACTACTAATCCTAAATCTGTTTCAGTCTAGGTAGTACAGTATGTACTGTTGCTTTCAAGCAGAGAAGTCTGTTTCACACAGAAAAAGAAAAAAAAAACTCTTTCCTTATGGCCCTCGGTTTGTCCTTAAGATGTTAGGCATTTTGAAGTGGACATAAAATCCAGTATCTCCTTCACAAACTGAAAGTGTATATATTCTTTGATTAACTACATTAGTCTTTTAGTTCCTCAACATCATAATAAAAGAAATTAAAGCAGTTGTTTATGAAGATAGGATGTATGTTAGGCAGAGAATTTCATCGGTGTGTATTTAAAATATGAGTTTTAAAACTAACTTTAAAAATTATGTCAAGTTATACTTAGTAAAATGTCTTACAGTTTATTTTGACAATGCCAATATTGCTAGGCTATTATTTTCCTTATGTTGATTTTAAAGGTAAACATTATAATTTATCTTTAGATTTTTTATCAGGCAATGACAATTTTGACTTTATCTTTATATATGCTGAAGTTTTGAAACACTTGCTTCTAGAACATTGTGCAAGGGTAAACACATTTACAAATACTAATTAAGAATTAGACTATTTTAAAATATTATAGCCTGAATATTTATGATTCCCACTTCTAAGAATTGATTAAATACACATACACACACACACACACACACACACACACTCCACACACAACTGTAATTTTACAGAAACCTCCTGATCAAGATTTAGAAGTAAATTTTATGGAAATAATCTGTATGGTAAAAAATAAATGACAACTTAGATCATGGGAGAAATGCATTTAATGAAGTTAGCACTATTCCTTTTAATTAGGAAGATGGAAAATATTATTATTTAGAGATGATGTAATTTTATCCCCAGAAAACTCAAGGTAATTTAATGGAAATCTAATCGGGAAAATAATAGAGTAAGCAATGATGAGGCTGCCTATATAATTAACATATTTAATTATACTTTAATTGTATTTAATGAAATTAATAAATTCCCTATGTATATGTGGTAATTAGTTACTGAATATCATAGAAGAGAAAATAGCCTACAAATTCCATTTAAAAACAGTAAGAATTCCTCATAAAATACCTAGATATACATTTGAAAAATGTACAAAGAGGAGGGAGGAAGGGAGGAAGAGAGAGAGTTAGGGAAAGAAGGAAAAGAAGAAAAGAAAGAAAACTAGATTACTACTTCAGACATTTTACCAAATTAATTCCAGGTGGAGCCAATATTTATTAAAAAGTTCTATATATATATTTTTCAAATAATTTTCAATAAAGGAAGTTTAATGATTATATGCTTATAATAATTATTTTTAATAGCTCATTTGATTACATGGCATTTTAAAAATAAAATATTGGCCTGGTGTGGTAGCTCATGCCTCTAATCCCAACACTTTGGGAGGCCAGAGGCCAAGGTGAGCTGAGCACCTGAGATCAGGAGTTCCAGTCCAGCCTGGCCAACATGGTGAAACCCTGACTCTACTAAAAATATAAAAATTACCTGGGTGTGGTGATGCATGCCTGTGATCCCAGCTACTCAGTTGTCTGAGGCAGGAGAATCGACTGAATTCAGGAGGAAAAGGTTACAGTGAGCTGAGATTACAACACTGCACTCCCGACTGGGCAACAGAGAGAGATTCCATCTCAAAAAATAAAATATTAAGAACATTTCCATATAATACTGTTTCATTGAAATGATTGAAAGTTGAATGAAAGATTGAAAGATGTTTTAGCAACCTGTACAGTAGTCTTTGTATTCCTAATGTGTAGTCTCGGTATGTGATCCATGTAGTGGAGAAAAAAAGGCTCAAATGGAAACATTATTAAAATACATGAAGGATTAATTTACAAAAGAAGAAAAATAAGTGACCAAAAACCAGATAGTCACCTGTTACACATCATGTAATTTTACTTAATTAACCAGCATCCACAATTCAATTGTGTCACTCCCATTTGTTAAACATATATGATCTAAACATTTTTAGATATTATTTAAGATTGATGAGTTTTCAGCATTTCTATGATTTTCTTATAATGTGCACATAGGTCTTGTTAATAGATGAGGTTTTAATGTACGATGTTTTTTCTTTACTCCAAGTTTAACTTACGATGTAGCAGTGAACATTTTTATTATAGCAATAGCATGCACTTAGAATTGTGTGGTTATTATTCTGTACAGGTTATTCAGAACCATTTTCTGAAATATTGTAGTAGTACGTAAACATATTGTGCAATAATGAATGCTAACTATTTCATGGAAAAATCAAAGGCAACTTTTCAATTTGTCAGAAGATAGACATTGGATTATTACTTGATTACACTGTGTTCCCTTCTACCCAGTTCTGGAAAAGATGTTCCTGCTTTTGGCAAGAAGACTAATATGAACATAGTCAACAATTCAGGTTACATTTTAAAATTTTTCATGTGGTTTTCATAGATCATCCTCAATGTGAAATTCTTCTTATCATACTTTCCTAATAAAAAATGGTACTTTTGCTATAAACAAGGTGATACTCTACCTCCACAAAATCACATTTATTTTGCTATTTAAAAGGAAGATTGTGTAAGTTCAAGTAGCCTAAAATTCATTACTTCCCTTTTAAGACAACTTTATTATGCCAAGTGTCTCTCTTGGAATAGGGCTGAAACCGGTGCCCTCACAATATTGGTTAATGTGTGAATGGGTAGATATGCATTTGATATGATATGATAGTATTGTAAATATTCTTGCAACAACTGACTGAAAAATTACCTTATGCTGTGTTACAGCCATAATGTAATGTGACAGTCACATGCAGAACATATTAAATGCAATATGAACTCAGCAGTTGTGACTTGCTGCAGGGGCACAAATAGAGCAAGCAATTTACTACTATCATTCTTTGTGAAAACATATGGTACTGGTGAAGATAGTATATCCAGCAGTCTATGAGTTCAGCGTGAATACTGCAGTGACAGCAACAAGTCAGTGATGTGAAATTATCTATGAAATCACTGCCCTGGAGCCCTGAAGGTTTTAGTGGACACCAAAACAGGAGGACTACTTCCGTTGTTTTTCAATTTGGGCAAAAATTTTTTTTAAATATTACTATTATTACCTTTTTTATTCACTAAATGAAAGTGATAATAGTATCTAACTCACAGATTAAATGACACAATTTTTGTGACATGCTTAGACTGGTGCTTGGTATAAGAAAATTTTCAGTAAGTGTCAGCTATGATTATTGCTTTTTCGGAGAAAACTGAGGTTCATGTGGGAAACTATTGTTTAAGTGTGTGGAAATTTGGTGTCTCTGTCACTTGAAGTCACAGCTCATTTCACTGTGAGGTTGTGAGTTTAACATACACTCATAAGCTGAGGATTGTGCAGTTTTTAAAGTGTAAATCGGACCCTGCCAGTGGGTTTCATTTTTCCTCGTCTAACAGAAAAAGAGAGGTCAACATTGTGGCCTCCACGTTAGCCTCCCCACTGCCACCCCTTGACACCACCTCCCATCCTCGAACTCCTAGCCAGCCTTCGGTGTGTTCTGCTTCGACATCCATCCAAGCTGTCCTCTCGGCCTGGAACAGCCCCCTCTTTTCCACTTCCATTTACCGGATCCTGGTCTCACCCTTTCAAATGTAACTTCTTCAGGGAGGTCTGTCCAGACCCCACTTAATCCAGTTCAGTAGTGAGGCCGTTGTGGGGGAGTGGGTTGGCATAACAGTTCTTTCTTTCCAATGTGCTGCCATTCTTAGTGACACACATTAGACTGGCAGTCATTTGTCAATATCTGCCTTGCTTGCTATAGTGAAGCGTGGCGAAGAGTAGGCCAATGATGACTTCTCAGTGCTTTATCTGTAGTGCCCAGCCCTACACCTGGCTCAGTGAGAGCTGAACAACTGAACGACTGAATGAGGAATAAACCCATGATTTCAAGTCAGTTGAAGATTGCACATTTCAGCTGGGCATGGAAGCTCATGCCTGTAATCCCAATACTTTGTGGGGTCAAGGTGGGAGTATCACTTGAGCATAGGGGGTCAAGGGTGCAGTGAGCCATGATCTCCCCACTGCACTCCTGCCTGGGCAACAGAGCAAGACGCAAGACCCTGTCTCGATTAAAAAGAAAAAAAAGAAAAAAAAACAAGATTCTACATTTCACCTTCAGCCTGTGGGCAGGATTACAACAAGGCATTCCCAGGAGAAGAAATGTGTTCTGAGCACTGCAACGAAGAAAAATTCACAACCTTTCTTAAATATCCTTACATGTCCTTGAATTTGCATTCTTTTCCAACAGTCCTTGGCTTATAAGACAGCTCAAACCACCGCTAAGTTCTTGAAAGCTGACATGTGACCTTGCTGCTAAAGGAAACATATTATTTCCACATTCTAAATATGCAGCCTTAACAAATTGGAGGACCAGTTGCAAGCATTTCCATTGCTATTTCGTTGACTCTGAATGTATTGTGCCATCTCCAATCCCCAATCTTACTATTATTGAAAATCTGAGGACTGTGGAACTCCCGTGGACTGGGCATTTTAAAATTTCTTTCATACCAAAAGTCTTTAATTCTAATTTAGAAATAAAATTCAAACAGAGGTCGTAGCTCTGTGTAAGTATTTTGCAGAGTTTGTGAAATATTAATCATTAATGCCCTTGTCTTTTATGGCCCCCAAGGTTTATAATTTTAAATAAGAGATATAGGGTATACAGCTGAGGTAAGTCTTCTGACACTTGTTGACAAAATCCAGATTGTCTGCACCTAACTACCTCACAGAATCTGGTTTATTGTTCTTCCTGATACATTTAAAGTTTCTCCCTAGTTTTTCTGGGAAAATTGTCAAGTGTTTTAGCAGTATTGTCGTATGTGTGTATGTGTGTGCATGCACGCGTGTGTGTATTTTTACTTGCTTGATTCTTTTCAAGGGTCTGTATAATTGTTCCAAGTCCGAAATAACCATTTATGCCTACATAAATAACCACATAGGGATGTTGGATATTGCCAGTGTCTTTACAGTGGAAGCTACGGATTTTTTGTTTGATAGGCCAATCCTTGGTAGAACATGGGTGTGTCAATGTTCAGAGACACGGGACACACCAACAGGGAAGAGGAGGAGACACATAGGAAGCCTGAGGAACAAGGAAAAACCAGCAGGGGGGGTGGCCTTCTGAAAGCCCAGGGGAAAAGGTGTGGAATGAAGAGAAATCAGCTGCCACAGAGAATTTAAATAAGTTGAACAATGAGCATTTATGGCTGCATCAACCTAACTTAAAAGAAAAAGATCTTTCCTGAGCCCACTTCTATTTTAAATATTTACCACTTCTTGGACAAGCACCAAGCATTGTTGCTTACGAATATAGAAAGATAATATTTTCATAAAATTTCATAAAACTTCATCCTTGAGAGCTGATGGTTCACCATACTGTTATAGCATTTGGGAATTTATAAAAATCAATGGATGTCTTGCATTACCGCATATGCTTAATCAGCAGATAGGAAAAAATGCTTTGCTGGCAATGATTGAGTTTGCTCTGAACTATGCAGCTATAGGCTGGGGCACTAAAAGAGGCAGTAATATTCAAGAGATGAGGGCAAGGGTAGAAGTTCCCTACTCTAGCTGTATGGTGTCTTTATGTATTTCAGACGAATCGAGATTATCAGATCCAGATCTATAATTTACTTTCTGGGTAGCTGTGGATAAGTTGCTTACACTTTCTGTAAGTGTTGGTGCCTATATATGCATAATGAAAATCATATTAACACCAATTTGATTGGTTCTTGTGATTGTTAAATGAAATAACATGCACAAAGGTCTAGTGTAGGTTCAGTTCCCAAATCCGATTTACCACGACTGATGTCCTTTTACTTCTTTGAATGTACCCACATTGTCTCTCACTCTGAGATCTTGTCCCACACTGATTTTTGAGCCCCAATATTCCTCACTGATTCACACCCAGTCATCTCCCATAGTTTGGCTCAAGCATCAGTCCTCCAAGAATTCTCTCTGACAGACCAGATCTTTTCATTATTCTTTCCCATATTTCCCTCTATCTTTCCTTCACTTCTCACAGTTTGCAATTCTGCATTATTGATTGTGGTGATCTGATTAATTTCTTCTCAAGAGCACAAACTCAATGAGGGTTCAGTTCTGTTTGGTTCATCATTGTATCTCCAACATCTAGCATAGAACTTGGTATTCTTACATCTCTATTTGTTGAATAAATAAATAAACAAATAAATGATGATGAATTGATTTTTTCATTATTTTACTGCAGTGGTGGTTGGGTAGATGATCTTTCTTGAGAACCCATTAAACTGAGCTGAGAGATCTGACCTCTACCACTTGGGGCCTAGTCAGTAGCCATGCCTCCTGTCTGTGAGAACGTCTTTCAGCATAAAACTGATAGTCTATTCATATTGGGCTTTGTATGTTTATCTTTTAAGCTCCTCTTTATAACTCTGTTCAAATTTATTTTGCAATTTGTTTCAGGAAAACAGAATTTTCTTGGTTTTCTATAAATAGTTGGTACATTTTAATATGAATAGGATTGAGAAAAACTAGTAAAAAAAAGATATTTAAGGTTGGTTCCGATTTTTATATTTTACATCATGACTGACATCCCAGTTTTCTTCTGTATTTTATTTTCATGTGATTAAGCAAAACCTCTCCATAAAAATCTCCCCCTATATCATTTATTCACTGTGTAGTATTTTACCATATACCTTTCTCTCTCAGTAGAATGAGGCTTTGTGAATGCACATAGAAGGATCATGGATTGGGAAGCCAATCTGATCATGACTTTCCATTAAGCTGATGATTGTCATCTGTCAGGGAATGGAACCCAGGAGGCATAAAGAATGTCACTTGTTGCAATTGTGTTACCCATTGTGTCCATACAGAACTAGCTCTCAGAATTGTCCACTGTTCTGTGTGCCCTGCTTCTCTAGCAGCGATAATAATCAACTGTAGCCTAACAGTGAAGTTCTTAAATATCTTCTAATGGCAAAACACATGGATAACCCAAGAGCTAAAGGCAGAATAATTTTAAGAAATTGTGGGTACATAGTAGGTGTATATATTTATGGGTTACATGAGATACTTTGATGCAAGCATGCAATGTGTAATAATCACATCAGGGTAAATGGGGTATACATAACCATAAGCATTTGTCCTTTGGGTTACAAATAATCCAATTATATACTTTTAATTATTTTAAAATCTATTTTAAAATCTACAATTAAATTATTTTTCACTATAATCACCCTGTTATGCTAGCACATACTGGTTCTTATTCATTATTTCTAACTATTTTTTGTACTCATTTACCATTCCTACTTGTCACCTATGCACTCCCACACTATCATTCCCAGCCCCTGGTAACCATCTTTCTACTGTCTATCTCCATGAGTTCAATTATTTCATTTTAATTTTTAGCTCCCCAAAATAAGTGAGAAAACGTGAAATTTGTCTTTTAGTGTCTGGCTTATTTCGCTTAACAATGTCATCCAGTTCCCATGCATGTTGTTGCAAATGACAGGATCTCATTCTTTTTTTAATGGAGGAATAGTACTCCATTGAGTATGTTGTACTATTGAGTAATAGTACTCCATTGAGTATACTGAGTATCACATTTTCTTTATCCTTTTGTCTGTTGATGGACACTTAGGTTGCTTCCAAATCTTAGCTATTGTGAATAGTGCTGCAATAAACATGGACTTGCAGATATCTCCTCAACATACTAAGTTTATTTCTTTTGTGTATATATACCTAGGAGTGGGATTGCTGGATCATATGGTAGCTCTTTAGTTTTAGTTTTTTGAAGAACTTCCAAACTATTCTCCAGATAGGTTACATTTACACCAACAGTTTATGAGGGTTCCCTTTTCTCCACATCCTCACCAGCATCTGTTATTGCCTGTCTTTTGGATATAAGTCACTTTAACTGGGGTAAGATAATATCTCAGTAGTTTTGATTGGCATTTCTCTGATGATCATTGAAGTTGAGCACCTTTTCATATAACTGTTTGCCATTTGTATGTCTTCTTTTGAGTAATGTCTATTCAGATCTTTTGCCCATTTTAAAATCCGATTATTAGATTTTTTTTCCCTATAGAGTTGTTTCAGCTCCTTATATATTCTGGTGATTAATTTCTTGTCAGATGGGTAGTTTGCAAATATTTCCTTCCATTCTGTGTATTGTCTCTTCACTATGTTGATTATTTCCTTTGCTGTGCAGCTTTTTAACTTGATGTGATCCCATTTGTTCATTTTTGCTTTTGTTGCTTGCACTTGTGGGGTATGACACAAGATATCTTTGCTCAGTATCTTGAAGAGTTTTCTCAATGTTCTTGTTTAGAAATTTCATAGTTTGAGGTCTTAGATTTAAGTCTTTAATCCATTTTTATATTTTTTTATATGGTGAGCACTGGAGGTCTGAGTTTCGTTCTTCTGTATATGGCTATTCAGTTTTCCTACCACTGTTTATTGAAAAGACTGTCTTTTCCAGATTGTATGTTCTTAACATCTTTGTCAAAAATGAGTTCACTATAGGTGCGTGGATTTATCTCTGTGTTCACTATTCTACTTCACTGATATATATGTCTGTTTTCGTACCAGTCCCATGCTGTTTTGGTTACTATAGCTCTGTGGTATAATTTGAAGTGAGGTAGTACAATCTCTCCCATTCTGTTCTTTTTGCTTAGGATATCTTTGTTTATTCTGGGTCTTTTGTGATTTCATATAAATTTTTGGATTTTTTTTCTATATCAGTGAGAAATGGCATTCTATTAATCTCTATCAAAATAGAAATGAGTAGAGATAGTTCCATATAAATTTTAGGATTGTTTTTTCTATGTCTGTAAAGAATAGCAGTCTATTAATCTCTACCAAAATAGAGAGAGAGATTGTCTTAAATTTGTAGATTGCTTTGGGTAGTATAGACATTTTGACAATGTTGATTCTTCTAATCCATGAACATGGAATATCCTTTCATTTTTTTGTATGTCGTCTTTATTGCATCAATGTTTTATAGTTTTCATTGTAGAGTCACTTCTTTGGTTAATTCCCAGGTATTTAACTTCGTGTGTAACTATTTTAAATAGGATAACTTTCTTGATTTTGTTTTCAGGTTGCTCACTATCAGTGTTTCTATATGGCAAATCACTACCATTTCTATGTGGGAACAGATCATTGGGTCTTTTTTTATCCATTTATCCACTTGATATCTTTTGATTGGAAAGTTTAATCTATTTACATTAAATGTTATTATTGTTAAGTAAGAACTTATTCCTAAGGCAACATAATTTTAAAGATAGCCATAAAAATGTTTGTTTTTTTAAATAATCAAGTGACTTCACAAAGGAAGTGAGTGCTGTTCTCTTCCTAGATGTGTTTGTTCTATCCTAAATGATAAATTTGTTGGCTGGATAGCCATGTCAGTTAGAACACAAGAAGTGATTCTAAGTAGTAGCGGTGATCCTCTGAGAGATAGTCACCATGGAAAAGTTTGCTTTGGAATTAACTCATTCTGTACATCTCCAGAGAGATGTACACATTTTATGTGTGAAATGGGACAAGTATTGAGGTAATTATATTGGCTGAATTTGCTAAGTGCCACTCTAACATGAACCACAGGTCTCCTGATTTACTGTGTGGTCCCTGGCTTTAATCTACTGGTGTAGTCTTTTCTCTATTCTAAATAACTATCTTTGCCAGCACAGAAACCTCCATTCTGGAGTTTTTTTAAATGTAAGACTAGTGCTTTACGATCCTCTCAATGGCATAGTTGAGGTGTTTGTGGACCTCATTCCTCCCTCTCCCATCAATGTGGTCACAGTATGACCTATGAGGAAGAATTTTATTTATAAGATGATCTTTTAAAATACAAATAGCACTTCCCAAGGGTTCTGGAGTTCTAATGTAAATCACAATTGTTCATTAGACACTGAACTCCTGACTGCCCAAGATTAACTGCTCAAAAGAAAAGGGAATTTTGGCCAACTTGAAAGGAGGAGAAATGAGTAATCTTGAAGTCTGGTGCTGCAGCTACATGTGGGTAAATCAACAAAAAGGCCACTTCAAGGCACTAGATTTGGGGTGGCACTAGAGACATGTGGCAAGAAGGCATCCATCAGCCAATAATGGGTATAGTGCGATGGATAGATGTTAGATCATTTTTTGACCTTTTTCATATTCTGCATGGGTTTGCAGAAATCTATACATGATATTTAACAAAGCTAAGAGGACCTTTCGGAAGGTATTTAATGAAACCTGGATATTTTCATTTATGTTTCTACTTTCATTATAAGATGCTCTGAGAGCTCAGACATGGTGCCTCAATTTTGGGGGAGGGGAAATTGAATGGCTGCCATATAGCAGACCTGATTTTATACATATTAGCAAAATATAAACAAATGGAATCAACGATGGATATTAACATATTATGAAGTGCATAGATCCTATATGTTTTTCAGGTTTGAAAGGATCATTGCGAAAACTACATAGAATATGCCCAGATCCAAAAGAAGTTACCCTGCATACACAGGGTGCTTTATGTTAAAATAGTTATTGCAGTTATGCTGTCATAGGCACACATAGATGAAACTTTATTGAGTGACTGTCACACAGCAGACACTGAGGTCACAGGTTACATTCCTCGCTGCAGTCTACATAATTATACTCTTTGTGAAAGACTGTTTTACTAGCCATGTAACTGGACTGTTCACCCAATAGTGTTGAAAAATGAGAAAAGGTCCTGAATGTAGTTCTGGAAAATGCATAATAAATAAATAATAGGACTCATAAAACTCATTTTGTAGCAAACTTATAGTTCGTACTGAAATATACATGATAGATAATAATGGAATATTTGTTGACCTTCTAACATCATCTCTGACATCTCTGTGTATTATTCAGTACCAAATTTGTTCCCTGTACTTTTCATGAGCATTTATTGCATGCTTTTAAAATAATTACCTTCTTAGGAACTGAATTTTTATTTTGATCTTTTGAATTTCCTTTCTGTAGGTCAATTTTAATTTTAAAATGTTTTCAGTGGTTTGTGTGACCATTACTATAATTGTCAAGATATTTTTCTCTTTTTTTCAAATATAAACCATATTCTCTTATGGTACAAATCTTTGAAGCTATCATTAATTCTGGGAAGTTCTCACGGTGTCACTGAGAGCACTAGAGTGACCATTTACTTTATAATTATCCCCATTTGAAATGGTTAATGCAGGTTTCAGCAGGCATTTTGGCCTCTAAGTTGTGGTTACACAACGATGAAATGATTGAAATCATCTTTAAGAATAAATTTTAGTCAAGAAGAAAACCTACCCTTGGGTAAAGTGACTATTTTGATCCCACATCTCTTTCAAAAGGTGACAATTAGAGTGAAGTCACTTTTTAAGCTTACCTTTCTCATGACAATGTTTATACTTTCATATCTGTGCCTTATAGAAATATCTTTAACTAAATCTTTATTTTTAATTGTTTACTAATTGCACCCTGATGCATGAAAATACAGGTTAAAAACATCTGTTAACACTGATGAATTATCAGACTTTGTTTTATGTCATAGAATTCAAGAGATGAAAACATAATAGTAACTCCTCCCTTTTCTTCCTTTCCATGGACAAAAACAATCCTGTGACCACTTTTTCAATACTGTGAGATTATGGTTATGTGAAGAAAGAAGAAGTTTCTGTTCATTCAGATAAAAAACTAAAGCTAAAATGGTATATAATTTCATTCATAAGTATAATGTTTCTAAAAAAGATGAGTCTTTTTTTAAAAATTTTGTGGCAAAAGAAGGCCTTGTATTTCCTTGTGGAAGAACTTGCCTTCAGTGGTTAGCATTTATTAAAACTGTGGACCACGTTGTACTGCTGCTTTGCAGAATTGATTTAACAACTTGCTTAAGTATCATATTGAACATGTCATGTAAGCTATGAAAAATGCATACTTTTTCATTTTCAGAGCAAATCTGAAATGTTGAATTATGTATTTTAAAGACCAAATAAACAGAGTAATGGAATAGTCTGAAAATCTAATAACTTCAGGCATGCTACTTTTTTTCCCGGGCATGATCAGTGTGCAGAACAGCTCCAGAAATGGTGGGATTCTTACCCACTGAATATTTGCTCTGTCAGAGCAAGCACATTCATTCCGCAGGAGAGCTGCATACCAGGCAACCAAAAATTGGCTTAAAAGAGTTTTTGGCTGGGCGTGGTGGCTCACACCTGTAATCCCAGCACTTTGGGAGGCCGAGGCGGGCGGATCACGAGGTCAGGAGATCGAGACCATCCTGGCTAACACAGTGAAACCCCGTCTCTACTAAAAATACAAAAAATTAGCCGGGCGTGGCGGCGGGCGCCTGTAGTCCCAGCTACTCAGGAGGCTGAGGCGGGAGAATGGCGTGAACTCGGGAGGCGGAGCTTGCAGTGAGCCGAGATCGCGCCACTGCCCCCGAGCCTGGGCAACAGAGCGAGACTCTGTCTCAAAAAAAAAAAAAAAAAAAAAAAAGAAATGATATGACTGTAATGACTGTTCAGCATGATGCTAAAATAAATAATTAAATAATTAGCAAACAATTAAAAAATCAAATTGTATAAAAAGTCTTAACTGCAAGTCATCCAACAGGGGTTTGATTGTGACTTTGTTGCTATCCTAAATGTATTATGTAATCACATATCTGCAGCCACATGCCATTTCAGCTAACTGGCAATTATTACAGCAGGAAAAGAAATTCAACATTTTTTTTTTCAAAGTAACAACTATTTCTGTTGGGTGAGAATAATTTATAAATGGGTTTGTTTATTTTAGAAATGCACAATATTGTTTTTTCTTTGACATGGAAATGAACAACTCCAGAGAAAATCCTGTCATACAAAAACCATTTGACAAAATAATAATTTGTTTTAATTTATCTCCAGTATTTGTTGTGATAAAGACACTTCAGATTTGATTTTTAAAGAGACAGCATCATTACTAGTGGGCAAGAAAATTAAATCCTTTCAGTATCCCAAGTCTGAGCTTAGTTTCTCCATGTTCCACAAAGATTTCCATGTTGGCCAAATCAGAATATGGTAGTGCCCCCTTTTGAGGGGAAGATATACTCCAAGGCTACTAGGGATGCCTGAAACCAGGGATAGTAGCAAACCCTAGATATATTAGCATTTTTCAGTCAGATCACTGATGCAGCTACTAAGTGACTGATGGGCAGGCAGCATGTACAGTGAGAACACGTTAGACAAAGGGAGGACTTACCTACCAGATGAAACTGGGTGGGATGGCACAGGATTTCATCATGCCACTCAGAATGCAGTAACACTTAAGCTTTTAGAATTGTTTATTTCTAGAACTTTTTATTTAATATTTTAAGAGCATGGTTGTCAGTAGGTCACTGGAACACAAAAAGCCAAACTATGGATAAGGGGTCACTACTGTATCCACATAATTGAGATTGCATTTATGCTTCAAAGTTATTGGAGCCCATCTCTGTGGCATTGAGTTAATCAGGTATCTAAATAATTTCACTGGGGAAAACTTTGTATGTGGGATCTCATCTCAAGTGGCCCAGTGAATTGCTTTTGAGCCCAGTGATATACGAAGGTTTGTTGCATAAACTGTCATTACAAAAGACTTTAGGATATTCTTCAAGATTCACAAGTGAAGTTTTCTAACTGTTTATTCGGGTTAAACATGAGGTAAATTTTAATTTGTCTGCATTTTTTTATTATTGTATTTTATTTATTTATTTTTTGAGACAGAGTCTCACTCTGTCACCCAGGCTGGAGTGCAGTGGCACGATCTCAGCTCACTGCAACCTCTGACTCCCTGGTTCAAGCGATTCTCCTGCCTCAGCCTCCTGAATAGGTGGGATTACAGACACATGCCACAACTCCCAGCTAATTTTTGTATTTTTAGTAGAGATGGGGTTCACCATGTTGGCCAGGATGGTCTTGATCTCCTGACCTTGTGATCTACCCGCCTCGGCCTCCCAAAAGTGCTGGGATTACAGGTGTGAGCCATCGTGACTGGCCTTACAACATGCTTCTGATGCTCAGGTTTGAGAACCACTACCAAAAAGCAAGGTTAAAGGCCATCTCCTCTTTGTTGATATTTATTCTCTAATTCAAATTATTCTTAAAATTTGCCTAAGATAAGCATAATTTCATAGAAAATACCACCAAGTTAATCACCTACTATTTTAAAAAGTGATTATTTAATAATCCATACCTAAATGTGCATAAATAATTGATAATAGACCAAATTCATATATGTTAATATGCCTGATTGCACTCTAAATGCTAAAAATCAGATGATTGGTGAATCCTTTAGTTAACAATTACCTGCATGAGACATATTGTACAATTCTGAGGTTGAGTTATACAGTGAACATAGTATTAAGTTAATGTCATGGAAGACAATTAGAAAAATTGTAATTCTATTGTCATTTTTTATTATACACCATGATCTTGCCAGATTATTTGTAATGAAACATTATGGTCTTTTAAAAGAGCATTATTATGAAATGATTTTATTTGATAGATAATTTTATGTAAAAAATTCATTTTTGCAACAATATGGTACACAGAATGCTATAATTATGTATACCTCATTATTCTTTTCTGCTTTCATTTTAGTTTGGGCTTTTATGTCACATGTTTGTAAAGGAAGAACCAGAACTGTTAAACAGATATTTTAACAGAAATCCATGCTAGGAATTAGAGTGTTGGGCTACTCATTTTCCTCTTGGTAATGCATACCATTACTTTAAATTCTGAGGGTGTTGGTGGGATATGAATTGCTGCACTATTTAGGAAATGGGAAACCAAGAAATTTGAACCAACAAAGGTTTTGTAGGTAAAAGGAGTAGGATGAATGTTTCATGACAGTGACATGGCAGGAGCCACAGAGCTTTGAGGAGGACAGGGGCAGAGCTGGCAGAATGGGGACCTTTCTCTTTCGTTAACTGGATTGATTTCTTCCCTCTAGGCTGTGTGTACTTTATTTCAGATATTTATTTTAGGAAAGTACAGTATAGGTTAGATGTGTTATGAATGTTGATCATTTTACCGTATTATGAGTATTCTGTTTTTTGTAACAAGCTGTTCATTTTTATGAAACACACACACAATTATCTATGTTTATGTAAAACGTTCAACAACATATCCTTTCCAGAGCATAATACATTCTAAGGTTATATAATTTGTATACAACCCCCTACCTCCATTTGTTTCCTAGTGAACTTTTGTTCACTAGGTAAGAGAGTTCAAAGGTAAGAGAGCAGTCTCTGAAATTTTTATTCTGGTCTTTCGTTGTCTGCCATCTCACTGAGTCTGCAGCTTCTACAGTAAATATGGTGCAAGCAGTCTATAACAGCATTGGTTTTACCAGGATAATTGAGAAAGCTGTGCTTGCTATAACCTATGACCATGTCACTTCGTTTTAAGTACCAGCATAGCTTTCTGCTCCAAACATAGAAGCTCCTTATAATCCTTTGAATTCAGCCTTCCTCGTATGTAGAAATGTTCCTGGCCATCAGTGAAGAAACTGGTTTCTAATTGGTAAACTATTTGAAGATAATGACTTTGATATTCCCATCTCATACAGTTGGATAAATGTATTGCTTGTGTTTTCCTAACCATCAATCCATTCTTTCATTCATATGACAAATATCTGTTCAGTATCAGCTATCTACCAGTAATTGTGCTGTGTGTTGAGAGACACATCAATGATCAAAGCACGTGAGGTTATAAAATTAGTTACTCTGAATTAAGATCAAGTTTGCTTATTAACAGTAACATATGGACATAATTTGCATTGGGAACAACCACACATGAAAAAAATCAATTTCCAACCTAGCAAAACCTACTGTAGTATTTATTTGCTCATTCTCTCTGAGAATAATAATAAGAACCATCATTTTAACATGTTTTCATTCAGTTTCCAGAAGTATCCATGAGACAGCACGTATATATCCTTGACCATTAAAGTTCACATTGTTCAGTTAGTCTATACTGGTTTTTTTTTTTTTTTAATGTTTGTTTACAGGTGAAATAGTCACAGCTGCCAGCATCTAAAATTCTATATCGCCTTTATTTGGTTAAGGGAAGATCTTTTTCTCTTAATCCATTGTAAAACTGGGAGAAACATGAACTTTACCAATGTTAAGCTTTTGTGGTTGCTGATCCAGATAGCTAAAATAGTAAGAAAATATGTAAGCAATGATCGTTTTGCAAGGAGTAAGATTCTAAACTTATTCCTTCAAAATGGGTTTTTAAAGGTGGAGATTGTGCCCTTTATAATGAAATGTGGAGGAAAAAATGCCCAATTCTGTTTTTCGAAAAGGGCAATGAGGATGAAGTATGAAATGCTTATTATTAGTCTGCTTCTGGAACCTTGTCAGGCTGGTGGAGGGAGAATGAATAAATATCAGATAAGTTCATCTGTACCATGATTAATTATGTAACAGCATATTAACTACTCCAATTTTAACCAGTTTTCACAATGGCCATCATTTATATCATGAGCTTATATGCCAATCCCCAGGTTATTTTTAGGATGTAAGAATTTTCTATATATAGGAAGATAGATTAATATTCAACTTTAAAGTAATTTTTTTGTTCCCCTCCTTTTTAGGACCACTGGTTAACGAGGCTAGCACCAGGGCTTAGATACCTAGGGCATAACGTTGGAAAGTGTAATAGGTTATTCTACTTGACAAATGTGGAACAAAGAGATGAACTCAAGGCTGTGTCTCTTGGAAGACAAAAAAAAAGAAACCATTAGGATTAGCCGGGCGCGGTGGCTCAAGCCTGTAATCCCAGCACTTTGGGAGGCTGAGACGGGCGGATCACAAGGTCAGGAGATCGAGACCATCCTGGCTAACACGGTGAAACCCCGTCTCTACTAAAAAAATACAAAAAGCTAGCCGGGCGAGGTGGCGGGCGCCTGTAGTCCCAGCTACTCGGGAGGCTGAGGCAGGAGAATGGCGTAAACCCAGGAGGCGGAGCTTGCAGTGAGCTGAGATCCGGCCACTGCACTCCAGCCTGGGCGACAGAGCGAGACTCCGTCTCAAAAAAAAAAAAAAGAAACCAAAATGTAGGAAGTCACATTTTAACACTGAGTAATTTTCAAATATGGACAGAAACCAGGGCAGACTGTGGAACACAGTAGACACAATAAGATTAGAATCCTAAGTGATTGCTGCTCAGGACAAGATGTGCCCGCGAACCATTTTTGTCGGTTGATAGTACATGTAATTCATGGACATGTCAGCCTAACTTAGCAGCGCCATGTGGGTGCAATGAGTTTGAAAAGCGTTTCAAGGTCCTTGTCAAGATTTTTTGGCATTTTGTGCATGCAGTTTTACCTTAACATCAGGAACACACAGAACAAAGGTTGAGTCCTGGAGCATCTCTAAGTAATTATTTTTCCTCCTCTCATCATTTCTCAGACCTGGAAAGAAGGGAAAGATAATGGGCAGGAAGAAGGCAATCAGTCAGCTCCCGTTGCTGCAGAGGATAAGCGAGAGAAGTAGGCTCTCTTGGACTCTGGAATGGCAACTTCTGGAATAGTCCTTGCAGTTTCCCTGCTGGGATGACTGGCTCAGTGCTCAGTGCCAGTCATCTGATGTGCATGCCAGAGTTCCAACCAGACCTTGGATCCCTAGTCCCAGGTGTTAGACCTTCCACCAAGGGTAGTGCTCTATCCTCCAAATATGCCTCCAGGCCACCTTGCTTCCTTTGGCCTCTGCCATGGTCTTACGTAATTTTGTACATATTTAAATGTGTATTATACATGCAAACATATAAACACAAAAACATACACATATAGTCTGATTAATATTAATCAGTCAAGTAATATTGATGCTCTTCAACTTTGTAATCTTCATTCAGAAGTCACAAAGTCCACAGAGCTCCTGATGTGAGAGTTTGAGCAGCATAGACTGCTGAGAACTCCTTCTCTACTGCGGGGTGAGAGAAGACCGTGCTTATTCTCCTGATAAGCTACAACTTAACGAGACTAGCACTACAGCCCTACAGTTCTTTCAGTAAGTGCTAATAATGTGCTTTTTCAGAATATTTTCCATGAGTACTGTGTGTTATTATTATTTAACTCTTACTTGGCCTTGCCTCAAAGGCTTGTTTCCATGACAAGGTATAGTCTACTCGGGCAGAATGATCATTTGCTGTCATGGCTGTCCTGATGATCAGTCAGTAGCAGCTCAGTCCCCTGGAGTGCTTTAAACATCAGAATGGGACGTTGAGATGCTTTCCTGATTGTAAAGAGCTTTCACTGTACATGTTCTTGGTAGCACAGCTGTGCCTATTAGAGCACGAATACAGGGGCACTTCCCTGAATGTTCTCTCTCGCACTTCTGAAGAACTGGATGTGACGCTGGCCTTAGGAGAGATCTTTTGCTAACACAGAATGCTTCCGTTAAGAGCTGTACTGTGTTCTCCCACATTTTTATGTTGATGGCCTTACCTCCAATCTGACTATATTTGGAAATAGAGCCTGTGAGGAGGTTAGATGAGGATATAGGCCACCTAATCTGATTGGACTACGGCCCTTACAAGGAGAAAAAGAAACAAAATGTCTCTTTCTGCCACGGGAGGACACAGTGAGAAAGTGCCTCTCTGCAACCCAAGGAAAAAGCTCTACCGGACATGGACCTTGCTGGCACCTTGAACCTGGACTTCCAGTCTTCAGAACTGTGAGAAAATAAATATTGGTTGTTTCAGCTACTTAGTCTAAGAGATTTTTTATGGTAGCCTGAGCTAAGACAAAGTCCTAAACCTCAGCCCCTCAGAATGTAACTATATGTGAAGACAGAGTCTCTAAAGAGGTTATTAAGATAAAACGAGATCATTAGGGTGGTCTCTAATCCAATATGATCGGCATCCTTATTTACAAAAAGGAGGTTGGGGTGCAGACACGTACAGAGGGAAAATTATGTGAAAACATGGAGAGAAGATGGCCGTCTACAAGTCAATGAGAGAAGCCCAAGAAGAAACCAGCTCTGCTGACACTTGATCTCTGATTTCCAGCCGCAAGAACTGTGAGAAAGTTAATTCCATTTTTGAAGTCACTCAGTCTGTCGTCCTTTGTTATGGCAGCCCTAGCAAGCTAATGCAGCTTCAGAGAGAATTGCAAACTTGCTGTCCAACCAAAGTCCTAATGACATAGGGAGATAAACCCCCAGCAGACACACCTGTGAAGTCCATGGTGATACTTCCCGGAGACCCAGCTGTATAGTCCGAGGAACCTTAAAGGTGAATCTAAGAAGGTGCTGATTTGACTGTGTCTTCCTGGCAAGCTCTGAAGAGGTACTAGGAGGCTTGCCATTTGTCTTTTTCCCATGTCTATGGCCTTGAATGAGGCTATTACTGCCTTTAGTGTTGGGAAGATCTTGGCTTTTCCTAGAACCACCTCCAGGGATGACCAAGTGAACGTAATCAATTCAGCAGCCACCACAGAAGGTGTAAGTGTAATGAATGGAATCAATTCGTTTAGTGTGATCAGTAAGATGATCTTGTTTTTAAAAAATCAGCTGTCAACAGACTGCGGTCATGAAATGGCAACCAACATTTACTATTTAGATGAGTTGTTATTGCCATTTATAAACTGGACTTCTCTGAGAATATTAACATTCTCATTTCTCATGTAGCGCCTCAAAAGACCCTTAATTTCTTTAGTAAGGGGACTAAGCCTTATATTGGCATCTCTCTTCTAGCATCTAGCACATAATGCAAAGTCAAAATGATGATGTTTGATTTAATGAAGCAAGATATCATTGGAGGGTGCCACTGGTCACATCTCCTGCCGTTTCTGGTAGCCATAAGCAAAATATTGGCAGAGACTGTTTTGTTCTTCTTCTTCCTTCCCTGTTCCTTGCGTTTGTTTTTTCTCTTATTGTTCCTTCCAGGCCATCTTTTGGCTGCTAGCATCCACTCAACATGATCCATGTATTTGTTGACAATGCCTGATTGTCCATAATTTTCTCATTGTATTTTTCTCCTATGAAAAGTTTGCCTTAGTGTAAGCATTTTTTATGAGAAAAATTGTAATAATGGAATTTACCCCAAATTTCAATAATGTTAAGAATATATTATATCTTGGTACCTTTTTATTTGAAAACCAGATTTTTAAAGAAACGTTTCTGTGATGAAATTGGACTATGCAGTATCGCCAGCCTTGCTACTGCACTGAGCACTGAGCCAGCCATCCCAGCAGGGAAGCTACAAGGACTATTCCAGAAGTTGCCATTCCAGAGTCCAATGAGTAGGATAGTAAGGTTGATGATACTGCATAGTCCAATTTCATCACAAAAACATTTCTTTAAAAATCTGGTTTTCAAATAAAAAGGTACCGAGATATAATATATTCTTAATATTATTGAAATTTGGGGTAAATTCCATTATTAGACTTTTTTTCGTAAAAATAATGACATATGTCTATACACAGGCCTGTGATGGCCCCAGTTTACAACTTTGTCTTAGCTTACCTAGTAACAGTTCCTTCTTTCACTCTCAAAAGTGTCCCAGTCTGAAGGATAAATTATATGGTCACAGCACATATACTCTATACATTTAGAAGAGAGTTTTGACACCAAAAATAACCCTATTATTTGCAGACCTTATTTATTTTAAGCTGTTGAGATTTTCTCAAGTGCATTAGCTATACACCGCCACAGTTCGTCTGAAACCTGTGGAAATATTTCCCAGTATCATTTTAATAAGTTACTGAACTAGTGACTTCTAGTGAAATGGAGATTACAGTTTTTAATTAATGCCTTCCCTTGAGCCTCCACTAAAATAGTAACTTATTAGATTGAATGCTAATAAGGAAAAGGATGATACAATATGCTAAAGTGCTGCATATAAATCCAAAAGTGGATTTGGTGTTGACATCATGCGTGTGTTACATTCTCACAAGAACCCTCCAGTTGATTCCTTATTTCCTATCCATTTTAACACTACTTCCTCAGCTACTGATCTCTACAGGTATTATATAGCAATTTACTTTTTATTGTTTTAGCTAAATGTCTTAGAAAGTACCTCTTCATTTCTTTCTCATTTGTGATACTCAACATTCTAAATGCAGAAATATATGTTATTTTTTCATTTTTATCAATCTTGATGTAAACTGCCTAGAGTTATATAGAGATACAGTTTTATAGTGAAAATAAGTCCTCCCAAGTCACCTTGACTGAATCCCATTGTTAATTTATTTTAGATAACTCTCAAAGAGTCATATTCTTTATTGTGGTTGATTTAATTATCAATAATGATTGCTGGCAGACATAAACACTAACATAATCCCTACCCTTTTCTTTTAATTGAGCTATTTCTTTTTAATTGTCTCCGTCTTTTCATTTCTATTGAAGGGAGAAACCTATGGGCCCACTGAGCCATGAAGTGTTTGAAAATTAAATAACATCTCCTTCCCCATGAGGAAATGGACTCCTAGAGAGGCTAGACATTTTGCTTCAGGTTAAATAGCAAGTTAATTTGTTCGTGTCTCAGAGCAAAGACCTTTATTTCCCCACTGCTTGCACCAAATATTGATAAGTTTGAAAACGTTGTATAGAATCTGGATAAATTTCCATGAAGCCAAATGACTAAACTGGATGACCTAGAATAGTGAGAAGTTAGCTTTCTCCTCCTTCTCCTTAACAAAAATACTCACATTTAGATTTCAGATTTTAAATCTAAAATTTTGGAAAGCTGAATAAGCTATAAATTGAAGTTAAGGAACCTTCTTCTTTCTCCTGTAACTCTTTATAGTAACTAAAATATCAAAGCAAACCTAAAATCTGGTTAATAGATTATTTAGTTAGTGTGGATAACAGAATTTTAGTATGTGCTTATTTTTCCTCCTCCACCTCCATTTCTCGCTTTCTTTCCTCCTCTGGACTTGATGCTGTGCTGCGCAGTGGTGTTCCTTTAGTTCCTAAAATGAGACATTATTTGTCCCCTTAACATTGTCCATACCCCATGCCCCACCTGAGACCACTGACTCCTCCATGTCCACTGTGGTGAGACCCTTCTTGCAATCTCAGAATAACAGGTTGTTAAAATGGAGCTGTTCCACCAGGAATTCTGCCAAGCGTCCAAGATGGTAGATGGTACTTTCCAAACTAAGATTGTAGGTCACACTCAGAGAATTTGCAAGGGGACAGCACCAAACAGGTTTCATGATGCTAGTTGACTAATCACCTCCAGTCTATATAAGAGGGTGGAAAGACCAATGTATTACTTGAGATTACACACACATGCATGCATGCGCACGCGCGGGCACACACACACACACACACACGCACGCTTGGAGACAGAATCTTTGACATACTTTAAGTCTCACCCTCACCCCTAAAAACCCCTGCCCATCACCACAAATCTTGGAAAAGGACACTTCAGCCAGATAACATAAAGACAGATAGAGACCTTGGTGTCTCCCTTGCCCTTGGAAATGGAGAGGGCTATCTCTACTATCAGAATGTGTTAGGAAAAATGATGCATGAGTGTTTAGCAGATCCTGTGAACTGGAGCAGCTGAAGAGATTGAGGGTGCTGGGTAAAGAGCTGGAGGAGCTTCCTGTTTCCTGGGACTGAGCAAGGACTCAGAACCAAGCAGTTGTGCTGGTGATGCACTTTCCAGGGTGAGAGCCCCTGCAAGGGTGAATCTTCAGGGACTAGGAGGGAAAGAATCTCTGAAGTTTTCACAAAAGCACCCCATGAAAGAAAAATCCCCTCCCAGCTCACTTGTCCTTCTTAAGGGTCCAATGCTAGAGGTTGGCAACAAAGGGAGACAAGCAGAAACAAGGGAAGACAATTTGAGGATAAAAGGCAGGGAGCAGTCACGGTTTCAAATCAAGTTCGACCATTTTATAATTTTGTGGACTAGAGATTTTAATTCCTAAACTGCAACCATGACTTTGAGCCACAAAGGAGCTACAACGGTGTTGACAAAAGGAGTCAAACTGTAAGATATTTTAAGAGATTTATTCTGAGCCAAATATGAGTGACCATGGCCTGTGATGCAGCCCTCAGGAGGTCCTGAGAACATGTGCCCAAGGTGGTCGGGGTACAGCTTGGTTTTATGTATTTTTAGGAGGCATGAGACATCAATCAAATATATTTAAGAAATACATTGGTTTGGCCGGGCGCAGTGGCTCGCACCTGTAATCCCAGCAGTTTGTGAAGCCGAGACAGGTGGATCAGCTGAGGTCAGGAGTTCGAGACCAGCCTGACCCAGGAGAAACCCTGTGTCTACTAAAAATATAAAATAAGCCAGGCATGGTGGCGCATGCCTGTAATCCCAGCTACTCAGGAGGCTGAGGCAACTCGGGAGGTGGAGGTTGCAGTGAGCCGAGATTGCGCCATTGCACTCCAGCCTGGGCAACAAGAGGGAAACTCTGTCAAAAAAAAAAAAAAAAAAACCAAAAAAACAAAGAACGACAGACATTGGTTTGATTCAGAAAGGTGGACAACTGAAAGCGGGGGCAGTGAGGGTGCTTCCAGGCTCTAGGTAAATTTAAACATTTTCTGGTTGACAATTTGTTGAATTTATCTGAAGACAAGATCAGTGAGAAGGAATGTTCAGGTTAGGATTATGGACACCAAGTTTTATTGTGCAGAGGAATCTCTCAGATAGCCGACTTCAGAGAGAGAGCAGGTTGTAAATGTTTCTTATCAAACCTAAAAGGGTGCCTGGCTCTTAGTTGATTATCTCCTGGATCTGGAAAGAAAGGAAGGAAAACAAAGAGGCAACAGGATTCTCTATAGAATGTGGATTTTTCCGACAATAGACTGCAGGACAATTTCAAGGTATGGCAAGGAAACATATTTGGGGGTTAAATATTTTTTCCTTTTCTCATAACGTTATGCCAGAGTCAGATTGAAAAGTAAGTCACGATATATAGGGTCAAATAAAACTCATCTGAAGAGAATTTATGGTTTGCAGGGCATTACTCCCTAGAACCCTTAAGTAGGAATTTGGGCAAGATGAAAAATCACAGCTTAGTCCTCAGCAGTTTTCTATCATCTGAGAAGGAGGAGGTGCTTCCAGGGACCCATCTTGGACTTTATCCCCAGAGCTGGGAAAACCTCCTTACGCGGAAGAGATTTAAATAAGGAAGTGATGAAAAAGGATTGCTTTCCAATGACATCCCCAGATATCCTATGTCCTGGGTAGTAGTGACATCTGTACCCATGCTCCTTCCTCCACACTTTATTCCCAGAGTTCATTGTGATGCCTGGCACACAGTTGATGCTCAGTAACTTTTAAAAAGAAAAGCTGAATGTAGTGATCAGTGTCTGTCTTTCATTTCATTCTCTAAAAGAGCCTCTATTATTAATTATTATTATTAATCTTCTGGCTGCAGGTCTTGGCTTCTGGTCGTGTAGCGTACAAAAAGGATTGTTTTACAAATACCCTATTGTATCTGAAGCTTCATGCAACTTCTGGCTGCCCTTTTTATGTGAAATCTGACAATTTACTCTCTCTCTCTGTGCCATCCGTCTCTTATCTGCAAAATGACAGCATTATCCAAGGTTGGCCCTGGATAGTAACTAATCATGTCGACTAATCAACCTTCCCTCAAGTAAATTCTAATACCACTAGTTTTTACATATCGTTGCTTATCTGTTACTGTTCTAATGTTTTTGGCTTTTGCCTCTTATTTATATTTTAAGATACTTTATTGATTCAAGAATTCAAAAGATTATAAGCTTCCTTATGTCAATTTATGTTTCTGGTCAAAAAGGAAAAGTATTGTTAATAACCTTTCAATAATTTTTCCTTTTTTTTTTCTCTTTTGAGACAGAGTCTCACTCTGTCACCCAGGCTGGAGTGCAGTGGTGTGATCTTGGCCCACTATAACCTCCACCTCCCAGGCTCAAGCAATCTTCATGTCTCAGCCTCCTGAGTAGCATGTGCCACTATGCCGGGCTAATTTTTATATTTTTAGTAGAGATGGGATTTTACCATGTTGGCCAGGATGATCTCAAACTCCTGGCCTCAAGCGATCTGCCCCTGTCGGCCTCCCAAGGTGTTGAGATTACAGGTGTGAGCCATGTTGCCCGGCCAATAATCTTGTACTAGTTAGTGAATATATTTTACTACCAAATGGGCCAATCATTAACTTCCCCTAGAAATTGTGAGGTAGATAGAGATATATTGAGAAAGAGAAATCAAACCTGGAAGTTTTACTCTCATGTTTAAACATCTGACCAGGCGTGTTTTACAGGCAATAATTAAGAAATAACTGGGCTATTAAATCTAAGTTCTTTGATTTAACTTTTTGCAGTAACTGTCATATCACATTACATATATATTATAAATTTACTTCCTTGAAACAATTTATTCTTTCAATAAGTGTTCATTGAACAGTGCTAAATGCCAGGCACTCTTCTATGCAGTTAGAATGGATCCTCAGCGAACAAAACAGACATGATCTTGCCTTCATGAGCTCTCATGCCAGTGTGTATGTGTGTTTGTGTGGGTAGACATACAACAAACCATGAAGTAATAAATAGCTAAGTAAATTAGATGGCATTTGTGCGAGTTTGCTACAGCTGCCATAGTAAAGTATCACAACCTTGATAACTTAATCAACAAAATGAGTGAAAGTATTGGCAGAATCGATTCCTGAGAGCTTCCCGGCCCCTCTCCTTGGCTTATGGATGTCTGTTTTCTCCCTGTATCTGTCATCTTTCTTCTACACATGTGTCCACATTTCCTCTTTTTTATAAAGACACCGACTGTATTGGATTAGGGTCCACTCTAATGCCCTCATCTTGATTCCCTCGGTAAAGACCCTATCTCTAAGTGAGGTCACATTGTGAGGTACTGGGGGTTAGGACACCAACCTATCTTTTTGTGGGACACAGTTCAACTCATAACAGTGTGTTGCAATGTGATAAGTACTTTTGACAGGTTCCCGGAGTGTAGAAGTGAGCCAGTGGCTACTGCTGAAGCAGCAGCAGCCTAACCTAGTAAATAATGTGGCATTCTCACTCCTCCTGGCCGCTCTGGCCTGTCTCTGAATGTCAGGTATCAGGAAAAGCACAGGTACCACTGGAAGATGGACTGGCTGTCTCAGTGCAGCGACTATTTCATCCCCTGAAGCCTGAGAATTGCATTCTCCTGACACTTCCTTCTATCATGGGAGGTGTCATTTTAAAGATATTTACAAGTTATAGCAGGTTTAGAAATAGTTTACATGAATGTGTAATGTAATATCAGTATATCCTTACATCTGTTTTTGCTCTACAACAATTCTTGAGATTTTTTTTTTAATTGACTGGAAAGATGTTGCTATCTCTGCCAGGGGGCAGGTTAGAGAACAGTTGTTTCCTGGAATGATGCCCTTTCCAGGCTCTCCCAAATTCTACATACCACGATGAAGCTGTGGCTATGCAGGCTCAATTCCCTTTAAACACATTTTACTTTTTCTTGATGGAGTACACTTACTTGCTTAAAGAACATTCATTGGGCCGGGCGCGGTGGCTCAAGCCTGTAATCCCAGCACTTTGGGAGGCCGAGGCGGGTGGATCACGAGGTCAGGAGATCGAGACTATCCTGGCTAACATGGTGAAACCCCGTCTCTACTAAAAATACAAAAAACTAGCCGGGCGTGGTGGCGGGCGCCTGTAGTCTCAGCTACTTGGGAGGCTGAGGCAGGAGAATGGCGTGAACCCGGGAGGCGGAGCTTGCAGTGAGCCGAGATCACGCCACTGCACTCCAGCCTGGGAGACACAGCGAGACTCCGTCTCAAAAAAAAAAAAAAAAAAAAGAACATTCATTGGAAAACCTGCAGTGTATCTAGGGAAATTTTTTTTTCTTTAGGTTGTAAACTCTTGTGTTAAACAACACCTGATGTGTCTTGTATGGCACTGAGGTCTTGTTTCCCATGAAATGTGTGCTTTCTCAAATATATGGTGGCATTTTCCTAATTTTTTAAGCATTCGAAAAGAGGCAGTGTTGGGACAAATATATAGATAAGAATCTAACACAGATTTATGCACCAGCATAGCTCCCCAGGGCACACTAGTTTTACAATTTCCAAAGTAATTGAGAATGGAGCTTTTAGCATAGGGCTTTTGAAAAAGAGAGATACCTCAGCTTTTATATTTTGGTCTAGTACCCTGGTCAATAAAGTATTCTGCGTAATAAATACATGATAGCTTTTCTCTTGCATGAGATCAGAGTTGGAAAAAATCTCTTTGAGTATATTTCAAATGATGTACATTATAAATGATTAAGTGCTATAAGGGAAATTCTGGGAACATTCTGTTATGCCTCTGATCTTTTAATAACTAGACCAGAGATTAGCAACCTGTTTATTGCTAAAAGCCACTTTGCAAGGGGAAAAAGGCAATGGACAGAGGCTGGTGCTACTGACATTCTACAAGCATTCACTCAGGGAGGGTTCAGCTAGACAGGTATACAGCAAGGGTGTACAATAGACAGGCAACTGGTGCACTTTAATGCATGAGAATGAAGAGGCAAGAAAGAAAAGCAAAAGGGAGACCAGCTATGCTAAGAAAGTCATTGAAAATACCACCGCTGTGAATTACTCAAGGCTAGCATTTTAATCATATTGAAGAATGACTTAGCTTTTTTAAAAAGTATAAGTACCTATGAATTTCAGCAGTTTTATGCAAAATGAGGGCAGTTGCTGCACTAATTGGTATGTTTCTGGGCTTGCGCAGTCAGCACTTTTCTCTTGCGTGCAGTCTGACTCTCTAATTCTGCTGTAAGCTTTTGAGAAGGCTTGGCCTTTTAGGACATTGTGGTTATATAAATCTTGTCTTGAATCAGAAGTGATCATTGAAATGGTGTCGTTTTTGGGAGGTGGGGGGTTCATTTTTGTGACACTGAACAGATCCTCTGTACCATCCTAGAAAACTCCTTTTTAATCTAGCAGCATGCTTTCAATTGAACAAGACAGCAGTAGACCGGCAGCCACAAACCCTAATCAGTGGGGGTTGACAGTAGCTTATTAAATGCATGAAGATAAGTCATGTCTTATTTGGGAGGCTTCAGCTTTGTGAAGGAATGAAGGAACCTGCTGCTTGGTGCTGTGTAATGGGGGTTGAACTTGGGACAGAAGCTCTGTGTCAGATGTTATCCCACCTGTGGTCATGGAACTAGAGAAATCAATTCATACAAGGAGTAATATAGATTTGCGAAACATCTCTGAGTTTTCAAAGGTTCACAGTTGGATACCGTCCAAAAAATAATTCAATTTCTATCAGGACTGTTAAAATCTCTAAGACATTTAAAATGGCTGAAATGCCTTTTACTGGGCATTTTCCTTTTCTCTACCCAGGGATGCATCTATCCATCATAGTCCTCTTTATTTGAAGCAGCTACTGAAGCTTTTGGTAAAGGTTTGTGGTTTTATTTGTTGATGATGTTGCTTTTCCTTTTTTTGTGCATAGCTAATAAATGCACTGCAATCTTTCCAGTCTCAGAAAATATATCATTCTTTAGTCTGGCATGCCAACTGCTAGATGAGAGCTGCTTGTAGTTTCTTTCCAACACGTCACTTTTTCTTAAAAGACAACTTTGTTCTCATCCTTTTCCTGGAATATCCATCATCTTATATAACTTTCCTTTGGCCTCTAAGCTCTTGGCATGGTAACGTAAGTGTTTTTCGAGGTACAGGTAGACATGCTAGAATGAAATAGCTCAGAAAACTTAAGGAAATGGCCAGTGAAAGCTGTGTGGCCATATTTGTGACAGCATCATCAGAACTGCATCAGCATCAGAATATTAAAGCTTTGAGGTCACCAGGCCATCTCCCTGGTTTGGCAGAGGCAGGTGATTGTCAAGGGTCACACAGTTAGCTACTGCAAAACCACGGCAAGCACTGGAGTGCTTATCACAAAAGCAAGAATTTATCTGGCTTAGGGATTTCAACGACTCTTCCCAGAGCAGGTGGCAGCTCAGTGGCATTCTAGAGAATGAATAGTTAGGAGAAGAGCTATGGAAGGACTTTCCAAGTCCTGGAAACAGTTGTGTAAAAGCCCAGTTTCCAGAGACATTAAATTGCATGTTCACTTAAGATGAAATGTAATTTCTACAATCATTTCTTACAACTGAAGAAGATACTAAGCAATTTGACTTATAGTCAACCAAAAGGGGGCGGGGTTGCCTTTAGACACTTTATTTTGTGAATAATCTAGAAATTATGTTAATGTAACTTCTAGGAAAAGACATGTTGAATGAAGATATCTATCTTTGAATTGTGATTTTTCTGTCAGCCTGAATGCCAAGTTTACTAAACAAGTTCTCGCTAAAAAAACAAAACATGTAAAGGAATGATAATCTTGTATTCTATAGCATTCAAAAAAAATTTAAGTCATTTAAAGGTGGAAGCTCTATTTTAAAACTAAAATTGGAAAGTATCCGATTTTTATAGACCTTTAGGTATCCTCACCCATTTCAAGATTTCTTGTCGAACACATCACTTTTAATTTTGCAGTTGTGAAGTAACGGACTGCTTATCTTCCAAGAGGTATTATTTTTTTCTAATTCATTGTTTGGATTTAACAAAGCAAGGGCCATTCTGTTAAGTTTCAGTATTATTACTGAGTGAGAAAAAATGTTTTAAAATATGCTATGAAATAGCACTTTCTATAAATGGGACAAAAATGTAGAAATATCAAATTTGTTCCTTTGAATACTATTTTTAAAGAATTGGCATATACAGATTGCAAGCTATTGAACAAAACAGAATCTTGTTCTTCAAATAGCCTGATAACTTGTTATTTTAAGAAACTTTCAGTGTAATTAATTTCTAAGAACTCAAATTGCCTTTACCTCCTTTCCTTGTCATAGATATGCATTTTTTCTTTTCTTTCTTTCTTTTTTTTTTTTTCTTTTTTTTTTTTTTTTTTTTTTTTTTTTGAGATGGAGTCTCACTCTGGCACCCAGGCTGGAGTGCAGTGGTGGGATTTTGGCTTACTGCAACTTCCGCCTTCTGGCTTCAAGAGATTCTCCTGCCCCAGCCTTCTAAGCACCTGGGATTACAGGCACGTGTCACCATACCCAGCTAATTTAGTAGAGGCATAGTTTCGCCATGTTGGCCTGGCTGGTCTCAAACTCCTGACCTCAAGTAATCCGCCCTCCTCGGCCTCCCAAAGTGCTGGGATTACAGGCGTGAGCCACTGCCCCCTGCCAGATACGCTTTTAAGACAATTGAAGACATTTTTATTTAGCAAGGAAAGATAAAAAGAACCAAAGGAGGAGGAAATACTTATTGTTTAACTGAACTCTATAAAATGAGATATTGTTATTGTCAGCTTTAGAGATTTTTGAAATCATAATGATAGGAATAATAGCTGACATTGATTACTCCTTAATATGTGCCAAAGCCATTGGTCACCACCGTATGTTGAGTATATAATTCAGTTTTACAACCACATAAGGTGGGTATGGATATTATCACCCACTTTCTGTAGATGGAGAAACAGATTTACAGGGAAAAATTTGCTTGCTTGAAGTCCCAGAGCTAAGCAGTGGAACTGAGCTTTCAACTCAGGCAGCCTGACTCCCAGTCCTAATGGCATAGCCGGTGGGAACCACACTCCCTGTTACGCCCTGCCTGAGAAAGCAAAGTCTTTAATACATGTGTTTGGTTTAGTTTTCTTTTTGTATCAGATGGATAGAGACAGATCTTTCTTCAGCTTTTCGTTCACCACTGTGGTTTAGCTTCTCTTGTTTTAAATGTACTTACATTCAAAGTGAGGAAAGTTAATTTAAAAATCAATATAAGACACACAAAGGTTCATATGTTGTGTCTGATTAGAAGAAAAAGATGCCTTGCCTGGTTTTACTTAAATCATAATTTATTCACTTCTGATTCAATGAGAAATATGATTTTATTTTAGTCACGATAAAGGGATATAAATTATAAGGATAAAAGCAAAAAAAAAATTAAAAAAAACAAATTTTCACACTCCAGATAAAATTTTGAAGGAGTAATTTGCTTTTTTGAAATTTAGTAGTTATTTAATAGCTTTGGTGCTAAATTTGCAGACTGTATGAAAAGCAAAACTAAAGGCCAAATCTAGATTTCTGTAAAGGTACGTGGACACTACAGGTTTAGATGCATTTGTTCTAATACAGAGCATGCAGGGTTCTTTTGTTTGTTTTTGTTTTTGTTTTATTTTGTTTTGAGACAGGATCTCACTCAGTCGCCCATTCTGGAGTCCAGTGGTACAGTGACAGCTCACTGCAGCCTCAACCTCCTGAGTGCAAGTGATCCTCCCACGTCAACCTCCCACATAGCTGGGACCACAGGCGTGAGCCACCATGCCTGGCTAATTCCTTAAAGAAATTTTTATAGAGATGGGGCCTTGCATTGTTGTCCAGGCTGGCCTTGAACTCCTGAGCTCAAGTGATGCTCCCACCTCAGCCTCCCAAAGTGCTGGGGTTACAGGTGTGAACCACTAAACCTGGCTTAATCCATCCAATTTTAAATTGCATTTAACTTGAATTTGTAAGGCAAGTAATACATACTTGCATTAAGAATGTGCATTAAAAATGGACTAGCCAATTTATCTTTTAGGTAAATAATCTCTTTGTTTTTTTAGAATTGCTTCCTAATTTTGTTACTAATTTTTCAAAGGCTTTTTCTTCTTATACTGGGCTATAATTACATGCCATGAGTTTGTTCTTGATAAAGGAAAAAAGTGCGAATTTTTTAAGGCAAATTGCTCTTCTGGTGCAAGGAATGAGAATATTATTCCCAAAATCTTTTAGTTGTTTCCCAAAATATTTTTAAGCATGACAAAGGTATCAATTACTTCCCAAGAAAAAAACAGATCACTTTTTTTTTTTTTTAAGCATGTAGACCTTGTAAGCATAACAAACTTCAGTGGTTGATAGTTTCAGGAAAAGTAATGTGAAAAGATCAGAAGTGAATTAATCTTGCACCTGAGGTGTACAGAGTCCATATACACAGTTGACAGATAGATATGTGAATTGAATAACTGTGTTAAATTCTAATCAGGTCAGTAGAACACCACCAAAGTTGTAGCTTGCAAATGAGGTGAAATAACATAATAGATACTATAAATAAGCTAAATTTGACTAGCTTATTTTCAGGTTATAAAAGTCATGACTATATTTTGGAAGAAAATTGTCACAAAATTATCTTGCCATTTTATTCTGAAAGTTGTGTATTAGATAACAGTAATCAATCACATAATACCCTCAGCTATTGTTGATTATAACTGAGGTAAATTCACTTTTATGAAGCTGCAGGCATCTTGCAAGCATGTGCTAAAAAGAATTCTTAGAGTTTAATAAGGTCACAAAATATTCAAACTGTACCCAACTACTAACTTGCAGTATTTAAACCCCTAGGAAATCCGAGAAGGGCTTGTATGTCCCAGGTTTCGATCTGGGGTTTGTCTTTCAGTTCTCACTGGTGGTTGCAGCTTGGAGTTCCAGAGCTGCTGTCTCTGGATATCTTGCAATCAATTCTTCATGCTGTTGTAGCTTTCTGTTGTCTGTTTCACACCCTTGTTTATTCCCTAAAGCAGAGCTAACACCAGCCACTTAGCCAAAAGGTGATGGATCACACAAGGGCAGAAGCGTTCAGGGGGAAAAAAGATTGAACTCAACATCAGACAACACCACTTCTAGTGTCCATTGATAAAGTGGGGGACATATTACTATACGACCAATCAGCACTCTAAATATGGCAAGGTTCTGAGGACAAGGAAGGACAGAGGGACTATCCCAGATTGGAGGAGACTAAGGCAGGACAAGGAAAAATGTGTGGGATCTCAGATCATTTCCTGACATCACAGAGGCATTAAGGGGAAAAGTAAGGATTGCAGTTAACAGCATTATAATAGTATTTATTTCTCTTAGTTCTAATAAACTATGATTATGTAAAATGTTAACATTAGGAGAAGCTGAGTAAAGGGGTACAATTTTTGCAACTCCTCTGTAAGTCTAAATATATTTCAATATATAAAGTAGAAAAAATTAAGTAAAACTCATTAAAGGTGATAGGATTGTATCTGTATGATTACAGAATGTTAATGAGAATATTTAGCCAAATCCCTCTTTTGCATTGAGTTGTTTATATAACTATTCAAACACGATTTTTGCTTTTAAACCGTAGTTTATATGCCAATATATGCTGTCATACATGTACCATGTATGTATCATGTACATATCATTTATATAGCAACTGAGTCATGGTGTTACAGTGGATTCACACTTGTGTGCAGCAGATGTTATAAATTTGAAGAAAATAGAATAGAATGAACACAGGAAATGGAATGAGGGGGCACTTTCAGAAGCCCCGCAAGAGATGATAGTGGCATAGCAGTACCATTGTGAAAAGCAGAAAGTTGATATTGATGGGTCAGGTGAGAGGTAGAAGAAAAAGAGAATGTGCAGATGATTCCTGTTATTTCTGCCTGAGCAATAGGGTGAGTGGTCGTACTCTCTCCCCAGAGAAAAATGCTTGGGGGGAGGAGCAGCCAGTAGTGGCGGGTGGAAGTAAAGCTGGGAATGCATCTTCAAGAGAGGCAGTGGGAGATAGAGGAAGAAGTCAGGATGGAGAGCTAAGCAGCGCTCATCCCCACAGTATTGAGCACAGCTACTAAAAAGCGCTAAGCACAGGGAAGAAAAGAGTCACTTTTCTCCTGGTGCCCCCAGGCATCATCAGAGGAATTTGACTTGACACCGTCTATGAAACTCCCTTACTCTCAGACATTCCATCAATTATTCAGGAGTCCCCAACATCTGTCATTCCCAGCCCTTTTATTAGGAACTTGGTCTCTTTAGGAAGAGTGGGAGCCGGGGGTGGTGGGGTCCGTAGGGAGGCAGGTGGCAGAAAGGGCTATAATACCCTTTTTAGAAATCTGTTTTCTACCAGGTGTGGTGGCTCACGTCTATAATTTCCACTTTGGGGGACCAAGGTGAGAGGATCGTTTGAGCCCAGGAGTTCAAGACCACCCTGGGCAACAGAGTGAGACCCCCATCTCTACAGAAAAATAAAATAGTTGGGTGTAGTGGTGCATGCCAGTGGTCCGAGCTACTTGGGAGGTTGAGGCTGCAGAATCGCTTGAGCCCAGGAGGTTGAGGCTGCAGTGAGCTATGACCATGCCACTGCACTCCAGCCTGGGCAACAGAGCAATAATTTGTCTGAAAAAAAAAATCTATTTTTTCTTTAAATCCTCTTCCCCTCTATTCTAACTTTTAAATACATATATATATGAATATATATTTTATTTCATATACATGAATATATATTTTATGTCATGTATATATGAACACATATTTTTTATTTTACATATATGTGAAATGAAAATAAACCAGTTCTACTAAAATGTATATATTCTTAAATCCCCATCTTTTAACAAAATCTTTTATCTTTTCCTTCAAAATGGAATATTTTTTGTTGTTGTTTATTTCTGGAATATACCCTCTCAGGAAAGAAACAACCCCATGTCCTTTGTACTGAAAAGAGTGTGGGGGCCAGGGAGAATTTCAGGGAAGGAGATCACTCTGATGTCTCAGAACTGCCTTACCTTAGTACTTGCGTGACTCTCTGCCACACAAATATAGACCCGTGTTTATATTTCATTGGTTAAAGCGTTCAAGTCATACTTCTTTCTCTGTCCTCATACAAGCTTTTCTCAAGACAATTTGCATATAAAGCCTTATGGTTTCTTGTTCTTGTAATCACTATGACATAAACAATAAGATCTTGAAAAATATGCAATATAAAGGAAACACTATTTCAAGTCTGCAAAAATTAAGAACATTATTTCTGAACTACGAACATTAAAAATACCAGTGCTTTTTAAACATTGTTGTTTTAGTACGTATATTTAGGTAAGGACTCAGAAATGCCACAAATAATGAAATAACAAATTAATACTAATGCTATTACTTTTCCAGTATCATAGGCAAAAAAACAAAAACAAAAACAAAAAGAGCCGTATCAGCCCATTAAGGAAAACTTCTTGGCGTGTGTAGAACTTTCTTTCCTTCAAACTCAGTAAGAGTTAATAAATTACCAGTTAAGTCTGTGCCTGTGGAAGAGAGCATTTACTCACTGTGTCTCGACATGTCTGGTGTCTCCATGTCATAGAGATTTAACAGTGAGACTTTTCAATCTCAACCTTAAGTGTAAATCCCATGTGATCTGCCCACTCCATCATTTCCCTCTGAATGGAAGTGTATTCTGTGATAAGTTGTCTTAAGACGTGCCATTTTTCTGAAGTTTAATTAGTTCTGAGCAGGTGTGGAATAAGAAGTGATCAGGCTGGAGTAGAGTTAATCAAACAAAATTTTTGGATGAGGAGTGAAGCAGACGAGAAAGAGAATTCCCTAGGTGTCTTACAGCTGAGCAGCAGGACTACTGGAGTCTTGAGCACAGAGGCTGTGCTGTCATTAGCAACATTCCCTGAGAAGGGCGCAGGTTTCCTGATAAACATGGTGCAGGTATAGAGTTGGACTCCCTCTGCGTTGTATTCCTTTGGGATTGTCCCAACTTGCGTTTCAGACCTAAATTTCCTAGAGCTTGCTGTGAACTTTCAGAAAAATGTAAAGAGTCGGAAACATCCTATTAGTCAATTAGCATTTTGGCTTTGTAGAAACATAGAAATTCCCAAGCATTTTGAGAAACTAATGGAGAGTTACTATAGCAATAACAAAATTGTCCCAGGCTTGGTTTGGGATTAGGACATTTAAAGTCATTGTTACTGGTTTCCGGCCGTTTCCTTGGTGATAACACAAGCTATAATTAATTAACAGCCTACAACTATGGTTATTTCTGGATTATCACTCAACAGAACATAAAGTGATTTTTTTAAGCTACATAAGAAATGGAATCTGCCAGCCCTATTTAGAAGCATCTGTAACTTGCAAGGTGGTCTATAAAGATAAAATGATTCCTTTTAAAGGGGCCCTGTAAGTTACCAGCAAAGCCATTATTTCTTCAAAACACAACAAATAGTGTTAGTGATTTATCAACCCACAGTGGGGATCATTACTTTGTTCAAAATGCTGCGAAGAATAAAAGCATCCAGATTAATGAGATCTTAATTATATGTTTTATTGAAAATATCAAACCCTGATTGTTCTGTGTTTCAGGATAATCAGTATATTATTTGTTTTTGTGTCCGTAAAACCTCATTAAAAAACAGTAAATGCCTCTATGTCTTATTTTTCAACAATAATATTTTAAAATTTGGAAAAAGTATGCTGTAATACCCACTGTTTCTTGCAGTGCTAACTGTATATTTTCATTTCCTTTCTAACCTATATTGTTCAACAGAAATACATTTGACAATATTTCATATTCAATATTTCAAAGTATTTCAAATGTTCAATATTTCAGATTTTTAAATACTCAGCTAAATGTTTTGTCACTTGAAACCAGAATTTGTGACAAAATCTTGTAGTATTTATGGCTATAAAAAGAGAAACAATCCTCAGAAAGCTCACTCTCAGAGTAAGTTTAGAAGTTGACTTTTATTTCAGAATACCCAAAAGCTCTTGGTAAAGTATGTACATGTATGTTTAATCTGAATGTGTAGTTTTTCATCAAAATTGACTGTATTTCCAATATCATTTATATATAGACATGCATACATATATATATATATCTCCAAATTATTTACCTACTAAAAATCAATTACATTGTAATAACCATTATTCACTATTCATATATAACTCAAGTATAACAAGCCAATACCCCTTGGCATTAGTGATATTTCTTGAAGAACTGAACTTCAGGGAAATATACTATTCATATTTGTAAGAACCTCTTGGATTGTTTTGGGGATAAAGATTTCATCATTCCTTCTAGCATCATACAGAATGTAAAATAAAGACTATTGTAACTCTGAGATTTCAGGCAACTCGGGCTCACAGCAAGTCCAGGATCTATTTCCTGTTACACTGTAAGTTCTAACTTTGTTTAAAATCTGAGGGGGCCACAAAAGAAAATCAGAAAGTAGGAGGAGAGATGGCATTTTAGCAAAGAAATCATATCTGATAAGAGCTCAAAGGGAGAAAACTAGGAGGAAAACAAAGGATGTTTTGAGAAAGGAATATTATAATAACATACATACTTTGTAAACAATGGCTAGTTTCATTTCTCATTCATATTTAAAGTCAGAAATAATTTAGAGCTCATCCAAACCTTTATTATTAAGAAAGGTAGTACAAACTGCTAGATCATTTTGAAAATAAATAGATGCCTATCTCTATTCTGTGCATTTCCATGAAACTTTGAAAAGAAAAACTTGAGAATCAGGGCAGGATCCAGGAACATGAATCAGGGAGAAGGCCCTGGCATTCTCCAGTCCCTTTGACCTCTTCCTTTCTTATCTCTGTGAACATCTTAGATTCCTTTCATTACTATTATTATTTTTTATTTTTATTTTTTCATAGAGACAGTATTTCCTTATGTTGCCCAGGCTGATTTCGAACTCTTGGGCTCAAGTGATCCTTCCAGAGTGCTAGGATTACAGGTGTGAGCCACCGTGCCTGCCAAGATACTTTATTTCTATGACCTCCTGATAAGGCCCTTGCCAAGGGAAGATGCAGAATGCAAAACATATTATTTTAGATTCTCCATGATCCTCCTGCTTTGACACAGGTCCTTGCTTGAGTAACTAGTGTAGAAACAGCAGGAAACCCATCTGCTGAGCCTCAACCAAGTGCCAGACACAGAGCTGCCTCCAGATTCTTCCTCTCTAGCTCTCTGCAAGTCCCCACCTTCCCAGTCCCACCCCTTTCCTCAAAAGAAAGAACACACTTTAGAGCAGATGAACACACAAACCCTTGTTTCTGATCAGCACCGGGTCCTAAGGAGAAGGGTGGTGAGTGGACATGGCACCAGACAATGACTGCTTCTTCACTGCGGGGTGGGGTGGGAGCAGATGACGTGTAGACTTAGCTGCAGGAGGTTTGAGCTGCTTTCTGGTGGTTTTTGTCTTCTCTACACAATAGGAGGCAAGGTAACATAATCTGCTGGGAGGGAAGGGACAGAGAAATTGGTTGGCATTAAATGCGGCCAGAGAATGAAGGCAGTTTTATAGCCATCATTGTGCTGAACAGGAGCAAGTTGACAAGGAATCACAGAACAATTGTTGGACAGTTTACTGGGCCTGGCTGATGTCAGTGCACAAATTTGCAGTGTGGTCAGTCTTCTGGGCTGTGCAATTCTCTCCATTTTTGTCTAAAACATATATGACAAAAGAGCTAAATGTTTATCCTTCTTTTCACTAGTATATGTGTGGGTTACAGCCTTATCATTAGTAAATGAACTCTTTTTTAGGTTGTTGAAACACTTGATGAATTTATAGCTCAGTTCATTGCAAATCAGAGCTAAGGTACTTTGGAAATACTGGACATAATTCGTGGACTCTGTTACATTACAGTCTTCAGCAGCTCCTTGGGGAGAGATGGTGGCGGATTACATTTGCAGAGAGTCTTCTGGCCATTTTCCTAGGTGGCCTGTGGCATAATTTTAATTGAAAGCAGTTACTCATTGAGTTTATTCAGCATTTGTTGAGAGCCAATTATGTACCAGAGCTTGCTCCAAGGATGGAAATCCAGAGGGAAGCAACATAGGCAAGTTTGCTGCCCATGAATACATGGTAATTGCCTAAAATACAGTTGAAGACTGAAGGAGGAAAAGTGAAAGTTCTTCTTAATCACACATACCTGCCTATCTATCGCTTCACAATAAATTGCCCCCAAACTTAGTACCTTAAAACAACAGTTTAACTAGATGATTCTGGTCAGGGGCCTGATTAGGGCAAGATGTTGGACTGCAGTCACTCGAATGATTGATTGGAGCTGTGGGGTTGGATCGCAGGACAGGACACGCAAAGTTCTGATGTTGTTGGCAGGAGGTCTTATTTCCTTCCCATCTGGGCCTCTCCAAGGGTTGCTTGATTGTCCAAATGATGAGGTCTGGCTTCCAAATGAGCAATTCAGAGAGAGCAAGAATAAAGCCACAAAATTCTTCATCATCTAGCCTCAGAGTCTCAAAACACCATTCTGTAGTATCCCATTGGTGGACCCATTCATCATTGTGTGTGTGTGTGTGTGTGTGTGTGTGTGTGTAGCGGGTTGCTTTATAAAAGCATGACTGTCGGGAGGGGGCATCAGGTCACTTTGGAGGCTGGCTTTCACAGTTGTTTCCTTGTTTCCCAATACTGCTCCCTACCCAAGTTGGGTAAATTCTCTCTGAATCCTCTCTAGAACATTCTTTTCTTTTTACTGTGATCGTTTATCAGGATGAGAGGATAATATCCTGTGTTGATACTTTCTTCAAACTTAGAGTTACTTTTCTGTTCTATTGGCTCTTTTCTTTATAGCATTCTCATATTATTAAAAATTAAACGGATAATTCAAAATCGAAGCTTAAATCAATTTCCTTATATACCTATTATTCCTTTTTTTTCAATTGATGATGGCACATATGCAACATATTATTACATGGAGCAGCAGTTAATAGTAACTGAAATTGAGCAAAGCACAAAAATGAGACATTTCATAATTATTTACATGACAGATATTTTCTGGAATGATTTTGCTTGTTTAATATACATTTTTTAATAAAAATATTTATGTAGAATGCGACCAAGTATTTTCCAGAGTCTCTTCGAGAATATAAAAAAATATTAAAATAGCTTTCAATTTGTCTTCATTAGTGTTCAAATAGAAAATGTCAAATGAAGCTTTCATATGTTTATTGAATATGATTAGGCAGGAAAGGATTGTTGGTTTTGAAACTACATACTTGAAAGCTAAACACATGATATATATGCACTTACACACATGGTATCACAGCCTAAGACATTTATTTGCTTTTACTTATTTTTATTCTTTGGATAATGGTTGCTAAAATTTTTAATGTGTTATACTTATCCTATTCAAATTAATGCAACTGAATTTACGTAATACTTATTTTTCTGTAAAACTAAGGAAAATATAATTGAGCCATTTATGCAGTTAGAAGCTATATTAAGGTGAATTTTCAAACCAGTAGAGGATATTCTCTTTGTCTGTTTTGTGCTGCTCTAAGAGAATAGCACAGACTGGGTAATTTATAACGAGCAGAAATTTATTTGACTCACAGTCCTGGAGGCTAGGAAGTCCACGATGGAGAAACCCACATCTGGTGAGAGCCTTCTTGCTGCATCTTAACATGGTGGAAATCATAACATGGGAGAGACAGTGAGAGAGCTCAAGAGGGGCCCAAACTCACCTTCTTAACAAACCCGCTTCCATGGTAATGCCACTAATCCATTCATGAGGGCAGAGCTAAACACCTGCCATTACACCCCACCTCCCAACACTGTTGCTCTGGGGATTATAATCATCGTGGTATTGCTAGTGAAACAAGGGCAGAGTCTCAGCCTCTAGGTCCAAAAGACAGGGGTAAGTCTTAGCGTCTCATTCAGAACTTCTGTGAGGAATACCATGATTGTAAAATGAGTCTTTTCAAGGGAAAGCTGCTTCATATCAATAATAAGTTATCATTTTTATGCCCTAATCAGTTTTAACGTACTTAATATCCCTTAAGATGGAACATAGTTTTTCATATTGCCAAAGCAAAAAGAAAAACATCTGGGATGTTTTCTTTTTAATGAAAATTATTGATTTATTAAAATATTCACTTTTCTGAATTTTCCAATGTTTCCTTCATTAGCATGTTTTCCATGTTATTTTATCATTAAAGGATGCATACTGTAACATCCATCACAGCTTAGCTTGTAATATGAAATCTGAAACATTAAGAAATAAATTAAGATTAACATTAAGAAATAAACAAGAAATAAATTATATTTTAGAATTTGATAGAGGATCTACTTATTGATCTCCTATTGGATGGGAAGCTAACTCAATAAAAACGGTCCACTGAGGTCATGTACTGAATGAGAGCAGATAAATTTTTCTCTGAAAATAGTTCCCTGCTCCAGATGGTGAATCGTTTTACATAGAATTTCCTCACATACCTTAGAGGGATGATGTAAGCAAGCTATGCTGGGGAGGAGGATGTGTTTGTGGGGTGGTGACTGGTCCAGGTTGACTACAGCAGCGAAGTACTTGCACAGGAAAGCAGACAGAGAACGACATTGATGGATGTTACAGTATGCATCCTTTATAGTTATAAAATAACATGGAAAACATGCTAATGAAGGAAACATTGGAAAATTCAGAAAAGTGAGTATTTTAATAAATCAGTAATTTTCATTAAAAAGAAAACATCCCAAACGTTTTTATTTTTGCTTTGGCAATAGGAAAAGCTATGTTCCATTTTAAGGGATATTAAGTATGTTAAACCTGTTGATCACCACGTGTGGTCTTTCATAATTTTTTCAATTAATGTGACTTGCTCTAAAGAAGGTAGATTCTTTTGATGGATAATCTTGACCTTCTTCCATGCTCAGCCAGATTTATTTGGCCTTTATACATTGAAACCATGTGCTCTTTGTGTGGTGAGACTAAATCTCATGGTCCCAAAAAACAAAAACAAAAAGGAAAGAAAAAAAAAAAAAAGAAAGAGATGATACTGTTGCCCTCTTGTGGCTATTTCAGAGACCAGGTTGATGCTTAGAAAGGCGTGAGTGCTGAGTATCCTTTGCAATCAGATGGAGCAGCCCTGGAAATGTGTAGAACGCCTTTTATTCAGTCTGTTTAGGAATGCAGCTGGACCAGTTGGCTGTGACCCCTTTCGGGCTCCACCTTGCATCTGCTGTAGGAGGGACAGAGCAAGGCAAAGTGATTCCAGGGCTTGGGATCGGAATCCCAGCTCTCAGTGAAATGTTGAGTAAGTCGCTGAGATGCTAAAACATGGGAAGCTCTGTCAGTTCATTTACTCCGATCCATTCCATGTTAGGTCCTCCTCCTGTCTTGGGTCTACTCTCCTTCTCCAGGTCTCAACATCTGGTATTCACAATCTTCGATCTCCTGAGAATTTTGAGCTGGTTTTCAAGAGATCCGGGTGCTAGTCTCACATCTACTTTTTTGTTTGTGATTTTTAAAATATGATGTTCCTGTTAAGTGTCATTCTTCCTTAACGAAGAATGAAAGGAAGAGAGAACGGGGATCCAACATTTAGTGAGGTGCTAGGAAGAACCTCGTTCTCTGTTAGATGCTCTGTCCTTATATGAATGCATAAGTACTCATGTCATGATTATGTAACTGACATAATTATATGAACTAATCCCAAAGGGATCAGAGCATGTATTATTATCATCCCCAGTTTACAGACAGAGAAAGAAAGGTTCAGAGAGATTAAATGACTTCATTAAGTTAACAGATGCTGGCAGTGGAAGTGAGGGTCCAATTCAGTTATATTTGCTATCCTAGTAATTGGCATTACTAGGACAGAGAGAGTTAGATTAATAGTTACATGTATTTGAGAAATGCTGAGCTAAATGAGTGTTTAAAGATTTTCTTAAGAGTTTCTTGGGACCTTTGATAACTAAACCTTCATGATGATAAATTATTGCAACTTTTCAAGCATGTTTGATAACAGATTGGTATTCTGTAGAACACATTTTTAAAGCATTGCTCTATCACCAAATGTTGTTTTCTAATATCTAATTGAAGATCTTCATTGATTTACTCCATCTCTAAGAGCTATTGTTTGAAATCAAGTTTGTATGACTATCTTTTATGATATCATACTATTTATTTTGTTGTTGAAATTTCATTAAATATTTATTCTCTGCTATATTTCAAATGCCTACAGGGCAGAACTTAATTTGAAAATGAGTATAGTGCCTTTCAATGAATAGGCATACTGTAAATAATTGTGGACTATGAGAGTAAAATGATGTGGTTACGTGCAAATTATAATTTATATTTCCGTGTGCCTGCAATATTCATGGTTGATGTGTCGTTTGTCCCATAGAAGTTTTAATTGTTGCAATAGAGGCATGGCATGTCTAACCTTGAAGGTTATGTAAAATAGAAATCACAGACATCACAGTATTTTCAGAAGGACTTGATCCAAAAGAGATTTTAATGTTTTTTGAATTCCATGTACATGGTTTAAATATTAATATTGGAAGAGATTGTGTGAGTCTGAAAGATGAAAGAAACAGGGACTTTAGTTCCTCTTGTAATTATTTTTTTCCTTCAACACCTTGCCTGTTCTGTGGCTGTGCAGGCAATAAGGAGACCTCTCTGCATTTTGCTGCGCTCCAAGGCAGGAGTTCACAAAACAGTACCCTATTCAGCTCAAAAAAACAAACACACAGAATCATGGCCTCTTCGGGGTGGGAGAGATCTGAGCAGCCTTCTTATTATCTTATTGCCAATGTGTGTAGGATTCTGGGACGAGGAAGTCTGGAAAAGCTTGATTAAATTTTTATTTCAGAAGATACATTTCTAAAACTGTAATGAAATGTTAACACATCAGTTATGATTTTTCCCTTGACCGATGCTGCAAGTTTAACTTTTGCCATTTCTACCTGAATAAATAATACCTGATTTTGGAGGGTTAATTACTAATCCTTTTGATCTCGACTTCTCAAGGTCTGCATGGCCACCAGAAAATAAGCTAGATGTTAAGACCTATGTAAAATAGCAACCCTCAATAATAACTACTAATTGACTAATTTTTAAAAATACATCTTTGTCAAAAGAGTCTCTTTGTTGTGATTGGTTGACTTTATCATAATAAAAGGTTTAAGAATACTCTTCTAAAAAAACTGTTTAGTCTCATGAAGTACCACTTTTGCTGTTTTATATTTGGGATTTTTACTGTGATGGTATCTTAAAGCTATTTGTTTTATTTTGTTTTATTTTTTTAGACAGGATCTCACTCTCTCGCCCAGGCTGAAGTGCAGTGTCTCAGCCACAGTCACTGCAACCTCCACCTCCTGGGCTCAGGCAATCCTTCTACCCCCGTCTCCCAAGTAGCTGGGACTACAGGCATGCACCATCATGCCTGGCTAATTTTTCAGTTTTCTGTAGAGACAGGGTTTCCCTGTGTGGCCCAGATTGGTCTCAAACTCTTGGGCTCAAGTGATTCTCTCTCCTTGACTTTCCAAAGTGCTGGGATTATAAGCATGAGCCACTGTGCCTGGTCAATATCTCAAAACTCTGATTTCAGAACTTCCTCCTAGGTTGACAGTTGAAATTCTGACCCAGATAATAAGACTGAAATGCATATCTCTGAATTCCAAGTTAACTATTGATATGGTTTGGCTATGTCCCCACTCAAATCTCATCTTGAATTGTAGTTCCCATAATCCTCACGTGTTGTGGGAGGGATGCGGTGGGAGGTAATTAAACCATGGGAGCAGTTACCTCTGTGGTGTCCTCTTGAGAATGAACAAGTTCTCAGGAGATCTGATCATTTTATAAGGGGTTTTCCCTGCCCACTTCACTCTGCACTTCTTGTTGCTGCCGACATGTGAAGAAGGACTTGTTTGCATCCCCTTTCACCATGATTAGGCCTCCCCAGCCATGACGGAACTGGGAGTCAGTGAAACCTCTCTTTATAAAATAAATTATCCAGTCTCAGGTATGTCTTTATTAGCAGCATGAGAACAGACTAATACAACTGTTTTGCTTTCCAATATACCCTATGACTCTTTTGTTTAAAGAAGAAGCTCAGCATGGGGTGGTAGGAGGATGTCAGTCATTTAATAGATGATAAATTAAAAGTTTTAAAACTATTAAGTTACTTTTGGATCTACCTGCAGAAGAGTTGAAGCCTCATTAACTGTAGGCTATGTTGATTTCAGTTCACTGTCACCACTCAGGACAGATTTTGTCTCTGGGGTGGTCCAGGATTTACTGATTTAGGCTTTGTAAGTTTCGAGACTCCTCAGTTTTAGAACACAGGATGATAGAACTTTGCAAGAGCCTGTTTGCACTCTCCAAGCAAACTCTGGAAACTCGAGTATCTTTCCAAGTGAAGAAAGCAGCCTGTTTTGGGGTGAGAAGGATGTATGCCTCACAGCTAGGGCTGATTCATCCATTGCCTGTGCTGTTCACCGGATAGGAAGCCCTCTGATTCCTTCCAGACAAGTGTTTGCAGGAAAGCTAACTTCCCCCAAGCTACAATTTGGAATGCAGAAAATGAAAGTAGAGGTATTTTTTTCCTTAAACCAAGTTCACAGATTTGCACTTTCTGTGCCTCAGGTTAATAGGCATTTAGCTTTCCCGAAGTAACATTTGCATGATTCAGAAGAATTGCATTCTAGCTACAAGTTTCCATGACGAGTTTTTCTCCTGCAGGGCGATCTGTGTTAATCTGAATTCATAAGAAATAAAAATTCATTATAGTTCTTATATTTTCTATTTCTCCTTTGGTTTAGGAAATGAACGAATTAGACATTTACAACAAAGCCCCAATTACTGTCTCTTACATTTGCCTCAAGGCCATCTTTGGAAAGACATTGAAGTTAAGAATGTGAAGAAAAAATACGAACTATCATTTTATTATATGATTTCAAGAATAAATTATTTCATAATATCACTGTCCAGAGGGATTCTTCTATTTCTGTTCTTAAAAACTGTATATAAAATTTGGATAGTAATAAAGCCCTTTTTGATAGAATCTTAGGAATAACTGCTTAGAAATCCAAGCAGAGACCCATATTTATGCCAAAGTAATAGCATCATTTATTCTGTGATCATATTAGCTCTGTTTAGGTGGTAGGTTTTAAATCTTTAATTCATTATTTCATTAATTTATTAAACTTTTATTAAGCATATACTAGGTTTCAGGAGAACAAAGAATGTACAGATAATTTTGATTTTAGTGACTTTTATATATACGCAGATGTATACATAATGAAAAATATATAAATATTGGAAAGATATACACCGGTTAAACATGTCCTGTTTTTACCACTTGACATAGGCAATTTGATTTTTTCATTTATACATATTTAAATCACCTAAATTTCCTTGTAATAAGAAAAGGTATTGAGATTTTTTATAGTACACATACTAAAAACTATTATACTTCATATATTGAAACATAAATGTAGAGCTGGATCATGAGCTTCTGTGGGAGGGGAAGCACAATCGGATGAGGACATGTGTGATGCATACTGGAGTTCATCTGCTACGTACTTGGATAGAGCAGAACGTAAGGGGCTATGGAAATTCAGAAGAAGAGTGCTCTACTTGCTTGGAAGAAAGGGACATGAAGGCAATAATTGGGAATTTTTTACGCACAATGAGTAGAAGCTGGCAAGTTAGGCAGGAAGGGAACTGCATTTCATGTAAAGGGAATAGAAAGTGCAAATGCACAAAACTGACAACCTGACCTATTTGATAACGGTGAGTTAATAGGTAGAATATGACGCACTGAGGGGGTGAGCATTGCAGGAGGTGAAGTTAAAATGTACACGGAGATCCATACCATAAAGGGAGCAGAGACGTGAATAGTGACCCCCAAAAGATATGTCCACACGCCAATTCTGAGAACCTGCTAATGTTGCCTGTTTGGAAAAGGGGTCTTTGGAGTGTGATGAAGTTAAGGATTTTGACATGAGTAGATGATTCTGGATGGTCAGGGTGAGCCCTGAATGTATTCACAAATGTCCTCATAAGAGACACAGATGGAAGAGAAGACACAGAGAGGAGGGCCTTGTGAAGACAGGCAGAGATTCCAGTGAAGGGGCTGCAAGCTGAGGAATGCCAAGAAGTGCCTGCAACCACCAGATACCAAAAGAGACAAAGAGTGGAATTGCCCCCAAAGTCTCTGGAGCGAGCATGGCCCTGCTGATGGTACTTTGAGCTTTTTACCCCCAGAGCTGTAAGAAAATTAGCCAGGAGTGGTGGTGCACATCTGTAATCCCAGCTACTCAGGAGGCTGAGGCAGGAGGTTGTAGTGAGCCGAGATTAGGGCCATTGCACTCCAGCCTGGGCAACAGAGTAAGACTCCATCTCAAAAAAAAAAAAAAGTATTTCTGTTGTTTATCTTTGCAAGTTTGTGCTAATTACAGCAGACCAGAAAACGAATACCAAGGGCATTATATGCCACATAGTGGAGAGCTTTCTATGGACTTCAGTTTAGAGTCATGCAACCATATTGTTGTTATAACTTTTAGTATGGGGCCATAACCCTTTGTGTCCTAGATGCAAAGACTCGTGAATTTTTCTGAGAATTATAATAAGGTATAAAGAGCCAAATTATCCTGCTTATGAATGTACCTAAAAATAAGTACACAGAACCACATATTTTATATACATAGGATTAAAATGCTCAAATTATTCACATGAAAGTATTCTCATCATCCACCTTTTATTATCATAAAGAACCACAATGCTCAGTATGTTTGCACTGAAATAAAAGATAGCATCTTCAGAAAGATGTCCCTTTTACAAGAAGAATGTTTTACATAAATGCATGTTTCTTTTTAGTACAGTAAACTAGTCTGCCTGAGTTCCCTAGACTCCATCCAGATGTGAGCAATTTTTAGCTTGTCTGAATGTTTGCCTAGTAGATGGTCAACGGATAATGATCTTTATCTTTTTTGCCTCTCATGATAGCCATGATATCAAAATGAAATGTTGTATTATTTTGCCCAAGGGGCGTGAAACTCAATGTGAGAATGGGTCTTGCTGTCAGTCTGCTCCTGCCCATGTAGCCCTCCAAGCATGATACAGTGTCAGGGATATCTGCTGGACAGCCTGCCTTAGAGGCCCACGGGGCTCCCAGTGAAGCCACAGGCCTTGTGTGTGTCCTGCTTCCACGTGGAGCAATACTCAGGCCACTTCTGTAATTAATTCCTCTCCAAGTTCTCTCTCCGCCGGGAGAGACGGGAATCAAATGGGAAACTCATGATTGATTCATACTTCCAAGCAGGAAATGAGGACAAGACTTTGTCCTCCACCTCTTCAGCTGGAAACAAGAAATCATGAGAATGACCACATTCAGGTCAGTCTAACTGAGGCCCCAGAACCTGCCATACTCAGTAATTGTCTGCTGGTGGTTCCCAGGCCTAGGTTGTATGAGAGTGATCAGTTTCTCTCTCTAAGAGGTTTGCTTTACAACCCAGTCTTTTATCATGATAATTAATGCTTGAATTGTGTTTTTATGAAGGAGATGAAGTATGTGGTAAGAAGAGTTATCCTTCAGTTTTTATTTGTTTAATTAATTTTCCAAGTGTAAGCACATACAGCTTACCTGCAGTATTTCTTTCCTTGCCTTACTTTTCGCTTTTCTGCTTTTACCCTTTTGCTTTCATGCTTGAGCAAGGGACTAGTTCTCCCCAATAGTCCTTCTTCTCTTTTCCCTCTAAAATAACCCCTGGAGTTTAGCTGTACCCAGAGGCATTCAGAGTGAAGGCTTCATTTCCCACATCAGAAAGTTCTGGCCGATGGCATATGACTAGAAGGCCTTGTAGGATACCCAGTTCGTATCTTAAAAGTATGTACGTGTTTCTGCCATTCCTTCCCCTTTGTGAGCACGAATGTGAACAACTGCCTTGGAAAATATGTGGAAACTGTATATTGAAGGCAACAGATCAACAATGTTAGAGAAAGAGTGGAGGTCCTTCACATTATGGGGTGTTGGACCAACCCTAAATTGCTTATGACTAAATGAGAACTATTGAAACTTCTATATTGCTTAGCCACTGTCATTTTGGATTTTCTGTAAACCACAATTTAATTTATTTTCCAAAGCAAAAATTGTTTTCCAAAGCAAAAATCAGTCGGCAGAGTTGAAAGTGTGGTCCAAATTAGTCGTATTGATAAACAGTGTGTCATGGAAGGAATAAAATAAATGGAAAATGATGGCTATCATGAGAATCTCTTGCCTCCAAAATTGGGCTGAGCCCTTTTGTTGGTAAATGCATCATGAACTTACTCATCCACATAGGCAGGCCTTTTATTTGATTGCAGTTTTACAGCAGGCTTTGCACTGGAGAATTTCATAGACAGCAGAGACTAAAAAGGGAAAGCAAAATGTAGAATGAAACCAAAGTTATTATAATGCCCTCTTCAACGTTAGATTTTTAAAAATGTTCATCATCACAAGGATAGATGAATCTGAAAGCATAACCTATTTTTTTGTATTAAGATTATGGCACAGTACACAGTTTCTGTATATTTAAATCTAGATTTCACAGAAACCATCAGTCCCAGAGAAACACTTCATGCATAAGGGTGCTACACTGTCTCTCACTGGCATTGAGTCTCTGCATATACTAAGAATGACTTTATTGTTTCTATCAAAGTAAATCCTGATTTATCATCACTCTGTGTGAGTCTTTGTGTGCATTAGGATGATTTCTATGTTGGTGGCATAACTTATTTTGTTGCTTTTAGCACACAGGGAAATTCTAAACAGAGCCCACAAGAGGCTTTGTCATCTAACTGTTGCTTGCTAATTGAACTTTCAATTTCATCAGATTCTAACCTAAAATAGCAAGGTGCTTGACATGTAGGCAAGCAGTCTGTGGGAGCTAGTAATGCTGCATAGTGAACAGGAGTAGGCAAAATATATTTTAGTGCAGTTTGAGGGTATTTGCTAAGCCGATGATGTTGTAGCTCAGAGGATATATTTAATTAGTGATATTTCTAAAAGAGGATCTCTCTGCTTTGATGTAAACAGTCCATTCACTGTCTGACTCAGCCCAGGAATGGAATGAGACTGCAAGGATACTACAATCTCTTTAGTAGTCAAAATGTCTGTGCAATAGGTCAACCATTCCCCAGTAACCATTCCCTGGGACTGTTGAAATGTAAGTTTTGATAAGGACCATCAAAACAACAAAAGACCACAACTGCGACATCCATACATGTGTTGTTCTTTTCTGCTTCTCCAAGTTTTTCCATGTTTCTTTGGGTTGGAAAGTTTAGAGACAAAGCCCTAAAGTGAAGGAAGGACACTGAACTGAGAGATATGTATTTGTCGCTTGAAGTTTCTCGGTAGGACTGTCAGAGGAAAAGTGTACAGGAGAGAGCTCAGGACTGAACTTTGGAGAGAAATTCAGGTTCCTCTCCAAATTAATTAAGCAGGAGACCACCCATTCACATTTTCCCTAACAGCTGATAAATTATTAGTAGGTTGTAAAGCAGTATTCTGCTGTTGTGGCTTTTTCTGTGCCTTTTCAAATGTGGCCTGACCAGCTTCACAATAAAATTATGTTAATCATCATATACGTTGGTAAATATTTTCAAGTGATCTTGCAATTAGTAATTGTTTGAGGCAAAGATGAGGAAGAAGGAGGAGGGAAGGAGGAAGAGGAGGAATAAGAAGAGGAAGAATAAAAGGAAGAGGAAGAGGGAGAGAGAGGAGGAGGAGAGGGAGTGGGAGGGAGAGGAGGAGGGGGAGGGGGAGAAGGAGGGTGAGAGGGAGAGGGAGAGAGGGAGAGGAGAAGAAAGAAGGAAGAAAAAGAAGTTGTTCACAGAATCAGATATTGGTGAAATGTGCCTTTTTTTCCCCTCAATGTCAAAATCACCTTATCCTAGCTCAGGTTGTCAGGCTCTTATGAGCTTGGGGCAGATGCTTGTGTCTGACCCCATTTCTGTGTTACAGTGAAGATCCTTTACCTTTAAGATGAAGCCGAAGGGAAATGTTAACTCCTTTACTTAAAAACCACATTTTACTGTTAATTCACTTATTTATTTGTTCTATAACATACGGTGTATTGGGTCTGCACTCTCTGGCAGTCACTGCGCTGGGTGCTGAGAACACAGCAGCCTGGCTTTTCTGTTCTCAAAGAGCGTAGGAGCAGACCCCACTCCTCCATGTCTGGACAGCCTTGAACACCAAAGTGAAGATGGGGCAGTTGGCAGGAAACGTGTTTCAGCAATGCTGACGATGTCACTACCAGTGTTTTCACCCCTTTAATATGTTACACATGTAGATGGGCTTAGCCTGAATGTACACTCCATGCCTTGCATTTCACATCCACGCAGCTATGGCACTGTGTCTTCCCTGCTTTTATAATCATTGAAAAAATTAATTAATTTTCATCTTGTTGTTCAAGATCAATAAATGCTCATATATAAGATGATTAGATCAAAATTAGATCCCTTTATCAAAATTCTTTTGAATGCATGAATGGACATGCTATGCAAATGTTTTAAGCATTGTAAGCTCTATCAATTGTTTAATAAAAAGAAGATACTTTAAAACAATACTGAACAGCTTTTGTTTCTCAGTAAAAAGAAAAATATTCCAAATATGATCTTATGAATGGTACTAAAAACATAAGTAATTTTCTAGCTTCTTATTACACACAGACTGATGAGAATGTTCAGAAAATGCAGTGAGCAAAAAACCATGCTACTTCATTTTTATTTATGCCTATTCCTACTCTTACTCAACTACACATTCTCAGTAAAAGCAGCTACCTGTCAATCACTCAGAACCCAAAGTTACCTCTCGCCATCTCTTGAGAAGCTTAGAAAACACAACATGAACTGGATTTTACTGCAGCCTCCCTCTGAAACAAAACAGAACGTTTTATGCTTTTATTTATCAAGACCATTGAGGAAATTCTGATCCAAGAAATCTTTAGTGCAAATTTTGAAGCCGGTTCTTCAATTGACAAAAAATTTTCTCATGTATTGTGGACCTCAAACATAAGCAAGCCAAAAACAAAATCATATATTCTTCTTTTAAAAATTAATATTAAATTAATTCACTGCTTTGATTTAAACAGTCCATTCACTGTTTCATCACCCAGGCTGGACTGCAGTAGTATGTTCACAACTCACTTCAGCCTCAACCTCTTGGGTTCAAGCAATCCTCCCACTTCAGCCTCTGGAGTAACTGGGACTATAGGCGTGTGCCACCATGCCCCAATAATCTTTTTTTACTTTTATTTTTGTAGAAACGTGGTCTCACTCTGTTGTCCAGGCTGATCTCAAACTCCTAGGCTCAAGTGATCCTTCTACCTCAGCCTCCCAAAGCACTTTGATTATAGGAATGAACCATCACACCCAGCCAAAACCATGTATTATTCTGAACAAATCAGATAAACCAAGTTTAGCATCCTCATCCAGAATCAACACAGTGTTCTGATAAGGTTATATGCAATTCTTTTTGAACATTCGGAAAACGTTAAGTTTAATGCCTGTTAGAAATCCTAAGATTTTTAGAGGGGTATCTGACAGTTTCAATAGAAAAAAAACAAATGAAATAAAAATTCTTGACTTAAGGATTTTCAAACATGCCTAGTATTGGACGACTTAATTATTCTAGTAGAATTTCAGGCATTGTTTATGGGTTCTATTGTTTCCTGGTTAAGATCTGTTTTTTCACTTTATAATCCCAATTATTATATGGTAATATTTTGAGTCTTGGAGACATCATAGTTCTATGAAAAGGGATATAAGATAGAGTTTCTACCTTTATAATGTGCCTAAAGGTATGTATAGATAACCCAATCCCTCCACCTACTATAGACATGCCAAAAACTCACATTCAACATGGTTGCTCCATGTGTGTGCCCACTCAGACAGGTACATACTCACCTATGGGGAAGTTTTCAAAGGGGACACGGCACTTTGCTGGATCATAGGAACTCCACATCCCTCCAGACTCTTGTTTGTGGTTGAATTGTGTCCCCCTGACAAAATATGTTGAGGTCCTAACCCCCAGAATCTGTTAATGTGACCTTATTTGGAAATGAGGTCTTCGCAGATGATCGAGTTAAGATGAGGTCATTAAGGTGGGCTCTAATCCAGTCTGATTAGACTGGTGTCTGATATAAGGAGAGGAAAATGCCCCATGAAGAGGACACACAGGAGAATGCCAGGTGACAACAGTGGCAGAGATTGGAGTCATGCAGCTGCAACTAAAGAGATGCCACCGATTGCCTGATACCTCCAAAGTCAGGAAGAGGCAAGCGAAGATGCTACTCTACAGGTTTCAGAGGAAGCGTAGTCCTGACAGCACCTTGATTTCAGACTGTTAGCACCTTGATTTCAGACTGTTAGCCTCCAGCACTGTTGGACAATACATTTCTCTTGTTTTCAGCTACTCAGTTGGTCATAGTTTATTACAGCAGACCCTAGAAAATGCATGCAACTATTCCTTCCTGTTTACATGAATATCATTATCAGAGCTGCCACCTGACCCCGTTTTTCCCTTCCATCAGGTAACCTTATCATTTGGAGAATCAGTCAATATGAGGTAGATTATGCTCAAGTAACAACAAGCTCCCAAATTTCAGTAGCTTAAGAAAATAAGAGTTGAATCCCCCCATCTCTACATGTGCAGTGCAGGCTGGCAGTGCGACTTCTGTTTATTAGTCTCTCAGGGACACAGTTTATGATGGTGCCACCTCAGAACATCTCAAAACAAGGATTCTTCTTTTCATAGACAGGAGAAGAAGGCATAGAAAATCATACACTGGGTTCTAAATGCTTTGAGCCTGCTCTTTTACTCACCATCCATTGCCTAAAGTGAATCATCTGGCCTTGCCTAACTTCAACGAGATGAGAAAGTGCCCAGACCAGAGAAGAGCTGACCATGTTGGGGATCACCAGCCAAGCTGACTGTATTTGATAAAGCCTTAATTAGATTTCTTACTTATAAATGGAGATCTTAATATATATTTGGTTACTGTGTGATTTAAATAAAAAGTTGTAGACTCACAACAAATATTAATTCCTTCCCTTTTCACCTTATTCTTACATCTTTGCAAAACCAGCTGTGCTACATCATCTTCTGATGGGAAATTTTTCCTCCAGCACTATTTCTTCTCTAGCTTTTCTGATTCTTTTACTCCCTTACTTTTTTTCCATGGCTCATTTTTCTTTTCCAGATTCATAAATCTGGATTCTTTCTAAGATCTTTTTGTTCCCCTACCGTGCTTTTGCCTTGAATGTCTTCTCCGCGTATTTTACCACATGTACTGTCTACATATATGTAAATGCTTCTGTTCCTTCACTACCCACCAGCAACAGAGTCAAATTTCCAATTACCTGTTACTATTTCCTGAGCCAGTCAAGTGTCTTGTTCATTCAGTGAACTTCCTGCAGCAGCCTCCACCAATAGGCTTCAAGACTTGGAAAGATCACTTCCTTCCATAGTCATTCCCTCAATTCCTCCAGCCTACTTGTATACTTAGGCATGTTAGTAGCTTTAGATACTTAAGCAGTTAGTAGCTTTCTGTTTATCTGTCTAAGCATGTATTTATGGTAATAGACTGCTGGACAATGAATTGGGAAGTGAAGAATGCAAGCTCTGGGTTGCTGATCCATTGGTGATCTACAAAATAATATCTTTATATGTGTAATACTTGCCTGAGAAAAATGGAACCTGAAACTGATCAAACCTTTACATTTAACTACAAACCTACCGGAAATATGGGAGAAAGGACATATTAAACATCACTGATACGCAAGCAGTGCATTAAGATTCTAGGAAACTCTGCAAGAAAAATAGTAGGCTTTATTAGTCAAAAATATGGCAAGAGAAAAAGAGAATAAGAGAAAGGAGAGAAGGAAAGAAAGAGATAGGCAGCTATAGATTAGAAAAGACTTAAAAATCAGCCTATTACAATTGTTGCATTCTAGTTTGAACAAGCTATTTAAAATTATGATGTGATCAGGGCAATTTGATTACATTAAAGTATTTAATTTATGTTTGTGACAGTGATACTCAGGTGAGAATTATGCTTAAAATATGATTTCCAAATGAAGTGTATTAATATAATGTCTGTTATTTACTTCAAATTAATCCAGAGTGTGAAAAAGCGGTAGGAATATAGATTAAATAGGATTTGGTATGAGTTGAAGTTGAGTGATGATAAGTGAGGGTTCATTTGTTATTCTATTTTCTTTTTATATGTTTGAATTTTTTCGTAATTAAAAAAATATTGGCTGAACTTGGCAAATAACTAAGAGTCCACCAATTTTCATGATGCGACAGGGTGAGATGTTTCATTAGTAGTTTTTCCTCAAATGAATTTGATGATTCCAATGGGTTTTTGATCTTGAAGTGAAGAATAATACAAGTTGGGGTCTGAATTCTTTGGGGATCTGAGTGTTGTGGTTTAGGGGAAATTGTGCTGCAGTTTAAATGAATTTTAGGCTCTAATTTGCTATTGAGTCAGAAATGACTAGCGACTATACACACTTCCTTTGACTCTGATTCATTTTATTTCCACTGCAATTTATCTACTTGTAAAAGCATACAAGTGCCTACATTTATTGTCTCTTTATTAGTGCCATAGCAGCCATCATCAAAGCAATTATTTCTATTGGCATGTATTTAATTGCAACTTGTCTCTTGCATGTTGCCACAAGTCATTTGCAAATTCTCATCGCTATGCAATAGCATAACTTATTTATTTTCATCAACTTCAGAAATCAATTTCTCCCTTGTGCCCATAGTAAAAATGATTACAGGTTATATAAATGCAAGTTTTATCATGACAGTGGAGCAGAACTGATGTGGCACACTAATTCATTCATTAAGGTGCAAATGAACAAATTATAATTGAAGGTGGTTGCATAGTTTCTGCCACTGTTGTCTGGGAACACACACTCTGTTCTGAAGGCAGACTAACAAAGACAGAATCTTTGAAGCCCTTAAGGGCTCTTTGATTTAGACCCCACTTAAAAAGTTATTAAAATGCCACCCCCTAGAGGCAGCAACATTTTTTATTTGGTTCCTCAACTAGAGAGAAACTGACACAGAAATCAAAAGGAAGGAAGGAAGAGAGGGAGAGAGGGAGGGAGGGAGGAAATGAAGGAAGGCGGAAAGTGAAACAAAACTTTTAGAGAGCAAAACTCTAATTTTTGTAATGAATATGACAGAATATTAATATTTCTTTAATATCTATTAACTGGCCACTTTTAAAGGCATATTCAGTAACACCACTTATAAATATAGCTAGATAATGCATCTTTCTATTTTAGACATTGAGGGAAGGGAAGGCAAAGACCATAGTATCTCAGACCTCAAGAGTCTGATAAAAGAGACATGACCGACAAAAAATAAATCAGTTAACAATACACAGCAAATCTGTGGTACCATATATGAATGTTGACATGAGAGATATTCACTGTAGGTTTGAGTGTCCAAAGAGAAATTGCAGCAAGAGAAACAGAACTGAGAAAAAAGGATGAGAATGATTTGATCTAGGAAAAAGAGAAGAATCAGTTATAAGAGTGACAGAGGAATGAACAGAATTTCAGGGAGGGGAATGTTCAAAGCATGTTTTGAGGAGTTTCTGGACCAGTCGACCTGGAGTGAAGGCTTCCGTGAGAGTAGTGAATATAAGATTAAAGGGAGACTTGGAAAAATAGTTCAGGATCTCCAAAAATGTCCAGAAGTTTTAGCTGCTTTTAAACTGAAAACTAACAAAAAACAGTGGCATTTTCAGAGTACGCTTTTGTGGTTGAAATGTTCATAAAGAGTAACTGCCAACAGGAAACGTTCCCCCATTGCTTGGCACCCAATCCCAAAGAAACCTGTGTGTCAATAGGAAAAATACATGGGACTTACCAAAATCAACATTTCACTCATGCATATTGTGATGGATGTCAAGATGTCACATGGAGAATGTTGACAAGATCCACTTGCAGAATATATTGAGTTCAGTGATTCAGGGTTCATCCATAGGGTTTACTCTTCTGATGATGGCAGAAGGTATTGCATTTTTAATTTCCAACACTGTGTTTTATTGGATGTCTTTAAAAAATATGCTTCTCGGGGGTTCTTCTTCAAACCTTCTTATACAATGAGGCCAAGTGTTCCAAACAGTTCAATTTGCTTCCCAAATCTCTTCCATATCTCTTATAATATGGTAGACATGACTACATAGCCAATAAATGAGGTTAACAATATATTTTGATGGGGTCTATTTCTGAGCACTTACTAAGTATCATGCACTGCAAGGTGTTTTTCACCTGGATCTCACTGAAGCTCAAGTACTTTTTGTAGCAGTTATCATGTTACTCTTCTCTTGGCAACTGCAAAGCCTAAGGCTCAGAGAGGTTGGTAATTTTCTAAAGGTAACACAGCAAGAAAGTGATAAAGCCAAGAATCAGTCCAAGTTGTCTTTTCCAGAGTTTGCACTTGTAACAACAGTTGGCTTTATTTTAAACACACGCACACATAAATATATATGTATATATGTTATGTATATAAAATAGGTAGAAACATGCATGTGTATATGTGTTTACATACACATATATCCACAGACACATGTCTATATGCACACATATATGTATGTGTATATAAATATGTATATGCACGTGTGTGCATATATTCATTATATATAGTCATTTATTTATTGCAAATGCATATTTTATGCATGGCCCAAATGGGATGCTGAAATCATTATCAATCTAAACTTGATACAAGATGAGCCCTGGAGAGCCTCACAGTGGCCCCTGAAGTATCAGTGAGCCTTGCTGTGCTGTTTGTTTGAAAACCCCTCAAGAAATGATTCATTAAACTAACGTCTCTAATTTATGTCCATATGATATTGCATTGCTTTCTGCAGGGAATTTATGGAAATATTTGCCATTATTATCTCCAGATTATGTGTCAGCTCTTTAGTAGCAACATTTTTTTTTTATAAGAGTGAATGAAGTGCTGGAAAAAAGAAAAGGGATCCTTCTCTTGACATGCCCTTCCTCTTCATTTATGTGTTCAAATGCTTCAAAGCTACTCTGTTTATAAGGCATGCCCTGGTCCCTCAACCAGAAGTAACTTCTCTCTCTCTGAGGACCTGCTGTAAGGTCTGTTTCTTGTTGCTGTTGTTGTTAACACACGTATCTCCTAAGGCAGCTGTTGCTGTCTACATGGTTGACATGGTTTGTCTCTGTGTCCCCACCCAAATCTCATCTTGAATTGTATTCCTCATAAACCCCATATGTCGGGGAGGGACCAAGTGGGGATGAGTGGATCCTGGGGGCGGTTTCCCTCACGCTGTGCTCATGACACTGAGTGAGTTCTCACTAAACCCGATGATTATAGAAAGGGCTCTTCCCCCTTTGCTCTCTTCTCTCTCCTACTGCCATGTGAGAAGGTTCATGCTTGCTTCCCCTTTGCCTTCTGCCATGATTTTGAGTGTCCTGAGGCCTCCCCAGCCGTGTGGAACTGTGACTCAATTAAACCTCTTTCCTTTGTAAATTACCCAGTCCCGGGTATTTGTTTGTAGCACTGTGAAAATGGACTAATGCAGTTGTATTATATCTCCTGTGTTCTCCATTGGATTTCAGGACCCTTTGTGTTTGATTTATCCTCCTTTCCCTCATGATGTGTACTATGACCAGGCCACTATCATATTATTCCCTAAATGTTTGTTGAAACAGTAGAATGGTAACACTGTAAAGGCCCAGATAAAGCAGAAACAGTAAGTTGTGTATGGTTGACATTTGTTTTCCAAATTGTTGTTCAAAGGCCAACTACATTTCTCATAGTGAGTTAGGCAATTGTATTGAAATGTGTTGGCCCTGGTTGATTCCACAACAGAACATTTCCCTATCCATGCTTGTTAACAAGAGAATTATTCATTTGAGTTTTAGCTACTTTTGTTTTCTGTTGAATCATAAACTTCAAAAAACTACTAACGCCAGTTACTATTTGAAGTCCCTTAATGTCTAAAACTTTGCTCTGGTGAAGGGAACTGCATGGTCGGTGTACTTAATATCACCTTTCTTAAGAATGAGTTCTAAGTGAGGGATAGGGGATGAATTGAGGAAAACAGCAGACTATGGAACAAGCACTAGAAAAATCATATAGATAGAATGTCTTAATTTGTAGTTAAGATTACCCAAAGTGTCATTTTGCTTTCTAAGCAATTAACGTTTTCTTGGGTGTTATACGGTACTCGAAAAGCATCTAAGCTTTAGTAAATCACTTTGTTACTGAGTTCATTCGAGATTTAAGTTTCTCTTTTGTTGTATACACTTAATATATTTAAATATTAGTTTATTGAGCATCCTTGTGCTGTTGTAGATTTATATTTTTGTTAAATCTGATATAGATTCAGATATCCTGAAATATCTAGTGAAAATCATCTTTAAGAACTAAATTATAAATATGAATCAGTGTTGAAATACAGTTACTTTCAGAGCAGCGGTCACACCTATAGAGCTTCACAGAAAATCTATGACGTTTCTGAGGTTTTAAACTCTGCTGACTGTACCTGTATTAGCAGCATGACATCAGCCCCTGTGTTTGTTAAGGAGTGGGTACCCAGGGCCCCAACTCACAGGCTTTAAGAAAAGCAATAACTTGACATAGTAAAGACAGCTTTCAGACAGAAGTTAGGCAGCCAACAATCCTAGATTTCTTTTGATTTTTTTAGGGGCCAGAAACTCTAACAATGATTAAATGCACTAACATACCCTGCTTAAGAACAGATGTCCTACCATATTAAAATCTTTCATCTTCTCTTTTTCCTTAATTTCCAGTCAACATTTTCTGCACAGATGTATTAGTGCATTCTCACACTGTTATGAAAAACTACCTGAGACTGGGTAATTTATGAAGAAAAGGTTTAATTTGGTCATAGTTCCACGGACTGTACAGAAAGCATGACTGGGGAGGCCTTAAGAAACTTACAGTCATGGTAGAAGGGTGAAAGGAAAGCAAGCAAGTCTTCACATGGCAGCAGGAGAAAAAGAGAAGGGGGAAGTGCCACATGCTTTTAAACAACCAGATCTCATGAGAACTCACACTCATGAGGGCAGCAAGGGGGAAATCTGATCCAATCACCCCCAACCAGGTCCCTCCCTGAACAATAGGAATTACAATTCTGCATGAGATTCAGGTGGCAGCACAGAGCCAAACCTTATCAATAGGCATCTTCTTTGGAAATTTCAAGAATAAATACTTTGTAGAACCTGTCATCATTTTGCCACAATTAATGGATTACAAGACCAAGATTTATCAAACTAGAGTTAGAGACCCAGTCTCATGCATAATGTTCCACAGAATACCTTGTAACTTAATTCATTGCCCTCCTCCCTTCTTTTTTTCCCTTTTGCTTTAAAAACTCTATTACTGTGTGTGGCTACATTTTGTCCCCTAAGATGACAAATTGTAACACTGGGGTTTGCAAACCTCATTGTGCAGAGACTATTTGCTGTGAGACCTGTCACTTTGCTGTAACTTGCCTCCCCCAGATGGATGAGGGCAACCGGCCCAAAGACTAGGCTGCCCACAAGCAAAGATCACTGAGAACAAAGATTGGCAGTGCCCAGATGCCCCCTGCAGCCTCCCTCCCAGACTTGAAGGTCTCAAATCCATGCCCTGCTGAAATCCTTAGTCCTCTCCAAACCTTCAGTGACGTCCTGGGGTTGGGGACCTCAGCTGGGGTGGGTGATCATGTTCTCGTTCTCATGTCTTCTACTTTCTGGAATCTTCTTTCTCTAGCAGTTGCTGTTGGACCTCATGCCATTGCAGGTGGGAAGCCCAAACTTTTCAGGGGCTTTTACACAAACAAAACCCTCTCCCACAATAGCTTATAAATATAAGGGATTTTACTGAGGAACCAAAGGTCTTAGGAAAGTACTACAGCAACTGAAGTCCAAACTTGGAGCCTCCAAAATTCTCGTGAGCCACCTCATCTCCAAGAGTAGACGCCTGTCTCGCTGACCATCACACAGTTCCCCAGGTTTCTGAGTTTTTTTCTCCTCTCTCTCCACCACACCTTTTTGATTCTTTACGCTTTCCTCCTGCATGGCCCAGGGTCCCCAGTACCACTTCTCACATGTCGTGCAGTGTGAATCTACTGTCTCTGGTTCTCACCTCCACCCCTGCTAAAGTCCAGCTGGCTCATAATGCCTTTCCTTCAGCACTGCCCTGTCCACAAGTTACAGTGACACACAGCTAGGGCAGTAAGTATACCAAATAAAATGCTGTTTCTGTTATTTTATAGTTTGAAGCTCTTCTTTTAATTTAAGTTGTAGTTGAAGAATTAGGGCTTTGATATTGAGATGAATCAGCTTCTGATTTTTGTGTGAATTGGAGCAGTTATTTATATTTTCAGAACCTTGGCTGTCTCATCTAGTTTGAGGTTGTTATGAGAAGTAAAACTACCAATAAATGTTCAGCATTTAGAATTATTCCTGGCGTGTACTAGGTGCTCAATCAATGCTATTTCCAGTCTTCCTCTTTTTAAGTATAGGAATAAATATCTGTGCATTTATTAACAAATTAATGGATTATTCCTGTGTTAGAGATTAGGCCACCCTGGTTAAATCTAGCATAGTTGCTGGTTTGTGTACAGGAGCACTCAACACTTGGACTGATTCTCTGTTGCTGCCAAAATATCACAAAGTTTGTGACTTAAAACAACACAAATTTATGATCTCACAGTTCTGTCAGTCACAAGTCCTCACTGGCTGGGTCTTATAGCAGGCAGATCTTGTTTTTCTTCTGACCCTTTCCACATTAGGTATGAACTTCTGAATTCTCAATTATGAACTTCTTATGAACGTCCACATTATTATGAAGCACATGTACTTCTAAAAAGAGATTGTTGGTGATTCTTTTCACAAGACAAACAGACAGCTATTGATTAGAGAACTTTGCCAGGTGGCAATATGGCTTATCATGGTGCATCAAGTCTCAGAAGAAAATTTCCATCTGCAGTGGACTAAAATGCTTGTTTTCCCCCAAATTTATATTTAGAAAACCCCCAATGCAATGGTTTAGGGTTGAAGGAAAACTTTCCCCTTTGCTCTCTGAAGGTTCACTGAAAAACTGACATAAGGCAGATGCATAGAAGGAAAGGGATACAAATTTATTAATACAATTTTATTAGTGTGCAGGAGGGAAGGTGACAGAGTGACTACCTAGTCATCCAGTGTGTTAGAGAAGCTTATGTATCCTTTCCCATAGGAAAGTGGGGGGATGAGGACTGCAGACAATTCTTCTGAGAAGTGGTAAATCAGGAGGGAGAGGGAACGGTCAGGAGGCAGAAGGAAGGTGAGGGGAGAAGCTGCATGGGTACAAAGGTTGTCTCATTATGCGGGTAAGTTCCCCAGGAAATCTCTTGTGGTTGCTCTCAGAAAATAGATTAAAAAAATCTAAGCACTGTGACTCAGTCTTTTCTCTGGAGATTAATCTTTCCTGGTTACTTGATGAGATTCCTAGGGAAGAAGTCTTAAGACAATTTCATGCCTTTGGGAAAGAGGCTTTCTTGGTCAAATAAGGAAATCTCAAAGAAAGGGTCTCTTCTTGTATTTGGGGTGGCTGGGACAAGACAAAAATTAGAGGAACCTTCATTGTGAGGAAGCTAAGGCCCGTCAGTCTTAGTGTTATTATTTCAAAGTGCCAGTCTTCGAGTTACTGCTTTCTGAGCCCTAATAATGGCATTAGAAGGTGGGGCTTTGAGACATGATTATGTCATGAGGGTAAAGCTCTTGTGAATGGGATTAGTTCCTTTCAGTAAGAGACTTGAGAGCTCCCTTGCCGTCTTTCCTCCTTGTGAGGACACAAGGAGAAGTTGGCACCCTGCAACCTGGAAGAGAGCCCTCACCAGCCCTCAGCCACGTTGGCAGCATGATCTTGGACTTCAACCTCCAGAACCGTGAGAAATGATGTTTGTGGTTTAAGCCACTGAGCCTATGATAATTTGTTACAACAGCCCAAACTGACTACGACACTGTTTAGAAATAACAATAAAATCCTAAGCTTCCCAATTGACTACATGAACCCCTCCTGGCCAAGGGGACCCCAGAGAAACCTGAAAAACATAGTTCCCGACCATGATGGAACAGCAGGTCAGACACACCTCATTATACTCCTTCCCTCGCTAACTACCATTAGACTTTCCTTCCCATGAAACACAACTTACGAGCATTCCTGACTCTGGAGTGATGCTAGCTGGTTTGCAGAGGCTGCACACAGGGTTTCTCTGTGTCATCCATTTCAGCTTTTGACATAGCCGAATTTTTATACATGTAAATGTAAGGCCTTCACCCTAAAGTGAATATAGGACATATGTAACAAGCATGTTTGCTCACTATGAGGTGCAGACCCCCTCCGTAAATATTCATAGCCCTTCTAATAACCTGTTGAATACGCGTACTTAGCCAATCTGTTTAGCATCAATGCTTATCTTACTCTTCCCTCCTTTGAAGTGCCTGCTTCTGGTTTCTGCCTGTGGCTTCCCAGTCTGTCAGGATGGCCAGCCTGCAGGCTGCAACCCTTTCTAAGAAATGAAGCTCTCCTCTCCCAATGTATGAACCTTGCAATTCCTCAGTTGACAATGTCAACCTAAAAAAAGACACTAGAGAAAATTGTCTCTAAATATGTTGAGTGTATTCGGGAATAAGAAATAAGGATTATAATCTGAAATGGATAGAATGGCATGCCACCAGTGCATCCGGTGAGGAAAGGATAGAGGGAAGCTTTTATTAGCAGAAAGGGAGAGATTTGCATAAGCTGCTTAGAAACAGAGTTCATTGGTTCCAGAGGCTCAAAGCCAGAGTTGTTGTCGGTTCATTGGTGGAGATGCTGTTACTGGGCAAGTGTTCTTCCGGGAGCATCTTATCTGCATTACTGCAGTCCTAAAGAATGTCTGTGATAAGCCTTATCAAAGCAGGAGATGCGTGAAGGATGAGAAAGGGGAGAAAGTCCTGGGAAACCGGTCTTATCTCAGACATGTAAGCGTGAACCTCCTCTCCTTCACGCATTTCTGGCCCTATTTTATTTGGGTTTGAAAAGAGTGATTTCATCTTGGTATCTGCAACTCTCACACCATCACTACAATCTCCTTCACAATTTATTTCTATTGCAATAAGAACACTTAACGTGAGATCTACCCTCTTAACAAGTTTTTAAGTATACAGCACAGTATTGTTAACCAGAGACACGTATTGCATAACAGATCTCTAGGACTTATTTATCTTGCATTTATCACCAGACTTTGTTATGCAAGCTAAATCAGCATATAGGAAGGTTTACCGGCCACTGATAGCTGCTTCAGCAACAAAGGAAAGCTTGATAGTTACTGATAATTTAGAGTTCAACGATGTCTCCATTTAGCATGGGATCACTTAACGGACTCCAGATGTGCAGAATTGAGCTGAAGTCAGTTACTCTTCGGTAGTTTTCATATCACAGTAGTCTCCTAATGTGATTGTCAAACTACAGAATCAGTGTCACCTGATGTCACTTGGTATTGTTGGAAATGCAGTTTCTGGAGTCTCTACCCAAGACCCACACATTCAGCAAATCTGGAGTTGGGGCTAGCAATCTATGCATCGTCAAGCCCTCTGAGTGATTCTGATGCATTTTGAGAACCACTGTAATAGCCTAAAAATCCCCAATCAAAATAATACCTCTAGTAAGGAAACACTCAGGAAAAGGGAAAAATAGACACATTTTAGAATCATTCTGCCTCAATGAAGACATATGTAAGACAAATCATCTAACATATGCAATAATGCATAATCAAATAAACGTCTATTTGTTTTTCTCTATCTTGTAGTAGGATTAGCATGAGATTTCAAAGCTAATGTTACTAGCTGTCCCCTCAGCTTCACTGATTGTTTTAAGTCTCTCTTTTGCAATTGAAAAGAGGACTAGCAACAGGTTTATTGCTGTGTGAGGAGCTATTTTTTTAAACTCTTAAAAAGAATATAGCTTTTATGTGAAGCACTTAAAATACACCTGCTATGGGTGCTCCCATGAGGCTCAGTAGTAAAGCTTTTTAATTTTTTTACAGGAACTCAGTTGAAATATTATTGCACATTTAAGTTTATGAAAATACATTTGAATCTTAGTAACTGAATTTGTCTTGATTGCACAGAACTGTTTTATCATACAATAGAGCAGGGGTCCCCAACCCTCAGTTCCAAGGACCAGTACTGGTCCATGGCATGTTAGGAACTGGGCTGCATAGCAGGAGGTGAGCAGCAGGCTGTGGAGCATTACCGCCTGAGCTCGGCCTCCTGTCAGATCCGTGCCGACATTGGATTATCACAGGAGCATGAACCCCATTGTGAACTGCGCATATGAGGGATCTAGGTTGTGGGGTCCTTATGAGATTCTAATGCCTGATGATCTGAGGTGAAACAGTTTCATCCCAAAGCAATCATCCCCTCTGGTCCATGAAAAATTGTCTTCCACGAAGTCAGTTCCTGGTGCCAAACAGGTTGGGGACCGCCGCAATAGAGAACATAAACAAAGGATACACATAACACCTAAATCTTGAATAGGTCGGAGGGTCTACTTATGGCTCTCTTCCAGAGAGGAGATAAACCAGCTACCTCAGTTTCTTTTTCTTCCTTTCTTTTTTTTTTTTTTTTTTGATGGAATCTCGCTCTGTCACCAGGCTGGAGGACAGTGGCCCCATCTCAGCTCACTGAAATCTCCGCCTCCCAGGTTCAAGCAATTCCTCTGCCTCAGCCTTCCGAGTAGCTGGGACTACAGCTGTGCACCGATAATTTTTTGTATTTTAGTAGAGACAGGGTTTCACCATGTTGGCCAGGATGGTCTCAATCTCCTGACCTCGTGATCCACCTGCCTCACCCTCCCAAAGTGCTGGGATTACAGGAGTGAGCCACTGCACCCGGCCCTCAGTTTCTTATCTCGTCTCAAGGCACAAGTAATTGTGCCTTCCACAAAACCTTTACTCTCCAAGGGGACACACTAGGAACTGAGGACCCTTTGATGTCAACAAGGGGCAGATGTCACTTTTATTTAAGAGCCACAGAGATAAGCCACAAGGCCAGGAGCCGTGAGTTGGGCATTCAGAGGACACTAGGTGGGGAAGGAGGGGAATGAAGAAAGAAGCGATTTTTCTCTTTTGAAATATCTGAAAATGCACAGGCTACAAAATGTAAGATAGAATCAAGCTAATAAGAATGTCCCCAGGAAATCCTGTTTCACAATTGTGATTCACAGATGTCTCTGAATGCCAAATGTTCTGTATATGACTGGTGTCCACCACACACAGTGTGCGGTACTGGAGCGACTGTGTCATTTATAACACTCAGCTTGATTTCTCATTTGCCAAAGGATAGTAAAAACACGCTCTTGAAGAATGAGCAGGATCCACTATTGGCATCTTTGCATCTTACAAAGGAGGAGCTGCTGGCATCTGAAATGGAAGAGAGGTTTAACATGAAGCAAACGGTAATGAGCAAGATGTTACGGTTGAATTGTGGCAGCTTTCGATGATTCTTATTCTTATATTTTTAAATGATGTAAAAATATACTACATATTTACAAAAACCATTAAAATATTAAATGCCTGCTTTGTCTGAAAATATATGACTTGTCACTAAATGAGATAAACACTCTATTAATGGTTAAGATGTTCTGACTCATAAGTGGGAGTTGAACAATGAGAACACACGGTCACAGGGAAGGGAACGTCACACCCAGGGGCCTGCCAGGGGGTAGGGGGTAAGGGGAGGGAGAGCATTCAGACGAAAACCTAATGCATACGGGACTTAAAACCTAGACGATGGGTTGATAGGTACAGCAAGCCACCATGGTGCATGTATACCTATATAACAAACCTGCATGCTTTGCACGTGTATCCCAGAAGTTAAATTTTAAAAAATTAAGATTTTTATTATATGCATTTTAAATTTTCCAAATAATTTGACACAATTATTGCTATTTGTTAAAGTGTTACATTTGCTTTTGAGTGAACGTAACACTTTCAAGGCAAATGAAGTTTCTTTAAAAAAATCCAATAATTTAGAAAAGAGCTAAATTAAATTATTCCGTAAAGTACACAGTAACTATATTATTAATTTTCTTCTGAAAATGCCTCTGATTACGTAGTCAGCCAATCAAACATTCAGAAGCTCTTTTGTATTTTCCACAGAACTAAAATAAAATAACATTTAAAACTAGTTTCAAGCAATCTCAAAACAATTGAGAAATGTTTTTAGATGACTAAGGGCAACTAACAAACTAACCAGAATATTTTGAAATAGATGTCTTGGAGAAAACGTCCATGGCTCTGACCCTTAGAATCCAAAGGGATGGTTATGTTTTTCTGCTTTCTGCGGAGAGGTGTAACGAGCGGGACCCAAGACCAGGCTAGCATAGAATCGCTGCTGGGCCAGGACCGTTCTTGTGGCAGCATTTGCGTCATAATACCCACGCATCTTAAAAGCTTGGAACATTTCACGGACAACCAATAATGAACTCTTATCGTCATCACATGCTCAGTGGACATTGTTGAAGCCTGAGTTTACACTTGTTATTAGCACAAGTACAATATTTGCAGGCCCTCACAGAGGTATGGTTGGTAATTAGAAAGTGTGTTTTTCTTTTCATTTGACCTAACACAGACTTTTTCTTTTGCATAATGTATTATTTTGATCGCAGAAATGCGGATAGGATCATTGATTCACAGTTGGGCATTTCTTGCTCATTGTTACTTGACATGGCTGGATAGACTGCCCGTGAAAGAGAAGATGATGGAATTTTAAAATAGACTGTACTGTAGTTGAATAAAGAGAGCCTGTCTGAGGCTTGTGATGATTACATGGACTATTCTGCATACCTTTTTTCAAAACTCAAAGCATGGCTGGTTGTGTTTGCTGTGCTAGGAAAGCAGAGAGTTTAGACCTTGAAATTTCTGAGTAAGATGCCCCAGGGTGCTTGTTTCAGCAGGGCTGAGGAAGAATAAAAAGGCAAGAGTGCTACATGATTGGCAGTGTCCTGGGCAAGTGAGGAACACCTGATGTCTAGCACAGAGTGATGACAGGACCCCAGGGCAGATGGGGCAGAATGCCTCAGAAAGCCATCAACTTGAGGATCTTTGGAAAAGAGTCTGACAAAAGTAAAGAAATGTGCCCAGTCCCAGGGCCTCATTATGGCTCCTGTGGGTACCTTTCTCCATTAAAAAATATGAACACTTTTATTTTATAACTTCATTGACATGAAGATAAATATAATCTACCATTGCTCTAATTTTAAAAAGTGGACCCCTAATTTAAAAAAAATAAGAAAATTTAAATTTAAATCAGAATTTACAAACCTAATTCTGAATATAAATATTCCTTTAAAGGCCATTGGTAAAATCGTGAGCCTTCTTCCCAATTTTCCAGAATGAAGAAAAAATATGCAATTGTCTCAGATTACATACTCTAATATTAAAAATCATCTGTTTATGGTTTAACTATAAGATAATAATTTAGATTGTTCTCATATGACTGTGGGTAACAGATCCATCAAATAAGGATTTTTTAAACTGTGGTAAAAAACAAATATCATAAATTTACTGTTTTAGCAGTTTTTAATAGTACAGTACAGTATTAATTATATGCATATCATTGAGCAAAATATCTTTAGGAATTTTTCATCTTTCATGACTACATGCTACCTCTATTAAAGAGCAACTCCTTATTTGACCCTCCCCCAGACCCTGGCAATCATCACTCTACTTTCTGTAAGTTTGATTACTTCATAACCATCTGTCATATATAAGTGGATTCATGCAATATTTTTCTAATTGGTTTATTTCACTTAGCATGATCTCCTCAAGGTTTATCCATGTTGTAGAACATGACAGGACTTCCTTTTTTAAGGCAGAATATGTTGCATTGCGTGCATATGCACCATATTTTCTTTATCCATTCGTCTGTGGATGTACATTTAGGTGGCTTCCACCTCTTGGAGATTGCGTATAATGCCGTAGTGAACATAGGTATGCACATATCTCTTCGAGATCCTTTTTTTAATTCTTTTGGATATATACCCAGAAGTGGGATTGCTGGATCATATGGGCATTCTATTTTGAATTTTTGAGGGCCTTTCTTGCTGCTTTCCATAATAGCTGTGCCAATTTGCAATCTACCCCCGCCCCGCCCCCAACAAAGTACGCAATGTGTTTCCCGTTTCTCCTCATCTGCATCAACGTGCGTTATTTTCTGTTCTGTTTTGTGTTACGCTGCCCATCCTGGTAGGTATGGGGTGATAGCTCATTGTGGTTTTGACTTGCATTTCCATGGTGATTAGTGATGTTGAGCATCTTTTCATATGCGTGTTGGCCATCTGTTTGTATTCTCTGGAGAAATGTCTATTCAGATTCTTAATTTATATGCTCCTTGGGTTGATTTTTATTGTTACTGTTTGTGTCGTTGAGTTGCAAGATTTTTTTGTAAGTTCTAGATATTAACCCTCCATCCAATAAAGATTTGGGAACTATTTTTTCTCAATCATAGGTTTAAGTTTTAAGATTGGTGTAGTCCCATTGTCTATTTTTATATTTTGCTGTCTGTGCTTTCAGAGTCACAGCTAATAAGTCATTGTCCAGTCTAATATCATGAGGCTCTTTTACTACGTTTTCTTCTAAGAGTTTTATAGTTTCAGGTATTAAATGTAGGTATTTAATCCACTTTGACTTAGTTTTGTATCTGGTGTAAGATAAGGGTTCATGATCATCCAGTTTTCCTAGTACCATTTTTTGAAGAGACTCTTCTTTCCATATTGTATAGGCTTTGCATGCTTGTCAAAGATCACTTGGCCATATATACAAGAGTTTATTTCTGGGCTCTTGGTTGTGTTCTTTTGGTCTATGTCTTTGTCTTCATGCCAATACCATACTCTGTTAATTACTCTTAATTTGCAATGTGTTTCAAAATCAGAAAATCTGAGGCCTCCAGCTTTGCTCTTCTTTGTCAAGATTGTTCTGGCCATTCAGGGTCCTTTCAGATTCCATATGAGTTTTATAATTGTTTTCTGTTTCTGTAAAAAATGCAATTGAGATTTTGATAGAAATTGCATTGAATCTATAGATTGCTTTGAAGAGTATAAACATTTTAATATATAAGTCTTCCAATGCATGAACAAAGGGTTTTCATTTACTGATGTCTTTAACTTCTTTCAGCAATGTTTTTGAAGTTGTCAGTGTACAAGTCTTGTGCGTGTGTGTATGTAGATGCTATTGTAACTGAGATTGTTCTTTAGTTTTAGGTTGTTCATTGTTAGCATATAGAGAGACAACTGATTTCTGAGAGTTGATTTTGTATTCTTCAACTTTGCCGAATTTGTTTTTATTAGTTCTAACAATTTTTTGGTAGAATCTTTAGGGATTTTTATGTGTAAGTTTATCTCATCTGTGAAAAGAGATAATTTTACTTCTTCCTTTCCAACTTGGATGATTTTATTTATATATTTTTCTACTATTTTATCTTGGTAGGCCTTCCAATGCCATTTTGAATAGAAGTGGTAAAAGTGGGCATTCTTGTCTTGCTCCTGATATTAGAGGAAAAGCTTTTGGTTTTTAACCATTGAGTATAATGATATCTGTGGCCTTTTCATATATGACCTTTATTATGTTACAGTAGTTTTCTTCTACACCTAGTTAGTTGATTGTTTTTATCATGAAAGCATGTTGAATTTTGTCAAATGCTTTTTCTGCATCAATAGAGAGGAGTGTGTGATTTTTGTGCTTTGTTTGGTTAATGTGGTGTATTACATTGATTGATTCTTGTATATGAGCCATCATGTATATAAGAAATAAATCCAACTTAGTCACAGTGTCTAATCTTTTTAATGTACTTTTGAAATCGATTTGCTAGTATTTTGTTAAGGATTTTTGCATCAATATGCATCAGTGATATTGTCCTGTAATTTTCTTTTCTGTTAGTATCGTTGTCTGGCTTTTGTATCAGAGTAATGATGGACTCATAAAATGAATTTGGAAGTCTTCCCTCCTCTTCAGTTTTTTGGAAGAGTTTGAGAAGGATTGGCAATTATTCTTTAAATGTTTCATAAAATTCTCCAGTGAAGCCATCTGGTCCTGGGCTTTTATTTATTGGGAGATTTCTGATTATTGATTCAATTTTCTTAACAGTTATAGATCTGTTGAGATTTTCTAATTCTTCATAGTTCAGTCTTGGTAGACTTTATATTTCTGGAAACATATCCATTTTTTTTAGGCTATTCAATTTGCTGGCATATAGTTGTTCCTGTAGTCTCTGATTATCTCAATTTTTTTGGCATCAATTGTGATGTCTCATCTTTCATTTCTGATTTTAGTTACTCAAGTCTTCCTTTGTTTTCTTAGTCTAGATAAGGGTTTGTCAATTTTGTTAATCTTTTCAAAAAAACAACTCTGTTTTTAATTTTTTTCTTCTTGATTTTCTATTCTCTTTTGTTGATTTATGCTCTAATGTTTATTCCTTTCTTCTGTTAACTATGTGTTTACTTTGTTCTTTTTCTAATTCCTTGAAGTATAAAGTTTATTCATTTGAGATCTTTCCTTTGAATGCAGGTTTTTACCACTATAAACTTTGCTCTTGGTGCTGCTTTTGGCTGCATCCCATAAGCTTCGTTAGGTTGTTTTCCTCTTCATTTGTCCCAAAATATTTTTAAATTTATTAGTCCATTTTCATGCTGCTGAAAAAGACATACCTGAGGCTGGGCAATTTACAAAAGAAAGAGGTTTATGGACTTACAGTTCTGCTTGGCTGGAGAAGCCTCACAATCATGGCAGAAGGCAAGGAGGAGCAAGTCACGTCTTACATAGATGGCAGCAAGAAAAGAGAGAGAATTTGTGCAGGGGAACTCCTCTTTTTAAAACCATCAGATCTTGTGAGACTTATTCACTATCATGAGAACTGCATGGAAAAGACCTGCCACCATGATTCAATCACCTCCCACCGGGTCCCTCCCACAACATGTGAAAATTCAAGATGAGATTTGGTGGGGACCAAGTCAAACCACATCAATTTCCCTTTCAATTTCTTTATTAACTCCATTGTTCAAGTGTGTGCTGTTTAATTTTAACATTGTTGTGAAATTTCCATTTTTCCCACTGCTATCGATTTCTTATTTCATTGTGATCAGAAAGATAATTGGTATGATTTCAGTCTTCTTAAATGTGTTAAGATTTGTTTTGTGGGCTAATGTGTGATCTATCCTGGAAGACGTTCTCTGTGAACTTAAGAAAAATGTGTATTTTGCTTTTGTAGGGTAGAGTGTTTTATCCATGTCTGTTAAGTTCAATTCGTTATAATGTCGTTATAGTCTCTGTTTCCTTACTTACCATCTGTCTGATTGTTCTATCCATTGTTGAAAGTGAGGTGTTAAGATCCCCTCCTGTTACTGTGTTAATGCTGAATTCTCCCTTCACTTCTGTCCTTCATACATTTGAGAGCTTTGATGTTAGATACATGTATTTCCCCCACTTTTATTGCTTTCCCTTTTGAATCATTGGTTTTGTTGTTGTTTTTGTATGGACATGCTCTGACTCCTTTTACATTTCCTTTTATATCTCTTCTATAGGTATTTTATTTATAGTTACCAGGGGGTTAACATAAAACATTTTATGGTTATAATAATTGATTTTAAGCCATTATCAACTTCAATTGTACACAAAAACTCTACTCTTGTATCTCTCCATCCTTGTTTTATGTTATTGGTGTCACAAATGGCATCTGCATATGCTGTATATTTGTTTCAATAAGGCTGTTCACCGTCGTACTCATCCAGGGTTCTGCTGCTGCTTCTCTGCTTTCTGGAGTTCTCATAAAAGTTTTTTGGCTGTATATTGTTGTGGAAATAAGGACTGGGACTTACTCTTCCAGTGTCTTATTGACATCCTGAGGCATTTTTCATGTTTCATAACATTTTAATACAAAATTATTTCAATGAAAATATACTTAAGAACATGGTTATTACTATCTGGCCCCTTTGTCAATTTGTTTTTGCCAAAAATAATTTCACTCAACTGTGTAGAATTACTTTTTTAATAAACTATATTATATTTGAATTGTCTCCATTAGCTCTTGCCATTACCACTTTTAAAAAAGCTTATAGAAAATACAAATGATTTGTTTGTTTCATTAGTCTTTATTCTCTTGGTTTGGATTGCTTATGGCTAATGAATGAACTACTTTGGCAGATATTGGCATGTGGACCAATTATGGCACAATCTATAGTATTTGATAAGCTAATTGTGTTGCTTGGCTGGCGATGGCAATGTCTAGTTGTTTTGGTAATAGAGTTATATCATTAGCTACGTATCGAACCCTTGATATTTCCCAGCTATCAAACACTTAGTGAGCATTTACTCTCTGTGAGAAACATTCTAAACTGTATATATGTGTGAGTGTATGTATGTGTGTGTGTGTAGTTTATATCTGCACATATAGTTTATCTCTGTATGTGTATGTATATATATGAAATAATACTACCCTGGGTAGTGGTGAAGATTAAAAAGCCTATAAATATATATATATATACACACACACACACATTATAGATGGATAATATATAATGTGTAAGTAATATATACTCTATCTGTATATACTATAGATAATGTATGATATATATATGTATATCCCATATATACAACAAATCATATATATGTACCCAAGTGTGTGTGTATATATATAGGTATTATATACTGCACAATTTAGATATACATATAATTTTAATACCACCTCCACGAGTAATATTATTTTTGCCATTTTGCAGATAAGTAAAACAAGGCAGAGAAGTTAAATAAGTTGCCCAAGGTCATGTAGCATAGTAGGAATCCAAACTCAGAAAGTCTTACCCTGGAACCTCCCCTCTTAACAGCAATGCAAGACACTGAAGAGGCTGGCTTGATCATATGCACACACACACACAGGGTGTTTCGGTTGCTTTGCATAAGCTAACTGTGCTTATTGTGCCTCTCCATTGCATCCTATGTTTTCAAGCATACCAAAAATGAAAGACCACTCCACCACCTAGACAGTCCCCTCACTGTCTTACTTATATCAAAGTAGGCTGATGGGAAGTATTATCTTCATCCAGTCAAAAGACATCTCCTGTGTTTGTCAATTGATAGAGTCTAGGCCTTCTGTCCTTAGCACCAAATGTCTGTTAGAAATCGCTGCCATTATCCAGCATGTTGATCAAAGAAAGATATATGCAAGTGTTCTAGGGTCGGGGGCTGATATTAGGAGACGAAAAAATTGGGCAGTAACAATACTTTTCTTGAATCTTTCTGACTACCTTTGATTCTACAAATTGGCTGGCATTCTGCAGATCCAAATATCTCACCTAAATTTCTTCTCTGGGCTACAGAGCTGTGATCATATGACTTGTACAAGCTTCACAGAGGTGGTTGTTGAAAGGCTGTCCCATTGCAGTCTGTGATAAAGTAGAGTAGCTTATTTAAGATAACGTTGTTTATTAAAATTGAATTTATGAGGAAAAATAGATCAGGAATGTAAAGAAAATATTAAAACAATGAAACTGAAAATGGACAAAATGAAGACTTCGGATGGCCACAGTGGAAATGAAAAGGAGACAGTGGAGTTGAATGCAGTCTCATGGTCCTGAACACCCACAAACATAATGACTCTATTTGTATTCCACTGCCACAGATATACACAATTGTTCCTCTCTTCCTGTAAATCTTTTCTTCCTTTCACATTTTATTTTCTAGCTTTATATGTATGTATGTATGTGTATGTATATGTGTGTGTGTATATATATATATGTTTTTTTTTTAAAGGAAAGAAAGCCCAGGCGCTGTGGCTCATGTCTGTAATTCCAGCACTTTGGGAGGCCAAGGCGAATGGATCACTTGAGGTCAGGAGTTCGTGACCAGCAAGCCTAATGTGTCTCTACTAAAAATACAAAAATTAGCCGGGCGTGCTGGTGGGCACCTGTGATCTCAAGCTACTTGGGAGGCTGAGGCAGGAGAATCACTTGAACCTGGGAGGCATAGGTTGATCACTTGAACCTGGGAGGCAGAGGTTGATCACTTGAACCTGGGAGGCAGAGGTTGCAGTGAGCTGAGATTGTGCCACTGTCTCAAAAAAAAAAAAAAAAAAAAAAAAAAAGGAAAGAAACTAACAGATTGGGAATGAGACACAGATAAGTCCCACATCTTTGAAACAGGCAGGTCAGCAGCACCTTTATTTTAGCAGTTTTTACATGGCAAATCTGTTTTCATGTTGTCTAGCCTCAAATGACAAACAATTACTTGGGAATAGGACATATAATGAAAGAATTGAAAAAGGAATTTTTTAATTAATAAAATTTATAGTGGAACGCAATTAGGAAATGTATGTATATTTGTGTGTATGTTTGTGATCTATAGAATAACATTTCTATTGATCACACAACTTGTAAAGGTCAGAAGCACAATATTTTCTGAGAACAGTACAAATCTATTTAGAGTTAAAGGAGAAAGTAAATGGCTTATTTTTGAAAATTGGTGTTTGCCTTAATGGAGAAATGGCCTGTCATTACTGGGAAGTAAAATGTGGAATTTCACTTTGAGAAAATAAATGATGCAATTATCCACTGCCGGTAACCTTAGTTCTCCAAAATGTACATGTGGGACGCTGTGCCAGTGCTCCTAGAAATCACATACTCCTCTGCTCCTTTTGGGGTATGGTTTTTGTACGACAGCTCTGGGGAGTCCTGGACTCCTCTGAGAGTGGTCTATGGACCAGCAGCATCACTATCCCTTGTGCCTTGTTCAAATGCAAATTTGCAGGCCCCTATCTCAGACCAACAAAATCAGAGGTGGTGGGTGGGAGGAGCTATATTTTCACAAACCTACTAGATGACTCACCCGTGCATTAAAACATGAGAAACATTGCCAAAGAGATGAGTAGGGTCTGACCAACCCAGCACCTTTGCTTTCTCCCTCAGTGCCTAGGGAAAGTTAACCACATTTAAAAATAAACCCAACACATAAATCTCAAAGCTAACAACAACAACAACAACAACAAAATGAGAATAAGATAAAGATTTTTAAAATATAAAATAAATTTCAGGTTATTTCATTGCAGTTACTAGATGTCTTGAGTTCAAGCTGTAACATTTTTACAATTGTTTTGTACCCACATCTTCAGGAAACACGTGGGGCAAACAGGTCCAACATTACATAGCATCAGATACTTTCCAAACAATTCCTCTTACACCTCACAACTCTATTATGTAATAATAATAGAAGTTAATCTCGAATGGCTCTTAATAGGTAACAAGGACTTTCCTAAGAGCTTGCAAATACTAATGTGTCTAATCTTCACAGCATACCCATGAGGTTGGTCAATTATTGTCTTTATTTTACAGATGGGAAAACAATTACTTGGAGGGGTTATGTCAATCAATGGTCAAGGTCATATATGTGGCAATTAACTATTCAAAGGCAGGCAGCCTAGCTCTAGAGAACATGTCTTAGTCACTAAGTCCAGTGACTTTATTGTAAATATATTTACACTATTTTATTGTTGAGAAGGGTGAAAGGATAAATGCTTTCCTAAAATCACATTGTTGTTAAGAGGCAACCCAGTTATACCACATTTCCCATACTTGTACTCAGTCCCCTATTCCAGCTCCCTATACCCAGGCACCAACCATGTAAAAGGTACTTAACCTCTTACATAAAGGGGTTCTACCCCATGTGGATTTTAAGAATTAGTTCAAACAATCTATGTAAAATGCTCAGTGCTTAGCACATAGTAAGAGCTCAAATTTAGCAAAGGTTTTTCATTATTATTTCAAGTGAAGTAGACAAGGATTATACTGCATTTCATTAAATTTAACAAGATGTCATCACTAAGAAACATCCTAATTTTGGAGACGTTAAAATATGCAAATGCACACATTATATAGTGGATGAAATATGACACTTTGTATGTAACAGCTTTTTAGTCAGTGATGAATGCCAGATTTTCCCAGCATAACCACAGACACTACAATTTTTTATATTGCTATTATTTGCATGACAGAGTGGTACGGATGTATATTTATTTTTACTTTTCTTAGCAATCTGCAAAGATTATTATTACATTGCATAGATAAGACAATAGAGGCTTAGAGACGTTAAGCAACAACCAACCTAGTAAGTGGTAGAGTCAAGACTGATGTTCATATCTGTCTGACCCCAAAATCTTGACATGTGCTATGATACACCCATGATCCCTAATCCCTCAATACTTTCCTTAACTCTTTTCTGTGTGCAAGTTGGTCAGTTCCCAGCTCTTGACTTTTTCACAGAGGAAATTATACAATAATGGCCTCAAATAGCTTTCATAGGATTAAGGGCACGAAGGGACATGAGTGTTGAGTGGTGAAATATCAGGCATGATGTGAAGGCAAAGTATTCATCTGTTCTTATTTATCAGCATTAATGGCACTTAGGAGACACATTACATTTCAACAAGCCTCAGCAATCAATAAGCCCCAAAATACATCTCAACTCCCTGAAGAATTGCAAAGATAGACGATACATTTAAAAGAAAGAAGAGAATTTAAACATATATGTTTAAAAAGGTTATATTTGAAAGCAATACAGATATAACACTGGGTTTTAAGAATTTACACAGTAAATTTTATCCTCTTGCAAAGTAATCAAACTTTGTATTTAAAGACATAACAGAATTATGCATTTTCATATTGCACTTGGGTCTGAGCACTGTAAATCCATAGCAGACATTCTAAAAAACCAGTTAGAGGCTTTCTGATCCAACAGAACAAATATCTGACCACCCAGATACTTACATTTTCCAGGGTACAAGCCATGCCATCATGTGGCCAAAAGAGTCTCTTTTCTTCTTCTTCTTTTTTTTCTTTTTTGGTGAATGAAAGAATATATATCTTTTTTATTTTTAGGAAAACCTATTATTTGGGATAAAAGAAGGACAATGCTGGTTTCTAAGAGATTTCTGTCTTTTTGGGGGGAATTTCTTTTCATTCAATTGATCATTATTCATGAATGGATTAATATTTATTAGAAACAGCCACTTCAAAAGATGTTTCTCATTTTCTGCCTTGATCCTGCTGTAACTGTATAATACAGTAAGGAGAAAATAAAATGACTTGGGGACACTTCAAATCGATTCATTTATAAACATAAATTTATAATTAGACTGTAGATTATTTTCAGGATCATTTCCTAATAAGAAAAAGAAACTACTACTGAAAATGGGCTTTACTCACAATTTTATACCACGTGAAATTAACATTCAGATCCCATTAATACCACAGAGGAAATGGAAGACGGGGTTGGTTGAGAGTGTGTGAGTTTGCCCAACTTGTCTTCTTGATAATGTTAGAAACAAAGATTGTTCTCTCCTCTGTAGAATGGAAGCATATTCCTTTAGAACTCCAGTGGCTATTGCATTGCTAGCAATCAACAAATAAATATAGATAAGAATTCAGTTATTTTAAAATGTGTACTGTGAATCTCCTGATTTTTCTACTTGTGAAGATATTAGATTTTATTATTATTATCATCATCATCATCGAGACAGTCTTGCTCTGTCACCCAGGCTGGAGTGCAGTGTCACGATCTCAGCTCACTGCAACCTCCACCTCCCGGGTTCAAGTGATTCTCATGCTTCAGCCTCCAGAGTAACTGGGATTACAGGTATGCACCACCATGTCTGGCTAAATTTTGTATTTTTGAGGACAGGATTTCATCATGTTGGCCAGGCTGGTCTTGAATTCCTAGCCTCAAGTGATCTGCCTGCCTCAGCCTCCCAAAGTGCTGTTATTGCAGGTGTGAGCCACCATGACTGGCTGATATTAGATTTGAAATACTAGTAAGAGATTAATTTTGCAAGAGAGAGAAAAAGTACAAGAAATTCACCATCACTTCACAGTTCCCTGACGTACTAGCTTGATGATTTACTTAAAAAAAAATGCATTTCCTAAAACTGAAAAAAAAATTAGTTAGAATTTGGAAAGATGAAATTTATAAAACTAATAAAAGGATCCAGATAAGATTTAGAAGTTACATTTCTGAGTGAAGTGAATGTATCCCAATATCCCACTTAGGGTAAAGCGTATTCTAGAGTTGTATCATGGGATAGAATCGACTGAAAAGGTAGGTAGAGGTAAATGAGGCCAAGGCCATCTGCCTTTCCTTTTCCAGCTGCCCATCGTGATTTTACCCATGAATAGAAACAGTACATTATCACTTACCAGAAAGGGGAAAAATGAGTGTGCCTTGCTTGAGGTTAAAAGAAGTACAATCAATTATATTTCTAAATGGCTACAGTTTTTGAGACAGCCAAGAAAAAGTCACAAACATGCCTCACAATTGGGATTTTCAAGTTACTATTAAAGTGGTGGAAAATTAAAAGAAAATGTTCAATTTTAGATGTAAGAACGGAAAAGGTCATTTCTCTGTGGATTTTAATAGGAAGTCTTATACGTGCTTTCTCTGGCACCTGTGAAGACTGGTGAAGCTTAGTTATAGCTTCAAAACACTTGATCAGTTTTATTTGCAGTACAGATAATATGAGGGATTCAGGAGTTGCTGTTTTAATGGCAGTGCCCAATAGAAGTGTCAAGTATCACTTAATACAAAGGCCTGAGGAATCTGATGTTCTCATAGAGCCAAAACCACTAATTTTAACTTCCAGCAGATTTAAGATGAGACCATGGAAAGTGGTGCCTAGTTCCTTCTTATCCTCCCTTCCTTTAGCAGAGGACTTCGTCTAGAGCTTGTGTGCAAGCATATTGATGCTGGGTGTGGGGCAGATGAGGAGGGAATCGCATTCTCTCCAAATCCATCCTCTGCACTTCATCCTGACCATGGTACTGAGGAGATCACAAAGACTTCAGAAGTCTTTAGGTGTTCTCATCTTCTCTTCATGTTTGATGGCAACTCTCAAAATCTCAAAGCCAAAACCACAAAAAAACCCACCACTACCAATAACAAGCAGTAACGTGAGCCTCTATCCCAAATTCTTCCTGAGCCTAAGAATATTGCTTTTCATTTCACCCAGCAAGACAAAGCACTCATCAAGTTGACAGGCTCGACAAGAACTTAGAGAGCAATCCTACACTGTGTTCCTCAGTCGTGTGTTGAAGGAGTCACTACATTTCCCCCCATATACGAGAGTAACTGCTGCTAATTAGTGTGAAGAGCCAGTTTAAAAGTTTAAAAAAAAAAATCTTTGCTGTCAATGTAAATAGGGACTCCACTTCTACTAAGAAAAAACTGTGTGTACATTCTAAATACAACCTTTACCCCCACCTTTCACTTTTCATTGTGGAAAAAATAACCTTACTACTGGTGAACTCCTAAAGGTTCTCTCTCATTAAGAGGGTGAAAGATCTGGAAGAATGTGCATATCAAAGAGATGAGAAGCAACCTTCTAGAGAGCCAGAGCTCATTGGGCAGAGTGCTTGGAAAGGAGGGGTTGGAAAAGGCTCAGAATACAAAAGGGAGGGTTGAGCTTAGGAGCTAAGCTGGGCCTCAACCTTGGTCCTTTGGGCAGGATATTCTCAATTGAAAGAGCAAATCAGGTGATCAGATTCACCAATAAAGCATTTTTTATAATACTCCTATTCTGGGGTTTCTGTTTAGGAAGGGCGCGCCACGTGAAAATGATGTCCCTCTATGCAAATCTTAGACTATTATTACCATACTTAATAAAGGTTTGTCAAAATGTCTGAATTCCTTGAATTTGATCTGCCATCACAGCAATTGAAATATAATAAGAATAGTTAATTTATGTTTAGTTTCCTTTAAAATGTGTGTTTCTAAATTTTCTGAGACTTTTTTTTTTTTTTTACTTCTAAACATAACTTCATGAATGAAACAGTGGCATGAATGAACATAATACATTCCCTTTATTTAAGGGAAACTGGAAGGAAAATATACAAAAATAAAGATACATCCTTTTCTCTGAATTATTCATCAGTGAGAAATTCTGAAACTTGCAAATCACAGTTTGTGAATAGCAAGGAAAATACCACCCATGTCAATGAACAGAAATGATCCCGTCTACAAATTGAAAACATTCTCTATCCCCTCAGGTAAAAGGAGAAAGTAACAGCTGATTGCTTTCACTTTGACTTTCACTTGCTTTGGGATTGAAGACACTATACATTAGTATGCATTTTTTATGGATCAACCTCCTTAAAATAGCTCAAGTATATGAGTATTTGGTCTTTTACCAGATCCAGCCAATTCTCATTATTCGCTGATTTTGTAGTTGTGAATTCACCGACTTGCTAAAATTTACTTGTACCTGCCCCCCACATCAATACTCACGGAACTTCCACTGTCATTCATGGACATGCCCAGAGCAGTGAAAAAAGGTGGGTCCCTCCACAGGTCTGTCTCCATCTGAGGTTGCACAGAACCATACCCTCCCTGCTGGCTGGGTCCAGCTCTCATATTGTAAGCATGCATCCTTTTTGAAGCCTATGAGTGCCATGTTTTTCTAATTTCTTGTGCTTTTTGTTGGTGATTTTATAGTCTAAATGACTCCCAAGTGGAGTGCTGAACCACTGTCTGGTGTTCCTAAGCCCAAGAATTCTGTGATGTGGCTTACAGAGTGTGTGTTAGAGAAGCTTCATTTAGGCATGGGTTATAGTTCGTTGGCTGTGCGTTCAGTGTTCATGAATCAACATTATATGTTGAATCAGGTGTCTTTAATCAGAAACAGTCATAAAACAAGGATGTAGGCCAGGTGCAGTGGCTTATGCCTGTAATCCCAGCACTTTGGGAGGCTGAGGCAGGCAGATCACTTGAGGTCAAGAGTTTGAGACCAGCCTGGCCAACATAGTGAAACCCCATCTCTACTAAAAATACAAAAATTAGCTGGTGTGGGTGGCACGCACCTGTAATCCCAGCTACTCTGGAGGCTGAGGCAGGAGTATCACTTGAACCCGTGGGGTGGAGGTTGCAGTGAGCCGAGATCATGCCATTAAACTCCAGCCTGGGCCATAGAGCAAGACTGTCTCAAAAAAAAAAAAAAAAAAAAAGGATGTACTGATGGCTGATGGGTTGAGTTAGATGTGAACAAAGGTTCGTGGGACCTTATCCATGTAATTTACTAGGAGCAATGGCTCTGTATCCACTACTAGGTGTTCACAGTAACTTTGTAGAGCATAACTACCATGAGAAAGAGGCAGTACCTTCTTAAATTTACTTTTTTATTTAAATTGTTTATCAGAAATAGAATCCCATTAATATTGTTTTTAAATCATTTTGGAAAGCAAATTGGAATTCAATCTAAGCAGTTGTTTCTGTAGAAATATGTTGGCCCCACAGCTGCTCCTAAAGGGCTGTGAGTAGAGACTGGGTCTGTATTCCACTGACCCAGGTCCGCCTCCAGCACTGGAAAGGGCTTTGCTCCGGCTGTAGCTCTGTCAGCTATCACAGTTAAGTAAAAAGGACACCCTCTAGTTGTATTTTTCTACTCCTGCTGCTCCTTTGCAGATTTTTTTTTCTCACTGTCTAAGCAGTGTTGATGTAATTCCCTTTTATGCTTAAATTCTCTATTTGTATGGCAGGTGGCACACCACTGAATGTGTTTCTGCCCCCTTCTGCAAGCTGGGTGATTTGAGTGGGGAGAGAAGGGTCATTCCAATGTTGTTATGGAACTCATAAATGAATGTTTTTGAAAGTGGGGTCTTGATTGCTACTTTAACATAATCTATGCATTCAAAAGCTAGTTGTTTTATAAACAAAATGGGTTTGTTTGCAAAGACCTAATATCAGACACTACGCCTTAATGTTCATATCCAGGAATTGTTCTTTCACTGAAATGTAATTTAAATTTACTGGCAATTATTTTTAAAGAAAATATTTTATGAATAATTCTATTTTCAAAAGTAAACAGTATACATAGGATGCTGAGTGAATTTTGCTCTTGGTTTTTCATAGACTATTTTGATGTCCTTTGAAATATGTGCTCTTCAGGATCTAAGAGTTAATATTTTAGGGTATATAAAATTATAGTGTCTTACAAAAACATTTATAAACATTTTTATTCTCTTTTCTAAATGTCTGATCCCTTCTGAGTCTTTACAAATATGCATAACATTTTTCTCTAATTTATTTGAAAGAAAATTATATCTATTATGTAAAAATTGCTTCATGTTCTAATGAACAATTATCTAAATCCTATTGTTATTTCATGATAAAGAATAGAGAAAACAGATTAGAATGACTGTCAGGAGAACAAAATTCTAATACTGGCTCAGCTACTAGTTAACCATGTAAACGTCTACAATGTATTAGATTGGTGCAAAAGTAATTGCGGTTTTTGCCATCCCTTTTATGGCAAAAACCACAATTCCTTTTACATCCACCTAATACTTAATTTTTGTGGGCCTCTGTTTCTCCAGTTGTGAAACACTGTGGTGAGACTGGGTTTCCTCTATGGTTCATGTCCTCTGAGGAAGGCATAGGATCATAAGAACATGGTAAACATTACAGTGCTATGAGAACATTGCCTTTATCTCTTAAAATATTTATATTATTTATTAACAAATTGATTCTCAGTCTTGACAAGCAATTGAACGATTGTACTACAGTCTTCAAAATATTACATTACTAAGAGTGATACAATACCAGAAAAAAAATGTTAAATTTGAAATTTAACTGCTAAAAAATGTTTTTTGAAACAGTCATTTTCATTCAATATTATAAAGTTGAAGTTTCCAAATATGTATTTACTATCTTTCCATAAACAATTTTAGAAAAAGTAAATATTTAAAACCGTTACTATTAGTAGTTTTTAATCCTCTTTTACCATCCTAATCTATATTCACTGCAATTATTACCTATTTTGTAGATGTTCTGGGCCATCTTGCATTCCTATAATTCATGAAACAGGTTATAGTCAACTATTTTAAAAAGTCATTCAAAAATAGAGAAAAGATAAATGCAGACACAGAAAAAGACTATGGCACAAGAAGATAAGATAATAGAAACATTTTCATGTATTCGAAAGAATTTTGTTAGCATAAATCTTCATTTTTATTCTTGTTTGAGCATTCTATGGTGTTCCTCATGACAGGGTTTGAATTTGGACTGATCGCACTTGAAATGGAAATATGCAGTTCAGCTGTTTGTACACAAATATGAAACAATTATTCCTGGAAGCACATTTATTCCAGTATCCCTCTGTAACTATGGTGACACAGCCCCACAGCTTGCAAAAACACACAGGACTAGAGTCTGTGAAAAAAGACCTTATGTGATAATTCCGTATTTGAAACATCATTTTAGGAAGAGGGTGAAACCCCAAAATATCCAGTGTCCCTTATGTTGTGTGTACTAATATTGGGTTATAAATATAAACTAATAGCTATCTTGTTGTGTTTTTTACCCAAATTGAGAACCAAATGAGAATTAGTTTGATTCAGAGTGTGACTCCCCACAATTTCATCGATTTCATAAGACCAGATATATAGATAGAAATTTAAATATTCAGTTATGATATTTATGAATATTGAATATTAAATATGATGGAGATAATGTGTTCATATATTTCTCAACATCTTTTCTCTTTGGACATCAAGTAGATGACATTTCAAATTCCTCATCATTACAACCAAAATAAACACATCGGCTCCTCTCATTTCTGGGGGCAGCAACCAGCCTCAATTTATACCACAAGCCTTCCAGTCAGACTGTGGTTTTAACAAAGGCTACAGCCTTGAAGTGCCTTGTGTAGCTCTTCAATGCAGTCTTCTCTAGGAGGCCTGAGCCTAGGGTCCATTCTGGGCAGGGAGATCTAAGTGATTTTCCCTGAGTAATCCCTCCTGAGTTCTCCAGAACCAAAGGAGACTCTGAAGCAAAAATCAAATGTTTCATTCCCAAACCTTACTTCCCCAAATCCTATGATCTGAAATGAAGCAGGGAGGACAGAAACCGTCTAAAGTTTTAAAAGGTAAAGTTAGGCAATAAAATCTGTAAGGACAACTTCTTTCTCTCGAAAAGTAAATTAAAGAGTCACGCCAGGTATTCCCAGGAGCGAAGCTGCTGGACGGTGAAAATGAGGCTTGTTGGAAAACCCTTATCTGTGTCAGAACCTGGTGGTCCCTGGATAGTTGAGATCAGATTGCCATGACTTAGGTAGAGTGCTCCTTTCACACCATTTGTTATTAAATTGCTATATGAATTTCTAGAAAATTCTTACATTGAGATTTTAATCTTTTTTATTAAATCAAACTCTACTGCTCATTAAGCCTTCGTTCTTAAACTGTGCTCTTCTAAATTCCAGAAGACGTATTTTCAGTTCCTAACAAATTTTATGTTTAAAGCCATGTGTTAAGGAATTATACTTATTTTATATTTCTGGTACACGTTTGTTCTGGAATGTTGCACATGTCTTGATTTTGATAACCCATTGAGATGCTCTTCCTCATGACATCTAAGATGTTACAGTGTCACACTGGGGAAACACTGTACCTCATTTTGATAACTCGTTGGGATGCTCTTCCTCATGATATTATCTAAGATGTTGCAGTGTCACACTGGTGAAACACTGTACCTCTAATTTAAAGCCTAGCTACAACATTTTTGGTAGACCTGTTGGGTTAGTCTCTTTCCTGAAACCCCTTTTCGTTTGCATTGGAGATGTGATGGCTCAAGATTCTGCAAAAGGGGTAAATTTTTGATAGTGTTGGCCACCAGTCTATGGTTGAGCCTGGAAACCGTAAGTGCTGTCACCCTAATTTCCTGCTGTAAACCTAGAGGCTTAGACTATGGATTGCAAGATTATTCCTCTATTTCTTACTTTAAAAACTGAGATTAGAAAATTGTTTTGCCAGGACATGGATAAAAGGATTGATCGAGGCATTGTACTATTCATTTAGAAATGCATTCTGTTTCTTCAAAACACTGTATCTCAATAGAAGAGAGAGAGGAGAGCAGAGAAACCAAAGGTTTGTCAAGGCCATTTCTTAAAGTGTCTTTATGTAACAGAAGGAAAATGCTTTATGGGAGAACTTCTCATACCAGTTGCACTTTGGAGTTTAACTTGTGATAAATTAGAAATTACTTTAAAAAATATTTTGAACAAACTACTGGAAAAGTTTGTTGTAAGCACCTACAATACACTACGCACAGAGAATATGAGTGTGATGAATCTGGAAAGGGAAATTACAGAAAATAATAGTGACAGTCAAACAAAAGTGTGTGTGTGTGTGTGTGTGTGTGTGTGTTTTGCAGGAGATGAAAAGTTGGAAGAAATCAAAGGGTGTTTAGGAAAAGCGGACAGGCACTGTGGCTCACAGCTGTAATCCCAGCACTTTGGGAGGTCGAGGTGGGCAGATCCCTTGAGCTCAGGAGCTCAAGATCAGCCTGGGCACTGGGCAATGTAGTGAGACCCATCTTTATGAAAATTAGTCTGGCATGGTGGCACATGCTTGTAGCCCCAGCTACTCGGCAGGCAGAGGTGGGAGGATCACCTGAGCCTTGGAGGTTGAGGCTGTGGTGAGTCGTGATCGTGCCACTGAACTCCAGCCTGGGTGGCACAGTGAGATCCTGTCTTAAAAAAAAAAAAAAAAAAAGGAAAAAGGAAAGCACTTTTAAACTGAGATCTGAAGGATGACTAGGATTTTGGCAGCTGGAGTGCCACTCTATAAAGAGGGATGGCAAGGACAGAGGCTTACAGAGTCACCCATAAACAGTCACCAGGATACTTTTAATATCTGATGGCTGTTCAGGCTAATTACCAAGTACAGAAGAGCAAACCATTAGCCATTTGAATGCTGGTATTGCAACCACAAATAGGTAAAAAGAAGAAAAACGGAAATGATCACTCAGTAAGATGTACTTGAGGTCCAGTAGCTCAAGTCAGTAAAAAGTTTTAAAAGTATTGCTATCATGTTTCATCAACCTGAAATTATTCACAAGTCAGATAAATTACCATATCTAGGACACTCAGTGACATTTGATTAAGTGGTAATTATACCAAAAGCCTGATAATAGAAAAGAATGTATTAAAATAATGTGAATGACTGTCTATTAGGATATTACCCATTATAGAATGGTTCAGCCACAGGGACCTCATTCATACTGAATTGGTTTTATAAAATGATCTCTCTTGAAATGAATGTAGTTCAACAGAGCTTCAAGGTGGAAGACTGCAGCACCCAACACTTTCCCTCTTGCAAGTCAGCAAGCCAAGCCCCATCTGAGTGAGGACAAGAGGCCAGGCTAGCCTTTCTGTAGGTCTTGGTGGCTGCTAGTATTTAGAGACAGGTAAAAGCTATAATTCTCCTTGCCTGATAGCAAAGTTGCGGACAAGAACTACAACTTTTTAAAATTAGCAACTGGACATAAAGAAAGTCATAACATCTAAAAATTTAGTGAAAGTCCCAGTTCTCTGTTCCGACCTTTGTTGATGATAAAAAAAAAACCTTCAATGTGTGATTTGAGGGGTAGGTGTTCTTGTGACAGGATCTGGCTACCCTGGTTGGATCAAGTGAAGGAATCCTCTAATTGAGATCACCTTCAGGGCCCAGTGGAGACACCATCCCTGGGCACCATGCTGAAGAGCCGCATTCTTTGCTTGCTGGTTTCTTATATTCTGTCCCTGCAGGGTCTAAAGCCGACTTAAAGTATTCTGTAGACAATTCACAAACCTTCAACACTCATTTTAATTGGAAAATTAATACAACACCCATTAGGTTACTCAGTCCTCTCAGTGTTATCTTCCATAACGACCCTGAGTCCGAATCTGGACCAATCTTCTGGCTATGAATAGGCCAGTTCCTTAACCTCGTCTCAGTTTTCATTGCTATAAAATGGGGGAAATGAGAATTGTTCTAAGAATTAATTAAAATGATGCATATAATCACTTATTACAATGTCTTGCATGTAGGAAAGGTTAATCATTAATAAAGTTGGTAATTTACATGACATTGCTCTAACACCTGTGATTGGCCAGATTGGCCAGATTTTCATGCACCAGGAAGGCCCGAGAAGCTCTGTTCAGACCAGCTATGCTTCAACATTCTCATGTATCAGAAGGAGAATAGAAGAAAGTGTAAGCAGGTCTCATCTCCATTGAACTTTGCTTCAGGTGCACTAAGATGTGACTGATGCTAATTTTTCCAGATTTTATATCATGTAGGTGGGACTCAAATCCCAGCCTCTTGATTCCTGCCTCCTAGCATTTCTTACTTCAAAATTGTTTTCACTACCACAGATTTTTTAAAACAATTGTTTGAAAATTTGTATATTTTCCTTTTTGGATGACTCGAGGCTAGTGAAACGATTTAATGAAAAAATAGGATTACACACACAGAGACACATATACATATACATTTATATATACACACACATATGCGTGTGTGTAGACAGGGTTTCTCTTTCATTGCCCAGGCTGGAGTGCAGGGGCACACTCTTGCTTCACTACAATTTCCGCCTACTAGGCTCAAGCAATCCTCCTACTTCAGCGCCCCCAGTAGCTGGGATTACAGGCACGTGCCACCATGCCGAGCTCATTTTTACATTTTTAGTAGAGATAAGGTTTTTCCATGTTGGCCAGGCTGGTCTTGAACTCCTGATCTTAGGTGATCTACCTGCCTCAGCCTCCCAACGTGCTGGGATTACAGGCATGAGCCACTGTGCCCAGCCGGATTATATTCTTTAAAAGATAAGTGACTGTATAATAAAATGTTGGAAGTCAAGGAAAAAAATCGAGTCTTCCATTTGCTTTTCCTCAGCTCTGAAACATACTAATTTTGGGCAAACCATCATATTCCTTGAATTATATGCCTTTAGTCAGAAAGGGGTTATAAAATGTCTGATAAGATTGCCTTGAGTTTTACTTTTAAAATAGATGTGAAAGAACTTAGAAAAAAATAAATACTTGGAAAAATTAGCTCATCATCATGCATTCTGATTTCAGGCCATTATACAATTTTATATTATTTGTATTATTTTCTTTGTATTTTTTATGCATATGATACTGGATTATGCCATTTTGTCTTATATGCACACTATGCTTCTCAAAAATACAGTCAATGGTTGTGTCCTAATAATATTTAGAACATGAAAAATAAATCATATGTTAACTGAGTACTTCCATATTTTTAGAGAAGCCACTGATGATTTCAAGATAGCTCTTGATTGAAGAGACTGCCTTTGGCAGGAGGGAGTGGATTGAAATAGTCATCTTTACAATTGATTCAATTTCTTCAGCAAATCAAATTTGTGGCAATAGACATAAATCATTTCAGATGGCTAAAGTGAACAAATTGACTCATCCAGGTTTTGTTAATATCGTAGTATAGAAATGATCTACATGGCATTGAATAATATACCTTGAGTTATTGGACAGTAGATACTTTGACATAACTGTCACATATCAATCAATTTAACTTCAGCTCTTTTGTAATGAGTTATAATTTCTGTAGAAGTAATAAAAACTATTGAAAAGTTAGAAATATTTCAGGAAAGTTTGGCCACTGTTTCATGAGATTACATGTTTATGCACACAAACACAACTGATGCACAACATTCTGTGAGTCGATGCATGGTGAAGAAATAGAATGTTTTGATTAACCCACAGTAACTCCTCTATGCAATGATATTATCTAGCAGGTGGATATTTTCTTGGAATTTAGGGATTTTCTTCAAGAATTTTGCCTGTGAATGTGCACAAGTGCCCTAGATACTGTTTTAAACAGATTTTCTTCCCTCCACTCCCAGAAATGTAGTACTTTAATCTGCTAACCAGAAAGTTAAGTACAAGGTCAAGTATCTTAAAAGAGACCTCAGAAATGCAAATTGAGGTTGTCTCTGGTGAGTTTAGGTAAGCATATTCAATCCAGAGGAAAGAAACATTACAATAAGTTCTTAAAGGATTTTCATGGGTAAAAAGCAAAATATTTTAAAATGATAGACCTTTTGAAACATGTCTTTGATTAGAAGTATGAGATACCATGATTCAGAAAAATAATAGGAAGGACTGAAAAATACTGTCAAAGTGCTGGTACAATAGTACAAATGAAAACACTCTGAAGCCACTGTTTTATTTCCTACTGGTGAAAAAATTTCTAGAGAAAATATTTTTTGTTTTTGTTTGCCTGTCGCCTAGGCTGGAGTGCAGTGGCACAATCATAGCCCACTGTAACCTCGAATTCTTGGACTCAAGGGATCTTCCTGCCTCAGCCTCCTAAATAGCTGGGACTACAGGCACACATCACCAAGCCAGCTAATTTTTCAATTATTCATAGAGATAGGGTCTTGCTATGTTGCCCAGGCTGGTCAACACCTGGGGTCAAGCAATCCTCCTGCCTCAGCCTCCCAAAGTCCCGGATTCCTAGAGAAAATAAAGGCAGGTATATTTAAACAGTCTCTTGGATAAGTTACAATTTAAAACAAAAAATTAGGCACAAAAGGAAGGATAAACATAAGACCAGGGACAAGCACAATGGAATGTTTTCATAATTTAGTTGTTGCACATTCCTTCTGTTTGAGAAATGTTTATTGCAGGTCGACTGTAGTACAGGTAATAGAGTCTGTTCTGGGCTGTGAAAACAGGCAAGCTTTCATTTCATCTCTCACAATCTGATTGGGGGTAAGTGAGTAATTAGGAGTCACTGGAAGACTTTAAGCACAGGAAGTTGATCAGATTTGTGTTTTAAAAAGAGCTATATGAGAAAAAGATAGAGAAAATAATTGGAGGTGGCAACATCAGAAATAAACTCAGAGGCAGATCAAATAATCATCCCTGAATCTCCAAAAATAAACAACAGTCATATAAGACTGAAACTGAGCAGTGCAGTTGAATTTTCTCAATACTTTTAAAATAGTGATTTGAAGATGCAAACCTAAAATGAAGAAAGGTTGGCGAAGTGTCTTAAAATCTGAGTGGAGCTGTTACAGCTATTCAACAGACGCTGAGGAATTATGGATACGATATTCTTTAATGGAACTATGTTCACACTAATCAGAAGTTCTATAGCACAGAAGCATTTGCTATTTTGTGGAGATAGAGACTTGAATCCTGCTGCCGAAAATCTGGAAGGTCACAGTCCAGTAGTGGTCTCTTAACAGGTCCTTGCTTGTCAATACTCCAATGGTCTATTAATAAAATCAGAAAACTTCATTCATGAAAAGATACGCGTTCTGCAAACAAACAGCTAAGCTTTATATTAGTTCAAGAGAGAAAGTGAAGTCTGTGGTGGATCTCAAAAAATAACAGCTCTTGGTATATCCAAGTGTGGCCTGTGGCATTGAAAGATGTGCAGACTTCCAAGGGGACAGGAATACCCTTGACTCTATGGAATCTGGTGGAGCAAATGTTACTGTTGGAGCAGAAATGACATCGTATTGGGGATCATTCTGAAAAGAGGTAATTTATGAATGGTAAAGCAACTCAGCCTCCACTTTGGCTGTCTCCTTCCTTACAGGAGAGTTGTGGACTTGAAAGAGTGGACAAAGAATGGTTATGAAATTTGAAGCATAAATTGTGTGAGGAGAGAAAGTGTATACTGAGCCCATCAAAATCTGATGTTCCTAGGACCAGAGGAGCACATCCAGGAGGCTGCTGGAAGAAATCTCTTCTTAGTCTGGTCTTCAGTCATGCTTGGTGTTCATTCACAAACCAGGGATTAGGGTGGAGGTGCCAGAAAAATCACAAATGGGGTATTTTTTTTAATTCAAAAAGGAGAACAAAAGGAGTTAGAGAACAGATAGCATAATGATGACCCATAGTTAATTTCTAGCACTGGATGATTGCTTTGTGTTTACTTAATAATAAGTCATCACAAGAATCCAAAATTAGTGTTTGCGGTCTGATGCCATGGATTATTTATGTTCTAAGACTTCTTTATGGTTTGTAATGAGGCATCCGACAAGGTGTATTATCCAGTCTTTTGGATAAGAGATAGATATGTATGTAGATTTACCCATGTTACATGTAGGTGAGCATAGAGCTGTTTAAAGTTTATCCTAGAAAATGTTGAAAAGGAAAAATACCAACTTGAAGGGATAAGGAATTGCAGAGCATATACAAAAGAAGGTTGGATTTGCATGACCAGCCAATGGAAATAACTGTTATCCCTGGAAAAATACAGAGATCTCACCCAGGTTTAAGTAAAATCTTCACAAATAGAAGACAAGGAGTCCTAGTTTAGCAAACACTCTATATCCATGATAAGCTATTAGGGTAGGTGGTATGGCTATAAAAAACAAAGAAACTAGGGGGTAAGGCTCCATTAATAGAGAAGAGAGGAATAATCTCACTCTGCCTTAGTTGCTGTAATGCGACAGAAATGAAATATATACCTTTTTTTAGTTTGGGAATTCTTATTTTAAACATGGATATGGATAGAACTGTGATGGAAACAGCATTAACAGGTCCAGTGTATCAAAATGATACCACATTTGAAATGATTATTTTTGATAAGATGCCATTTAGGAGGACCCGGAGCTTTTTAGACACTTGAGAGGATGCGTTACAAAAGACATTGCAGGCAGAATCTGTGTAGTTCTAGACATGGGGCCAGGAACAACCCATGGCAATTAGTGGAAACCAAAGTTCAGTTCAAGTTGAGTGCAACTTGTTAACCATGTAGAGATCTGAAAATGGCTGCTTTTTTATAGAAATAAAAATGGCAAAACATCTCAATCCTCAGAAAGCCATCTCACTAATTATTCCTGAAATCTGTTTTAAATACCTAGAACAAACTTGCTAAGCTTAGCTTTTCCTTCAACTCACAAAGCAAATTTAATGTTTCCAGTGGAGATCAGGATGTTCTTCTAGCAGGGAAAATTGCACAAACTACAAGGAAATGATTAATACTCAATATCAATCTCTTGCAATGTTCTCATATTTTTTCTCAATATTCAGAAAAATAAAATTGCTTCTGTTCTGTTCCTTTAGCCAGGCTGTTCTCTTCAACTCATTAATTTATCTTGGAAACTCCACTTTTCAAATTTAAAGGCCCCTCATTAGGATGGTGAATATTGATGGGAAAAAGTAAAATGACTACTTTACCCACAAAAATAAAAACATTTGCTATCCTTTTTTGATAAAGGTCTTCTAGATTTGCTTCGCCCACTTTAACTTTTTCTACATATCTTAAAATTCAGTGTGCAATAATATTTTCAATTTCTCCACATTTTGGACTTCCTTAGCTTATTTCTATTCACATAAATTCTTTTTTATAAATGTTGATAGGAAATACCATTCTTAATGATATCACCAGTGATGAGATGAATACTGCCCCTTTCTGATCAATATGCGTGAAAGATATTTTCTGAGCTGTGAGCTTGAAAAATAAAAATAATTTTTAAAAGATATAATAGCTCCTATTTGTTGAGAAAATCTTATTAATATAAATTCAAAGATATTCACAGCCAAAAGGAGCATGGGAGATCATAAGGTTATTAAGGTCATCTTATGCTTTTGTTATCTGAGGAAATCCTGCAATCGATAACAATGCAATGAGTGAGTTTGTCCTGTCGTAGATTGTTTTCACAGGGCCTGGGATAGCGTACTTGGTGAATGTCCATAAACCGACATTCTCTACTCAAAGGAGCCCTGTTCTTTCAACAGTAATGATGGAGGGATTATAGGAATCACTCCTGATTATCTCAAGATTTGCTTTTTATTACCCATTCTAGGTTCATCGTGATTAACTATTTAAGATCATTTAGGTCCCTTGACCTCATTCTCTGAAACTAAGGAGTTGATGCAAGGAAGTAAGAAAATGAGTCAAAGATTTGGAAGAAGTCCATTTGAAGTTGAGGGTTTTCCTGATTAACAGTGGAATGGGTCAAAAGAAGATTATTTTGTTGGTTACGTTTCTTTTTGTTTGTTTGGTTGGTTTTGGTTTTTTGTGTGTTGGGGTGGGAGAAACTAAGGAAATAATTCCAAAGGAAAGGATTTTGATGGGGTGTTTTTCTCCTGAATTGTATAGTTTTCAGATTTATTTTAAAGGATTAAAATGGCCATATTTTCTTACCACCAGTCAATGTCTGTTTATTTGATATGAACATATTTAAAAGACCCCCTAGAGAAGTGTATATATAGCATATAATTAGCAAGTCAAAAGACTGGAGGTTACCTTTCCTAGAACATCCCTTCCATGTCTATACCTCAGTATACCATGGTTTTACCAAGAGGAATGAAGTTTATATCTGGTGCCTTGTTCTGTTCTTTAAGCTCCTGCTAAATACCTCAACTTTGGTGTGTCTCAAATACTTCAAATTTCAGCCCTTTAAATTGACCTTGTGGTCATTCCATTAACTCCAGCTTCTCCTCATTGGATTAGTGATGGCTCTTTTCACCCATTCACCCAAGTTGGAATCCAAGCATCACAGAAAGTCTGAAAGGGATCAGGGGAGTCTGAGGGGAGGTAGAATGTAGTGGCTAAATGTACAGGCAGTGGTGTTCAACTGCCTCTGAGCTCACCATTTACTGACTGCATGAACTTGGACAAGTAATTTAAACCTTACAATATTCCTATTTATTCATCTGTATAAGCTGATAATATTAGAACCTACCTTATATAGTTATGCATATTTAATGAATTAATGATTATCTTAAATATTTACATGTGTTTCTTTTTATATTTATGAACCTCTAAGAACAAGGCAGAAAAGAGCATACGCACTTTCTTCTCATATCTAATTAATCACCAATTTTTAACAAATATACTCCTTATATTGAGTCTTTATCTGTTCCATCCTGTTTATTCAGTGGTGTTCCTGGCTGTCAGTGCTTGAATTCAGGCTCTTGTCATATCTCCATCAAATATTGCAATTGTCATTTTATTAACCTTCCCACTTTTGGTCCTTCCCTGAATACATCCTTTATGCTCCTAGCTGAGTGATCTTCCAATATATTAATATACATCTAATCACAGCATTCTTCTGCCCCACATTCACCAGTTCAACATTCTTTTGTGACTCATGATTTTATCACTAACGCACTCCACCCCAACCCTGATGGTTTTGATGGGATGTTTATGATGGCCAGAGGACCAGTTGGCCCAGCTCTAACTCTTGGCACATTCTCCCTCACATCTTTCAATCAAACAATGCTGAGAGACACCTGTCTCCATCTTTGAGCACCTTTTTAAAATATTAGGACAGTGACTTAGCAAACTGAATTCCCTGAACTCTGCTGCTTAACCAAAATTTTCCGGACAATCATAAGTCTATGTAGAAACATGTATGTAAGATGAGTCTTGGAAAAATAAATTCACTTACTTAAAAATTGACATACAAAGGGCAACAATTATACTGTATGCATTGTGCTTGATTTATGCCCTAGGTGGACCATGTCGATTGAATCTTTATTGTTGTTTTATGGATTTTACTTAAACCATTCTCTGTTAATGAACCTTTAGTTTGTCCCTATATTTTTGCTGTATGATCAATGTCACCATGAACATTCTTATGCATAGTCCTGCCTACATGTGCAAGAACATTTGTGGGAAAAATAGTAAAAGTAGAATCATTGTGGCAAAGGGTGTGAATGTTCAAAATGTTGATGAGTATTTCCAAGTTGCACTATCAAGAGGCAGCCCCAGTTTCTAGTCCTGTCACAATACATGAAAGTTTCCATTATTCCTCTCCTTCTGCTCAAAGTATAAAGTATATAGGCTTTTTAATTTAATGTGTAGAAATCTAAATTCCCTTCTGAAAGTCATACTTTATGAATGCTGTCTCTCTCCTAATATATTTTTAAGGTTTGAAAAAAGCGGTACTCATAACATGGCTCACCATAGAATGAATTACAGGTTTTTGCAATTTGCAAGCATTTAATGACTCAGTAACTTACAGAGCCATGTTAAGGCAGTGATACATTGCGTGCAAAAAGATATGAATACAAATTCTAGCTTACCATTTTATTTAAAGCAGAAATTGTACAATTGATAACAGGTGAAAATTTTCAGAAAGCTTTGTTATGTTTTGAATGATATTGACATTTTTTGAATGATATTCACATATTTTTTCAGAAAACTTTCATTTGTAAATCCTTAGAACTTTTTTAATAAAATGAAACAAAATTAATAGAAAAAAAGATTATTTGCTTCCTTTGCTTTTTTCTGACAGAGTTCTTATGCTCAGTCGTATCTTATTATCATACTTGCATGCCTCTTATGGAAAGCAGTGATAGAAAAGCATGAGAATCTTCACTGATGCTATTGGATTTTGAATGCTTGCTTTCTAAGCATTTTTATTCCAAAAATTTAACATTTTAATGCTCTACTCAACTTGTTTGTTAGTTGGTTTTCTTTTCTTTAATTACCTTGGAAATTTGCTGACGTTTTATTTTTCAGAAAATTCTATATCTTATGTTTTAATGCTTTATTTTATCTCAATTTTATCTCATTGTTTTATCTCAGTTTTTCTAGATAATTCCCAGATGTCTTTGTGGTGTGGATATTATAATTTAATTATTTTTAATAAGTTATTGTTTACATATTATAAACATTCATATGTTACATGCTACTATTTCTTATAATAGTCTAGTATATGCTCTTAATATTAAGTTAAGAATTAAAGGTCTAAATCAAACTAGAAATGTAATCTGTTCTGCACATTTCTTACTCCTTCCAAATTAAGATTGAACATTGTGTTTTAGAATCAGAATTTGGGGATAGATTGGTTTTAAAACTTGCATCTAAAGATTATTCCCAGGAATTTTACATGTCTTTAAACCTCTAATTTGTTTAAACCTCCCATATATAAAGTTGTTATAGACAAAATGGATAAAAGTCAATACCTCTCTCAATGGGATCATAGAATGGTTTTATTAAAAATCGGTGATTGGCACCCCAGTACAGATGTGCTTTAGTGATAGTTTATTAAAGATGTATGAAAATGTATTGTTAGACACATATGCGTGTCTCAATAAATGATTTTATGCATGGGTTGTCTAACTCTTGAAAATAGTTTTTTACAATCTTGATTCTGCTTCTAGATAATCTTTCATTTTGCTAAGTTTTGTCACAGATGATAAAAGAGTAAGTGTAAAACTAAGTATTATTTGAGTTCTTGCAAAATCAGAATTACAGTCTTGGTTACTAATGTTTCCACAATAGTGTTAGGCAAGTTGTATATCTACTAAATAGCAATCAATAGTTTTTCTCATTTCCTAGAAAAGATCTTTCATTTACATTTCTAAAAATATGTTTAAGTGTTTGGTTTTCAGTAGTTCCCATGTATTGCTTATTGTGATCATTGCAATGATGACTTAATTGAAGATTTAGGTGTTGTTCTTTGACCAGAGTATATGTAAAATTAGACAGCCGGTTGCAAGTAAGTCAGCAATAAGCAGAAGAAGTGGATTCTTAAAAACAGAAAACTACAGCTTTAAGTCCTAAGACTTAAGATATTTTGGGCTTCAATTCATTTATCATTTTTATTGGAAAGAGATATGCTCATTTTTACTACTTTGGAAGAAAGAAGCCAAAAACAAAAATAATTTTAAGCAAAGAGAGATGCTAAACACTTAAAAAACCCTGCTCAGTAAAAATAGAGAGGCAAGCTGAGCATAGAAAAGAACTGCAAAAATGTTCGTGGCTCACTCTTGGTAAGGGTGAAAGACCTAAAAGGATTACGTTTCAATTTCTCATATAGAAAACACTTATTCAAAAGAAAATCTAAAAAGAAAAGGAAAACCCAAAAAGGTACCTTGGAAATTGCATTTGCTCAGTGCCAATATGAAATTGCCTGTAGTTTTTATGTATTTTACATTTTATGACAAAGTAAGTATCCAAGAGAAAGCACTGAAGGTAGATTATAAAAGACTTTCCAAGTCAGTAAGAGAAAGCTACACATGCAACAAGAAAATATTATTGTTTAAATATCCAGTGAAAAGCAGTGTTTTAACAAAGTGAGTTTGGCTGCATCCATCACATGGGTATGGGATGAGTATTAGAAGGTAATATTTAGTGCAGAGAGTCCAGCTCAGAGGGATAAGGGTGAAGCTGAGTACATCTTTATATTTTTATAGGAAATTTATATTTATAAGAAAACATAAAGAATGTATTACTGTATACAAATGAAGAGTAGTGGAATTCTTTAATTCTTTCACTTTTTAAATTTTGATACAAAGAAAGGGCATTCAGAAAGTAGCCAATATGAAAGAAAAGGTCATATTTTGAATTTTGTTCAAGTCGAATTTAAAGTGAGAACTGAGAATTCTTAGAGTAGTTAACTGTTGGAGCATGTTGTGAGAATCCACAGGGTAACAACCCCTTAGGAGTATTCGGGTTGGTATTTCCATAGAAAAATGAAGGAGCACAGTGAAAATGCTTTCAGATTCATTACCTTATTCCACCACCACCAGATGACAACTTTATGGCTTTGATTCCACTATTTGAACTGTGTGAGCTTTCATTCATCGATTCATTTCTCAATTCAGCAAATTTTCTCAAGTGCCTATTAAGTGTTTTGCATTGTGCTATGCATTGAAGATGCTAGCAGGTAATAAACAGGATTCCTTCCAGGGCAGAGAGTCTAATGGGAAACATAAATGGATGAAAGACAATGAAACCCTGTGGGATGAGCTCAGTGGCCAACAAAGTGTCCACCTAAACAAGACTAGGGCAGGAGGAAGTTTTCAAGAGAAAATTATGTTAATGCTGAGATAATTGGAATAGGACTCTTGCAGAGGAAGAGTCAAGAGTATATTCTACTCAAGGGAGGGTCATGTATGAGGGAGTAGGAGACAGATGGGGTAAAATTGTTCAATGTAGGATCTAAAGGAAAGTAAATCTTTCTGAAGAATCAAGATGAGGATGGAACTAGGGAGAAGAGAACAGAGAGTATAGACAGTGGTGCAAAATAAAACTAAGAAGGTCTAAGTAGGGGCACTCCCAGAGTCTCATTAAGAAATTAGCACATTATCCTAAGGCAAGGAAAAAAATGGAAGAACTCGCATTTGTAGCAGATTATTCAGACCATTAGGTGGAAAGCGCATTCCAGAAGGCCAGCTGGGAGCCTAAAGCCTCATTAGAAAGTGATCCTAGAGTTCTAGGACGAGATGCCTATGGCCTTTGCAGGGGTAGGGATCGTGGGGCTGGAGAGAAACAGCGTAGACTTGAGAGATGTTTAGAAAATGGTCAGGTGGTAAATCACAGTCAGTGACTTGCTGTTGTACTTTTTTGTTTCCTTGTTCTAATTTTGCTTTAAAGTTATTTTAAGTTGTAGTTACTGTGAACCAAAAGTATCTGAGACAGGTCTCCACCAATTTACAATGTTTATCTTGCCAAAATTAAGGACGCACCCCTGACACATCCTCAGGATATCCTGACAACATGTGTCCAAGGTTTGGGAGACATAGCTTGGTTTTATACATTTTAGGGAGACATGAAACATCCATCAATATGTGTAAGATGTACATTGGTTTAGTCTGGAAAGGCAGACAGGTTGAAGTGGAGGCCTGCAGGTCATAGGTAGATAATAGACAAAAGGTTGCATTCTTTTGAATCATTGATCAGCCTTTCACTAAATACACAATTTACATGTGAGAGGAGGCTAGAGGAATACTCACTTTTGCCTTAGACAGGCTCAGTGAATCTACATTTCTACATAAGCAATAGGGTAGGGAAAACAATCAGATATACATTTGTCTCAGGTGAGCAGACGGATGACTTTGAGTTCTGTCCTTTGTCCTGCATCTGTGAAGACAGGCTACCAGTTTACATTGCCAGGGTGAAATCCAACAGAATTGTTTTAGGGTAAAGATCTTGAGGTCCACAAGGAATTTTCTTGTGGACAAATTGTGAGGGAGGTATGTGGTTATTTTTCATTGTTGTTGTCTGTTTGTTTTTAATCTTTGTAGCTATCTTATTGAGGAATAAATTGGAGGTGGGTTTGCCTGACATAGTTCCCTGCTTGACATTTCCCTTTGGTGTAGTGATTTTGAGGTCCAGAAATTTATTTTCCTATCACATTATGATTAGTGTCTTTTCAATCTGAAAACTCATGCCTTGAGTCCTGGAAAACACATTGTTGTTTAAAAAAAAAAAATCCTCTTTCTTTTTCCCTGTGTTCTATATTTTTGGGAGTTTCATGAGTTGGTTATCTCCTATTCTTGATCCTGTTCTTGGTCATTTCTTTTGCTTTTTTTTTTTTTCTTTGTTGCTTTCTAGAGATTTCTCCATTTTATCTTCCAAGTATTCTATTTTTTAAAAATTCCAACAATTACATTTTAAATTTCCAAGAGATCTTCTTCTCTAGTTTATTCACAATACTTAGTGTTTATGTTATGTTGACAATTTCTCCAAGATTTCCTTTCTTGGTTTATTTTGCTTTCAGTCTCTTTATGTAGGGAGCTTTCCTCAAATATCTTGTGATACTTATTATTACTTAGTTAAGAGTAAGGCACTTAAATAGCGGATTGGATAATTTTATATTGGTAGATGAGAATTTTCACATCTTTCCAGAGTTCTCTTTGCAAATTCCCCAGAGTGGCCACTAACTTGAGTTAAGCTTTCTTACTCTGCTAGGTCAGTTACCCCTTCTCCATTTCCTTTTATTTCTTCATGTGTTGTGATTCCAGGTTTTAGATCTCTCTTAATTTCACAAAAGATGTAGGGTTCTACTCTAATTTTCCTTGACGTTATTACTATGATTTCTAAGTACAGAAAACAGTTTTGGAAATGTCTAATTTTGCAGTCTTAAACCAAATGTCTGCTGTTCAATAATTTTTAGGCTTTTATTGAACGCTTTTTGGGAGACTCTATTGTGATGATTTAGCTCATTAATTATTTTTATCATATCATTATGAAATATAATGTAATTTAATACATGATTAAATACAGTTTAGTGTTAAGAAAATCCTTTTGTCTAATGGACTACAGTCTTTACATCTAAGCCAGTAAAACTCTGTGTACAAAAATGAATACTTTATTAATTAGAAAGTTTAAAAGTTCTGAGATACTAGGTGTTTTAAGAGCTGACAGTTTTCAAATTGAAGAAACAATATCAATCCTTTTAATTTTTAGATAGCCCTAGAACTGACATACAGTTTTAATGGTAGTTAAACTTGATGGTAAACATGTTTATCTTTAAAAGAAGCATGCTGGGATGGAACAGGAATTATCTTTCTGTACAAGACATCCTTTACTGTTCCTTTTATAATGTAGACTGTAGATGAAGTACCTTCAAGCAAAAAAAAAAAAAATTACAAACAGTACTGATAGTGGAGACGGGAACAGCTGAGGAGCTATCTCATTTCTTGGGAAAAAAAATGTGTTATAACGTCATTCAGGATATTTGGCCAGCTCTGAGTTTCTTTTCTTAACAAGTTGATACCTTTTTTTCCTAGCCATATTTTCTAATGTCTCACTAGTCTTTTCACTCATGTGTGGTCTTAAATAATCCAGATGGCTTGGCACTATGACTCCCGTCTATAATCCCAGCACTTTGGGAGGCCAAGGCGGGTGGATCATCTGATGTCAGGAGGTTGAGACCAGCCTGACCAACATGGTGAAACTCCGTCTCTACTAAAAATACAAAAATTAGCCAGGCGTGGTGGCGGGCGCCTGTAGTCCCAGTTACTTGGGAGGCTGAGACAGGAGAGTCACTTGAACGCAGGAGGCAGACGTTGCAGTGAGCCAAGATCACGCTATTGCACTCCAGCCTGGGCAACAGACTGAGACTCCATCTAAAATAATAATAATAATAATAATAATAATAAATGATTTTATTATGTTTTGTGATAAAGTGGTTATGTGTCCATAACTCAATATACAAAGAAAACCAAGATTTTATTGTTGTTCCTCTTCTAGTTATTTTTAGCATTATTTTCATGTCAAGAGTATCACCTTTCTACTTTATATTTCATGTAATGAAATTTATGGTAATACTTTGGTGATACTTTGATGTAAAGACATTATTGGTGTAAAGAAAACTACTTATTTTTTTCAATGTTTTAGGAGAAATCACTTTTTTTTTTTTTTTTTTTTTTGATGGCATCTCGCTCCATCTCCCTGGCTGGAGTATACTGGCATGATCTTGGCTCACTGCAACCTCCTCCTACTGAGTTCAAGCGATTCTCCTGCCTCAGCCTCCCAAGTAGCTAGGTGCCCGCCACCATGCCTGGCTAATTTTTGCATTTTTAGTAGAGACGGGGTTTCACCATGTTGGCGAGGCTGGTCTTGAACTCCTGACCTAAAGTGATCCACCTGCCTCGGCCTCCCAAATTGCTGAAATTACAGACATGAGCCACCGCATCCGGCCCAGAAGTTACATCTTATTACCTCAAGTATCCAGACATTAAAAACTAAACACACACACACACACACACACACACAGACACACACACACAAAACAAAACCTAACACAACATTTGCATACCACCTTATTGGTAGCACCATGTGGAACTGGCATCTGGGGTGTTTGAGCTAATACATCAGAGTATTCTGCTTTTAAAATGAAGAAATAAAATAGCTATAAAGAACTGCTTGAAAGGAATTTTCGCTACTGTAAAACTTTGAGGACAAATATTAGAATTTTAAAATTATTTAAAAGAAAATACTCTGTACTACCACCAACATGAAGTTGAAATTTAAGCTACATACTAACCAAATCCATTAAATAAGCAATGTGCTTTTAGAGAATTTACCATGTGTTCCAACTATATTATAGTCTGTTCTCTGGTGAGCAAAATGTTAATTGAGACTCAGAATTGAGAATAATCACACAAAATGGGGCTGATTCTATCTGCTAACCACCAGTCTCTACATTAAGTTTAAGCCGCACTGCCTCATATTTGAATGTGTTCTTCAGCTCAACCTTCCTTGCACCTGTTCCTCCCGTGAACCTTCATGTAGACCTCTTACGAGGATAATGCTAGTTCATTAAATGTGAGCTCACATTTTCCCAATGTGTATGGGAACTCTGACTTTTCTTGCCTGTGTATGATTCTTATTTGCCTCAGGACTTTTCTCAGAATTTTAAGAAAAGTAAAATGGTAGTGATCACACTCGGGCATTCAGAAGTAGGAATAGTTTTGGTCATAACTCAAGTGGTCAAGAACTCTGTATGCCAGTGAATGTGACAGAGAAATCAGAAGAGATGAATGACATCATACTGAAATCCACTTTGTCCAAGTCTTCTGTTTCTAACCTCTTCTGTGTACAGAGAAAGTATGTCACCAAAGACAAGTGTTCCTTTTGCTCATTGTTGTATTGCTTATTCATTCATCATTTTTTGAGGGACTACCAGGTTTCAAACAGACAGAAAAACGAGTAAGATGATGTACTCACCATTAATGAGCTGCCTGCTTCGTTAAAAGTAGAGTTAAATAGATAAATAGACGTGTATATTTATATTGTAATAGTGCCGTTGTAGAAGACAGATACACAAGCAGACAAAACTTATTTGATCTACAACTCAAATGCCTTCCATTGAATTAGAAATCAAATAAACTGAACACCTCAAATAATGTTTTTCAGGAATTAAAATAATGAGCAGATAAGACAGAGTTGAAGCCTGAAGAGCCTCCTAAGGCAGGAAAAAGGAATGTCTGGCTGCCCATTTGCAGGCATTGTCTTGAGAAAAACAACCTATAGGTTATCTCTGCTCTAGCAGGCCATCCTTTTGCTAATGTCAGTCATGTTGCAATTCATCTGTGGTTAATAGTTTTCATATTCAGGATTGATTTTTCAGGAGAGACATTGGCTTGATTTCATTGCAATTGAGGTTGAATATATTTTCAATCACTATTTGAGCACTTGTATTTCTTTTGTGCCAAATTATTGTTTCGTGCCCTTTATCCACTAATTTTTACAAACATAGACAGTATATTTATAATTCATTGAAAACTACTGGTAATTTTGCATAGGGTTACCAATATTTCTCAATGTCTTTTTAAAATTTTGGCTATGATTGCTACGGACATTCAAGAACTAAAGTGTAGAAAAGCATAGATACAAAATACAAAAAAGTGATACAGAAATTTAATGAGATTTCCAGTGATTTCCTGGGTACAAAATAATGGAGGAATGCAATGCCATTAGTACTTGTATTTATTCCCCCCCACACACACCCAATACACTGGTATTATACTAAGGGTGTCACATGACGTATTTTATAATATTAATGGCTCTATAGAAGATAATCATGACAGCATTAATGCTAGTTGTAAATTACATCACAAGTTACGGTCTAATATATCACTTTGAGGTAATTAACTGCCCATGATCATGAATCATAGCAAGATTATATATCCACTTACAATATTTGTATTAAGTGAACACAGATTTTCTTTAAGTGTATTGTAAGTACTCTTTAGCAGTTAGTCACAAAACCATTTTATTTGTGTTAAAGATGACTTAATCCTCTTAATTGTTAAAGGGTGAATTGTCCTTAGTGCCACAAAGAATGATAAAGAACAGTAAAGGCTTAAGACAGATTCCATTTCCTTGTTCAATTTTCTGTTATCCATATCAATGCCATTATAGCACTAACAACTTTTTTTTTTTAAATAAAAAAGGAATCATCCAGCTACTCAGGAAGCTGAGGCAGGAGAATCGCTTGAACCCGGGAGGCGGAGATTGCAGTGAGCCGAGATCACACCACACCACTGCACTCCAGCCTGGGTGACAGAGCGAGGCTCAGTCTCAAAAAAAAAAAAAAAAAAAAAAAGGGAATCATCCAAATGAATCAATTAAATGAACAAATGAATCAGAAAATATGATCCTCACTTTAAGTTAGTTTTTCCTGCCTAATTCAGGGATGCCATCCTGATGATAGTGCCTGGTAGTCAATTAAACTATAACTTTCTTCTTTCCCTCTCTATTCTCTCATATCTGTGCCAAGTAGTAGACATCTTGGGATCTATAATGTAGATAATACTGTTGTCATGGCAAACTGAACAGAAAACAAAACATTCTTCCTCATTAGTAAGGGGAAAGGGGGATCACTACGCACAACAGAAGCCCAGGGCCACTGGTTCTCCAGTGTGGCTGCATATTGAGCTTAAAAATTGTGGATGCTGGTACCACCCCCACAGGCTTCTTATTTAACTGGTTCTTGTTTAAGGGTATGCAGTGTGGACACTGGGATTTCCATCCTCCCTAGGTGAGTCTAATGGCAGTAAAGGTTGTGAATAACTGGTCTAAGGTTTTACGCTTCATTCACCTGTGGGCACGCTTTCCATTAAAATGATTAAGAGTCCCGGAAATAGCATGGCTTTGATTAGAAGAATGGGCACATCTGCCTTAGAAGTAAATGGACTTAGAAATATGAAAACATGTTATTTTATTAAAAGAAACATGTAGAGTCAGGCATTTCAGTTGAGACTTCCTGTAGCAAAAACGTGTTTTGAATTTTTGTTGTTGTTGTTTTGTTTTGTTTTTTTGAGAAAAGCTCTCACTTTGTCACTGCAGCTGAAGGGCAGTGGTGCGCTCACTGCAAACCCAACCTCCCGGGCTCAAGCCATTCTGCCACCTCAGCCTCCAAAGTAACTGAGACTACAGGCAGGCACCATCATACTCAGCTAATTTCGTTTATTTTTTGTAGAGACAGGGTCTCACCACATTGCCCAGATGGGTTTCAAACTTCTGGGCTCAAGCAGTCCGCTCCCCTCAGCCTCCAAAGTGCTGAGATTACAGGCGTGAGCCATCTTGCCTGGCTAACATGGTACTTTGGCAAACAAGTTACTCTAAATTCTTATGGTAAAAATATCAGGTAACATTTTTTTTCTACCAGTTTTTTATTGAAAATAAAATATCATTCTTTTTTATTGTGGCCACAGTTGCTGTTAACAGAACATGATCGGAGCCACTTCCTTTGATCCTCAAAATGGTAAATGACAGTTTATTCAACCCTAAGTGTTTGCAAATCACTGAACTATCAGATTTCATTATTAATACCAAATCATCACTGATACCAAATAATAACAAAATCATTGCCAGAATTCAGACATAAAAATTACAGTGGAACCCGACGGTGGGCTTTGACTGTTGCTATACAATCCTCAAGTCTGTTACATCAGCCGCAGATGGGAGGTGGGAACATCTTTGTAATTTGGTTCCATTACCACGGTCCAATAGCAATCATGTCATTGTGAGAAGTCATATCATGTTGTTTTTGTGGTTGTCACTTTTGTCTGCCTTGTGGCTTTTCTTTGGTTTCGAAGAAGAAAGAACTCTTTGAGTTATAATAAATAATTATGGGATAATTTTAAATTTATAATTCTAGAAATTTTCAAACACATATAAAGAAGTAAGAATGGAACTAACGCGTTTTTATTCACATATCACCAATCTTCAGTAGTTATCAACATTCTGCCATTCTTATTTAGTTTGTACCTCCACCCACTCCCCTCACCCCTAGTTGATTTCTTATTATTTTACAGTGTTTAAGGTAAAAATTACATCCATCAAAATGCGTACATCTTAGCAGTACCATTTTGACAAATGGATGTTCTGGTGTAACCTACACATTTCCACAACATAAAGCACTTTATCTTCCAAAGGGTCTCCCTCTTATTACTTCCCACTCAGTCCTCAAACTCCAGAGTCAGTTTTCTACCTTTCTTATGTTTCTACCTTGGATTATTTCTCCTTTTCTAGAATTTTAGATGTAAAGAAATATGCAGTATATATATATTTGTGTGTCGGACTTTTGCTCAGTGTAAAGTCTGTAAGATTCATTCATGTTGTTTTAAGTGTCACTACTTCATTCCTTTTTATGGCTGTACAGTATTCAGTGAGATCATGTGGGTTAGTCTGGCAGTGCCATGACGTTGTACAGGACTCAGGCTCTTTTCTGCCACCCTCACTGTGTCAGAGTTAGAATTTCATGGAGTACAAGCATTATCCTCTCATGACAACATCTAAAGCATAAGCAGATGAGTTTAAAGACTTTGAGATTTTTAACTTCATATGAGTAAATACAATTAGCACTTGAATAAATAAAAAAAAGGTTGTGGATATAATGATGCCATTTGTTTTAGAAATGACATTATTGCATAAGCAATCAGCATTTTTAACTTCAGCGTTTTAATTACCAAAACAACCTTTACTCTGAAGTTTCTCAAGAAGGAACTGATAAATATGAGATTTTATGACTTATTATGTTGTTTTCTTTAATGCAATCAGCCTAAAGAGAGTGAAGAAAAAAATATGCTTTCTGGGGGTCTCTAAAGCAAAGTGCTGGACACATTGTACAGATGTTGTGAGTGTCTCTCACTCTGCAAGGAGTTGTGATTTACTAACTTACAACCAGCTAATTGGGGAGTGTGAGGCTATGACTATAAGGAGTAAGCAGAAGTTTGAATGGAAATGTTGATTTTGTTCAAGCAACTGTTATTCTGAAAACTATTGGTCACATTCATTTTAAGAGCTTATTATCACCACACATACTGAAAAACCTCATTTGGTTATTGTCATTTTATATTAGAAAAAAGACTCCAACAAGACCTCCTAAGACTTTTGCATTTATTTTCCAGGAGTTAGCCTGTGTTCATAATTACTTAATGGTCTTTAGTGTGTTCACAGAATAATAACAACAGTGGTAAATAATACGTAACATTTGCATAGAGCTACCAAGGTGGCGAGGCCCTGAACTCTGTCTAGCAATTGACATTCTTATCGTTGCCGTCTCATTGACACTGCTCCTTTGGCTGACCAAGATCTTGTGGATGTACTTTCTCACTTAACTGTCTCCTTTAATTGGATTTTTTTTCTCCTGCTCTTAAGTGTAATTATTATCCACATATTTTAAGAAGCAGTAGACTAGGAATGAGAAAATAAAATTTCAGGTCTTGGATCCACATTTTAAACATTTATGGTGGATGTCATTAAACCTCTCAAGCTGTTTCTGCAGTTATACAATGAGCATGTTCATATTTTCTTTGTTAATTCCACAGATTGCTGTCGTTATCAGTTGAGATAACACATGCAAGTTCTTTAAAGTAAAATGCAAGCTCGAGACACTGCACTTACTATGCTGAATTCAGTGAATTTGTCTACTTTTACAATTCCATCTCTCATTTATTTGTTGATGACTCCTAAATTCAAAACTAAATATTTTAAAACTTTTGGCCCAAATTCCAATCTTTACTTTCAGAACTTACATGTCTATATTCATTATTACCTCAAATTCAATACCAAACAACCAGTTGTGACAGTCAGAGCACATGAAGGTGGTCAGATGGAAACAGAAGCTGCCTAATTTAAGAAGAGTGATGCTCCCTGAATGTAGATCTACAATATTAAGAATATTAATGAAACCAAATTGGATTTTTAAACTCACAGTTATCCACTTGTATCACTCCTGAATCATATAGGCTAAATGATATGGTTCAAATGATATGCTGAGAAGAAATTATAATTCGGTCTCTAATTATTTCTACATCTTGAATGAGAAACTGAACACAGAGAAAGAGATTATATTTGGATTGATTTTGCAAAAGTACTCTGACATTGAATAATAAATTAAGGAAATACTTTCAGACATAGTTACTAAAAATACAGTAGTATTTAGACTGCTCAACTATTTGAATATCTCCTAGAAAAAAAAAAAACTCAGTCTGCTAAAAGATAGTATCTGCTATATTTTTGAGTGGCCTTTTTCTAAATTAAATTGTTCAGGAGGTTAAAAAAACAAATAAAAAAAATTCTTAGAATACTTAATCCTTCATGAGTTTTGTCTCTTAATGTGGCCATAGGCTATGTAATTGTGTCACAGGAATGGGACTGTGGAAAAAAAAAATCTACATTGGTTTTGGAGTTTGCAATAATGAAAATGGGATGGTGTTGAGTTCACGAGTCTTACAGCTTTTAGGAACTTGAAAAATCTGATTGAAACATTTCAGATTTGTTTTACTCTATAGCTATAATAACAAACATCTAAAACATGAAGAGGAAATTAAAATAACACTATATATGGCACAAATATTCTGATGTTTTTATTGATTAACTTATACAATTTACACTGAAGTATAATATACCTATAGAAAAGTGAATAAAACATACATTGTATATAGCTTGATGTGTTTTTTCTCTTGCTCTTCCATCATTTGATCTTGTAAATTATTTTATTTTATACTTTTGTGATGTGGATTTAATATCCACAATATATAAAGAAATCCTACAGCTCAACAACAAAAAAATACCAAAGATGGGCAAAGAACTTACATAGACATTTCTCCAAAGAAGATACACAAATGGCCAACAAACACATGAAAAAAAAGCTTAAAACCATCAGGCATTAAGGAAGTCAAATAAAAATGACAGTGAGGCACCACTTCATACTCACCAGTATAGCTATAACAAAATCAAACAACAACAACAAAATAAAATAGATGGTGACCAGCGTGGATGAGGACATGGAGCACATCATGCAAGTTCAACTCAAGGCCTAGGTCACAAGTTGGCAAACTACAGCCTGAAAACGAAATCTAGCGCACAACTTGGTTTTTGCACAGTCTTCAAGCTAAGAATGTTTTTTACATGTTTAAAATGTGTAGTCAGGCGCGGTGGCTCAAGCCTGTAATCCCAGCACTTTGGGAGGCCGAGGTGGGTGAATCACGAGGTCAGGAGATCGAGACCATCCTGGCTAGCACGGTGAAATCCCGTCCCTACTAAAAATACAAAAAATTACCGGGGCGTGGTGGCGGGCTCCTGTAGTCCCAGCTACTCAGGAGGCTGAGTCAGGAGACTGGCGGGAACCCGGTAGGTGGAGCTTGCAGTGAGCCGAGATCCGGCCACTGCACTCCAGCCTGGGCGACAGAGCAAGACTCCATCTCAAAAAAAAAAAAAAGGTGTGTGTGTGTGTGTGTGACAGAGAGAGAAAGAGAGAGCAATCATATGTGGCAAGAAATCTTATGTGGCCTGCAGTCCCTAAAAGATTTACTATTTGGTACTTAGTTTTGCCCTGGCAGGCACATTAGTTGGGGGAGGATCACCTTGATCCAATGAAGATTCAATTATTTTGAACATAGGTTTGTAGGTTTATTTTATTTTTAATTGGATCTATTTTGGGTTAGCTTTGAGGTCTTCACCAGATGTCATTCTCTTTGCTAGATCCTAAACTGATATTTTCCCCTCCCATTTCCATTGGAGCCCCCAGTGTTGTCATTTATCACCCTCTTGGATACCAGTTATTGCTCATTTTATCCACCACTACATCACAGCGTATGATTCAGCAAATTCTTCAGGCAAACATGGAAGGAAAAAAAAGACAAAAACACTTTGAAATGAAGGGCTCACTGCTAGGCCTTGACTCTCTTTAAGATTTGGGGTCTTCAAATCCTCACTTCCTTAGTAGCCCTCTGTCTTAGTCTGTTTTCTGTCGCTCATAACAGAAGACTTGAAACTGGGTAACTTATAAAGAAAAGGAATTGATTTCTTAGAGTTATGGAGGCTGGGAAGTCCAGGGTTCAGGGACAGCGTCTGGTGGGAAGTCTCCTTCTGGTGTGGACTCTGCAGAGTCCCCAGGGACACAGGGCATCACATGGTGCAGGGGCTGAGCTTGCCAGCTCAAGTCTCTCTTCTTATAAAGCCACCAGTCCCACTCCCGTGATAATGCATTAATCCATTAACCTGTCAGTCCATTAGTTCATGAATAGATTAATCCATTTATGAGAGAAGAGCTCTCATGACCCAGTCACCTCTTGAAGGCCCCACCTCTAATACTGCCTCATTAAGGATTGAGTTTCAACGTGAGTTTGAAAGGGACAAACGTTCAAACCATAGCACCCTCGGATTGTGTAAATAGGTTGTTTTTTCAGCTTTTCTAGTTGTTCTTGGCTGTGTAGGGTTGATCTCTTAAAGGCCAATCCACCACAGCTGTTAGGATGTGAAATACCAGGGTTTTTCTTACTGTTTTTGTTTGTTTGCTTATTTTTACTGTCCAAAATATGTGAGAATAACGCATATCAAATATAGACCATTATAACAGTGGTCAAAACATGTTAATTCAAGAAGGAACTATAGAAAAAAATGCTATAAAATAAAGGAAATAAGTACATTCTAATAAATAATTATGTAGAAGTAGGTAATAAAATTAGTTCAGGACATATAATCCCACAAAATATTCTCATTTTCAGATGAGGAAAAATGCAGATGAGACGATAATCCCTTTCAGGTTTGCATAGTAAGTAATCTCAGAGGAAAATCTAAAACAGGTTTTGCTTTTGTTATTTTTTGGTTTCTCTTTATAGCACTTTTGTTGTCCACGTTTTGGAGGGTACTACTTTGTGTTACTGATTATATTTCAATAATTTTAACAGCTGCCTATATTTTGTACTACATTGAAAGCCATTGCTTTCTCTTTTTCACTTTTTAATTCTTAATATCAGATTGCTGAGTGGCCCTTTGTTTTGGTTTATGAATTAATGAATACACAAATGACTAAATCCCTGGATGGATGTTGAACAGGCTGTATCTGGAATACAGCGGCACAGTGAGTAACCACAAAAGTAAATTGAGGATTTATGGTGGGGAACTAGACTTCAGTAGCCTTGGTTAAATATTTTAGGGATAATTTGTACATAAAATAGAAAACATAATTTACAGTACAACATACATAATAAAAAAGAGGAATATAGAGAAACAAGGAAATATTGCAAGATTGGTTGGGTATTTTGCAAACTCTGAATTCCAGCATTCCATTTTCTATTGTAACCTGATAGATTTAAGAATGCGTAAGAAACATTTGTTACGTAATGTGAACTGAATGTATTTAACAGCACCTGAATTTTGATTGTTCTAAATATTTATTCTTCCAGCTTTGAGGGATTTATTAAAATAAATTAGCATTTGAACAGTTAATCTGTTCCTCTCGTTCAGCTAATACATTTTAAACCTGCCAGAGGTAGGTAAACCTTCATGAATATTAGACATTTCAACAAGCTATTTATTAAGTCAATTGCACTGTTTTTCAGTGTCATTTAGATGCAGTACTTTTATATTTCATTCCATGACCCATCAATAAGGAAATGGCAATTTCTAAAATGTTCAAATAGAGTGAAATTTTAGCTTACAGTTAAAATTTAAGATGAAAATATTATTTTTCTAGTTTTTATTACAACCAAGTGTGGATACTTTGGAAATGGCAGTACATACACAAGTATACTTGTAACGTATGCTCATTTTCTGTCGTTTATAAATAATGCAAATATTAACATGAATCATTCTAATTATCCAAATGAACTTAATTAAAGCAACACTGTGAATGATAACTCACCTTGTTTAATGAAACTAGCACATCTGATTAAATCTTGGCCCTGAGGCTGCAAATGCAGGGAATATATTCGTATCATGTGTTTATCCTGGTTTGGAAAATTTCTAGATCAGTTTAAAACCTGGCTCTCTCACTGAGTAGAGATGAGAGAACAGGACTGTAGCTGGAATAATGATCAGAACAGGAACTTTGGATATTGTATTTTTAATTTTTTAGCACCATAGCCTTTAATCCTATAACCTCAAGTTCCTGAAACCTTGCCAGACAGTGGTTAAGAATGGATTCAGTTGGTATTTATGTCCAAATTTTGTGAACTTATGACCACATACTGTCCCAAGGGGACCTTCAGTCCCCTGCATATCTTAAGGGAATTCCCAGGGAGTATCTTCTGTGGACTAGGAAACAATACCTTCTTTCCGTAAATATCAGTCTCCCAGAACAGGAACAAGGACACTTTATAGAAATGACTGATGCTCAGGGTGGGGCAAGGAAAATGCAGGGTAAGCCTGAAGTTTCTTGTGGCTGCAGCAAACAAGGTGTTCAAACAGGAAGGGGTGTGTTCAAAGAGAGCCAGAGGAACCGGAGAAATTCCCAGGGACAAAGTAGGACAATTAAGCAATCAAACAATGACAGAATTGGATTATAATTCATGGAACAACAAGAAAAATCCAAGACAACAATGTTATACAAATACGTAATTGAATAAATAAACCAATAAATAAGGAACAGTTCTTCCTTACCTATGGGTTCAACTAATATGTGTAGAAGAAATAGGTGAAATTTAAAATTGCTCTTTGTCAATGTGACAGTAATAATTGTTGCAGTAAAGATCCACTTATGAATTGGAAAATCGGTCAGTGAAAGTTTAAGGAAAAATAGGATGTTAGTGTAGCCTCAAAGTATATCCTTCTTATTTATTTATTTATTTAATTATTTATTTATTATGTTTTTGAGACAGAGTCTTGCTCTGTCACCCAGGCTGGAGTACAGTGGCACGATCTCACTCACTGCTACCTCCGCCTCCTGGGTTGGTTCAAGCAATTCTCCTGCCTCAGCCTCCCAAATAGCTGGGATTACAGGCATGCCCCACCATGCCCAGCTAATTTTTGTATTTTTAGTAGAGATGGGGTTTCGCCATGTTGGCCAGGCTGGTCGTGAACTCCTGACCTCGTGATCCACCCGCCTTGGCCTCCTAAAGTGCTGGGATTACAGGCATGAGCCACCGGGCCTGGTGATTATAAAAAATAATAACTTTACTGTGGAGGATCCCAGCGTGCACCCATTAACCACATGATCAAAGTTAATATCACCAATAATAAAACATCACCTCATGACCTTCCAATCCGATATGCTGAGAATGACAACCTGTCACTGCTATGGGAGTCTTGCCAAATGTCAGTCAAAGCATGAAAAAGTATCAGTCAAAACCCAAATGAGAGCTATTCTACAAAGTAACTGACCAGTGCTCATCAAAAGTGTCAAGATCATGAAAGATAAAGAAAGAATGAAAATTGCTGCTGATTGAGAATAAGACATACATAAAAACTAAATAGAGTATAGGATCCTAGGTTGGATCCCAGAGCAGAAAAAGAACATTAGGGGGGGGAAATAAGGTAAAATTTGGATAGACTCTCATATTTAAGAGTGTTACACAAATTTTAATTACTCATTTTTGAGAATTGCACTGTAGTTATGTAAGTTGTTATCATTAGGGAAAGCTGGGCGAACAGTATATTAAAAAATTCTGGACTATTTTTGTAAATTTCTATAAATCTAAAATTATTTCAAAAGAAACAGTGAAATAAAGAAACATATGTGTGGCCAGGTGCAGTGGCTCATGCCTGTAATCCCAACACTTTAGGAGGCCGAGGCAGGTGGATCTCGAGGTCAGGAGTTCGAGACCAGCCTGACCACGATGGTGAAACCCCATCTCTACTAAAAATACAAAAACTAGCCGGGTGAGTTGGTGTGTGCCTGTAATCCCAGCTACTAAGGAGGCTGAGGTGGGAGAATTGCTTGAACACGGGAGGTGGAAGTTACAGTGAGCCAAGATTGCATCACTGGACTCCAGCCTGGGCAACAGAGTAAGACTCTGTCTCAATAATAAATAAATAAATAAATAAAATAAAAAACATGTATATGTCTGCGTGTGTGTGTGTGTGTGTGTCTTTGTTTTATATATATATATATATATATTTTTTTTTTTTTTTTTTTTTTTTTTGAGATGGAGTGTCTCTCTGTTGCCCAGGCTGGAGTGCAGTGGCCTGATCTCTGCTCACTGCAAGCTCTGCCTCCCAGGTTCACGCCATTCTACTGCCTCAGCCTCCCTAGTAGCTGGGACTACAGGCGCCCGCCACCATGCCTGGCTAATTTTTTGTATTTTTTAGTAAAGATGGGATTTTACCATGTTAGCCAGGATGGTCTCGATCTCCTGACCTCGTGATCCACCCGTCTCAGCCTCCCAAGTGTGTGTGTATTTCTTGACTCATTACAATAAAAGCCTGATCTATTAAATTTGCCCAAACTTCAACGCAAAAATATAGAAGTGGTTTTGAATACACTATGGGAGATATTTGGGTGGACAACAGATGACTATTACTGTAAGATGTGCTCCCTTTGATGGTTCAGGAGCTCTTCACAGAATTAGGTAACAGTATTTGACCTGTGTGAATCTATGAAAATATTTATAAATATATCTTGTTGCTCATTTTACTCCTAAAGTATGTACAGTCAACATCCACATGGCTATAATCTATTCAACAGTAATTCATTTAGTCTGCTCCATATTGCCTTCTGTTAAATAACTTAAGAAGTCATTATTAAAATATAAAAATAAGCCTGATTATTAAGGTAGAAAATTAAGCAGTAAGTGGGTTTAACTTCAGTTTGAATTATATCTGTCGGGCTGGGCCTCCTTTCAAATTTCTGATCAGTCACTCTGACAGTCATTGTCTTTCTCCAAAAATTCTTGGAACCTTGATTTTGTTTTATTTCTTTGTTTTAATTACATTTTCTGAAATCTAGCCTTTGGGGAACTGGCTGCCTTCATGGTTAAAATGAAAGCTAAAGTTTGGCCCCCTCCTTTTAATATTCTGAGATCAGATATCCTTCCCTTTAATTTGTAGAAATAGAAGTAACTTTAGTCTTCTAGCTCATTTTGGAGAGTGAAAACTGAGACTCAGACATAAATTAATTGTGCAAGATCTCAATGATTTTACTGGCAAATTGAGAAAAATACTGTTTCTTTTCATTATTAAATTAGTCATTAAAGCATTCTAGCAAACATTCATTTTGTGCTTACTACGTCCTCAACACTGGAGGTAAAAAAACAATGAAAAAGACACTATCCTTTTCCCACAGAGCCTACCATTTAGTGAGAGAAGGAGATAATCAAGTTATAATGGAGCCCAGAAGAATATTGTAATAAAAATTATGGAGGAGAAGCCCATTACATAGACTGAGAGGCTCAGGGGTACTCAACGTGAATATAAATCATCTGCCTTTTCTACCACAGCTCCAGTAGAATATGAAAAAAAAAAAAAAAACTATGTAGGTCTGGGTGGCAACTCATAATGATACATTAATTTTCAAACTTTTTTCTGAATACCTTGTGCCCGAGTGTAACTTAAGATGACAACTGCTGCCAGTCACTGTGTGGTTGATTCTGCCTTGAAATTCACTCCTACCTACCTTTGAATTTAATTTGCAAACACTTTCAATCATACCATCCTGTTTTTATCAGCTATTGCCACTCTGAAATATATATATATTTTTTTCTTTTTTACCTGTTAATTTTCTCTCTCCCACTACTGAGACCATCACCTTTGTGCGTTGCAACTAGGAATATTACCTGCTGAGTCTTTCCTTAATAAATGTTGAGAGAGTGAAATCTATGTGTCAGTTGATGCTCATTGTTCATCAATTTAAAGGGAAGTACTTTATCTTGAAATTTTCTTCAGTGTAGCTGAAACCAACAATTTGAAATAAGAGCTTGAATAAAATAATTTTTTCTAGGACAATGCTAGTTTTGAAGTTGACAGCTAAAGCTTCCTGCATCTTTGCTCTCTGCCCTCACCCCAGTCATCTTCCAGGTAGCATATTACACCTTCCTAGATTGTTAATTTTACTGAGGAATATTCAGCAGATATCCCTTAAAAATTTAGTCCCACAAAAATAAGCTGTGAACAAATTTGAGTATAACTATTTTAAATACCACTAGGCTACTGTATCTTCTTCTAGTTATAATTCTGATCCATTTGAAAAAAAAAGTTTTAAAAATAAACACTATCACGGATTTAATCTGAAAATGTAGTTGGATGTATTACAGATACTCTTGGCAATGTATGTTTGGCAGAGAAAATACAGTTTGGGGAACTGCTATTAGTGTGATGATATTGTGTAATTTTTCTATATTTTTCATTAATTTATGTATTATTAACTTAGGGAAATTTGTGTGAAGTTGGAAGTAGTGCCAACTTGGCAATGATTTGCTTTTAAAAGTGTTTTCAATGTTGCCCACATCTTGCTGAACAATTTTCACAATGTATTCTGGCCAGCATTTTTCTTCAATTATTTAAGTTCTTGCATTTTACAGGAATTCAGTCAAAGCTTGTTTCAGAATTTACACTGACAGTTCACAATACCAACTTGCAAAAGAGCTGAAATAACCAGTAGGTTCTGTGGGTAGCTTTGAGAAACTGTTAAAGTAGTGTTTTTTAAAAAATAATCAGATTTTGACAGATAAGCATGAATTTTATGCCCATAGGGTTTTGATTTAAAATAAAATAACATTTGACTTTAAAAATATCATTACTTTAGTTCAAAAACCCAAGTCATCCAATGCTTCCATTTTGAAACCAAGCATCTCTTGTTTGCTTCCTCCTGCTTCTCTCCCACCTCCTCCACCCTCCTCCCACTCCTTCCATTTTAATGTTTGGGGGAAGCCTTAAGCAACAGAGAGCATGAGAGCCATGCCAGCACTGGGAAGGAGCTTGTCATTTCACTGAGTGTGAAGAAGGCAGTGGATGTTATTGGGAGGGAAGACACTGAGCAGGGGGAGGCGCCTGAGAGATACCACCAAGAGGTGGAGAATCTGAGAAGATGTCACTGAAAGAAATGCAATGCATGCTATACACAATAGCAAAGACATGGAATCAACCTGGGTGCCCGCCAGTGGTGGGTTAGATAAAGCAAATGTATTACATATATACCATGGAATACTACACAGCCATAACAAAGAATGGAATCATGTCCTTTGCAGCAACATGGATGCAGCTGTAGGCCATTTTCTTAAGTGAATTAATGCAGGAACAGAAAAGCAAATACTACATGTTCTCTAAACATTGAGTACACCTGGACACAAAGATGGGCCCAACACACACCAGGGACTACACGAGTGGGGAAGGGGGCAAGGGTTGAGAAACTACCTACTGGGTTCTATGCTCACTACCTGGGTGATGGGTTCAGTCACACTCCAGACTTCAGCATCACACAATCTACCTTTGTAACACACTTGCACACGCACACCCTGAATCTAAAACAAAAGTTAAAAGAAGAACAAAGACATTTAGTACATGGGTAGCAACAATCGAGATTCCAATCCATCAGAAGCTCAGAAGTCTTGTTTCCAATACTCTTTCTTCAGTGAAATGTTATTGAACATTGTACATGGTCTCATTTTCATTCTTACAATAACCATCTGAGGTAGATATGTCTCTTTTTTTTAGTGTTCTTTATTTTTTTATTGTACTTTATGTTCTAGGTACATATGCACAATGTGCAGATTTGTTACATATGTATACATGTGCCATGTTGGTGTGCCGCACTCATATCCTTAAGTTAAGGAAGTTAGGTTTACTGAGATACAGTCTAAAGAAACAATGAGAAGCTTGGGCAGCACAGAGAGATATTAATAGATAGTCTGAGGTTTGCATTCTCAACTAGGTCACTTTCTGAGCTTAGACAAGTTTTTTGAGCTCTCTTTGCCTCCGTTTCCACATGAATATGGGGACGATATGAGTATGAACTCCTTAGCATTGTTAAGCATATGATTGAAAATCTGGAAAGTGCTTAGAAGAGAATCTTGCACATATTAGGACGCTAAATAATTATTTGTGAAATGAATGACTTTTTCAATACACTTTAGCTCTTGTTTTTGGCAGTGTTGTTATAGTTATCGTTAGGTAGCTTCTTCAAAGTTCTACACCTCATATGTGATAAAGATCTGGATTGGAATTTTGAATCTGACGTTTAGTAAATATGCAACCATGGACGAGTTGTCTAACCTAAGATTCAGTTTGGCTATAATAAATGGAGAGAAAACACTACCAATCCTTATAACCTTTATTTTAAGGATTAGAGAAAATTACAAAGGTTGAAAGCAAAAAAAAACAGTGCCTGGGATTCAACTCGTTCTGGATATCTGCAGCATCTGAAGCAGCATCCTTCTCCTTCTCCTTTGTCCCTCCCTTCCCTGTGTTCCTTGACTGGACTGGTGCCCGATGGGGGTGAGATTGGCAGTAGTTCTTCGAGATAGCTAGACAGCACATACAAGCAGTAGCCATCTGCAGGCAGAGTCCTTCTCCAACGCTAAGTTTATCTCACAGTTAAGGAAAGCAAAACAAGTGCTCTCCCCATCTAGAGACGTAGCTAACATGGTCTAAGACAAGCTTAAATGCTCCCTTGTTTTATCTTCCAATCATGTGCTACTCTTGCCTTCTATGCCATAAAATACCTGTGCTGATTTTAATATAAAACAACGAGATTGTTTTCTCCAAGTCTTTAAATAAAACTGTCTTTCTTGAAGGACTTATATTTCTGGTTTGGTTTTGGTTTTCATTTCCCCCGGAGCCTTGTTGCTCAAAACAACGAAAGGTACTTCTTGCAAATGCACATTCCTGGGCTCCATTCCTGACGTTCCGGGGGTTGGTTCCCAGAAAATTCCCCATTTTTCACAAGGATGTAAGAGAATACTAATGTTTTAGAGCCACTGCCTAAAGCTTGCCTAAATGACCAGTCCAAGTGACCATGACAATGAGGATGACTCGGTATTAATTATCACTAGACACATAAAGTGGAGTTGTTTCTTCTGGGAAGCCTTTTGTTAGTGGCTATGATGGAGATCAGGCAAATCCTAGTGAGAAAGGAGTAGGGAAGTGAGGCCTAGAGATTCCCAGGAAGGTTTTCCATAGCCCTTGGTTTATGGTATAATAGCATAACATTTTCTATTTCCAGGAAAAGGTCTAAAAAATAAAATGAATGCTTACTTTGGGATTCATACAGTCACGCTCTGCCTAACAACATTTCAGTCAGCAATGGACCACATGTACGATGGTGGCTCCATAAAAGTATAATGGAGCTGGCCGGGCTCAGTGGCTCGCGCCTGTGATCCCAGCACCTAGGGAGGCTGAGGCGGGTGGATCACGAGGTCAGGAGATCGAGAGCATCCTGACTAACAAGGTGAAACCCCATCTCTACTAAAAATACAAAAAATTAGCCAGGCGTGGTGGTGGGCACCTGTAGACCCAGCTGCTCAGGAGGCTGAGGCAGGAGAATAGCATGAACCCAGGAGGCAGAGCTTGCAGTGGGCTGAGATTGCACCACTGCTCTCCAGCCTGGGTGACAGAGCTCAAAAAAAAAAAAAAAAAAAAAACAACTGTAACGGACCTGAAATATGCCTATTGCCTAGTGACGTCTTAGCCATTGTAATGTCATAGCACAAGGCATCACTCTTGTGTTTATGGTGATGCTGGGGTAAACAAACCTACTGCACTGTCTGTCATATAAAAGTCTAGTGTCTCTAATTATATACAGTATGTAGTCTTTGATAATGGTTATAATTGTTACTGGTTTATGTATTTGCTACATTTTTTCATCATTTTAGAGTATACTTTTTCTACTTATTTAAAAACGTGTTAACTGTAAAGCAGCCTCAGGCAGGTTCATCAATAGCTATTATATAGAAGAAGGCCTTGGCATTGTTACAGGAGAGGACAGCTCCGTGCCTGTTATTGACCCTGAAGACCTTCCAGTGGGACCAGATGTGGAGGTGGAAGAGAGTGATGTTGATATCCAGACCTTGTGTAGGCCTAGGTTACTGCATATAAATACACACACGTCTTTAGCTTTTAACAAAAAGTTTCAAAATTAAAAAGGGAATACAGATAAAAGCTATAAATAAGGATATAAAGACAGAAAACATTTTGTACAGTTGTGCAATGTTTGTGTTTTCAGCCAAGTGCTATTACAAAAGAGAAAAAAGTTAAAAAAAAAAAATTAGTGCACAGTAACATCCTAGGCTTTTACATTGACTTCTCACTCACTGATGCACCCAGAGAAACTTTCAGTTCTGCAAGCTCCATTCATGGTATGTGCCCTATACAGGTGTACCAGGTTTTTTCCTATCTTTTATACTGATTTTTACACTACCTTTCTATGTTTACATGCACAAATACTTAATGTTGTTTTGCATTTGCCTATAGTATTCAGTACAGTGGCATGCTGTACAGGTTTGTAGCCCAGGAGCAATGGACTGTGTACCGTATCGCCTGGGAATGTAGAAGGGATGATGTTTGCACAGTGACAAAATTCCCAGGGATGTGCTTTTCAGGACGTATCCCCATTGTTAGGCAATGCATGACTGTGTATCAATAGGAGCAGGATATTTTATGTCACTTATACATTTCAGTGTTCTTACTGAATTATGTAAGAAGCTAAAATGTTTTATGACTCTCTTCTATTTGAAAATTAAATCAACTTGGAATATGTACAGTTATAGTAAAATATCTATAATATTTAGTTGAGATAAGCGAAACATTTCATTTTAAAAAGGTTTTCCTTTTTATTCAAAGCGTAAAAATGTTTTTCTTAATTTTTATTCAAGACGTAAGTAATGTTAAGTCTTTGATTTTGTAGGCAGCTTTAGGTTATCTTTCATCAATATAAACCGTATCCGAGAGAGTATTTATTATTCAAGGTTGAACATCCCTTATCCAAAGCATTTGGAACAAGAAATGCTTCCAATTAACTCTTTTTTCAGATTTTCAAATATTTGCATATATATAATGAGATATAGTTCAGGGATGGGACCCAAGTCTAAACATGAAATTCATTTAAATTTTATATACACCTTACACATAGCTTGAAAGTAATTTTGCTTTTCCCTTGGGGATGCTGAATAAACTGTTTGTCTTGTGCACCTACGTTTTTACTGTGACCCATCACGTGAGGTCAGGTGTGGCATTTTCCGCTTGTGTCATGTTGGTGCTCAAAAAGTTTAGGATATTGGAGCTTTTCGGATTTCAGATTTTTGGATTAGGGATGTTTAACCTATGTTGTGCTTAGCACCTAAACACATGAACCAGAAAACACTAAATCAGCATAATTTGTCAATTATTTTTCATATCAATATAGTTAATGGGAAAAGAATAAAATATCCTGCTTATTTATTCTTTATTCCAGAATAAAGAAATACATTTAGGAAGAGGATTTTACATATTTGATTGCATATTTGAACTAGATATTAAGTATAATCAAACTACGAAATATAGCAAACTAGATAATCTGCCTAAGGAGAAAGAAATGATAGAGGTACAATGTTGTTAATTAAGAGTAGGCTTTAGCCAACTAAGAGCAATCAAAAGCCTTTGTTTTCTGAATTTGCCTCACAGTCTCAAGTGAGGACTTCAGGATACTCTAAATCTTCAATTAATCACTGTTTTCCAAATCTGTCAGTTAAGGATGGCACTATTTTTCCTTTTATTCAATGACATGCAAATTGAAGATAAACCCAGAAATGTATTCCTCTCTATAAAAAACTATAGACAGTATGTCCACTAATGTGTATAAGTAGCACATAAAGGCACTTTATGCAACAAGTTTAATTCAATAGGTTTATTTCAAAATAAAATATTGATACAAGAAATACATCCGTATTAGTCCATTTTCATACATTAGTCTGTTTTCATGCTGCTGATAAAGACAATCCAGAGACTGGGTAATTTATAAAGAAAAAGGGGTTTAATGACTCAGAGTTCTACATGGCTGGGGAGGCCTCACGATTATGGCAGAAGGTGAAAGGTGCGTCCTATGTGGCGGCAGGCAAGAGAGAAATGAGAGCCAAGGAAACGGGGAACCCCTTATAAAATCATCAGATCTTGTGAGACTACCATGAAAACAGTATGGGGGAAACTGCCCCCATGATTCAATTATCTTCCACCAGGTCCCTCCCACAACACGTGGTAATTATGGGAACTACAAATCAAGATGAGATTTGGGTGGGGATGCAGCCAAACCATATCAACATCTTTTTTCCCCACTCTGTATTCCTATTTTAGAAGGGAAGAGGGAATTATACAGGTTACTAAAATCACTGTCATGAATTTCATGATATTAAATCATTCAACTCATTGAACATAATTTGTGGCAAAATGTATTTCTGGTTTTTTTTCTTTTTTGCTGGTTTGTGGGGAAGTAGGGGTCATGGGCAGAGGGTACTATGAGGGGGATATTTAGCAAATTCAAAAGCTTAACAAAGAGAATCTACCAATAAAGTCTACTAAGTCCAAGCACCCATTGAATACAGTATGATTTTGCCATTATCCTATCAGAACCAAAAGTGGAAACATCCTGTTACCTGCCACCCTTGTTCTCCTGAAAGTTCCTTGATGAGACTCAACACATTCTCACAGTTGAACAGGTTCACTACTGGGGTTGCTGCTCCTAGAAAATAGCTTGTCTTTTACATCCATTTATTCCTCCATATCCATTCATTTATTCTGTGTGACTCAGAGGAATGACCATATTTCTTTAATGTTCTTTTAGTCATTGAAACATCTATATTCCAAGCTATTCTGGTGGAGTGTTGGTGATGAATTCATCCAGGAAATAGCTTGTTTTATCCCCAAATGGCTCTCAGCTGGATGACTGCAGATGGAGACTCATGGATTTCATGTGTACACTCGAATGCCTACTCCCTGAAAAGATCAACACATTTGAATCTGATTATCCTCTCATTCATTGGTTTCTAAACCATCAGTAAATAGTGAACACTTCCCAATATATGTACTGTATGTATGTGTGTGTAGACATGTATAATGTATATCATACCCTAACAGACATGGCATACCTCTATATTACTTACATTATAAAACAAAAAATGCCAAAAAAAAATCCAGAATATTTAGGAGAAGTCATTTATTAACTCTTTCAATGAGTATTTATTGAGTACCTATTTTGTGCCAGGTACTGTTCTAAGTCGTGGGGATTGAACAGTGTTCAGGACAAACTCTGATGCTTCAGAGAGCGCATATTTTAGTGGCTAAATAGACAAGGATGTGTAAATATATGACATAGTATCAGTGATAAGTATTATGAGGAAAGGGAAGAATGTGTTCATGTGATGGGAACTGAAGGGTTATGATTTTACATAGGGTGTCAGGGACGCTGGAGTGAAGACCTTGATAAGGGCAGAGAATGGAGAAAATGATCTGAAGCAAAAGAAATAAAAAATGCAATATCCTATGACCATGGTGGATTGGATAAAGATGAAACAAATAATGTATTTATGAACAGCTAATGAAACACTGTTAAGGAGAATGGGTAGCTATCTATATTTCACATAGTTATTTTCATACTTTGACAGGTTTTTTATGTGTCTGCTTGTCTTATCTGATGGACTTACTGTTTTAACTTCAAAATGTAGCAAATAAAGAACATAAAGAACATGTACCAGGAATAAGAGAGAGTGTTAGCTGCACCATTGCTTGCTTCTATCCACACATAAAAAATGTTTTCCAGGCTGGGCGCTGTGGCTCACGCCTGTAATCCCAGCACTTTGGGAGGCCAAGGCGAGTGGATCATCTGAGGTGAGGACTTCAAGACCAGCCTGACCAACATGGCGAAACCCCGTCTCTACTACAACTAGAAAAAATTAGCCGGGCGTGGTGGCGGGCGCCTGTGATTCCAGCTATTTGGGACGCTGAAGCAGGAGAATCGCTTGAACCCAGGAGGCGGAGGTTGCAGTGAGCAGAGATGGCGCCATTGCACTCCAGCCTGGGCAACGAGAGCAAGACACCATCTCAAAAACCAAAACAAGTTTTCGGGCCGGGGACGGTGGCTCACGCCTGTAATCCCAACACTTTGGGAGGCCGAGGCGGGTGAATCACCTGAGGTCAGGAGTGCAAGACCAGCCTGACCAACATGGTGAAACCCCGTGTCTCCTAAAAATACAAAAATTAGCTGGGTGTGGTGGCGGGTGCCTGTAATCTCAGCTACTCGGGAGGCTGAGGCAGGAGAATCGCTTGAACCCGGGAGGTGGAGCTTGCAGTGAGCTGAGATCGCACCACTGCACTCCAGTCTGGGTGACAGAGCAAGACTCTGTCTCAAAAAAAAAAGTTTTCAGATCATGTATGTTTCTTAATGAGAGATAAAACTAATCTTCTATTAAATATAATTTCGTCTTTTGAGATGTGACTTCAAATATTTTAAATAGCCATGAATTTTAATATAGCAGGAAATTTTTAATAACTAAAATAAGGACCTATATGGGAAGAATGAAGTCTTTTGAATTATCTGTATATCACAGTGAAGACACAGAATCAGAAACACGGCCAGGTGGGATGGCTCATGCCTGTAATCCCAGCACTTTGGGAGGCCAAGGCGGGTGGATCACCTTGATGTCAGGAGTTCAATACCGGACTGGCCAAGATGATGAAACTCCATCTGTACTAAAAATACAAAAAATTAGCCAGCAGACGCTTGTAATCCCAGCTACTTGGGAGGCTGAGCCAGGAGAATCATTTGAACCTGGAAGGCAGAGGTTGCGGGGAGCTGAGATTGTGCCACTGCACTCCAGCCTGAGTGACAAAGCAAGACTCTGTCTCAAAAATAAAGAAAAAAAGAAAAGAAAAACATACAGGATTTTAAATATACTAGTCATGATCTTGTACAATTTAAACAAATTTCGGATCATCTAGGCATGGTGATACATTTCTTATCAGGTAATCAGAATTCCATATAGGGTAATAAACCTGTCTTCAGAAATGCTGTGAAAATTGTGGCAGAAATTTGAGTCACTTACTTCTTATTTGACGTTTTCAAAGTATTAGAGAAGCCCTAAGAAAATAAAAGCACCCAGGCTCCTGAGAGGGTAATGAGGTACAGGAGAGCACCAGCTTGTGATGTGCACTTGTGTGTGTCACTGCTGAATGCCAAATACCTGAACTAGAAAGTATTTGTAAAGCACACTCGTAAACAGAGGGGGCCAGATTGATTACTGTGTGGCGTTGTATATGCTTGTGATGTTCCACGGATAATTACAAAGTCTAGATATGTTTGTACCTCATCAGTTTTCCGAACTGTTAATGCTGATGGGTGGTTGGGGAGATGGTGTGAAGGCTCTGGTTACCATATGTTTTTAGTCACTAACAGCACTTTCAATTCTGCAGCAAGGAAATTATTGCACACCTTCCTCGGAATATGGTTTATGCGTGCATGTCGATTTTTAAAATTATTTAGGTGAAATTCTCCTACCCTAAAGTTAACCACTTTACAGTGAGCAGTTATGTCAGTGGCATTGAGAACATTCATACTGCTGTGCAACCACTAGCTCTGTCTAGTCCAAACATCTCTTTAAAATTACACCCCTTACACATTGATTTGTTTTTCCCTATTCACTCTCCTCCTCTCAGCAATCACCAATCTGCATTCTTTATCGCTATGGATTTATCTTTCCAGATGTTTTATATAAACAGACTAATTCAACGTGGGATATTTGTATCTGTCTTCTTTTACTTAGAATAATGTTTTCAGGGTTCAATCATGTTCATCAGAGTTTCATCCATGTATCAATATGTCATTCATTTTCCAGACTGAGTAGTATCCCATTGTATGTATATATCACAATTTGTATATCAATTTATGGGCACTTGGGCTATTTCTAGCTTCTTTGTTTCTTTTCTTTTTTCTTTTTTTCTTTTTTCTTTTTTTCTTTTTTTTTCTTTTCCTTTCTTTCTTTCTTTCTTTCTTTTTCTTTCTCTCTCTCTCTCTCTCTCTCTCTCTCTCTCTCTCTCTGTGTCTCTCTCTCTCCCTCCCTGCCTTTCTTTCTTTCTCTTTCTCTTTCTTTTCTTTCTTTTCTTTCTTTCTTTCTTTTCTGAGATAGGGTCTTACTCTGTCACCCAGGCTCAAGCCATCCTCCCACCTCAGACTCCTGAGTAGCTGGGACCACAAGTGCATGCCACCCATACCTGGATAATTTTTGTACTTTTTTTTTTTTTTTTATAGAGATGGGGTTTCGTTGTGTTGCCCAGACTGGTCTCAAACTCCCCAGCATAAAGGATCTGCTCCCCTCAGTCTCCCAACGTGCCGGGACTACAGGCACGAATCTCTGTACCAGGTCTATTTCCACCATTTTCTATTGTGAATAATGCTTTTGTGAACACGTGTGTACCTGTATTTGTTTGAGTATCTGTTCCCAATTTTGGAGGAGTATATACATAAGAGTGGAATTACAGGGTCATGTGGTAATTCTTTATGTAACTTTCCAGGAATTGTCAAACTTCTTTACAGCAGCTGAACCATTTTATATTCCCACCAACAATTTTATATTCCCACCAACAAGATTTTCTTTTTCTCTTTGACTTTCAACAGTTTGACTATAAAATATCTGCGTGGACTTCTTTGTGTTTCTCCTACTTGGATTCATACAGTTTCTTGGATGTGTAGATTTATTTATTTCAACAAATTTGGGAAGTTTTTGTCCAGTATTTCTTCAAATATTCTTCATGCCCTTTACTCCCTCTCTTCTCCATTTTGGACTCCCAAAATGTATATATTGGTCCATTTGAATATATTCCATCCATCCCTTAGGCTCTGCACACTTATCTTTATTTTTTTTCTGTTATTCAGGTTGGACACTTTCAAATGTTCAATCTTCAAATTTGCTGATTATTTTTTCTCTCTGCTCAAATCTGTTGTTGAACTTTCCTAGTGAATTTTTTGGTTATTACACTTTTCATCTCCAGAATTTCTATTTGGTTATTGTATTAGTCAAGTCAATCTATCATTTTTTAAAAAATGGGATGGGTGGCTTAAACAATAGAAATTAATTTCTCGCAGTTCTGGAAGCTAGGGAGGTCCAAGATGAAGGCTCCAGCATGGCAGGTTTCATTCTGTGGCCCCTTCCCCTGGCCTGTAGGCAGCTGCCGTCATGCTTCGTGCCCACATGATGTCTTCTCTGTGTGCATGTTGGAGCAGAGAGGAAGTAAGCTCTCTGGTGACTCTTTATGACACTAATCTTGTCATGGAGGGCCACCTTTATGACTGCATCTAAACCTAATTACCTCCCAAGCCCCATCTCCAAATGCCATCACATTGGAGTGAGGGCTTCAACATTTGAATTTGAGGAGAAGGGTGGGACACACCGAATGCCATCACATTGGAATTAGGACTTCAGTGTATGAATTTGAGGGGGAGAGTGGGACACAGTTCAGTCCATAGCAGTTACGTTGTATGGTTTCCATCTCTTACTGATATTTTAGTTTTGTTCATACATTGTTTCCTGGTTCCTTTTAGTTCTTTGTTCCTGGCTTCCTTTAGCTCTTTGAGCATATTTAAGCCAGTTAATTAAAGTCTTTGGCTGGTAAGTTCCTTTCTTCTTCATGGAGGGTTTCTGTCAATTTGTTTTGTTTTCCTTTGAATGAATCATGCTTTCCTGCTTACTCGTATACTTTGTGATGTTTTTTGGTTGAAAACTGGACATTTAAGTATTAAATATACTAACTGGAAATCCTATTCTCCCCCTTCTCCAGGGTCTTTGTAAGCAGATGCCCTTCCCTGGGCATATGTGCAGCTTTCTAAATTCATCCTGTATATCTGAATGTTTTCAAATGCCTGATTTCCCAAAGAAATGCTTCCCCGTTTTTCTCCCAGACATTAGGCTGTGATCATCTATCAACCATAATCCTTTGCCCTGCATGGCTGTAGGTTTTTCATTTGTCTTATAATGTTTTTGAGCAATGCCCACCACTTTTTCATCTTGAGTGATTTATCTGTCAGGCAAGACAAAGATGAGTGTCTTTCTTCAGTCTTTTAGGGAACTCCTAGACAGGTTAGAACATCATCATTTGTAAAGAAGATCTGCTCTTCTTCCTCCAGAACCAGACACCAGAGTTGCAAACTGGGAACACGGGATGCTGTCTTCAAAACTGCCCCCAAGCCAGGGAGTGGCTGAGGCAAGGGCAACCTGAAGTGCCACTAACATTTTTTTTAACCCATTTGTGTTGCCAATTTTTTGTAAATTCAGCTTTCGTTGGGTTGCTATCAACTTTGGCCTGTTTTCAAGAGTTATGATAAAGTTTGCTCTGGCAGTTTCTCCTTGTTTTTGATGCCTCTGAGGAGAGACAGGAATCTGGAGCTGCTGTTCTCCACCATTGTGCTGATGTCACTTGTGTATATGTTTGTTGGCACATATGTAAGGTGATCTTGTTTATAAATATGTCACCAGTAGTTTACAACCCTCTCCCTATTCCCAAGGAATACAGCCTAATTATATTAGTTAGTCAATACAGCCAGCCAGACAATTCACTTTTAGGGCATGATCATAATCTCAATGTGTCAAATGTGGTTCTAACAAGGTTCTCCCACCATTGAGGGACTCCTAGTCAACTCCTTAGGGCACCTGTCAGTTCCTCTGTACTGACAGTTTCTGTCTAAAATTGGAAGTATGTTTCCGATTAATACTCAAGTTTTTCTACAATGTGTAATCTGACGAGTATAGCTTTTAATTATTTCCCTTTAATGGAAGAATTATCTAGCTATTTTGCATTAAAAATTACCCCCAAAACTTAGTGGCATAAACAAGAATAAATATCTGTTATCTTACCCAACTTCCATAAGAGGATTTGGGAAGTAGATTAGATGGCTTCTACAGGGACAGGGTCTCTCATGAGGTTCAATCATCTCAAGATCTGGCAGGGGCCAAAGGATTCACTTCTGAGATCGATCACATGACTGGCAAGTTGGTGCTGGCTGTTGGCAAGAGGCCGCAGGACCTCATCACATGGGCCTCCCCAAAAGTTGGCCTGAGTGTCCTTACAGCTGGCTTCCCTCAGAGTGAGTGATCCCAAAGAGGACAGGATGACCTGACCTAAGAAGTCACACTCTGTCATTACTGAACTACTCCACTGGTTAAACAGTCTAACCCTGCTAGTGTGGAAGGGAACCACATAGGGATATGATGAAGCCAGATTCACTAGCGGCCAGCTTGGGAGCTGGCTACGATGCCAATATCTTCTTAGTCAACAGGTTCACCAACTCTCCCTCTCCTATTCATTGCTTCCTCCAAAGTCCATCCTCTTTGTTATGACCCTAATTCAGGTACTACTTAAGTAAAATGTTTTACTTATAGGACAAATGTTTTACTTTCATGTTTTATTTATAGGACCTTGCTCTCCGGATAACATTCATAACAAGTATTCACTTATTGCTGCTATTATTCACTCTCTTATTTGTCATATGTGTTAGACCTGACTTCAAAGTCCGGGATGGAGTATTGGTGTACATATGACAACTTGGACTTTGGACGAGGTTGCTCAAATCAGCAGAGTTAGGTACGCATTATACCACGTAAGTTTACAACCCAGAAAGCACACGTCCTTCTCTGCTTCTTCCCCTTGTTGCTCATGCAGACGCACCAGCTCAGTGGTCAACACCATCAATGCAGAATGAAAAGCTTTCTGGGTCAAAGATATGGTTTGGCTGTGTCCCCATCCAAAATCTCATCTTGAATTATGATCTCCATAATCCCCATGTTTTAAGGGAGAGAACAGGTGGACGTAAGTGAATTATGGGGGTGGTTCCCCCATACTGTTTCGTGACAGTGAGGGAATTCTCATGAGATCTGATGGTTTTATAAGTGTTTGGTAGTTCCTCCTGCATTCATTGTCCTTCCCGCCAGCTTGTGAAGAAGGTGCCTTGCTTCCCCTTCCCCTTCCACCATGATTGTAAGTTTCCTGAGGCCTCCACAGCCATTCTGAACTGTGAGTCAATTAAACCTCTTTCCTTTATAAATTACCCAGTCTCAGACAGTTCTTTATAGCATTGTGAAAATGGACAAATACAGTCAGGTTCGAAGAAGTCAGGACAATGGATGCACTGCCTTCATATACTTAGGCCTGGAGACATAACTCATCCCTTCTCAAGAGTCTAATTACTGTCACTTTTGGCAGCCCTTTCTGTGCCCCTGGGTTCTATTTCTTTCGGCATTATGAGGCCTATAGCAGGACCATCACACTCTGGAATGTCCTCTCTGACTTTTCTCATTTCAATTCCTCTCCTTGAAATATTTTTCCCTCATGCTCAAATTATGCCAATTGCTAAAGGATCAGCTCAAGTTCCACATTTTCTGTGATAGTTTTTCTGCTCCTTCCTGCTGTGCAAAGTACCTCATTATTTCAAGAATCCCCATGGTATTTCATCAGTAATGCTCTTATGGGACTTATCATCGTCATCCATGTACTAGAGTTATTTGTGTGTATTTCTTATATTCCCTAATATATTGTGAGTCCCTTAAGAGCATGGTTTTTGTCTAATTCATTTTTATGTCCCCCAAAGCACTTAGCAGTACCTTGCATGTGTCAAGCACTCAATAGATATTTTTGGAATAAATTTAAATATTCACCAATGAATATTTATAGGAATGCAGTCTCTGAATAGATATAGATCTTTATATTTGCATGTGCTGTAGACATATAAAAAGACGGACATGCATCATAGTTTATTTCATAGAAAATATTAAATTAATTAAACAAAGATAATGCTCCATTATGCCTAACTGTAGTACAAAGGGATACAACATTCTCTTTTTGATCATGTGCCTTTCTTTAGCCCATTAGAAAAATTAGGGATGCAATTTTGAGTTGTGGGACTTTCAGGTTTGACACAAAAGTGTATACCCGCATAGTGTTCACAGGGAAAGAGTACAAATAAAGGGATACAAACTACTTTTTTCGAGACGATTTGCCCTTTAATTAGAGCTGACTGGTCACAGTTTGCCTAAAGGTGGTAATTCAGAATAGAAAGACCCTTAAGTTTCTTGAGGTTTCATAAAAATAAAGGTAAATGAGCTAGTTGGAAAAAATTTTATGCTAAGAATAGTTTGCCATCAAACATAAAGGCATTAAGCCTCTAGATTATACTGTGGTGGGACCTTCTGTGATTATGTTTTGGAAGTTAATAAAAAAATGTTTGCATGTATCATTCAGTCAGTCAGGAACTACATAATGGTTAAACATGGGGCACTCGAGCGTTTGATGAAAACCTGATTATCACAGTATTGGTGAAAAGATAAAAATGATATCTAAAGTTTAACAAACCTCATGTGGTTTAGTATATAACTAAGTAAGATATAACATTTGTGCAAGTAACTAATAGCATAATTCGAGTTTTTAAAAAGATAAAAAACTACAAGCCTTGAAACTTCAGAGTAGTCAGAAATTATTTTCATGGAAAGAAAGCATTTGAGTTGGACCCTATGAAGTGAAGAGGGAAGTTTAACAGTTGGAGACTGTACATGAAAGAATTCTAATGTTCAGACACAAAAAGTACAGTATTGATCATGTGATAGTTCAGTCTATCTGCAGGATGGAGAATATATAGAAGAATAAACTAGCTTAGATGTCCACCCATGATGGCTCACACCTGTAATCCCAGCACTCTGGGAGGCCAAGGCAGGAGGATCACTGGAGCTCACGAGTTCGAGACCAGCCTGGGAAACATAGCAAGACCCCATCTCTATAAAAGAAAACAAAGTAGTTTAGGTGCTATAGAAGGCAGCAGAATAAGACTTGAGCAAACGCAATTCTAATTCGCATTTATAAGGTAACTGAAGATGTTGGGAAGAGTAATTTCTATTAAATTGTGGGAGTAGATTCCAAGATATTATTTAGCAGGTGGAAAGGAAATGAAGGTAGCAAAGGGAGATTATGGGGTTTGATGATAGAAAAGGAGAAAGAGATAAAACTGCATGTTGCAAAAAAGCAAGATTGAGGGCAGCATGTGTTTAAGACTAGGAAGCATTTGTAGGCAAAGTTGAGTGCCTAGAGATAGAGGGATTAAAGACAGAGAGATAGGACATGATTGATGTAAGTATGACGAGAAGAAGGATCAAGAATATCTCTGGAGAATTTTACTTTAGAAATGGTTGAGGCATCGCCAGGTGCGGTGGCTCACGCCTGTAATCCCAGAACTTTGGGAGGCCAAGGCGAGCAGATCATCTGAGGTTAGGAGTTTGAGACCAGCCTGACCAATATGATGAAACCCTGTCTCTACTAAAAATATAAAAATTAGTCAGGCATGGTGGCATGCACCTGTAATTCCAGCTACTCAGGAGGCTGAGACAGAAGAATCGCTTGAACCCGGGAGGCAGAGGTCACAGTAAGCCAATATGGCACCATTGCCCTGCAGCCCGGGCAACAAGTGTGAAACTCCGTCTCAAAAAAAAAAAAAAAAAAAAAAAAAAAAAAAACAGAGAAATGGTTGAGGCATGAAGCAGCCATTTCCTCCTCCATGTCCAGGGGAAGTACAGAGTAGATGAATGTTTTGAGGAAAGGAGAAGAAAATTAGAGCTCAAATTAAGATGGCCTTAATCTCAGTTTAGTTAGAAACTGATGTAGAAATTGGGAGTTTGAGGTACTGCAGATAATTCATGAAAAAAACAAGAAAAGAAAAAAGAAAAGGCCTGAATAAATGGACAGGCAGGTAACCAGTTAAGGAGAGATGACATTCATTTTCTTTGAAGCCAATCATCATTATTTCTGACTTTCTTTAGTAACCTCACTGCAATATGGAAAGGATAATTTTGTAGAGCAAAAGGGGAAGTTTGGTAGAATATTTTAAAAAGATAACAAATTCCAATGTATTGTTAAAAATATTTAAAATATTTTTAAAAGCTAATGGTCTTCTTCTAGCATATTCTTTAAGCTTTTATGCTTCATAGGTAGTCATTTTACATGTTTGTAGCTTAATAGGATCAGGCAAAAATACTGTCATCAGATTTTTTTTTGAAAATGCATGTCTCTTAATTACCTGGTAAGCAGTTTCATTTTATATAAACAAGCTACTTTATTGGGCATCTAAAATTAACTAATATATTCAGAAAATATGGCATTCATTTTTACTCTAGGCTCCTAGATTATGAAAAAATATGGTAGATTCATTCATTCACTCATTTCTTCATCCATCACATGGGTGGTGCTATTACAGTCAGAGAGCAAAAGGAGGAAAAACAAAACCCCATATAATCCTTAATTCCAGGGAGCTTACAGTCTGATGCCTTACATTATCTTCTTTACATATACACTCCGTAAACAAAAAGCAAATAATACGGGCTTGTCGAGAGTGATTCCAATTTTTTAAAAAGTCTAATTTGGCAGATGATAAATGGAAGAGCATTAGATCACATGTTTAGGAATGGCAAAAATTGACATTCGATCAAGACCTATTTTGAGTACGAATGGGGCTAGAAAACTATAAAACAATCCAGCCAATGGTAGGCTCTACCTTCTGTGAAATATCCTTAAAACCACAAATATGCCTGACTGGTGACCTGATCATCAATGTGATTATGATTAGCAAGGCAATGGATACTTTAGATCCATGTCTGAACATCCTGTAGAAACTACTGCTCTTACTCATAAATCATGGTAGAAGACAGAAACACATGGTGGCTTCTGACCAGTTTTTTTCTCTCTCAGTTATTAAAGCAGCAAGGTCAGAGGCACAGAGATAATAACATGTGGGATGAACGTTCACCTAAAAAGATTTGTGGGAGAACGCAGGACAGAACAAGTGAAGCACTTACCCAGTGCCTAGCACATCCACTAAACTCCTACAGCTTGCTTATTTTTTTAAAGTCATGTTGATTTGATGCTTATAGGTTAGAATCATTTCCATAAACTCTCTCACTGATACTTTGTAAAATAACAGATGAGTAATTAAAAAGCTAGAAATTGGTTGATGGTAGGTGGGTGGGGACCAGATAGAAGCAGGGAACATGGAGGAGAGAAGCTGAAATAGTTTACATGGTTCATCTTCTAGTCACTGGCCTTAGAAAACACTTTCATTAGTAGAATGAGTGACTTCACTTAACCATTTTCCGAAGCAATGCCAATGAGAAACTGACAGTCAAGATCCAAATTTAGATACTGATAATAGCTCTTCATGGCCTGTAGATATCCTAAAACAGCTAAATTTTGACCAAGGAAAAGGATAGAAAGCTTTCCTTCTGGGTAGTTGAGTTTTTAGAGGAAATTGCCTAAAGTAGAAATTCAGTATGTCATGCTTTCTTTCCTGAGAGAAGAAAATTGAGGCAACATTGAGAATAATAGCCTATTCTCTAACTCTTAAAGTTGTATACTGTTTACTAACATTATAGCTGCATTAATAATTAGGATAATTATTTATATAGACAAGGAGACACAGTAATTAAGATATTTTAAAGTATAGTGCTCGAAATAATTCTCAGCTATGAAGGAAAAAAAGTGACTTTGTAATTTTTAAGTATTAAATTGGCAGTTTCCGGGCAGATACTCAGTATTCCTTATTTGTGAGTCACAGTTGAAGAAAACAATTATTTCAAATTACCAGAAAGCTCAAATAATTTCCTGGAACCCAGGGAAAAACTAGAATGTGAATACAATCTTCTGTATCTTACGTAATATTTAGAAGAAAGGTAATTTTTGTTAATTTGGAAATTTTGGGGGAGAATTGAAACAATGTATTTCTCTTTTTTTGTTTTTAATGAAAATAGACTTGTTAGGGTCAACAAATCAGACCTCTTCAGTAAAAAAATAACTAATAGTTAAAATTCTTATATTAGCTAAGTTAAAAATATGGCTTTCCGACTATAGAATGTTTTTAAATTTTAAATATAAATGCAAAATCTTTTACTTTTCTTTTTTTTATAAATGATGTGTTTATCTCTTGATACAATTTGATTATTAATCCCTTGTCAGATGGGAAGTCTGCAAATATTTCCTCTAAAGAGTTTAATTTCCTGTTATATTTTATACAAAGATGAGATGCAATATGTTGAAGTTTTTCTTATAATCATCAAAACAGCAGGCATATAAATATCTTCTTCTTTTGAACTAAGCCTACGTGAAAGGTAGGCTTTAAATAAATTAGACCCTGAATTTATGTTTATGTATTTCAATGTGAAACCACGTTTTTTTTTATTGTTCAATTCTAAAAATACAAATAGCTGAGTGTATGCTAGATACATTGGCATCTACTTATGTAGTCTGTTATTTCCTGTTGGGACATGTTCTGTGGGAAGGGAGGAACAACCCCAGGAAGAGATGAGGTTATATGTTTAATGCTATTCTGGACATCAGAAAATTTAATTTTCTGATTAAAGAGATGAGGTTATGTGTTTAATAGCTATTCTGGACATCAGAAAATGTAATTGATTGGGAATACGCCTGTGGTAGGTTGCCTGGAGATGTTCCCTCACGATTTCTGCCTTGTGGTATTGATCTCCTTATGTAATCTCTTCCCACTGAGTGTGGGCTGGGCTTACTGACTCATTTCTAGAGAATAGAATATGGCAGAAGGGGTGGGATGCCACTGGTGAGCTTAGGATAGTAACAGGTAGTGGCTCCCAGTTGGACTTTCTCTTGGATCCGTCATGCTGGGGAGTTGGGATCAGCCCTATGGAAAGGCCAAAGTGGTAAAACAAAGAACCGAGACACAGTTGAGCAGCTCTCAGGGACCTGAGGACCTTACCTCAATGTCCTATGAGAAGCCCACTAACAGCCACATGCGTGAGCTTGAAGAGGCTCCTTCAGCCCCAGTCAGGTCTAAACACTGCAGGCTCAGCCAGCATTTTCATGCAACATCATAAGTAAGGTGGACAAGGTTAGTGAATAAAAATGCAGAACACCCTGACAACTTTGAATTTCAGATAAATATAATTTTTAAAAGTTTGAGTATGTCTCATGCAATGTTGTAAACACACTTAGATCAAGAAATTATTTGCTGTGTATCTGACATTCGAATTTAGTCTATGTTTTACCTGGAAGACCTGGAGATCAGATGCTTTGAGCTGGAGGCAAAGCTAAGTCACACTCAGATTCCTGACCGACAGAAATTGTGAGATAAAGAAAAAAAACCACTGTTCAAGCTGTGAAGTTTTAGAGTAATTTGTTGTGCAATAATAGACAACTAATATATTACTTAATAATTGTGTGAGGGTCCACACAGGCTCTCAAGGTTGACAAAATTGATTGACTGTGTTTTAATTGGTCTCTCAAGTGCAGAACCAATGATTATACTGTTACTTTGCCTGTCTCACCAGGATAGATGACAGTTTATTACCTTGGAGATGAGATACATAATTTGCATTTAAACACTCTTAATTGATACATTCATTGCCCCATTAGAGAGATGTTTGGTGAAAAAATATAGATTCTTTTGAAATTTTAATTTTTAAAATAATTTACTTTAAAAAAGGAGATCATAAAAGTTAATAGAATAACACTTAAAGAAGGTCAACACTGGCTGTTTTGAAGACAAAAATAGTAACTTTGTATAATTTTTGTAATCGTATGCATGTCTTATACATATCAGCTGTTGTTGAAATCAAAGATTTTATACTGCATGTAAGGCACCTTACACTAATCCATCAGTTATCCAGGTTCAGCAGAGGAGCAGCATCTTTCAGTCTTCTCTTTTCTCTCCATTCTTATCTAACCAGTCAGGAAGTAGTATTGTGCCAATTGTTGGTAACATTTCTCAAATCCCATTCTCTGTTTCTCTTCTTATTTTTTTGGCTTCCAAGCAGATAAGACCTCTACAAATTCTGCCTGCTCCATGACCACGGTCTACTTACTGATCTCCCTGTCAATATTCTCTTACATTCCCAGTGTGCCAATATAATACCAAAGGATCCATCTTTCTAAAGTAGTATAATTATCATACCACTCCCAACTCTAAAAGCTTTTGTTGCTTTCCATAACCCAAAGAAAGGGCAGAAAAATAATTGGCCTGTAAGCAATAACTACTGATCATATGGCTTTAACCTTTTGTTTCTTTTGCTTTGCCTACTATTTTTTAAATTAATTAATTAATTTATTTTAGAGACAAGGTCTCGTCTTTTCACCCAGCCTGGAGTGCAGTGGTATGAACATAGCTCACTGCAGCCTTGAACTCCTGGGCTCAAGCAATTCCCCTGCCTCAGCCTCCCATGGAGTTGGCACTACCATGCCCAAGTAATTAAAAATTATTTTTTTTGGTAGAGATGGGGTCTCATTTCATTTCCCAGATTGATCTTAAACTCCTAGCCTCAAGTGAGCCTCCTGCCTCTGCCTCCCAAAGCAATGACATTACAGGTGTAAGCCACCATCTTGCTTTGCAAGATTGTCTTATCCTGTTATACCGTTGCCTCACCAAAGTCATTCACTGGTGCATTTGGTGCTATAGTTCCGAAAAGAAAATGACTCTGTTGTTACACAGGTGTGTGAAATGCACACATTGTCTCCCATTTGCATCTTCACTGGTGGGGTTCTGTTTAAAGACTGCGATTTCACCAGTACAAAATTATGTAGGAAAGGGAAGTATGGACCATTAAAATTTAGAAAAAAAATCAAAACAGATCACTGGACCTCAGTGAATGTAGGTTCTTCTCAGATGTCTCCAGGGTGGTGACTATTAACTTTTTTGGTATTACAGAAGCTCATGAGCATGACAATTCCTCTCCCCCCAGCAAACTGCAGGGAACTACCCACCAAAACTTGCAAATGGTTGAGGGTATCCATGCCTGCCCTGGGACCCTGGGAGGTTGGATGATGCCATGCTCAGCACCACTGCTCTAAGAAGTGCCCTCTTCTCTCTCAGAAAGGCCAACCCTGTTCTGTTCTATGGATCCCAGCAAAAAGAGCCTTATTTCACCAGAAATAGTCAAACATTATGTGTAGTGTCTAGCACATAATGTGCCTTTCATCATTCTTCTTCTCCTGATATATGTGCTATAGAAGAGTCTCTTAAAAATGACTATTCCATCATTAGGAACAAAAACATCCTGTTCTTAGCAGCTCTTCTAGGACAGGCTTTTGTGATAGTTTAATTCTTGATGCAGTTTCCAATAATCCTGGGCCACTGTTTAAAAGGAAGTAAATTTGAGAACGTTATTAATAAAATGTCTATAATGTAGATGGAATATATTTTTCCTCCTCTATACTAGGTTCATGGCTGAGGCACCTATAACAAATGACAAGAGTAAAAGCATGCAAATCTATTTAATATAAGTTTTATGTGACACTGGAGCCTTCACACAAAAATGAAGGCATCCCCCCAAAAGAGCAGGTAAACCTGAGTATTTTTATGTCAGGTTTAATGTTAAGAGTACACAATGTGAAGAAATAGGAGGACAAAACAGTATGACCTATTGGTATGGACTTGGGGAAACATAACAAGGTCTGTTTGTTCAGGTTCTTCTTGGATTCCCTGTGTCTTTTGCTCCTTTCTTCTGGGTATGGGGGAGTGCATAAGAATATTATGACCTGCTTCGGGGTAAGCTCTGAACATTCTTCCTAGGTTTTATAACCAGCCTCAAAGGAAAGAGACAGGGGAAGATGTGAGTGACCTTTCTGCTTCTGCTGTTTTCTCAAATGCCAAGATGTCATATTTTGGGTAGCATGTCCTGAACCCCATCAAAGGCATGCCAGTGCGATATACTTTCTCACTGATGAAAACATGCAAATGCCTTTTTTTTAAAATTTATTTATTATTATTGTACTTTAAGTTGTAGGGTACATGTGCATAATGTGCAGGTTTGTTACATATGTATACTTGTGCCATGTTGGTGTGCTGCACCCATCACGCTACCTGACTTCAAACTATACTACAAGGCTACAGTAACCAAAACAGCATGGTACTGGTACCAAAACAGAGATATAGACCAATGGAACAGAACAGAGTCCTCAGAAATAATACCACACATCTACAGCCATCTGATCTTTGACAAACCTGAGAGAAACAAGAAATGGGGAAAGGATTCCCTATTTAATAAATGGTGCTGGGAAAATTGGCTAGCCATAAGTAGAAAGCTGAAACTGGATCCTTTCCTTACTCCTTATACGAAAATTAATTCAAGATGGATTAGAGACTTAAATGTTAGACCTAATACCATAAAAATCCTAGAGGAAAACCTAGGTAGTACCATTCAGGACATAGGCATGGGCAAAGACTTCATGTCTAAAACACCAAAAGCAACGGCAGCAAAAGCCAAAATTGACAAATGGGATCTCATTAAATTAAAGAGCTTCTGCACAGCAAAAGAAACTACCATCAGAGTGAACAGGCAACCTACAGAATGGGAGAACATTTTTGCAATCTACTCATCTGACAAAGGGCTAATATCCAGAACCTACAAAGAACTCAAACAAATTTACAAGAAAAAAACAACCCCATCAAAAAGTGGGCAAAGGATATGAACAGACATTTCTCAAAAGAAGACATTCATACAGCCAACAGACACATGAAAAAATGCTCATCATCACTGGCCATCAGAGAAATGCAAATCAAAACCACAATGAGATACCATCTCACACCAGTTAGAATGGCGATCATTAAAAAGTCAGGAAACAACAGGTGCTGGAGAGGATGTGGAGAAATAGGAACACTTTTATACTGTTGGTGGGATTGTAAACTAGTTCAACCATTATGGAAAACAGTATGGCGATTCCTCAAGGATCTAGAACTAGATGTACCATATGACCCAGCCATCCCATTACTGCGTATATACCCAAAGGATTATAAATTATGCTGCTATAAAGACACATATGTTTTATAATAAACACACATATGTTTATTGCAGCACTATTCACAATAGCAAAGACTTGGAATCAACCCAAATGTCCATCAGTGACAGATTGGATTAAGAAAATGTGGCACATATACACCATGGAATACTATGCAGCCATCAAAAAGGATGAGTTTGCGTCCTTTGTAGGGACATGGATGCAGCTGGAAACCATCATTCTCAGCAAACTATCACAAGAACAGAAAACCAAACACCGCATGTTCTCACTCATAGGTGGGAACTGAACAATGAGATCACTTGGACTCAGGAAGGGGAACATCACACACAGGGGCCTATCATGGGGAGGGGGGAGGGGGGAGGGATTGCATTGGGAGTTATACCTGATGTAAATGATGAGTTGATGGGTGCAAATGCCTTTTTTATTCTCATTTTTATATTGTAGCTTATACACATATATGTATATATGACTCCAGCTTTCCTTAGTTTTAACAGATGTGTTGACATTTTGAAGCGACTCATGATTTACACCATTTGTTTTCTTGCCTGAAACTTTCCTCAAGGCTTTTGATTTGATTTTGATAGTCTATGAAATGAATACAACCTTTGGATGGCTGAGAATATATTTTAATACTAATTTATACTTTCTTGATGATCCTACAAAGTCATTGCATGAACTGTATCACACAAAACAGGAACTATTAAGCAAACTCACTTCATTACAGTTGTGAAATGAACAGAATTTTATAAGGAATCATATAAATGTAAGAGAAGAGATAGCTCCAAAAAATACTGACAATGAATTTCCCTTTTAAAAAAAAGTCCAAGGTCTGCTTATTTTGTTAACAAACATGTTAAGTTTATATATGTACCTGTGTGTATACATTTATGTGCATATGGTATATATATGCATAAATATGATATTGAGACATTCATGTCTTTGCATGTACTTTATGCTTATTTTATTAGCCTTCAAATGAAGTACACTTTCTCTCTAAAACCCAAGCACTGGGTTAGGAAGTTGGAGACCTGCCTGAATGTGAGTTCTGAGGTCTCATGATTATTTTTACTTATAATGTATAGAGTTATGTGCTCATAGTAATTCATTTGTCAGAAAGTTCATCAACAAAGCATAGCTTGCCATGAAAGCTTAGGTTTGAAATTAGAGTGTGAGATATTCATATATATATATATATATATATATATATGAATACATATACATATATATGTGTGTGTGTGTATATATATAGAGTCCAGTAGCGGAAGAGAAGGAACTACATTTATTAAACACACACTTATACAGACACAGGGCTCTGAGGGTTTACTTTATTTGTATCAGGCCATCTTGAAAGCTATATATTCATTTTCAGCTGCTGACTAACAAATTATTACAAACTTAGCTGCTTAAAATGACTCCTACTTGCTGTCTTGCAATGTAGATTAGGGCCTGAGCACAGCCTGGCTGGCTTCTCAGCTCAGGGTCTCAGCCAGGCTGTGTCCTCCTCTGCAGCCCAAGTCATCTAGCCTCATTCAGGCTATTGGACCAATTCCATTGTCCCTGGCTGTGTCCCACAGGCTGCCAGTGGAGGGCTGCCCTCAGTTTGCAGAGGCCTCCCACATTTCCTGCCTTTGACTCGTCCATCTTCAAAGGCCAGAACTTCTTATACATCAAATACCACCCCTGCAGGGTTCAACTCTTTCTAACTTCCTCTTCTACTGCCAGCCAGTTGAAACTCTAGTGCGATTAAGTTACGCCCACCCAGATAACGTCTCTATATTAAGGTCAAATGGTTAGTAACTTTAACTACAGCTACACGATCTCTTTTGTCATATAATGTTACATAACCTTGAGGGTAACATCAGTGGTAGAGGTCTTGGAGATATCTTAGAATTCTGTCTAATACACACTACCAAATGAAGAAGGATATTATTATTTCATACATAAGAAATCTGAGACAGATGCTTCATAACGTACCTAAGAACATACTACTTAAATTTGGCACAGCTGATACTGCCTTTAACAGTTCTTTAAAAATATAACTATCAACAAAGTTTCCAGTTTTCCTTATTTTTATCCTTGACTGAAACCTCACAGAAAATTCATGGAATCAAAATAATTTAATTTTATATTTAAAGTTATACTTAAATATGAATTTCTATACTGAAAATCACACATAACATCTTGAAATAACTTTAACTTAATCCTTTGTTCACTCTTCTGCTAAATACATAATTTTTATTAACTTCATATTAGCACTTTACTAAGTACAGATGGTACATTTACCAAAATATATGCAATAGTTTTATGTATTAAAATTTATAGTTTTTCCTATTTTGAGCCCCACTTAAAAATTAACATAGTATGTACTGCATGTGTTGCCTTGAGAAATGAAATTGCAGTAAAATTGGTCTTTGGGATTTGTTCTTGGAAACCATTAATGATTCAGTTGAAGGAATGATCAAAAGTTTGACATAGAAAGAAATTAAATTGTCAATATTCTGAAAAAGGCTTGATTATTCCTGGAACAGAAACTTTTACAGTTTGATGGCCTCATATAGGCAGTCAGTTTCAAATAATCCGACATCATTCACAATTGAAAGTGATGTTATAAGAAACACATTTCTTCCTTATGTAATAAAATAGAATTGCTGGTAACATCACAAGTGTTCTCCACATCTCCTCCCTCTGTGGAGGTCTCTTTTCTCTTGGAATTACTGCCTGACATAGACCAACGATACTCTTGCCTTTACATTTTTGAGTGACTTGCTGTCATTACCTGTGTAGAATACAATATAGTGGGGGGAAAAGGACAATCTTAGTTGTTCTGGTCTAAATATTTCCCAGAGATATGCATGACTGTAGCATGGGCTGGGCTGTCTGGCAATGTCTTCATTTCTGATATGGGATGCACAGTGGAGCCTGGCTTTCAGTGTCTCTAGAACTCAACCCACCCAACTTTCTACACCAGGATGTTTACTAAGCATGTGTTACTTCATGTTCTCATCTGTTTCGTTTTACACCTGGGTTAACTGAGGTCCACAAGTCATAGTGTTCCACTGTAGGGCTAGGCCTAGAATTCAGGTTTCCCCATAAGCACTTGGCTCTTGGCCAAGACTCCCCTCCACCATGCTTTGTGCATTTTGTTTTCCCTCCAAATCCAGCAGGCAGTCAATAAATATTGTTAGGTCCAAATACGTGTATCCATGTATGTGTATATTTATTTATCTACATACACACACGTAGTTATAGGAATCTGATTCTTCTACAGAATGAAGTCCAAAAACGAGAGGGTGGGAAACTTAGAGTAATGGGAAAATAACCTAAATAAGAAGAAATGATGCCAAAAAGAAAATGAATGTTTGTGTGACAGTGTGAAACCTTGTCAGCACTACAGGCAGCCATCTATTTTCCAGGATGGGTGTACACAGAGCACTCTGTTAACCTGTGATGAACAACCTTATATCCTTTTGTAGAATAAAAATGTAATTTAATTAATTTTAAAGGATAACCTAATAGGGATAGGTTTTTATGTAAACAAACCCACAAAACACATGTATGTCTTACCTGTGCCAAAGTAAACCTGGGACTAGCCAGGTAAGTACAACCGTCAGTGTGATAGAAGGAAGCTCTTTGAATGGAAAGGAGATTCTCACCACCTTTTCAGCTCGCTTATGCAATTTGTATGTTACATCGCCCTGGTTGCTGAACCTTGCCTTTTGTTAGATTGCTTTGCCAGAGCATTTAACCTTTATGTCTTCTTTGCTGATCTTAGGAATAGAGATTAGAACACTTTATACTATTTTCAGGAAGCTTGAGAGAAGAAACAATAGTTTCTTCTCTAATGGTTATCTGAAATAACTACTTCCCAGCACCTAGAGAAAACACAAATCATATCCTTTCTATAGTTCTAGACTTTGCCACACAGATACTATGATACTGATTTCTTTAAGAGGTAGTTTTTATTTAGTCTATGTTTATATAATTTACTTATGGAAAAGATGACAACAAAGTTTCAATATATTAATTACATGGGTAAAATTACCTCATATTCATAGAACAAAGTAATGTAAAAATGTCTTTAAATATGTTTCCATTAAAAAAAAAAAAAAGTAGGGCAGGCATGGCGGCTCATGCCTGGGATCCCAGCACTTTGGGAGGCCAAGGCGGGTGGATCATCTGAGGTCAGGAGTTTGTGACCAGCCTGGCCAACATAGTGAAATCCTGTCTCTACTAAAAATACAAAATTAGCCAAGTGTGGTGACGCATGCCTGTAGGGAGGCTGAGGCAGGAAAATTGCCTGAACCTGGGAGGATGAGGTTACAGTGAGCCAAGATTGAGCCACTGCACTCCAGCCTGGGTGACAAAAGTGAAACTCTGTCTTAAAAAAATAAATAAATAAAAAATAAAGTATACAGCGTGCCTTAAAATTGTTTCTTAAAATGAAATTTGGCAGTTAAATTAATGTTTTAAAAAAAATACAGTGAACAAAGGTAATTAAGTGGTATGTTAATATTAATAATAACCAAATTCTGTAATGTGGCTAAAGAATAATAGAGAAATTTAACAAATCAATGCAAAAAAGACAAGCAACTCAATAGAAAGTTAGAAAAAGTTATGCATGGGCAATTCATGGAAGAAGAGTAATTGGTGAAAAATATATTAAAAAGTTACTTAATCTTGTAATCAGACAAATAGCCAGAATCAAAACACTTTTGTAATCAAGTGATTGGCAAAATAAAAAAGGTGGATAACATCTAGCTTTCATAAAGGTGTGTTTAACTACGTTTTTCAAAAGGCAATAGCCTTCTCACATGATGGACAATGTTTAGAAAATTTCTCCTACAGTAATATTTCTGTAAGCTCACAAAAACTCTTATGCAAGCCTATTTAGTGCAACAGTGAAAGAGTGAAAAATTAGGAACTACCTGAATATCCAGTGATCATGGAATGGTTAATTAGGTTATGAAGCATGCATGCAGCTATTTTAAATGAGCAACATATAATCCCATCAATGTCTAAAACATCATCAATCCAGAAAGCAAATTAATAGAATAACACTAATGTGATTCAATGCATACATTAGAAATGACAAATGCAAAAACATAAATAGCTGCACAGATGCATATAAACAGAAATGCACAGAAAAGCACCTGGAAAGATAAACATCGAACTATCAATAGTTCTTCCTTCCAGGGCAAGGGGTAGAAACTGATGCTGGGTTGGGGTGGAGGTTGCTACAAAGGGCACTTTGTTCTTTTTTTTCTCACATATACCTCTATATTTCTGAGCAAACAATTTTTAGTGAAGATGAAATTATGTACTCTTTGTGTAATTAACAAATAAAAGAAAGACCCATGCCTCCCTTTATGGTAAATTGTATAAAGTTTACGCTAGCACTAGCTACGAAGGAGAGCAAAACAAAATAACCCATATTTCCCCACCTCGTATGCTTTTCCCAATGACTTTCTGATAGAAGTTAGTTAATTTAATCTTTAAAACAAACGTGATGAGAAACAAATCATTTATGTATATAAACCAATGATTGTAAACCAGTTTTTTAATTAATTGCTTACATAAAATGGCCACAATAATTATTAAGTTGGCAATATAATTGATTAAAAAATTTAATTTGCCACAATTGAAAAGATTCTATTAAGTCATTATGGAAAATAAAGATTATAACACAAAAATAATGGCATCATTCTCACATTGGGGAATTTGAATATCATGAATAGAGAAAAAGATTTAAAGACTCATTCTTCTTTTTAAAATATTTATATCTGAATCTACCAAATGTACTCTTTGCATTAATCAAATTAAAGTTGGCCACAATTCCATAAGGCCTGGTGAACCATGTTCCTAACATAACTAAAAGATGGGCATCAGCTATTACTGTGAGGTACCTGTGTGTATCAATGAGGCAGAGGGAAATTTTTAGTTTACCCAACATGTTTTTAATCTAGGAAAAGGGCCTACCATAATTTTCCTAGGAAAGAGATATAATTGGATGGGTTGTATGGACCATTGTATTAGTCCATTTTCTGCTGATCAGTCCATGTCTGCTGATGAAGACATAGCTGAGACTGGGTAATTTATAAAGGAAAAGAGATATAATGGACTCACAGTTCCACATGGCTGGGGAGGCATCACAATCATGGCAGAAAGTAAAAGGCACGTCTGACATGGTGGCAGGCAAAGAGAGAATGAGAACCAAACGAAAGGGGTTTCCCCTTATAAAACCATCAGCCCTCATGAGACTTACTCACTACCATGAGAAAAGTATGGAGAAACTGCCCCCATGATTCAGTTATTTCCCACTGGGTCTCTTCCACAACGCGTGGGAATTATGGGAGCTACAATTCAAGATGAGATTTCGGTGGGGACACAGCCAAACCATATCAAGCATTAACAAATAAGTTGGTTATAGTGGCCATAAAGATATGTGGTCACTTGCATGCTCAGAAACTTAAATGAATCAAAACGGTTTCTGTAATAATCAAGCAAAGATTCATTTCATAGACACATCAGCTGTGAGTCCACTGAGATGTGTGTGTGTGTGTGCATGCATGTGTGTGTGTGTCTGTTAGCATTTTGTGGGGTGTTGGGAGCCTACACATTTACACACAAAGAATTGAGCCCTTCCGCTGGGTTAAAAAGGAGTTCCCCTAGGGTGACCAATGATCTTGGTCAGGAACAGACTGAAGGGTTTCAAGGGATGCTGGACTTTCCCGAAGTCTCTGGGAAGTCCCTGGCAAGCCAGGACGGATGGTCACCCCAACCCCTCAACCCCTCAACCTTTCCTCACCTTTGCTCCCCATTGAAGGGCCTTGCTCCTACTATTAAACATTTAAAGGTAGAGCCCTGCATCATCCCTTTACAAGCAACAAGTCTGTGATTCTCTTTATTAATCAGATACTCACACATTGGGAACCATGTGCATACATCACAATGATGGCAAACATTGTAAAGTGACTTGTTACCTTGATTTCCATGATCTATTTTGGTCCCCATGTACAATGAAGTGATCTTGCTCAAGAATGAGAGAGAAAGAGAGAGCCTGTGGGCTCTGCAACTTAATATGGTTCCATGGGCTATCTTTCGCCCTGATACTGTTGGGAAAAATGGAGCATCTACCCCATCAGGTAGCCTAATTGATGTACTTGAATAAACAGTGCTTATTCTTGTCATAAGGTGCATTTCTGCATATGTGTGAAGAAATCATGTTTTCTGAGGGAAATGATTGTTTTTTGTGCCTATAACACATACATTTTGGAAGTGAATTAACTCGTCCAGAGAAACAGATACATGGAGGTGACTACTGTTTTGGTTTGATGTATAGTATAAGCATTGTCCAGAAGAAATGCTGCAGCTTCCATATGCTTTTCTTTTCTTTCTTTCTTTTTTTTTTGAGACAGAGTTTTACTCTGTCACCCAGGCTGGAGTGCAGGGGTGCGATCTCAGCTCACTGAAACCTCCGCCTCCTGGGTTCAAGTGATCCTCCTGCCTCAGCCTCCTGAGTAGCTGGGACAACAGGCACATGCCACCACACCTGGCTAATATTTGTATTTTTGGTAAAGATGGGGTTTCGTCATGTTGGCCAGGCTGGTTTACAACTCTTGACTTCAGGTGATCCACCCACCTCGACGTCCCAAAGTGCTGGGATTACAGGCGTGAGCCACCATGCCTGGCCTTCCATATGCTGTTCATGGTAGCTTGTTTTACTTGTTATAATATGTAGAAGTGTGCTCAATTTTATTTGTTTATTTATTTACTTGGATCCTAAGCTTGTACACAACTACAGAAATAGCAAATAATTAATGTGATTTGTTGCCCCTGATCTATTTCCATACCTGGATACTCTGTTGAAATGGAGGGTACAGAAGAGCCGGGGAGAGACAAGTCCTTAGGCCTATAAACCTGCGCCTTGAAATTTTCAAATTGAAACTGCAATAGTAAAGATTCCTTCTAATGTATTTATTTTATTAGTTTGATAAAGAAATTAGTGATTTATTTGCTCAAGTAACTGGAAATCCAGAGGCAAGTTCATCTCTAGGGTGACCTTAATCAGTGGCTACCGCCCCTGTTCTCTGTATCTTCTGCCATTTTCTTAGTGTGACCTCAATATGTGTTAGTTTCATTCGCAGGCTGCCTACCCCCAGGTGGTAAAACACTCACAGCAGGTCCTACACATCATGATGTCCAGAAAAATACAGAGAGAAACCCACTGTTCCAGACTCCCCAGCAGTAGTTCTGAGATTTACCTGATTGTACCATTTTGGTCCTATGAGTACCCTTGAACTTGACTGTTGTCAGGATTTGAGGATGGCGGCAGCTTCTCCCAAAGTATATGAGTCAGAGTGTACAGCAAAATTAAAATCATTGCTGATGGGATGGGGAGGAGAAGAATGGCCATGCAGCCAACAGCATTCATCAAGGGAACTGAGGTCACATGTGACATGGCAGCATCCAGGGATGGGCCTGGAGGTTGGAAGGTGCATGGGTGTGGAGACGTGGTGGAGGGAAAGTACAAGGTGTGGAGTCAGAGCAGAGGGAAGGTAAAATGAGAGATTTCTATCTAATTCCACCCTGATGTCACCTGCCTCCTTCCTCTGGGAACCCCAGACAACAGGACTGTATGTTTAAAACATTTGTATTTATTTACTTTTTAGTTTTACCCACCAATTAGCTCAGATACGTTAACTACTCTAACAAACAAGTCCAAAATTTTAGTGGTTTCACAAATTAAACTCTTCCATTCAGTACAGAGCAGGTGACCTTCTCCTAAGAAGTGATTCAGGAACCCAGGCTCCAATAAGCCCATGGAGATAACCATCTTTGAAATGTGACAGAAAAGAAAAGAAGAGAGGATCCTGCATGGGAGAATTTTACAGCCCAGACTTGGAAGAGAAGAATGTTAATGTCATTTGCATTCCATTGGCTAGAACCCAGGCTTGTTTAGAACTCCTTAACTCCCTAACCCTGGGTAATGTGGTTAAATTAGAACCCAGGAAGAAAGGAGAAAACAGAGCTAGCTACACACTGCTGTCAGCCACAGATAGCTATCATGTGTAATTTCAGAAAATCATGGTTGTCCAGGTCATCTGACTTCAGAATCAAGATTTTTAAAATGTAAGGACAATGAGGAGAGGAGGAACATTTTCATGACCTGCTAAGTTATCCTGAAATAAGCCAATACATCAGTCTGTTTACAAACCATCACTGCTTCTATGTTTAAATTAAGGAATGGAAGAAACAGAGCTGGAAAATCAGAGTGGGGGATTTTTATTATAATGTAAATTGATGAGTGCTCTGAAAACCAAAACTCTGCAAGCAAGTTGCACTGAAGTTGAAAAAGTTCATGTTTTACCAGAACGTTACCCATATCAAATAATCTTACCTGACTTTCAAAGTGTTACAGTACTCTATTTCCAACATGCAGGATCTGTGTCACAAATGATGGCAGCTCATCAAGAGAAGACAACCATTTTTAAACCTCAGTCTTCTGGAATGCATTTGCAACCGTTTGCAGCAGACTGTTTCACAGAACTAGTTATTGGCTACATGCAATAATTTTAACGACAACTTCATCCATGTTATCTTACCTAATTATGCCTACCTTAACTGGAGATTGTGGGACAGTTAGATCTAGGTTTAGTCATAAACATGACAACCCAACCTCATTTTAACTTCTACTCCGTCTTAGCTTATGTATATGATGCAATTCAAAGACCCAATTAAGTTCTATCTTCTTAATGAAACTTTCCATGTCTCTTCCATGTTTCAGAGCTATGCCTCTTTTCAAATACCACTAATTCATTTGTGAAGAAAATCTTTATTGAGTTGCTATCAAGTACCAAGTAATGACAGTAAAGCAGTGAGTGAAATAGATGTAGTGCTTGCTCTCATGGAGTTTAGAGCTGTGGACTTTATTCTTAAATATGTGATTTTATATGTAAACGATACTTTGAAACATCTTGAAGATGAGGAATATTGTTAGCTTTCAAGTAGCTGCTATATTGTCTGCATGGACTCTCTACTACTCATAGATGCTAAGTGAGAAACTGGTCAATTGGTTCAGATAAGTATATATGTTCAGATAACTATATATGCCTCGTCTACCTTAATAAAAACATTGGAAACCATTTGAAAGCAGGTAACTCTGCAACTAATTTTACTTCTGGTAGTAACTATTGTGAATTGACTTGTCATTTTTGACTCTTCTACTGATTTGTTCATTGCTTTGTCTGTGACAAGTCTAGGGCTAGACTAATGTCAGACAAAAGAAACTCATGTACTCACTCACTCCAGCAATGTCCTCATGCCTCTCAGTGTCCTGTGAGCATGATAGCAGACTCAGGGAACAGACAAGTCTGCAAGACCCCAGAGGCTCAGTGACAGATCTTGAGGACATTGTACACAACATTTGCCGTTTTTCCTGATCTCTGACCTACAAAAGCCAGAGGATCCAGAGCAGAAATTCAATGAATTCAGTGATAGATCCCTGGGACTCCTGATATCAGGTAAAGTTATAGAAAATAGTTATCGAAGACCCATTACTTGTAAGACACTCTGCTTGGCAAAGATGAATAAAGCAGAAGACTTTACATCAAAAAGTTTATCAGCACGTGGAGGAAAAGGGGAAAGGACACACGTGGCCAGGAGCAGCACAGAAGCATACGGCACACTTTCCCCTGATGCAGAAAGGAAATCTTGGGGTTATGGAAGTTCAGGGTAGATGTAATTGAGGAAATGTAATGAAGGAAAGATTTCCTTAAACATGTGACAATCACAGGGTCATATACATGGTATATGAGTCCGTTCTCACATTGCTATAAAGAAATACCTGGGCAGGGCCCAGTGGCCCACTCCTGTCATATGGAGCCACATATCCTGTTTCATCATGAGCATACTTCAAGTATTGAAAGGCAGCTTAGAGTTCTTTCTGTGTCTGTGCCACCTAAACATCTTCAATCCCTTAAGCCTTTCATAAACATGTTTCCTTTTGTAGGCCACTCATCATTCTAGTCTTCTTGCTTCTGGAAGCTTTTCATTTTGTCAATATAGGATAAGAATGGAACTCAATACTCTTCATGCAGTGTCATTAGTGCCAAGATCACTGCAGCATATTGGCTTCTGCATCACCCTGATGGATTCTGTCAAGCTTATCTAGTTAGCTGTGGGTAAATAAATAACGTTTCATGTATTTACACAGATAGGTTGTGGGCTGGGAAGGGACTTTTTGCTTAGCCTAATTAAACTTTGTGATTGTAGATTTGACCAATCTTACCAGCTAATTATGAACTTTTGACTCAGAGGCCATTACCTCTCTCTAGCTGCAGGAATGAGATAGGGCAATGTAAACATTGTGTTTTATCTTAGATTTCAAACGTGTTTGTAGGCAATAGGAGTGAGATCCTTCATTGTAAAAACAAAACGATGTTCATTTTGCTTGAAATACTGATTTAGCAATCTAAAATTAAAAATAAAATATAAAAATAATGCCCATATTTATTTCATTAGAAGTTATTAAAATTTATCTAATTTCTGTTGATTTTACCTATAATCAGATACATGGCAATGTATGGAGATAACCAATAAGGTCCAAATCAAATTTTCTTTGAGGTCTTTTGCCATTACCAAATGAGAGGGTACATTGTTTCTCAAAAGTATATTCTATGTGAAGCAAATTATCTTTTCCCAAAACTACTCCCATTCAATATGAACTAGACTGGACTCACTTATATATTTGTTTACTGTTTGTATAAAGTGTGACCTTTCTATATTTATTAATTGCAACAGAAGCCTATTTCACTATGTAAAGGAGCTCTGCAACTTGCTAAATGCTTCTAGCCAAGCATGAGTTGCTGAGAGCTGAATTCTCCCTTGTATTCTAGTCCCGGTAGGAGAAAGACTTGCAGAGGCCACAGGAAAGCTCTGAAGCTCTCCAGAGTGCTGCGTCACCACCCCCATCCCCTACCTCCCACCACCATCACAGTCCCCACAGTCCCCCAGAGCCAGCCTTTCTGTGGTCACATGACTCACAGGGAATGGTTTGCTCTGCAGAAACACCTGCACATGCCTGGCCACCTCAGGGCCTCCAGTGCTGGGAAATGGGTCGCTGACCTCTTCACAGATAGGAGACTTCCCTACCACAGTTTCTCAAGATCAAGGAGAGAAATGCATTTCAATGATTCTCTGAGGGCCCTTAAAACTATCCCAGAGGTTTTTTGTAGAGCCTAGATGATATCAAATTCAAAGCAGAAAAAAAAAAAAAAAACAGAAGAAACAATTTTCAAACCTCATTAGTGCTCAGGATAGCTCTTTTACACACTCATATTTTCTCCAAATATTAAGAATATGTTAGATAGATCAAGTATTCTAAATTCCCTGTTATTAGTTAAATGACTTTATGCTCCGTGGGAGGAGAGATCGCAGTAGTCACAACAGTCTTATTCCTACCAAATCCTGTGGATTTAAATACATAAATAGTTAACAACTAATATGGTTCGGCTCTGTGTCCCCACCCAAATCTCTTCTCGAATTGTAATCCTCATATGTCAAGGGAGGGAGGTGACTGGCTCATGGAGATGGTTCCCCCCATGCTGTTCTTATGACAGGGAGTAAGTTCTCATGAAATCTGATGGTTTTATAAGGGGTTCTTCCCCCTTCTGTCTCTCTGTCTCTCTTGTGGCCTTGTGAAGAAGGCGACTGTCTCCCCTTCTGCCATAATTTTAAGTTTTCTGAGGCCTTCCCAGCCATGTAGAACTGTGAGTCAATTAAACATCTTTCCTTGATAAATTCCCTAGTCTCAGGGAAGTTTTTTGTAACAGCGGGAAAACAGACTAACACAACAACAGACTTAGATGCATCCGTAAGCTTAGTATATGCTTTACTGATATAAAGGATGTGTAGTATGCACTTTACAAAAATAGAAATATACAATAATCTCAATGGTTAATTCCATATAGTCAATTGATTTTCATGGATGCTGATTTTTGCAGACTCCTTTGTCTGTAGTCAAACCATAGTTGCAACTGACAAACAAGGGTAGTCCCAACTTTTATTGGTTGTTATTTTCAGTTACATTAACAAGTAAGAAGAAAATGAAGCATTGAAGATATATATTAAAACTTTACTCATTTGTCAAGTCAGTGATATCAGCAAATTCTTTCCCAAATTGAATGATGGCTTTTGAATACTGGAGGAAGATTTCCTCATTTATCATGCTACTCAAATTGTAACAACCACATATATGAAGAACTTTTTAATTTAATGTGATTTATTAACATTTTCTCCATCACTTAAAGATTAGACAATCAACAAAATCATAAGTCAAGCCCTGATCTATATTTTTTGCCAGTTTCTGTGATGTAAATACTCCCATTATGGCTGACTTCAAGCTCCTTATGTGGCATCACTGAACGCAGGGTTAGGAAGGGAGGCACAGCAGCATACTATTATGTAATACTTTCACCATACAGCAATGCTTAGTGGAATCATCTCAAGAGCACAGATAACAGTACAACAAAGTACAATAATTAAGAAGCAATGTGTTTTACATACTTATCTTTGTTTTTAATATAATTTAAATTTATATAATTTAACTTTTAATAATGTCTTTTCAACAACTAGTTTGAAAAATTCATTAAAATTTAAAATGGGCTTTCTGAGCCGGGATGAGTAAACTCTGAATATCCCTGTTGAGAGTAAGCATATTTTGATACTGAACATATATTATCAAATAATGTTCATTATCATTGCCTTTGCTAACATCCAGTTTCTCCAAGTTCTTAACATATTAATAATACCTTCCTATGTTAGATAACCAATAAATGTGTTCATCCATTGATAAGATTCTACCTTCCTTTATTTAGAGACAATAAAGAAATGCAATTAAAGGGTTGGCTTCAGAACAGACAAAACTGAGTTCAGATTTTTGGCTGTGTCACTTATGAGACACACAGAACTTTAAAAAGTGCTCAAGTTGCCTCAAATTATTAAATTATAATAACAACATTAAAGGCTGTTATGAGCATTCATGAGCACTAGATGCTGTATATAATATATATGCTTGGCCTATGTTGAGAACGTGATAAATGTTCATTATTGTACACTTTGGATTAGTCCTCTCCATTTATATCAAAATGGACTTTCTTTATCTATAAAACAGATTGATTATCCTTGCTGCTTCCAAACCCAGTAAGGATGTCAGCCAAGGACTCAATAAGGTTGTGAATATTACTCTGTAACTTGGAGAGGGCAGGGTCCAGCCATGAATTTGGAACTTATTTAATGTCAAATGCTCAGCAACCACAGAGACATTAAATACAAATCCACACTCTAATTTAAAAGGGGTTATTTCAGTACTAGAAGATACTAAAACATAAAGAGATGAATAGAAAGAAAAACACAAAGGAACTTTCTCATGGAAAATGAAGAAAGACAAAAACCTTCAGCCAATAAAGGAGCAAAGAGGTAGCAAAGGAGGAAGCAGTCGACTGTGTTTTCTGCCAGCACACCGCCACTCAGGCCGAGGATATGCAATCCGTGAGAGAGCTATCTGTCCTATTTAAAATGGGAATGGCAGTTCTGTAAGTGAAATGGACAGAAGTTTCCCACGTACCACTTATGATCCTTTTTTCCTATGGGGTAGGAACTTGTAAGGGGTATTTGTGAAGTCCCTGCAAATGAGAAAATTAAGATATTTTGAATACATCCTGAGTTTAACAATCTTACATTGTTTTAAAAATAAGCATCTTTTAAAGGAAAGATGAAGTAAATGTGGCCTTCCATAGGTTCAGTGATATTTACTTACTACTACTGTATGTTTTCCTTGAGTTAGTATAATTAAGCTGGGTGTTTTAGGGCTGTAAGTCAATAGGCTAATAACAATAGCTGTAGTTATAGCATTTGCCTGACTGAATTATTCAAGACAAATATGATTTCCCCAAATTCTAGTTGTACTGGGGATGTTGACATCAGTAGTAAGGAAAAAGAGGTTCTGTCAGTGATGACAAGCGTCTGAAGGAAAAGTCTTGTTGTGCAGGTTATGTCATACCACATATTTTAGGTGGTTTATTTACTCAGGGCAAGGCTTACAAGTAGGGAGATACCAAGTGTTTGGTGATTCTGAGGACACCTCTCTAAAAAGCATCAGTGAGCCTGGACAGCTGTGGCAGGGGCTATAGAAATCACCATTCCCCACTCCAATAGTGCTTTGTGGACTATGGTGTCAGAAACATTCACTACCCCTTTGCCACTGCCTTCTTTCTGCTGTTCCCCACTGTGGAACATGGACAAAGCTCCTCCAGCCCTACAGGCTGTGCCATCTCCAGGTAATGTCCAATGCCCAATTTAAGTCTCATTTCTCACACAACGCTGTTCAGTATGGCATAAGGCTGAACATGCGTGCTTTCCACCCAACAACCAGAGTTGAAATTCTGACTGTTAACTCCTAGCTGTTACCTTGGCAAGTTAATGCTGTTGATCTCTGTTCTGTAAAGTGAAGATGACAGCAACTTCTTGCTCATAGGACAACTGTGAAGATTCAATGAGTTGGAGCACATAAAAAGTCCATTGCCTTGCCTGTGTGTAATTGGCATGCAATGATTGTTAGCTCATTTTATTCATGGAACGCTCCTGTGTGCTTATAAGTTAATATGAATACATTTAGTACTTGCTCCCTTAAACATCTGTTATAAAAGGGAACTACCTTGGCACTGGGGGTGTCACAGCGACCAAAGTGTTTGCCATCATAAAGCTCATATTCTAATGGGAGAGATACAACACACAAGTAAGCGCATGACGACATCATGCAACAACTGGTAATGCTCTAAGCTATGAAGGGTGCAGAGTGACATTGTGGGGCGTTGAGAGGACAGGCCCTCTGAAGAGGTGCCGTTTGAGCAGAAGTTAATGACACGAGGATCCGGGAGAGGAAGAGATGAGGTGAAGGGTTGCATGCACAAAGATACTGAGTCAGGAATAAGCTTAGGATATTCACAGAGATGCAAGAAGACCCGTGTGGCTGGAGAGACAAAGACAAGGTCAAGAGGAATGGGAGGTTAAGTTAGATAAATAGGTGGGAGTTGTGCTGAGGAGTTGGTGCTGAATAAGCACAGCTTGTTATAGGCCTTGCTATAGAATTAATCTTTCAGAAGGATGTGACCTGAATTCCATCATGTAAACAAGTGTTAGAGAGGCTGAGGACACGAGAGGACTTTCCCCACCTCAATGTGGCACATAGGTACTCACTAGAGGGAGCGAGGTGGCTTCTGCTGGGGGTGAGAGGTCTCCCCAGGAGACGAGAGCATCTGAAAAGCAGTCCCAGTGTTGCCTGCTGCCAAGAGGACAGGGAATCAATCACTGAGTGTTTCTGAGTTTGTGGGCAATGCAGTTAGAAAAGACCTCCTGGTCGTCTAGCTTGTTGCTTTGTAGATGTGCTTTGGTGCTCCAAAAACAGTTACCACTTGATGAATGGAAATAAGAAATAGTTCTGAAAGTATATAAGAAGGAGCAAGGAAAGAAGGGATTATTGCAAAAAAAAAAAAAAAAAAAAAAGAGAAGAACCGGTATTTCAAATAGCTTCACAAATATGAATTGATTCAAATTTGCTTTTTGTAAAATAAAAGGTTGAATATTATTTAAATTTACATTTCATACTTAATATTTTACAGAATACTTCTTTTCATAATTATATCATTAACAAATAGAAATGTAAAAAGAAAATGTGTTATTTTGAGGTAATCTATTGAGTTTGATAAGGACAACAAAGTATGAAATTGTACATTATAATATTCTTTTAAATGATATTAAAATATGTATAATGCTCAAAGATAGCATTTTCTACTATACCTTCCCTTATGCTCACTGTCTTTATGTTTTTAACTGCCTATACACATGCCTTTTGGGCTTTAAGAACAGATGTCTGCAGTAAATTTGAGATATATTTAGAAAAGAATGTTGTTTATATTGTTTAAAATGGGATGAAAATAGTAACAGTAACAACAAACCTAACCATGGTCCCACCTGGCATTCCTGCCCTTGTCTAATCTCCTTCCCCCACCCCGAGTGTGGACTGGCCTTAATGATTCACTTGCAAGGAATTAGAATACAGTAGAAGTGATGGCATCCACCTGTGGAGGTGAGGCTATGCAAGCAGCTTCCAGAGTGGGCTCACTCTCTCCTTCCTTCTCTGTCCTTTCTCCTCCCCTGCTCCCTCCTTCTCCTGTCTCTCTCTCTTTCTCCTCTCTGTGTCTGTCCCTCTCTTTCTCCTTTCCTCTCTCCTCTCTTTTTTCTCCCCTCTCTATCTTTCTCTTTCCCTCTCTCTCCTTTTTTTCTCTCCACCTCCTCTTTCCCAACAACTGTGCCAGGAGAAGCAACCCTCCATGTTGTGAGCCTCTCCATGAAGAGGCCGGTGTGCTGTGGCCGGGAACCATGACTCTGCCAGCAGCTTCTAGGAATTGAAGCCTCATCATCCGGTAAACTGACAAACTGACACCTTCCAGCAATCACACCACGTGACTGGGCTTGGAGCTGGGTGTTTCTCCAGGAGTGACAGCAAGCCCACCTCCCACTACCTCGCCAGGCCTCCCATGCCCAGTGGGGGTGACAGAGGCTCCACTTCCACCAGGGCCTCCTGCCCTCTCCCGCTGCCAGAGTCCACCTCTGCATGCTGGGCTTTCTCCGGGCTTTTTGATTTTAGGAAGGAGGGCTTGGGGTCAGGGGACACTCTCTAGGCAGACCCAGGGCTTTTTGATTTTAGGAAGGAGGGCTTGGGGTCAGGGGACACTCTCTCTCTAGGCAGACCCAGACACCTTTCTCTGCTTTTCTCCGTAGCATGTATCATTACCACTTTAAATATGAGTTTTGAAAAATCAGACTCTAAAATAATAAAGATACTACTAAGAAATAAGTCTCCACATTCCAAGCACCATTCTTTAATAGGCATATACGATCTCACTTTTCTTTCAAAATCCAACTGTGTAGCACCCACTTAAACATGGCTAGGAAAAGGCCCTCTTGGTAGCAGAATATAAATCAATCCATTTATCCTCCTGACCTAGCTTAACCTGCACGGTGTCCATTACTCCATCTTCTTTGACTTTTCCATAGTAGAATTCTGCACTCCCCTAACTTCAGCTAAGAGTTCTCTTTGAAGTTACATCAAAGTTTATAACCTCTCCTTCCACCCAACTCCGAGGCTTCAGCCTGTGGAATGTAGCTGTAGGCAGGGGCTTCTCTCTTTAATGAGACACTGAGTCATCACTGGTGAAGGCAGCACGTCCACAGCAACTGTTAAAAAAAAAAAAAAAAAAAAAAAAAAAAAAAAAAAAAGCACAATCTTCTCTTCACCTTTTACCAAATTCGTGTCTTTTAAAACTGAGACCAAAATGAAAATTTTCATCTTGTAAAATTCTGCTAAGTCTGTGGCTTCTTTTCTAATCTGCCAGAAATGTGACTTTTGTGGACTTTCTGGGTTTGTGCTTTCAGAATTCAAGCCATCTAATGATGGGGAAATAGAGGCGTTTGGTCTTAACAACTGCTCTTAACTGACTTTGGAAGGAAAATCTTGCCTGTTTTATTTTTTTCTGCTTAACGTAGCTAAATACACAGCAGTTTCTGTTTTGTTTTTGAATGGTCACACTACACAATCTACAAAGCAGTAAAAACGTAGGCATGCCTATATTAACATATGCAGGTATATTAGTCTGTTCTCACACTGCTATAAAGAACGACCTGAGACTGGGTAGTTCATAAAGAAAAGAGGTTTAATTGGCTCACGGTTCTGCAGAGTGTATAGTAGCTATGGCTGTGGAGGCCTCTGGAAATTTACAATCGTGACAGAAGATGAAGGAGAAGCAGGTACACACTACATGGCTGAGAGCAGGAGGAAGAGAGTGAAAGTGGGGGTGCTACACATTTTCAAACAACCAGTGAGAATTTACTCCCTGTCCCAAGAATAGCAAGGAGGAATTCTGACCCCATGATTCAATCACGTCCCACTAGGCCTCTCCTCCAACACTGGGAATTACAAATGGACATGAGATTTGGGCAGGGACACAAATCCAAACCACATCAGTAGGGTATAGTTAGAGCTAGTTTAATGCCATACTATTTATTAGAGAAGACTCAGCTCTACCAATGCGCCCTAACTGATGAAGAATATATTTTGCATTTTCCTATCCTCTCTGAAAATTACAGCAAAGAAGTTAATGAAAATAAAATATATGCAGAATATTTCTATCACATATCTCTACCATCCAGTGTTACTGCAATTCAAACCACCATTGAAGTCCTGTGTGAGAAATAAGATAATGGTCGTCAACTTTCTTTTGGCAGGCTCTTCTCTAATTCCTTTGTTTTTTAAAGAAAATGTTCTTTAATAATTCATGTTGCTATAGCTGAGGGCAATATTTTGAATACTTCTTTTCTGAATACAAGCATAGTAAGTAACCTTTTGGTTAATAACAGAAAATGGCTTCTAGCTAATTTCAATTATGTAGGTATATTTTTCCTATAGTATTTTTCTTTCAGTGAAAATTTCTCTCAAATAAACAGATAACGTTGTTTCTGGTGTATAACTAGCATTGCATGTAATTCTAATTTGGAACCCCAGTAGTAGTGAAGAACTTATGTTGTCTGTACTTCTGAACCCTAGCTGCATATTAATATTAACTAGGGAACTTGGAAAAGAAAAAGAAAAAAAAAAAACACCAGCGGCTCAACCCCTAGAGAATCTGTTTTAATTGCCCTGATTAGGAGACAATGCATTATTTTATTTTAAAACTCATCAAGTGATACTAAGGAAGGTTGAGAACCATAGTTGAGAATGATTTATACTAATTGTGTACTAATTGACTGAGTGTCCCTTAAAGCCTGGTGCATGTTTTTACAAAGTGATTAATTGATAGTCAATATAAAAATCCAAACTGTTAGGTTAATTAGCAAACACCATTCCAAAAGAAAATCTTATAGAACAAAAATATTTCAACAACGCCTACAGGACATTTTGATTTACTAATGATGTGTTTTATGAAAGGGAGATGCTGGAAGGAAGGAAAGAATGAAGGAAGGGAGGGAGGGAGGGAGGGAGGGTACAAAATAAAAGTTCAATTATCTATGTCATAGTGAAAATGATAGTTTTGGCCATCTCTCTACATCTACGTTCAAAATTAATAAGAGTTTGCCACGCTTCACGGTGGATCTTGATTACCTGAGTTCATTTTATATAAAGATACCCAACCTATGGTCACTCACTAAATATTTTTGGATTCATAAAGTTGGCATTTTCATTAGAATAAAAACATGAGTTAGTGTAGACAATTTCCTGGCATTTTCTTGTGCAATTTTATTTGTCTCAACTTTGGAGACCATTTGGGATGTAAGTTTTTGAGATAATGCTGTTTTTGTATTCTTCTAGATCCATTCAACAATGAGAAAATAAGATTTTCAAGAAACTACTTAATGTAGATTTCCTTGCTATGAATCATCACAATAATCTAAGTATAAAACTGACTGAATGCAAAATTATCTCCCTATTATATCTTCGTTATTAACAGTATTAAAATCTCGAAGTATAAATTTTGTTTTCATAGCAATCTGAATAATTTTCTGCCATTTTTCCAAATGCTTTTAAATGTAGTAGAAATCTTCTTCTGAGTAGGCTGGAGATAAAGGGGAAGAATGCAGATTCTGGAATCAGGAAATGTTCTGACATTTCAACTTGCCCCATGTCACTGCTGTTTTTTTGTACATGTTTTAGAGTCTAAACAACGTATATATATATATATATAAACTCTCCAGAAATTTTTTTGAATTGTCTATATTGCACTGTTTATTCATATCCATCATTATTCACTTAGAAATTGCCTATTTCTGAACTCTATATTGTGAGAATAAAAGGCTGTACCTTAATCCATATACTCAAAATTCCTATATTTTCAGAATGTTCCATTAAATTCTAGAAAATACTATCCATTAGAAGTTTCTGTGGGGATAAAAATGTTCTGTGTCTGTGCTGTCCAATATTAACACATGTGGCTATCAAAAACTTGAAATGTGGCTGGTACAACTGAGGAACTGAATTTTACATTTTAATTAATCTGAATTTAAATTTTAAAACCCACATGTGGCTAGTGGCTACCATACCAGATAATACAGTTCCAAGAAAAAAATGGCTATTAACTTAAGCTTTACTCTTAACCTTTCTTTAGGCCACAGGAAATTTTGGAAGTTTTGACTTGGTACCTTTTTGCAAGAATTTAGGTTTATGAATGGATTACTTTCAGGTGTTGTCTGCAATACCAACAGTAAGCCATAATCAGTTGGATAACTAAACCAGCAAGACTTCAGCAGGAATGATAGGTTGTAACCTGAATTCTGTGCCTGGAATTTTTGCTACAGAGAACACCTGGATGTTGCACAGTGAAAGTTTTGCATAAAATTTCCTTCCAAATTTCAGTGATTACCTGGGCCTTTTCTCTTTTTTTTTTTTTTTTTTTTTTTTTTTGGCCCTGTGATGATCTCCTTTGCTGTTCCCTCTAAAGAACTCACATTCTACTGTCTTCTTGTCCTCTTTTTTCTTTGCCTTTCTAAATATTGTTTCTCACCCATTCATTGCTGCTACAGCAAAGTGGTGATAGCATTGTGATAATGATCATGCACCTGGGGTAGGACACCTTTCTTTCCGAGGTGCATACAACTTTCCTGCCAATGTGAGTATCTTCCAGGACGCTTGATCATTGTTGGTGCTCTTGGCTTTGCTTTTCGCTTCTTTGCTAAGCCGCCATAATGCACTAAACTTGAGCAAAATGCCCCAGATGTGACCTCTCCAGACACTGCATAATGAAAACTGATTTATATTCAGCTCGTTTCTCTGTTATGGAAGTCAGACAGATTGAACCAATAGAGGGGTTTTGTTGTTGTTATTTGTTTCTGCTTCTGTGAATTCAAAATCCCAAAGTCATTTTTTAATATCCATGCTTTCCTTTCTACTATCCTAATCTCATTTTATCATCATTACTTTCTGTTTTCTACATTGAATTAATTAAATTTCCTTTCAGTCCAAATAACAGATATCCCCATGTGTCCCTTAAGATGTAGAAAGTTCTTTCAAGTATGTGTGATTCAACTGTACATTTAACTTGTAACCTTAGTGTATAATATTTTTCCCTCCTATTTGAAAAAGTGCTTATTTTTTCCCACTAAACATCTTTTTGCTAAGGATTTTTAGAATTTGCCTTTATGTTAGAATTTCTACAGAATAACTAAATTGTATTGTTCTTTCTCATGTGCTTTGGTCACATATACAGATCAAACCCATTTGGGGTATATCATCAAAAACATTGATTATTCATATCTGTCAAGATAATGCAAGCACACAGATTTTGTCTGTCATCTTTCCAGGCATTTTGTTCTAATAGATGATACTAGATACATTTTTAAAATAAATGGATTCTTACTCTTGACTCTTAAAATTTGCCCTTGTCAATGTTAAGGAAGATAAAGCAATCCATGCGTAGGGTAACTCATGTAATATTTTGCCAATATGTATGTCAACAAATAGATTATTTTTCACTGTTGCATTTCCAACTATTTTTTTCTCCTTTATGTTAATCCAAAGTGTTAAAAAGGCCAAGCTAATTAAAATATAAATTGGGTGAGAAGAATTTATTCCTGGCTAGTAAATGTTCAGTTGCAACACTGAGTAAATTTTTACGGATGAGAAATAAATCCTTACAAATAGGTCTTGTAATGGAAACACTAGCATTTCTCAAATAAAAGTACTCCAATGGAAACCATTGTTAATGTGTGACCCAACTGTGATAGAGATGCATTTTTAATCCAGAAAATTACCACTTAATTAGTTGTTTATTATAATTTTGAAAAGTATCATTGAAAGATGAAATTCTCCCCTTTCCTCTTTTCTATGTCCAAACATAAGCATGATGTTTGGCAATTTATCATAAAAAACAATCCTCAGTGTGGCATATTTATTTGAGAGCGAATATAAACTATAATTTGCTTTTGTTTAAATAGTCTTGTTCAGTTTTCATATTTTCAGTGGCAAAAAACTCTGGCAAAATCATTCTGAATAGAAAAATGTTTTTGAACAAATAATCATAATCTTCAGCTAATACTAATCAAAGTATTTAAAGAGGATTGAACTGCATATTTGAGGATATATAATGAGAATGCCATGTAGCCTCTCACTCTGCTTGAAAAACAACAACAACAAAAAGATTTTTAAAAAAATCGATCTTCTTAGAAGAGGGAGTGAAGAGGATGAAATAATAAAATTACTCTACGTTCCTTAACAGGGTTTCAAGCTTTAGCTTATAATATTCTAGCAGGAGTCTAAGTCTACCTGTTTTGTTCTCTTCATGAGAAAGAATTGTTAAATATAATAAAATCACAACTTAATAACTATTGAGATAAAGTTTAAAAATGGCTGTATGATGTGAACTGAAGATAAGACAGAAAGGAGCTGAACCTTGAAGGGTAAAGAAAATGATTTGTTGTTCTTGTTGTTGTTGTAAGGAAAACTTACCCCTGAAAATTTGTAAGAAAATATTTTATATCCCCTGATGCTTGTCTTACAATTAAATCAAAAGTACACAGATGAAGAATATGCAAAATGCTCTGGGTTTCAGGAACCTCATTGTGCAGAATGAGATAGAGGAGGGTAGGTGGAGAGAGAGGAGGACAGCTTGGGTACCTGCGAAGGCAGCGGAGATGACAAGATGAGTTGGTTTGGGGAGAAAGGTGGTCACTCTTATCTTAGAGGTGCTGAGTGTAAGTTGGGGGTAGGGGTGGGGTGCTCATTCAGGAGGAACCGTGCACACTCCATTCAGGATGTGGGGCCAGATCCCAGTAGAATCACAGTATTAGAAACAGATGTGGGAATTTGGGAGTCATCTACAGTGAAGTGACAAATCTCTTTCAATAGTGACTGGATGCTTAATTTGGGCTGAATATATAAAAAAGAAATCCCTTGTTTTAATATTTTTGAAAAAAGTTATTTTGGAAAAAAAAAATTGAACAATGTGACTTCTTCCTGCCTGGGTGATAGGCTCTTTTAATTGATATGATGTTTTTCAGCCTCTTAACGGCAAACGTTTCTGGGAAGAAAGACACAAAGGAGAAACACAGCAAAAAGAATATGTAAGCTATCAGTGCATAAAATGGTCTTCTTAGGACTTATTTTACAGTAAGGATTTATCATTAGATGAAACTATTTTGAAAATGAATTGACTTGGAAATCAGAGTTATTCCTTGGTGAGATAAGAGGCCGAGCCAGATATGTTGGAGGCCTAAATGTAGACAAAAATTTATGATCCAGGGAACAGGCATTTCTTGCATGTAATTATGAAACATAATGAAAAAAAAAAAACACTTCACTCTATACTAGAGACATAGTGAAAAGTAAATTTTAAAATTTTGACAATTTTTTGACTTGCCACTGATCCACATGAAAACCATGCTTTTCATTATATAAAAGTAGGTATCATTATATTATCATTATATAAAGCAAAAAAGTAGTTATTGTTCACTTAGTTGCATTGTAAATACATTGCCAGTTTTAGAAACAGACTTAATATTACAAAGCCATAATGATTTTCCCACACTGGACCGTGGATGCATCTTTCTGATTCTTGTACCTCAAAACTAAATTGCTATCTCCAGCTATTGTAATAGCTACTCTATAAATTAAAGTTAATGTTAAATTGAAAAATGACAATATTCTTGCTCAGCCAATATATTATACAGTATGAATGGCTCTTACTGAGTTCATTGGGTCTTAGTTAAATAATAGGCAACACATATTTATCTCCACTAATTACTGATGATATATTAGGATCAGAGGTAACTCAGTGGATACTGAAGCTAAAAAAATTAGTAGGCAAATATTCAACATGTCTTTCTTTTAACTTTATAACTTATACTTGGAAATAGTTTTACAATGTGTAAAATGGTTTCTCATATACCAAGCATACACTGCCTTTCTTTGTTTTCTTTTCAAAAACATGGTGTGTAAGGTAGAGAGATACTATTTTCATCGATGAGGAATTTGTTTGCGTCAGCTACAGAAATGGGACTACTCAGACTAAAGGAAAGGGGGAAATGAGAGATAAGCTTCAAAAGATATACAAAAAGCAGATCACAGAAGCTCCAAAAAAAAACTAGCTGTATTTGACCATTGACATGGAGGATTCATGTCAGAAAAATAGACCCATCTACCCAGGGAGAAAACTCATTAGTCATCTTAAGACTAAAGGTCATATTCATCTTGTCTTTCAGACAAAAACAAATGAATCAACTCATAATATGCTTGGTCACTATGATAAAGCTCATATAGCTTTTACATAAGAAATAAATAGGGGATTTGCCATTAATGCCCAACTCTTGAAAGTGTGACAGCACATACTCTATCAATGGTATGCCTCTTTGAATTGAAGACCATCAGAAAATGACAAGAAACATCTTTTCCCTGAAAAATTGCTATAGCTGTTCCTATTTATTTATAAAACTCCAAACTTTGCTCTCTCCCCGTTTTTTGCACTGTCATTGCACAGAGTCAATATGAACAGTGGAATAATTTATTGCGGAATGTGAAATGACTTCCAGTGGAGGGAAAATTATATAGCTAATTTTGATACAAAATAATGGCATAGATTGTTATGAAGTCCGTGATATGCCCTTTAATTGATGAGTTCACTACAAAAGGCAAACTTAGGAGTCCAGGAGGCTAACCTGATTCTTGTGACTTCAGAAGCTTTTGGTATTGCTTTGTCCAGCCAATTAATTAGGGTAGGAGGAGGAAGCCCTACATTTCTATGGCTAAATTGGGTGAATCACAGAACTCACAGCATGGAATCCAATGTGGATATCACTTCTCTGTATCCTGCTTGCCGCCGCCTCCTGTAGCCACAGCAGAGGCTACGCTTCTGTTTATGATCCCCATCAGCCCTGCTCACATGTGCAACATGACCTGCTCATCTAACATGATAGATAAAATAAACAAACAGTAAAGCTTTAAAACAAATAAGGAGACTGGAAGAGGAGGTAGCATTAAATGTCTCTGGTTCTTCCTCTACCTACAGATACACAACTCATTTATTTATCCATTCATTGCTTCCAAAAATATTTACAGAGTGCCTACCATGTTCCAAGAATTCTGTATCAACAAAGACAGATACGGTCTTGACTTAGTTCTAGGTCATTTAGAGATAGGGTTTGGATGGGGACAGGGAGGAGTCAAGTACACAAATACATCAATGGCATGCATTGTGATACGTGCCCTGGAAGAACTGGTGGCAGCTGTGCCAGGGAACAATGGGAGTCAGGGCTGGGGATGCACTGAAATCACCTGCATGGCCCAGGGCAGGGGCTCACTCTGAGGAGATGACATTTAAGTTGAGATCTTAAGAAGAAGAAGGAAGGGGTAGAGGACAAGGGAGGTGGCATTTCAACACATAAAATATGTAAGATGCATAAAGAGCTCAGCCTGTTCGAAGAAAGGAAATAGACGCAGCAGCAGACTTTAGGGAGAGAGATCCTAGAAAATGGTGGAGCCCCAGGCAGCGGTCAGGTCAGGATGAGGCCTGACAGGGGAGACATCTGGGTGCAATTCCAAGTGCAATGAGTGGACAGGGAGGGCTTGAAAGAAGGAACGATGGCATTTGGGTCATCCTGGTTTCCTGCTCTGTGGAGATGAATGGCATTGGGGCCAGAATAAAAGTGGGTGACTGAGAGGAAGGGTAGCTTGGCCTAAAACCGTCATGGTGGTAAAGGAAAGAGACACGTTGGAGATTTCCTAAATGTTCTTTGGAGGGTATGGTTGACAGGGAAGAATATTAGTCTGTTTCATAATAGAGTACAAGTTGGAAGGTAGTTGAGAGATTACCTGTCCAACAAATTGAGTTCACTTAGAAAACCCAGAGAACTTATATACCTACTTGTCTCTCACCTAAAGAGAGACGGAGACTATAAACTGAGCCTTGTTTCCACAATGGCATACTGCAAAATGGATCATTTAGATAAACAAAAAAGCATAAGTAATGAGCAGACAGCTATCACTTTGAATTATTTATGAATTCTGTGTTAATTAATGTTAATCAATTAATTAAAAATAAATGTAAATTAATTCAAAACATATCATTCATAACTTATTCAAATATTATGTAAAGACTGTAATTTACCAGTGGAAAAAACCAACATGCTACTTAATTCCGTAAAATAAGCCAAAGAAACCCCCTTGTCCCAGACGTGTCTAGCTGTTCTTCCACCTTTCCCTTTAATTCCTCCTGGAGGTCACAGCCTGACAGCACCTGCTGGGCACTCACCTGGAGCAGGACATTGAGGAGGAGAAGGGAAGGGCCTTCCCAGCATGGGGCCTCCTCCTCCCACCTAGCTTCTATGGCCTCCACTGTGAGGACACTCAGCTGCTTGCAGGAGAGGGTGGAAATAGGAGAGGAGGAGGAAGGCCAACTCTGTGCTTAGAACCACAAGGTCTTTGATCAAGGATTGTAGAAGACCCTCTTTGAAGATATATTTACAGACTTCGGAGCTGGGAGTGCTGGATAGGAAACAGGTTATCCAGACCAATTTAAACCAATTTTAAAAGTAGGGGGCAGTGAATAAATGTTCTGTGCATCTGAGAGCTAAAGAATTTGTTTTTATTTTCAATAGCAGAAGCAGTGCCAATAGGAAAATAATGTTTCCCAATACCTTCTAGAGTCAGCAGGCCCTCCCAAGGGTCCCAGCCAAGGCACTTTTTTATGAGATGCTTTGCTGCCAGGGCCTGGGGAGCCATTCCGTGGGGTATGTCTTCCAGGAGGAAGGGAACTGCTGTCTCCACCAACCCTCTGCTAACTGCTCTGCACAGCACTTCACATTCATGAGTTTCATAAAACCAATTTCAATAAGCCTGGGATACAGGCATTCCCACTTTGCAGGTAAAGGAACCCAGTGTTAGAATAAATGACGGTAACAAGATCCTACAGATAGTAAGGAACTGCAAACATCTGTGCCATGCTTTGTAAGCAACTACAGTACAGGCACGCAGTGTACACCAGACACTGCTGTAAGGGCTTTGCCTGTATTGATCCTTAAATCCTCACAGCAACTAAAGTGCTAAGTGTCATGATGAGCCTGTTTTTACCCATGGGCAGAAGCTGAGGCACAGTGGGTTTAAGGAACGTGCTCGTGGTTACACAGCTAATGAGCTACCGAGCCAGGAGCTGAAGGGAATTCATGCTCTCATTGAGTAGGCGCCATTAACTTTATTAAAATTGCAGAGAATTATTAGCAGCTTCCTGCTGTTATTATCGCAGCTTCCTCTATGACCCCACTCCGATGTTAGAGATCACGTCACTGCGTGGTGCTTGGCACGGACATCCACGGCCCTTTTCAGTTCAGCTGGTCTTCATATCTGATATGAGAAAGACTGAGATGATAATGAGACTTTTGGCTATGCTGGAAGTGTGTGTGTGTGTGTGTGTGTGTGTGTATATATATATATATATATATTTTTTTTTTTTTTGAGACAAAGTCTTACTCTGTTGCCCAAGTTGAAGTGCAGTGGTGCAGTCTCGGCTCACTGCAACCTCTGCCTCCAAGTTGAAGCAATTCTCCTGCCTCAGCCTCCCAAGTAGTTGGGCTATTGTTTTTTATTATTATTATTGTTTGCTAGTAGAGATGGGGTTTCACCATGTTGGCCAGCCTGGTCTTGAACTCCTAACCTCAGGTGATCTGCCCACTTCGGCCTCCCAAAGTGAAATATCAATTCTTTTTAAATTTCCCAGTCTCAGGTATTCTGTTATAGCGGCAAAAAACGAACTGACACACCATTCTAAGACATTGTTCTTATACTTATATACCTTTACTTGCACACTCTCCCATTCCACTAGAATTCAGTCTTTAAAAAAAGGTGAAATAGCTTTAGTTTGACAGTTTCCTCTTTGAATAATAATGTAAACACTTAAAAATTTGAAACCACACTCAAACATACTGACCAAAAATCTAATTTATATTGTAATGGAATTCTTAAATATGTGTCCTGATACAATGTACTGCAGTGTTTCACCTTAGATCAGGTTGGTTCTCCATGTGTATTTTCTAAAGCACATATTTTATAGTTAAGAGCCAAGGTGTAGTCTGAGTAAAGTGCCCTTATCTTTCTACATCTCAGTTTTCTCAGTTATTATACAAATGATAACAGGTAAGCACTTACTAAATACATATTTCAAAGCCATGAACTTCTTTAAATCTAACAAAAGTCCCATTGTTATTGTTATACTCATTTTAAAGGTTAGGAAACTGAGATAGAGACGAAGTGAACTTTCTGTTTTAGTGTGTTTGGACTACTATAAAAATCTACCAGAAACTGGGTTGCTTATAATCAACAGAAACTTATTTCTCAGAGTTTTGGAGGCTGGGAAGTCCTCATTCAAAGAATGGATAGATTTGGTGTCTGATGAGGCCTTGGACTGGTCCATAAATAGCCATCTTCTCTCTGTGTCCTCATATGGCAGAATTTTAACTTAACTACCTCTTTAAAAATCCCGTCTCCAAACACAGGCACATTCTGAGTTACTGGGGGTTAAGGCTTCGGCATATCAATTTTGTAGGCATACAATCAAGCCCATGACACAATTATTACATTCACCCCTCATTTTGACTTAGAGTGACTTCTAAGTGGCATTCCTACCAACAGAAATTAACTTTCTTACCAGATTTGTTTTAATGCAGCTTTAAAATTCAGAAATTTAGAAATCTCCAGGTGTCTTTGACCACCATGATGCCTTTGCGGTGGATTCCTTCTCATGGTCCCTCGCCAGCAGGTGGCTTTACTTCCTGCTTCATCGGTGCTTGTTTCCCAAAGGCTGTGCTGCTGTTCTTCCTTCCCTTCATACCTACTGGGAAAATACGTATTTTGGGATGTGTTGGTGGTGTTTCTATTTTTATCTTAGTCCCCTCTCTCTCTTCTGAGCTCTAAACCACTGTGTCTTTTCACCCAATAAGCTATTTTCACCCAATAAGACCACTACATTCACTGGCTTCCTCTTGAAACCATGTTTTAATACTTTCTTACAATAAATAACACTAACTGATCCAAATTAAAATTCTGATACTTGTTGGAGGTTGAATTGTCTTCTCCCGAAAAGATAGGTAGAAGTCTTAACCCTTGGTCCCTGTGAATGTGACCGTGTTTGGAAATAGGATCTTTGTAGATGTAATCAAGTTAAAAGGATGTCTTTAGGATGGGCCCTAATCCAATACGACTGTTGTCCTTATAGAAAAGGGAAGTGCCATGTGAGGACACAAACATATAGGAGAAGGCCATGTGACCAGAGAGGCAGAGACTGGAGTGAGGCAGCTGCAAACCAGGGAGCATTGAGGGTGACCGGCGACACCACAGGCAGGAGAGCAGTGCAGAACATTCGCTTCTCCAGGAGCCTTGGAGAGAGCATGGCCTTGTCAGCACCTCAGTTTTGGGCTTCTAGCATCCATAACTGTGAGAGAATAAATTCCTGTCGGTTTAAGTCACTCGGTTGGAGTACAGCAGCCCTCAGAAACTGATACATTATTCAATCTAAAATTTCCTTTTTTTTTTTTCATCTTTCACATTCGATCAATCACTTTGTCCTGTGTTAATTTGACCTTCTGTAAATTGTTCCACCTGTCTTCTCCTTTTCATCCTTAAAGTTTCTGCCCTAGTTTGAGCTTTCATATTTCTCTTTTTGAATACTGCCATGTTATTTCTCTTTCTATAATCTTGCACCATTAAAATCCATCCCCCATACAGCTGTTAAAATGATCTAACAAAAATATCTCTGAATAACGGTCCCCCTTTTTAAAAATCCTGTATTCTTCTGTGACTCCTCTTCAAAGTCAAGTTAAGTCCAAGTTTCTTGGAATGACTTCAAAGGCCCTTTTTCCATGACCTCACTGTTGGGTTTCGTCGAACCTGCTGCCTGCCCTGCAATTTACAAGAACAGTTAGTTATTTGATATTATCAACCTACCCAAAAGCACATTTTCCTGTGACTCTTCCTTGTTGCTCTTGTACTATCTGTCTGGAAAGCCCTTTTCTTCTTAATTTCCTAGGCTAACACCTACTCATTATCCTCGATTCAGCTCAGATGTCCTTTCCATGAGGCATCCTGAACTTACCCTGTCCTGGCCACACGTACTCCCACAGATTTTTGCCTTAGATTAAATGGTTACTGTCTTTGTCACACTCCCCAGTGGACTGAGAGCTCCTTGATGGCAGGAGCCATCCCCAGTCAGCAGAGGGCCCGGCAGAGCTGCATTTACCTGACCTGACTCCTTGCCTGACAAATACTCCATCCACCCATCTTAACAAAAAGCTGTGCTACTCATGTCCTTCTCACCTTGCAGAAGGCATTTACTGATTGGATGCTGTTCAAAGTGCCCTTCCTCTAATTCTGAGAGGAAGATGAGGCCTCAGAATTTCAATGATTTGTCTAAGACCGCATGGTGGGTGAGCAGTGATTTCATATCCTGCACAGGTTGTGCTGCACCGTGCTGGCTCTGTGTTACAGGGTTTTGACCCCTGCAACAAATAATTTCTGCTTAACAGGCAGAGCCTTTCTTGTAGGTAGTTTAGCTCCATTCTAAAAACTGAGCCTTATTTTAAGCTGTTAGCCTATCCATTTTATAGACCTCTGGATTCGAGATAACAAATGTGTTCATCATCATGGTTTATGTCTCTTACGGGAGATTTTACGTGCACACAGGTATACACATGCACTCTATCTTCTAGTGTCTGTGTTAATGGCTCCAGAATGTGTATATTAAACACCAATCTCTCTGCTGAGATAGATAACATATCTCTCTTGAGTGAGAGAGATTGGTGTTTAATAAACTAATGTGTCCAATTGACCCACTGGCCTTTTCACCCAATATACATATATGCATATAATATTAATACTGTGAGTTATTATCTATGAATGATACACAGTTGGCCCTCTGTATCCACAGGCTCCACATTGTTGAATTCAACTGTGGATGGAAAATATTGTTGCTGACGTGTACTATGTAGTCAGGCGTATGATGGTTGCGTTTGTACTGAACATGTACAGACATTTTTCTTGTCATTATTCCTTAAACAATACAGTGTAACATCTATTGACATAGCATTTACATTGTGTTAGGAATTATAAATAATCTAGAAATGATTTAATGTATACAGAAAGATGTACTTAGGTCATATGCAAATATTACCCCATTTTATATGAGAGGCTTGAGCATCTGTGGATCTGGGTTTCCAAGGGATGGCCTGGAATCAATCCCTTGGGGATACCAAGGGACAACTATATATGTTTTTGGGTTATAAGTGAGATAATTACAATAAAATTAGGAGGTAAAACTGCATACTTCTGATTTTTTAAATTTTCTTCATACTTAGTTCTTTAATTTTCTACATTACTATATTCTAAATATGTTTTAGAACTATTGACATAGTTTAACTTTCTTCATACTTTCTCCAGCCTTTCTCATTATATATTTCTAGTTCAGTAATTTCAAAATAATTAAGTTGCTAGTGTAAATTATTTATGATATATAAATTACATATTTTATCTGTGTTTATAATAATGCCGTATGAAGATAATCAAAAACAGAAAAAAAGATGCATACAGTTGTCCCTTGGTAACTGTGTGGGATTGATTCAGGACCCCTCAAGGATACCAAAATCCAAAGATGCTCAGTTCCCTTATATAAATGGTGTGATATTTCCATATAACCTACACACATCCTCCTGTATACTTTAAATCACCTCCAGGTTACTTATAATAGTTAATATGATGTAAGTGCTATGTAAAATAGTTATTATGTTGTGCTGTTTAGGGAATAATGACAAGGAAAAAAGTCTACATGTTCATTACAGACAAAAACATCTTTTTTTTCCAAATATTTTTAAATCAAGGTTGGTTGAATCCATGGATGCAGAATTCACCAATATGAGGGATGACTGTAGATAGATAGATGATTGATAGTCAGACAGACAGATAGATAGATAGTGCCATAATTAGGCTACGAAACAGGGAGATGAGATTTACAGTTTCTATTCCACGGCTTTGATACTAATTTGATGTCTAGCATTAAGAAACACATCTCTTTACATTTGTTTTCTAGTTTTCAAATTGGAATTATTATGCACTCTGGGGACTCTTATAATTTGGGAGTTTAGAGATCTGCCGTCTCTGGACTGTTCCAGGGAAAGAAACCATGCTCCTATTTTTTATTCCAAAAGGAGCCTTGCACAGTGTCCGAAGAGAGAGATTTCCAGCCGAATGCAGCTACCCTGGAACATTTGAAAGTTACTCCTATTCTATAGAGAAAGTTGAGGCTCCCTGCTTTGAAACCCTGAGAAATTTTGGTACTTCACTGGTCCTTTATCCCCATCCAGTAAGCATCCTCTGTGTCCTTTTTGCAGACAGCATGTCTGAGACAGAATGTTGTGACCTACAAGCTCCAGCACAAACTAGAGAGCAACCAACAATAGCAGGCCATAGGGACCGCCGTCTGCCTACGCCAGCCTCTCCTGCTTTCTCAAGCAGGTGGAACTGGGACAGAAGTCGGAAGTGGGTGCATACCTGCTGCAGATGGCTCCTAGGCACTGTTAGGAGACAGTGAGGGACTGAACTCATCTATGACATTTGTGCAATTCTTTTGGAGTATTTTGTCTTTGTAAAATGACTTCACGTTCTACAATAGTGTTTACAAGTGAAGAAAATGCCTTATCATGTCCCCCAAACATGGGAGGCGATAGTAGAGACACAATGCCTTTCATCTAATAAACCCATACTCAACACTAATGGAACGAATAGAATCATATCAATCACCACCATTTGTGATTTCATGTAATTTTGTCATAATTCTTTAGAAAATGCTTGATGGAAAGTGTTCCTGAAAATGGTGTTTCTTTGAATCACACAGGCAAACAAATTACAGACAGCCCTCTGTATCAATGGGTTCCAAATCTGTGGATTCAATGGACTACAGATTGAAAATATTTTTTAAAATGGATGACTGCATTCATACTGAACATATACAGAGTTTTTTCTTGTCATTCTTCTCTAAACAACACAGTAAACTATTTGCATAGAACTTACTTTGTATTTAGTATTATGAGTAACTCAGAGGTGATTTAAAGTCTATGCAAGGATGTGCATGGGTTATATGCGAATACTACCCCAATTTCATGGAAAGGAATTGAGTATTCATGGATTTTGGTATCCTTACAGTGTCCTGAAACTGATCCCCTGTGTATATCGAGGGATAACTGTACATTGCATTGGATGCAATGGCTTTTCTTTAAAAAAAGAAAAGTAGGTGTTGACAAACTTGGATGATTTTTATGTTGCTGTTTGGCCAGCAAAAATGTTCAACAGAGGCAATTATTAGCACATATATAATAATTAACTATTTCCTTTCAGGGATAACTTGAATAATAGGAAGACAGTGCATTCTCATCATGAATATTACTTGTTTTATGGATTTCCACTAAGATTTCTAATAAGTTATACAATGATGAATGGTATTGTGGTGCATTTGTCAATGAAGTAGTTAAAAACAGAATTATACAGAAAAAGAATGTAAAAGCTAAAAAGTGGGCATGATGGATATTTTCAGGCTTCCCTATCCAAAGGAAGGCTAAATGGGGATGAATTTGATATGAGAATCATTAAGATAAAGGAAATGGAGAGGCAGGGGGGCATGGGAGCTGTACTGCAGCTCGTTAGCATTCCAGAAAGCAGAACATGAGGATTTTCGTGTCATCAAGTCTGCCTGAAATGTAAGGAAGGGATTCTGTGTCAATCAGTCAAACTGTCATTACCAAAAATAGAGATGTCATAGGCCAGTTCTTCAGCATAACCATATTGGAAGGCATTTAAAATTCTTAAAGCAAAGGAGAAGAGCTGAAAATGCTCTTGGTTTTTTGTTTTGTTTGTTTTGTTTTTTTTCTACGCTCATGCTGGATACAGTAGCGAGGACTTGGGGGACATCACTTGCCATCCCTGGCTTAGCAAAGCCAGATCACCTTTGGTGAGGGAGAGCAGATGATCTCGGAGCTTCTTCTGTTTCTTTTCCACATGACCCAGTAACTGCTGAGCTCAGGGCCGGCTGACAGGCAGTGCTGGGCGGACCCTCACAGCCCTGCCAGAGCTAGCTGTCCCGCCTGTCTTTGATGTTTATAAAATTGGCATCCTCATTAAAGCAGAGAACACAAAATCCTGCCACCTCAAGGACACGTATCCCTTCGTGAAAGGATAATCGGGTCACTGTTTGTCACAGAATCTGCTGTGCAGGTTGTTGTCTTGTACCTGGGGAACGCAGGCAAAGTCACCGAGCGTCTCCCTGGTGAAAGAGGGGCTCACCTAAGCCCCAGGGAAAGTTGTCCTTTCCACTCGATTCCAACAAGGTGCACCTTTGCCTTATTTAAAAATACAGAAAGGAAAGATAGAGAACGTTTGAAAGGGCATGCCAATTCATCACTCTTTAAAAACAGAGCATACAGAAACATCTATTTAATTGTGCTGGAGTTTAGAATATAACACTGGCCCTAATATTTAATTTCTCATTCGAAACTCTGAATATGGAAACCACAGTTAATATGAACTACTGGAAAAGCCGAGGTTTTTCAGCAAGATACTTCTGTAGTTCTATTGCTGTTCTCTTTCTCCTATAAATTGTACAGTAATGTAATAATTCAAATAACAATGTCATAAAAACAATGCAGTAATAGAATAAGCTCACATGGTGTAATAGATAATCATCTCATATCATCTATAACTGCTGACTTCATTATTTGATCAGTGATGGAACTGAAAAGCACTCTGTATGTATGTATTTTAAGTTTTTCCTCTCTCTTTCCCTGGCACTCTCGCTGTAGCATCGTGTGGTAAATGCAGTTCTTCAGGCACTGAATTCAGTTTAGCTGGTCCAGTATTGATTGTTGCTCTGCTCTTCCTGCCTGGGATCTGCTTATGTAACATGTAGCAGAGTCAGATAGAAAGCAGCCTTTGCAACTCAGTAAGGCAATCACTTACATATATTTTTTTTCCTTTTCCCCCCAAAATCTTGGCCGAAATTGCCTGTTGGGGTGTTTTCCACTTAAATGTTTACTTCAATACCCAAAGAGGTCCTTTAACTCAAGATTTTTTGAAGATTAAGATGGATAATTAGTGGGTCCACACTATGGAGCGTGATACCTTCATACCGTCTACTAAATGGCTAGTTTATATTTTCATACACAGTGCAATATAAACGCTTCTTGTTTTAACTTGTAATCTTTTCTCATGAGAAAAAGATGATACCACTACCAACAGATGACTGAGAAAACTCTCTTGCTACGGTCCTTTGGTTGTCTTATCATGTGTCTCACCTTCTCCTATACATGTATTTCCAAATTTCTTGCCGGTATATGGAATTTTTCTGATACGAGTGTTCAAATTATGACTTGGGGAGATATCTCTGTGTTTATTTTTGTACTTTCTTAAAATTCATAATTAAAGCAGATGCCTTTTCAACTGAACTGTTTTCGTTGTTTTATGTCAGTTTCTTAAATGCATAGAATTAAAAGCTTCCCCTTCAACCTAAAACACTTTCCAGAAAGAGAAGCAGTACAGCCTGTCAGAGAAGAATCTGGGGACTGAAGGTGGTCCGTTTGGACCCAATCTTGCAACTAGCAACTGACGCTAGCTACCTGTGAAACCGTAGGCAAGTGTTTTGACTTCTCTGAGTCTCAGTTCCTCTATCCATAAAGATGGGGAAAGCAACACTGCCTACTGCATGAAATTATTTGGAGTGTGGTAGGAGCAAAATATATGAAGCTTCTGGAACAATCACTGAAAAAGAGTGAGTGCTCAAAATAATTGCAGCCTCTTTTTATCATTTGCTTGATTAATTTTCCAGGAACTGTGCACAGAATCTCTTAGCATGGAACTTTAGCTCCCTGTCTCCGAGTCTTCTGCATCCAGCCCAAGCAAGTGCCTCATCATTTCAGCCTAGATCACTGATGAAGCAAGAAACATTATGAAAATAATGTGATATCTGAAATTCTAGGTACATATTTAGCATTGGGCTTCTTGGTAGCTATTGTGAAGAAGAGCTCCTTTGTGACAGTTCTCGAAGGATTGGCTAAGATGATTTGTGATTAGGATAATGTATTTAATTGATTTCTAAGTCAGTTGGCTGTTTAAGGAGAATCAACATAGGATCTTAGAGATAGAAGGAATCTGTTAATACTGCATCATCTTTTCTCAGTGCTCTCATATTGGAAATCTCTAGTGTTTTCTATAACCTCCAAGATGATTTCTAGTGACCGCGACCCTCTCCATCCTGGAAGAGACTCCCTTTTATCAGACAGTCTTACCAATTCGCTCTGTTGTTCCCCTGATTTTGAACTTCCCATTTGTACATCCTCTAATGTAGATGCCAGGCATCCAGGGGAGGAATAACAGGGCATGCCCTTACCTACCTAATTACCTTGGCTTTGTTTCAAAGTGCTTACGTAATGGTAACTGCAAAGGAGGAAATTGCTGTGATTTGCAGGATTGACGTACATATCGTCTCTCCATTCTTCCCAGACCTGATTTGTGAATGTTTAAATTTAGATCCAAGTGCTTGATCAAGGCTTGCTTATTATAAGTGCCCTAACTTTCATAGTAATTCCATTTCTTTGACACTCAGCCATTTTCAACTCTATTTTTAGAAAATAAAAAGAAATAGATTAGAAGTGCTTAAAAATGCTGGACTACTTTCATTTGAGATGAAACATCAAAACTTTTCTGCTCCTAGGGAAGCTGTCTGCAGTCGTCCGACCAGCAGAAGATTGAAAAGGTTTCTGAAGGGCAGCTAGCATTTTCAGTTCTCCTTCCCCCTTAACTTCATGCCATGTTCTGTGACCCTGCCAGGGTTGCTAATTTCAAACGCACAAATCAGTTTTGGTATTCCAAATCACAAAACAATTAATAGTTCTCCATCAAGGAAAAAGATACATTTTTGCGTAGCTCAAAAATAGCTTTTTTGCATATTACAGTCAGAAGACCTTGAAGAAGAGCTGCTAGTAAAACCAAAATGTAGTTGGTTCATAGAGATGCTGAAATGCAAGAGGTGAAAAATATGGGACATAGATTTGTTGTGTGGAACTCTTCCATGTAAAGACATTTTTTTCCTAGTCTGAAGGTAATGCAACTTCAAATAGTTACAATTATTCACAGCACGGGTTGGCGAAAATATACCAATATTATAAACCATGAAGAGAACCATAATCTGAAGGCTCCACTTCCAACAAATTATACCTATGTAGTTTAAAATCATTAATATTGTAAAAGATATTTGAGATAAAACAGGCAAAAATATGCAAATAACTGAGGAAATATGAAGTTGTTTTTTTATTTAAAAGTTTTTGTCTCACATGAACATCTTTCTTCTATTCCCATCTTTACTCCAGTGGGGTAAATATTTTTATGAAACCTATATTTGTCAATTTTTCATTTAAAAGCAAATTCTACTTAACTTTCCTTTGTTAAATTGTAAGCACTTATATCTAGAACCCTATAGCTACCTGCCTGCTTCCTTCCTTCCTTCCTTCCTTCCTTCCTTTTCTTTCCTTTCCTTTCCTTTATTTTTTTCGTTTGTTCTTTCTTTATTCTCTTTTTTTTTTTTTTTTTTGACAGGGTCTTGCTCTGTTGCTCAGACTGGAGTGCAGAGGCACAACCATGGGCTCACTGAAACCTCAACCTCCCAAGCTCAAGCAATACTCCCACCTCAACCTCCTGAGTAGCTGGGATTATAGGCATACATCCCAATGTCTGGCTGATTTTTGAATTCTTTGTGGAGATAGGGTCTCACTATATTGCCCAAGCTGGTCTTGAATTCCTGGCCTCAAGTGACCCTCCCACCTTGGCCTCCCAATGTGCTGGGATGACAGGCATGAGCCACTAACCCTGGCTTAACACTGCTTTTTTCAATGTCTATTGAAGCGTCCCCAGTCGTTCATATTATCTCTTCCTGGCCCAGCTATCTTCTCTTCTCTCTTTTCCTCTTTCTCTAGTGCTTTCTGTGCTTCTGTTTTGTCTTGGCACATCTTCTTTGTATTCCTCACAATACCTACTAGGCAAGAAATAAATCTGTATTATCTTTATTTATTATCTTGAAGTTTGTAATTTTCCCCCATAATTCTATTTCTTACATCTTGAAAGGCAAAAAAAAAAAAAGAATGAGGATGGATGGAGATAAATACAACAACGTAAATGTATTCACACTCAATATAGGCTTTGTCACTTCAACAGGCAACCACAGATAATGTTGACCTTATTCTATGCTTCTAGCTCCTATGCATAGATGTAGAGTTACTTTTGAAATTTAAGGGAGTATAGAGATGAGGGAGAGAAAAATAAAGATGCCTTACATTTTATGAGTAAATACATTTTTTCTTCCTATTTAAAATCTAGAATTTCTAGAGTTTACTAGATGAGACAGTATGAAACTGTGATTTTTATAGACCAAAAATGGTTGCATATCAGAAATTTCATATGGTTCAACTTAATAAAGTTAATGTACTCATGACATAATATTAATTTTCATTCAAAAGTGTTTCTATCCATAGAGAGAGGAGGCCGCATCGCCATAATGCATCTCCAGGTGCCTTTCCCATAGTCACCTGGCAGTGACTGACACGTGATTTCACCATAATACTAATTATCTTTCCCCTCAAGGGAAAAATCGTATGCAACAGGACTTCTCTCTACTTTGCCCAATCTTCCATCGTAGAATACAATGGTGTCCCTTCGCTTTACCCTCTTTTTCTTACTTCTTGCACTGGAAGCTTCCCATGGAATCCAGGAAGAAAAATAGTTCTGCTGAGGCAGCAATGGAAAGAAGAGTGAACCTGGAATACCCCTACCTGGCAAATGAGCTTTCGTGAGCCCAGGGAGACTTTAATTAATGTTAATGGAGAAACCTCCTTCAAAACCCAATTAAGCACTTAAATGTGTTCTTAATGATCTCTGCTCCCTGAGTCAGGGTGGAGAGAGGGGAATTGATTTAACACCAGGGGTAAAAATATAAATGTTCATGGATGTGAGGTGCTGCTTTCTGTCGCTAAACCAGCCTTCCTCCAAATTCCTCACCCACTTTGCATCTCCTGTGGACTCCTTACCCTGCTCTCTTGAACTCTGCTATGAAAAGGTTAGCAGCTGAGCCGAAGGCGTCCCCTGATGCATAATAACAGTTATATAAAGCACTTTTAAAATACAAACAGATTTTGAGTACCTAATTATGCTGCAGGTGTTGCGCTTCCCCCAGCATGAGAAAGGATCCCGACACTCTCTTTATCACAAGACTGACATAATGAAATTTCCTTATGCTCAGAGAACGAATGCCTGCCTAAGAGTGCCTTTCTCCAGCCCCACGTAGCCCCACCATCATGATTGGTACTGATTATGGATGAACATGTATTTCTCATAATAGATTCCCTCATTAAAAATTTTTAAATGAAATCCAGAATGAATATGCCCATCTAAATGTATTATTACTTCAAAATATTTGTGTGTCTAAAATGTGGTTTATATTTTATCTGAGATACCTCTAGTTCAAGTATTATTATGCTAGAAGCTATAAGCACAACAATATTAGTAAATACTATAAAACATTCAGACGACATAGCTTCTAAGAAGCTGGTTGGCTTAAACGACAGAGGATGATCAATTTTAGGAAGAGAACCATAATGACTGAAATGGAGGGTTTTTCATCCAGACAAGCAGAAGCAGCATCAATCAATAGTTAACAGCACCTGGGCGGACGCGGTGGCTCAAGCCTGTAATCCCAGCACTTTGGGAAGCCGAGGCAGGTGGATTACCTGAGGTCAGGGGTTCAAGACCAGGCTGGCCAACATGGAGAAATCCCGTCTTTACTAAAAATACAAAAATTAGCCAGGCGTGGTTGCGCATGCCTGTTAATCCCAGCTACTCAGGAGGCTGAGGCAGGAGAATCGCTTGAGCCTAGGAGTTGGAAGTCGCAGTAAGCCGAGATCACAACTTTGTACTCCCATCCACCCAGGGGGACAGAGTGAGACTCTATGTCCAAAAAAACACAAAAAACATTTACCAGCACCCCTAGACTTATCTATGGGTTTAATGTTGTTTTGAATAGTAATATCAATAATGCAAAGGGACTGAATTATTTTTTGGCGTATGTTTGAGATAAATGTGACAACGGAGAGTGTTGAATGGTTGATGTCATCGATTCACCCCTCCCTACCCTGCAAGCAGAGGTTTACATTGAACTTCTAGGCACGTTTTCTCTTTGATAACGGGATTACCTTTCCTTGCCTGGTTTTTCAAATTTCACTACTTTCCTAGAACTGAGTTCTTTCCACCCTGTACTTCTTTGATATGCAGGGTTGTCTAACATTATTAAAAAAGGTGTTTGATGGCTTGATTTCACTGAATGAGACTGTCAATTTGGCGATAAGATGACTATGTCAGTAGAATGACAGGAACTATGGTCATAATTCCATGCTGTTTCATTACCTTTCATTGTATGTTTTTCCAAATAGGTTATAAGAGATAGTAGCTGCCATTAACCTTCTTTGAGATTAACCTCCATTGATACAACGGTTGATCTACATTAACCAATGAATGTAAATGATCAATAATGGCACCACTCCTTGCAATATATCTGGTGTATGCTCTTTACATAACATATATTTAGTAAGTGTTGGTGGAATGAATAAGTTAATTAAAAAGCAATTTCTTTAGTTCTTTATGTTACATACGAAGAGCTCATATTTTGAAATGTTGCTCTTTGCCAACTATGTTATTAGCAAAGTCTTGTTAGACTTGATTATATTTTACTTTTTCTGATATGTACACAGTTACTTCATCCTTCCTAAAATCCTATGAGATTTGGTTACTAACTGAAGCTCAAATAAATAAGCTAAGTGCAAATACATTCTCTTCTCCAACACATCACAAATAATAAATGCTCAAGTTTTTCTCACTTGAAGGACTCTTACCTCTTCAGGATATGTTCTTTTCCACTTAACTGTCAATCTCACCATGTAAAACTGGCATGTACTGGGGAGGGATGTTGACTGCTTAACCACAACTACTTTCTTGTCTATCAAGCCATGAAAATCACCAGCACTACACGATCTTGACATGTGCAACAAAGATGTTTCAGAAAAGCAGTTTGCTAAACTTTTAACCTTATGCAGTTATCAAGAATATTTGATCAGAAAGTTCAAATTCGTTCTTAATCACTATCTGGATGCTTCACAAGCCCTTCTATAGACCTGGTGTTTACCACACATTTTTTTAAGAAGGAGTTGTGCACACTTTGTGTCTTAAACATTTTTGGCAGCTTGCAGTCATCAAACTTACTCACTACTAGTGTAGATCAAGGCACACTCAATGCTAGACACAGAGGGCTCTCTGGAAGTACTGAGGGTTGTTCTAAGGAAGAATCTTGTAGGTAAAAAACAGCCTTAACTCTATCAGTTTAAAAAGAGAAATCAAGGCAGCCAAAATGCAGGTATCATGAAATGCTGCATGATGCACAAACAGAACGACAGGTTTTAGAGGCATCGGGAATGCTTGCATTAGGCTGAGGATTCTAGGAGAATTTTCTGTGCTATTCTGATTGGTGTGTTGAATTGCTCACTTTATACTTTTCTTCTATTTTGTCAAAAGAAATTCTTGAAATAAGATAGTACAAGAATGTCTGGATAGAATATGTATAGTGACAAATGAAGTGCGTACTTTTGTTAATACGAGTATCTAGCAGTCATTATAGAAGTCATGTGGTCCAGTGTCTGGGAGTATCAGTTCTGGGATATGAACTCTGGCTTCACTTCAGTCAGGGACTTAAACTTTCTTTGCCTCATATTTTCATACCCAGGGAATAAAGGAAAACTATGACTATCTACCTCAGAGGTTTGTATAAGAATTAAATGAGTTGCTTTATGTAAAACCTTTATCTAGTTTCTGGCATGCAGTGAGTGCTATGCCAGCATCAGTAGTTCTCTTCTGCTTTTGCTAAACATGTTGCATTTGTGAGATTTGAAATCACCATTTCAAATTCGCTATGATCATTTATATTGCTTCACGTTGATAGTGGTTATAAAAAGACAGAACCCCGATGCTAAATGTGTTTTACATTATAGTCTATGAAATTCGAGCAACAGGATTTTATGTTTTGTTGTGCACTCATTTTATTCCACAGTGAATAAGAATCTGTTTCAAATGAACTTTTGCATTTATACCATGTGAAAGAAACATAGTATTGTATAATTTTTCATTGTAAAAGAAACAATTTCCATCTAAGCATTTACACTTTCTAATAAATGTATAGTTAATGTTATTTTGTGCTTACAGCAGAAAAATGTAAAAGATACTTTCTGGCTTGACCTGATTTTCAATAATAGTGAGTATCTTAAATTCTAAGGAATAAAATAAAACTATTTTTGCCAGGGTTTTCTGACTGCCTCCTTCCGTGACATACAATTGGCTTCCCTTTCTGTCTGCCTTACCCAGGGTCTTCATCCAATGCAACCTGCTCTTTGGAGGCTCTGCCACTTGGGTAGTGGTGTGTGTTTAAACCCCAGGAACTTACTAAGGGCAATAGTTTTCATTCCAGCTCACTGACTTTTAAGAAAACAACCTTTATGCAAGGGGACTAAATTCTGTAAAGACTCTTGAAGCCATAGTTCTAAAAAAGTTGGAAATGTCCATGTATGTGGCAAGTGGAAAGTTTTTGTTTGTTTTCATGTGTAAGGAATAGTTCAGGTCCAGTTCCAATGTAAGGGAAGCAAACAGAAGGCATTTCGTTCCTTGATAAGCTAACGACATCTGACCTAATGTATAGAAAGTGTGTGTGTGTGCATGCGTGTGTGTATGTGCATGTGTGTCCCTGAGTGTGTGTGCATATGGTGAGAGTATGGCAATCAGAATTCAGGGGAAGTGATGGTCCTTTGATGTGTGTTTTCAGTATCTCCAAGGAAAGAGCACAAGGAAAGAGCAGGTTGATCGCTAAGTTTACTTTGTTATTTGAGCTTTCAGAATGAATATTGAAAGATCTATCACATACACACTGGTGATTGTCCGGGTCCCACCCCGTCCTCACCCCCCACAATTTCATTGGTTGAAATTTAAGTTTAAATGTTACCTGAGGCCAGGTTCTGTGGTTCGTGCCTGTAATGCCGGTACTTTGGGAGGCTGATGCAGGAGGACTGCCTGAGGCCAGGAATTCAAGACCATCCTGGGCAACATAGTAAGATCCTATCTCTATTAAAAATTTAAAAATTAGCTGGGCATGGTGGCATGCACCTGTTGTCCCAGTTACTCAGGAGGCTGAGGCAGGAAGATCTTGAGCCAGGGAGGCTGAGGCTACAATTAGTTCTGTTCACACCTGGGTGACAGAGTGAGACCTTGTTTCAAAAATAAAAACAATAACAAAAACAGAAAAAATAAAAAATAAGGCCAGGTGCAGTGGCTCATGCCTGTAATCCCAGCACTTTTGGAGGCCGAAGCTAGTAGATCACCTGAGGTCAGAAGTTCAAGACCATCCTGGCCAATGTGGTGAAACCCGGTCTCTAGTAAAAATACAAAAATTAGCCAGGCATGGTGCTGAGGCAGGAGAATCGCTTGAGCCTGGAGGCAGAGGTTGAGTGAGCCGAGATTGCGCCACTGCACTCCATCCTGGGTGACAAGAGCGAGACTCCATCTCAAATAATAAAATAAAATAAAATAAAAAAGTACAATACAATACAATACAATACAATACAATACAATACAATACAATAAAAATAATTGTTACCTGAATACTCCCATTTAGGTATGAAATTGATGTGCTTACTTTGTTTTCTTTCAATTTGTTCTTTCTGTTGTTATTATTGTTTTTCGGTGAGGAATCATTAAAAATATCAAATTATTAGCTATGGATGCTCTCATTTACATAAGAATAATCTAATAACTAATTTCTTGTCTAATTTTTAAACCAAAGTTCAATATGAGATTTGTGTATTAAAAAGTGCAATTTGTATGACAATCAATACTAAGCCATAAATCTTTATCATTGCTATTGATTTAAAATTATCTTTGAACCATGATATATTTGCAATTGAATGAAAATAATTTGTTAAAGTGCTTATTTCAGGACCCATGGCAGTCAGCACAGAAAAACACATGCTGGGAAAGTAAATGGTTAGTTTTAAATTTTAAGACATTGCTATGGACATAAAATTTATCAGCTTTTTAACCAATTAACATTGTTTTGGGCTGCAAATATGAATGTATATAATTTGTATCATATTTATATTATCTATATCATTCAAAAATGGAGGTATCATTTGTATATGCAATGACATATCTTATTGATGAATATAAATATGCAGTCTCAAGACAGATAATTATTAAAATTAAATGTCCAGATAGTATCATATGTTTTGCATAATGATATACATGCTTTCTTAATTTGATTTTTGCATATTTCAGTATTATTCTACATTTTTTGCCAAGCTTTACTCTGAGCATAAAACTGCGTACTACCATTTAATTCCAAATATATAATGATCAACTCTCTGCTCCAAAGCTGCATCTTCCCATGTTATCACCAATTTTATTATTAAGGATTATTAATTCCATTAATTATAGCTTTCAATAGTAATGAATAATATTATGATTATTCATAACCCATTATTTTACACTAAGAATATATTTCTGATGGTATGTTTAGCTCAGGATAAAGAAGACACGGGCTAAGAGAGACAGGCCCTCTGTTTCTGCAGAAGTAGCAGAGAAAAGCCTTCTTTCCTGGAGTTTTGTGCCGCAAGCACATTTGCAGCGATGGGTTCAAAGACCGGTAGAGTGTGTACTTATATTCATAACTCTATAAATAGGAGGATGCTCATTTTTCTCTAAGATACACGCCACACACGTAGAGAACAGAAAACGCATTATGTTATACTAAGTTCACAGGGATTAGACTGCAGCAAGTCAATGGAACACAGGGAGCACCCAACTAGAAACTGTCCTTGAAAGTGTTTTAGGGAGGAATTCTAAAGTCTTGCCTCTCAACCTAACTGTGTCTCTTCTTTTGAATTTGGAACCGTTGTTCATGAGTGAAATCTACTTTTATGTTCTGAATCTTCTCATTCAAAGACACATGTTTTCCCATTTTTTAGACAATAACGTGATCTAAAATGTCAAAATAATACGTTCTGCTGAATCTCAGTATTTACTGAGGAAATACAGAAACATGGCAAAAGTCAGGAAGAAAAATGTTTCCTTTTTCTGCTGTCCACAAAAGTCAGTGGAATATTTATGACTGCAAAAAAATGAGTTATTAACACTGTCTTCATTGAATTCAACAGATGCTCTGATTTTCTTATATATGTGTGTGTATGTATACATATATATATATTTAACAACTATAAATATTTATATGTAACGACACTTTCACAAGATGCCAATAAATTTAGTATGAGCATTTACATATCTAAATCTCACTTTGGCTCTAGAAACTGATGCTATGCCAACCAGAACAAAGAACAGTAGCTTCACTACTGTCACTGCTAATAAAATTCAGCATCATTACGGCTTATGCAAAATTGTACTTATTAGCCCAATTTCTATTGCTTGCCTTAAAAAAATGTATCAGAGAAAATGGATGCCATTAGTTTAGTTTGTAGATTAAAGTAATAATAATAATGGCAAAACCTTGATCAAGTAAACAAATCCCACTAAATAGAACAGGAATGATTTGCTAAGACCATGGCCATTTGGATTCACCCTGAGCTTGTGTCTAAAGGCATTCATTCATTCATTCATTCAGGCACTAATGGCTGAGTAATGCCAGAGGCTAGGCCCCTCCTGTGGAGAGTTCATTGCTACCTAAAGACAGACAAGGTTCTTGCCCTCATGTTAATATTTGGGTTTTGCCTAGTCAGTTATATAAAGTTCATTAAAATTTGCTTATATAATTCAAGCAAGTGCTCAGGTTTAAATGTCTGTGCCACACAATTTGACAATTTACATAATTTATTTCAGGGCTAAAGAAGTTGACAATTGCTATTTAACTTAAGTCGGGCTTCTCCTTAGTGGGGCAAACACACACAGGATATACACAAGATAATCTGTTCAAGTATGACAAGAAAATATTAAATTCTACTTGCAGTTACAGTTTTATCCTAACCTTTGCAATCACTTGTGCTCTGTGTGTGTTGTATAATGTACACATTATATAACAGTTCATGTGTATATAAATGAATATTTATGTAAGGGAAATATGCTAAAAATCTTAAATGGGTGGAGTAACTACTAAAAATGTTAGCAAGTACATTTAAAACATACACAAGTTAGTGTCACTTCTGTATAATTTAATAGTTAAATAAGTGTTTCTGTGGGGAATAGTAAGCCACAGAGAGAAAGGAGGACTTAAGACCGGGACCAGAAAAATTGGCTTCTTAATTGGAGGCGGCGGTTACTTCTAGTGATAGGCGATTGTTTTTTCCAGATATAATTCTGGCTCCTTCCTAATTAACATTAGTATTACTCATGTCACCAATTTGCAGGGTTTCAAGCCTGTGTTAATAAGATCACAAACATTGTGAGCCTTTGCCATCTTTAAAATCTTTCACTCTAAAGCAAAATGTACATACCCGTTACCAAAGTGCCTTCTTTGAGCTTCTTGGAAAACAGCCGCATTTTCTTTGAGCTGTGGAGTGCAGCATAGAATATGTTTGAATCTCCAAAGTTTAACCCCAGAAAAGATGTTTCTTGCAAGCTACAAACAACTCTACACTTAAAGTATCGTGAGTTAATATTTACCTCTGCATCACTGGTGTAGAATAAAACCCATTTTGATGTGGGGTGTCGGGATGTAGGGTAAAATGACTTAAAAGCCCACCAGGGCTCTCTTACATTTTGCTATGGGACTTTGTCCAAATTGCTTACATTCTCTGAGTCTTGGTTTTCATATTTATAAATTAGAATAATATCACTCACATCACAGCCACCGTGCATTGAAAACACCTGGCAAAATAACTGATAGAAAATAGTTTTTTTTTATTTTTCTGTTTCTTATTTTTTGAGACAGAGTCTCACTCTGTCACCCATGCTAGAGTGCAGTGGTGCAATCTTGGCTCCCTGCAGTCTCTGCCTCCTGAGTTCAAGCGATTCTCCTGCCTCAGTCTCCTGAGTAGCTGGGATTACAGGCATGCGCCGCCACACCCAGCTAATTTTTGTAATTTTTTAGTAGAGACAGAGTTTTGCCAGGTTGGCCAGGCTGGTCTTGAACTCCAGACCTCAGGTGATCCGCCCACCTTGGCCTCCCAAAGTGCCGGGATTACAGGCGTGAGCCACCACGCCTGGACTTGAATTTTTGAAATTTCAGTAGCTTTAGTGGTACAAGTGGTTTTTGATCACATGGATGAGTTGTATAATGGTGAAGTCTGTGATTTTAGTGCAGCAGTCACCTGAGTAGTGTACATTGTACCCTGCAGGTAGTTTTCTGTTTCTCACCCCCTTCACAAACTCCCCCATTCTGAGTTTCCACTGTCTGTTATATCAACCTGTGTACCCTTGCATACCCCATAGGTTAGCTCCCACTTATAAACGAGAATAGGCGGTATTTGGTTTTTCTTTTTTGTTTGTTTTGTATTTTCATTCCTGAGTTACTTCATTGCAAACTTGCTGCAAAAGAAATTTTGTTCTTTTTTTGTGTGGCTGAGTAGTATTCTATAGTGTTGATAATTCATTATCTCCTTCCTTCCCTTGCCATCTTCCTCCCGTGCTCTGCCCTTACTCCCTTTGTTTCTCATATCAGAAGCATGCTAACCTCCACCCCACTCCTCTCTCTGACATGCCCATCTTGCTCCCTCACGTGGTGTCCCCTTCTCTCATCCAGAAACCCTCAGTCCCCACTGACTTCTGCTCCCTCCACACTGAGGTGCACTGATGGGAACACTCACAGCCAGGTTCATCTTACCCGGGCTCCTTGAATTTTACAGTACCATTTCTGATGCCAGGGAAAATGTCTTACGATGAAATTTTTAACCTGCCCTCCACCTCTGCTCCCCAAGGCACCTGTCTACTGTCAGACCCCAAAGCTGGCTCTCAGTGAAAAATGTGGGATCAACAGACAGATTGGATTGGTAGCTAGGCAGCCAGTCCTCTGTTTCATGGTATTTCAATTTCAAGTCTGCATTTCAATTAGAATACTGAAGTGTTCACTCTGACTTTTTAAATATGTAAATTCTAATAGAATCACTGGCGTTTTTCTGAAGTAATGCAGACCAGGTTTAAATAGGCAACATGTTTAAAGAGCCACGTGACGCAATCCTACTCCATTCCCAGGGTGCTGGTTGGCTCTTGGTTTCCAAAGGGGGTTTGCATTCATACCTTTCCCAGCTTCTCACTAGCAGGACACATTAAGAAAATGCAGAAAACAACAAAGATAGTGTGATGTTAGCTGCTGTTTCTTGAGGAGCAAATTTGATGACAAAATCAGAAATGCTGGCATCTGTGGGATAAACAAAGAATGCAAAGAGCCTGCTTCACTGAACAGCAGATTTTCTTCGAGCAAAGGCAGATTCTTCTTGTTTCAATTAGTAATTTTTGTGAATCTGACACTGGTAAAGTAGGGTGGCAATCATGCACTCTTGGTACAGAAATGATCTGACAATATGGCCAAGAAGTAGAACTGTTAGATATATACCGAAAGCATTAATATATTCTAGTTCTATAATGTGCACAGCTATGTAAAAGTATCAGATTCTTAGATAACTAACTATAGGTTATTATGTCGCATTTTCCATCCTTTACTTTGGATTATATGACAGAGTTGTGCATTAACTTTCTTTAGACTCTTTTTTTTTTCCCATTTCTACTAAGTGAGGCTGGTATAATAAGTTCCATTCTCTTTGGTTTTATGAAGAAATGAATACATCTGCATTTTATAGTGAATTTACTGATTACTTATTATAGCTCTACTCAATGCACTGGTATTATTTTCTAAATAGATTGTAGATTATGGAAGATAACATTCATTTATTAATCATCACGTGTTCCATGAATTCCTAGAGGAGTTCTGGAAACTAAGGAAAGCCTAACACATTCACTCTTCTATCCTTGGTGAATATATTATCCCTTTATATCCTTAGACTAGTTTCAGATTTCTTATTTAAGACTCAATTCCATTTCCCTTTAGAAGACTGATTTCCCACTTTTTAAACCCTTTTCAACATTCTCAACTCACTCAAGATGTGGAGCCCAAAACTGAATTTATATTGAAGTGTTCACTTGCTGCCTTTTTTACAGATATCAATTTTAATAGGATCACTGGCACTTTTGTGAGAGTCAATACAGGCCAGTTAAGTGGTGTATTTAGACAACCATAGGCACATAATACTGCTGCATTTCTAAGGTGTTGCTTGGCTGAGAGTCCACAAAAGTGCTTTCATTTACGAACGTCCCATTCCGACTCTAGATAAGGCTACTGAGTTATATCCATCCATGGCCAACACTCAGAAGTAGTCTTATGGAGTGACTTTCTTTTTTTGATGACCACAGCAGAGCTCCCGCCATTTTTGTCACTAACGTGGCAATCTGGTGAAGGTAGCTTGTTAAAAGAGATCTTCCTTCACACCAAAGGAAATGCTTCTTTATTTACTGTGAAGTTAATTGACTGGTTATTATCATCATTAATATTCATTTCTGGATATATTATAGAACCATTCTGGAAAGGTATGAATTAGTGTAACTTGTCTGCTGAACATTTTTTGCCACAATCCCAGCCAAAGTAGTGTGTCCATTTAAATAACAGCTATAAAATATACTTTGCTCTCTGAAGCTCTGTGGGTCTTCCATGAACTCAAAACAATAAACCACACCATTCGTCATCTTTGTGTGACAATCTTCCTCAGCTTGCAACACACCTCCATATTGTGCTTTAGGACCTGAACCACGAGGTCTTTTCGGAAGGAGAGGTTCACTTCATGAAGTGGACTTTTAAAAATGTATTTCTTTAGTTTTTTGTTTGTTTGTTTTTGTTTTTGGCCTTCAATAAAGGCCACTGGGTGGTCATATAAAAAGGGATTCCTAGGATTTAATATGTTGGGGGTTCATCAAGTTTCCTGGTTTGAGTCTCTGCTCTGGGCAGGATCTCAGGCCAGGTGGACTGGCTCTCGCACTAACCAACCGTGGGGCATCACTATGCAAGCCCAAAGGCCACGTTACTAATTTGCAATGGGCTTTCCACGGATGGCAAATTTCTGCCAGATACATCCAGGGCACTGGGCATACAAGAAGGCACAAGGCTTGGCCTTCGTTCCAAGAGCATAGGGTCTGGGAAGGAGGCAGATGAGAAGACAGCATCGCATTTACTGAACTGCCGAGGAAGAGCTCATTGCAGGGTCTAGAGGGAATGCAGAGAAGGCTTCCAGGTGAGGTCACACAGGATGGACAAGAATTAACAGGCGGAGTGACTCATGAGGGAGGTGGAAGGAAAAGCCTGGTGCAGGGCCACCAAGGGCACGCTGCACATTGAGTGACCTGCTTGTCACTCCTGCAGCCAGAGAGCAGAGTGCCGGGTGGGAGTGGGCAGAGATGAGGCTTGAGTGCTCAGCAGGGCAAGGTCACAGAGCCGTGAGTCTGTTAAGGGCTTTGAACTTTCTCCTGGGTGTTGCTGTGGGGTGGGGTGGGGTGGGGCACTGAATTATGAAAAATGAAGTAGTGGAATAATCAAATTAATTTTATTAATTTTCTATGGATGGCTCTAACTGCAGCATGAAGCAGGAGTTCACAACCGAAGGCACAAGGGTAGGCTCCCCGGGGTATGTCCAAGGCAGAAATCTAAGTGAGAGACGGCGATGGCATGAGCAGCACTGGTGTCAGTAGCAATCAAGAGATTTGGGCAGACATAGAGCTATTGAGGAAGCAGGCTCCCAGGGCGTGGTGATTAAAGAACTGTGGAGTGTGGAAGAGGTACCCGGATGACTCTCAGGTTTCTCACCTGCTTCCCTCTGAAAAGAAGAGGCCAGATGCCACTTTAGAGTTTGTAGTGCTTGAGGTATTGAAACAGAGTGCGAGAGAGAGAGAGAGAGAGAGGGAGAGGGAGAGAGGAGATCAGCATTGGTAATGAAGATTTAGGCTTCACTATTTTAAAGACTACAATTGAATCACGAGGATGGACGGTTGCCCAGAAAGAATGTGTAGAAACAAGCTTGGAACAGAAGCCTGAGGGATACTAACATTTTGGGGAATGGCAGGGAAAACAAACAAACAACAGCAACAGCAAACAAATGAAGATGGAGAAGGAGGGGCAGAGGACTAAGAGGGACACCAGGATAAAACAAGTCCTGGTGGCATTTCCGGAAGGTGTTCAATCAGCCATGATGAGGGCTGGCAAGAGGTCAAACAAGACAACAACAACTGATTTTCCAGCTGGATTTGTCAGCAGAGGGGCCAAGGAGCTTGGAAAGAACAGTCTCAGTGGAGTGGTTCGAGCTGAGGCCCAATCACAGTGAGATGAAGTGAAAGATAAAACAAGGAAGATATGGAGTGTTACGTGAGACGTTTATTAATGACGAAGAGAGAAAAAGAGAAAGTTGCCTCTGTATCATAGGGCACGTGTCCCTCGCATAGTGCTGGAGACACACTGACAAATGCTTCTTAGCTTTCCCTTTTTTCCTAAGCCCTGTGCAGATGATCTCTGGATGGGCACATTCTCTATTTGCGAAAGTGCAGCCGAGTTGATCTGCTTTTCACCTTCCGTACAATCATATGTCTGGGCCCTTCCATGATGCCATACCCTGATGGGCCACCTGGGCTTGGGTTGGCCCTGTGATTTTCAGACTGATTCCCTCTGCTGTATAAATGGAGTCGGGGATGCTGGCGTGGATGGGCACTGCAGGAGCCTCATTTTGGTGTTGAGAATGGTTTGGGTGGACTGCGAAATGTGGAACAGAGCCCACAAGCTCAAGAGGCCCTGAAATACAAGGGAATAGACTTAAGTGTGATGATAGGATCCAAAAACTGGGTCACCACCAGAAAAGAGGAAGACATTTGCATTTTATTTCAGGAAATGGAGCCAAGACAAAACCCTGGAAGGCAAGGGGTGCTGATGTCACAAGACCCCCCACAAGGGATCAAGAAGCTCAGACCCCTGCTCACCGCCCATCCTTAGCTTACTCCACAGACTCAACTCAGCCTCAGGCAGTGGGGCCTTTCTTGTTTCCCTTTCAGAATATATCACGATTTCCAATTTCTGGGTGTAATGTGCTTTCACCAGACACTGATACAGACGTAGCAGAAAGCAGACATTCAGACATAGGAACGTGAACATTTATTTTGAGTTTCACCCCCACTTAAAACTGTAGCAACATGCGTTATGCATCAAAGTGCATTAGCCTGAGGCGGTTGCTATCGCAGACTAATGCTTACATAACCAATTATTTCACCCACACATACCCAAAACTCAGGCCGCTAGCGGGGTTAGAGCTGGCAGAAATGGATCTAATAAAATGTTATCAACAAATGCTACAAATGTGAAAGGGAAGTTAGTCCTTACTAATAAGTGGGGGAAAAGGGAGGGCAGCTGCTTAGCCTCTTGATTTGAAGCTGACAACCATTTTTAATATCTGACATTTTTCTTTGTGATAAAATACATAGCCAACAGATATTTTTTCAGCAGGCTAACATATATTTACATTATAAATCTACCTTGCTCTAAAATATAGAGATGGATTTTGGAGATGGGGATAATATATGTTTAAAAAGCAATGAGAAGCTGACCTTCCACTGGAAAAATATTAATCGCAGGCATTTTTTGAAAGGTTCTGCACAGATTAGCTATCTTCAACTGGGATGCCCAGAACCAAGAGAGGACATGAGGACACTCACACAGGCACACCTGCCAGCCGTCTATATGCCACCATTGTTAACCATGCTGATCCTGGGCCCGTGTAGGATTTCTATTCACAAATGCATGCGCTACTTCAGGATCATCCTGACCTGCATGTAAAGCATTTCTTTCTAGAGTTCGTGGCTTCACATCACTCCCTGTAATCGGGAAGCAAAGTACTTCTGCTCGGTCTGTCTCCCGAGGCTGTGCTGTTATAACCAAAGCTTTAAAATTAAAAAAAAAAAAACTTCATTAAGAGTGTGAAAATGAGTTTTCTAGATGAGCTCTCTTGGGTTCTCCTTGGTCTCTTCAGCAAAGGCTGCCCGATCACCTCTTCAAACAGGCCTGGGTGACCGAGGGATTCTCAGCTGAAGCGAATGCAGGGAAGACGTGGACATCAGTCTGGAGGGAGAGGTGGGGGCTCATACAGCCCGCTCTGCAGAACTGCAAGTGAGTTTCAAAATGAAGTGACTTGGGAAAAAGAAAAAAGGATATGTTCGGAATGAATAATACTCAGGTGATGCCTTCCGAATAACACAGAGTGCAATTTCCACAGTGCCCAGGGGCCCTGGGCATCTGGCGTCCAGGCCTCACCTTGCTCAGCTGCCATCTGCATCTTTCTAGGCCCCACTTCCAGCATTAACAGAGGCTCAGCTAGGTGGTCTCTGAGGCTTTCCACCCCAGAACGTCTCACCTTAGTGACTCCAGAGACCCCGACGTATCCAAGGCTCCCTTCGCTTTCTGTCCTCTCAGAAGAGTTCCTGTTACAAGAATTTCCGCTGAAAAAAACTATGGACTGGGCTGTGGAGACAGTTGAATTGCACTTATTTGCTGCCTGATTTCCCTGTATACGTTTCCTTATTTGTAAAACATTTCCCAAACAAGTCTCAAGGGTTTTATGAGGAAAGATAGCAAGAGAGAAAATGCTTCAGGGGAAAAAGAGAAAAATCGATTCAAGTATTAAGTGAAAATGATGCTGTCATTTGGGCTATTTTTCTAGCGTAGTCTGCTCCTCTTCCAGGCGGCACCTTGAGAACACTGTATGGTGGGCAGCTGTCCAGCAAAGATTGTGACAGTCAATAGTCATTTCCAGAGGACAGGGTGGAGGAGGGTGGGGGCTGTGGGCCATTTGAAATACCCTTTCAAAGCATAATTTCCTGACAAATCAAGCTGCTTCTTGGATAGAAGGAGGCACCGGTCATCAAGGGGGGGAGGGGGTGGATGTTGGTGAGCCATTACTCTGTCACCAGAGACCTCGCACACATTTTTATTCCTTCCCACAATTATTCTTTCATTTCATATAATTATTTATACTCTGCAGTGACACATAGAAAAGCAATTTACCTAATATTTCTCTCTATAGGAGAAGGCCAAGCCATTATAAAAAAGATTTCTAACCTTCTTTATACTCCATAGTTCTTATGAAATAAGACAAGTATACTCATTTTTCACGATGTGCTTTCGTTTGAAAGTTCTTTATTACTTTTAAGATTTAGTCAATTTGTTATTTTAGCCCAGTGCCACCACAAAACATCCTTTTCAACCCCTTCCTGCAAAACCTTCTAGAAAGACATTGGGAGTTGTCTTGGAGCCATGGCCTTCGCTCACCTTCCTAACATAGGAATCCTCCTCACCATGTTTTGACAAGAGTTATTGAAAGTCTACTGGAATTTTTCTAGTTCTAGAGAACTCGGCGCCTTTGAGGATAGCTCGTTTTATTTCTGTGCATCTCTTTTGGCAGGAAAACTCATCTTTATATCATGCTGATAGCTACCTGTTTGTTTTTCCTCTTGTTTTTATCTTCTGATTCCACAATTTACTGTTTAAAGCCATTGTCATCAGCACATAGCAGGTTCTCAGACACTGGAGATAACTGTAAGATCCTCACCCCTCATTTGCTCTTAGCCACAGTAAATTCTCAGGTATTCTCTGTTCTTCACATAACACAGTTTTCAGGTTTTTACTAACATGCTATGTCACTTTTCAACATTCTAGAAGAATTTTTTTTTTTTTTTGCTTCTCATGCACGCTTTTTCCAGTGTATTCTGAAATATTTTAGCAAATGTGCTGTATGCTTTGCCTCTTTTATCGTAAACACATCTACACGGAGAAGATAAATCCTTTGGTTATATAACATCTGCTTCTCAGCCTTAATCTCTTAAGTAGCAATAAAATATTTCTCCTCCATCCTTCGGATTTCGACTCAGCTCACATGGTTTCCCCGACTTGTTTTCTAATGTATCTTATCCCTAGAGCTAAAATTTTAGAAAATATTTAATACTCAAATGAGGAATCTTCATTGCACACTCAAAGCCCAGGAGGTAGCTCATAATGGATGCCACAATGGAGCCTAGCTGGAGAGGTCATTAAAGCTCAGAGTATAAGGTCTGGGATTCTGCCGGTGGCTTTGCAAATGACGATCGATCACTTTTCTTCATAACTACTACTACCTGATACTTAAAAAAAAAAAAAAATGCTGTGATCTCTTACTAGTTTCTTTCTTCTTTCTTTCTTCTTTTTCTTTTCTTTCTTTATTTTGGAGTTTTAAAAAAATCTGCAAAGGAAATATAGTGGAAATAGAATTTAAGGAACCAGAAAAAAAAAATGGATCTGTTCCCATTGGGCAGTGCTGAGGAAAGTGGTTGCAAAGAGGATGTGTAGGTCTGAAGAGACTCCAATACTGGATGCCCCACCGTCTGCGAGAGATGAGACATTGTTTCTTAAGTTTATGGCTACAGGACACCATTCCCTATTCAGAACCCATTTTAACTGGAATAACTGTGGAAAGGCAAGCTGTAGGGGAGCGGTGGGCATGGGGACCACAATTTGGCCAACGAAAACATGAGCCACTTTCTGGAATTACATAGGGCATTCATTAAAGAAAAACAGGTAATCCTAGAAGTGTGCGGAAAGCAAGCTGTCCTCATAATGGAATGTTATTGTTTGAACTGCAGGTATAAGCCTCTCCTGCTTCCTCTAGTACCTAAGAAAGGTCGTTAAGCCCAGGAATCAGAGTATACGTGGCTCATTCTTATATTACAGCTTAGTTTACAAAATGTCATGTCGTATTACATATCATGTCATATTACACAAACGTCAATGTCCATGGCATTTTGACAAACATTTTCAACTTCCCCATGGTTTGGTTAAGAAAGCATTTCATTTTTTCTTCTGAAGCTGGTGCTTCCAGCCTCTTGCTGCCAGCACCACCCCCACCTTTACCTGTCCCCCTGAGGCAACCTCTTGCTGTCCCTCTGAGGCACACAGTCACAGCCCACCTCCGTTTTCCAGTTGGCATAAGAATTCTTAGAGGTTTCTTCAGCTATCGTAACATTTTCTTCTAGTGCAATTTTTCAGTGTACACTGTTACGAGAAGATTCATTCAAAAGACCTATAAGAATTCTAATTATTTGTATGTTTTACTAACAAGTTACATGGTAATTGTGAACCATTGATGACTGGCAAAGAAAACTTACTTTTGGCCATTTAAAAGTGTATCTCACTTTGATATTTATCTCATTTTACCTCTACCGAGGCACCTTGATCACAGAATAAAGCATCATCTTTATCAACCTAATAAAAAGTCACGAATAAGAAAATACAATCCTCCTTCTACCAAATGGATATTGACCAGGGGCATGGAAGGCCATGCTGATTTTAGGTTCATCTGCAAACTCCCTTGTGATTTCATAAGTGCTTTAAAAGTAGTTTTCAGATTAAATATAGGATAACTATTAGGAACACAGTCTTTGGAGTCTTACAGAACATGAATTTAAAGTCTGGATTTTCCACTTCCATTACCTAATATTATTATTACTTAATATTATTCCTGTGCAAAATGTGACTAATAGTTATGTTCAAAACTGCATGCTGAGAATTAAATGGAAAAAAAAAAGTTTACAACTTACTTAGAAAAGAGTATAAAGTTGATAAATAGTAGGTATTATTCTTGTTATTGTTAAGTATTTATAATCTCTTAGTTGAAAATCAGTAGATTTAATCAGGAAGTTAAGTTTTCAAAATCCAGTGATATCTAAAGTAAATACTATTATTCTTGTTACTATTAAGTATTTATAATCTCTTAAGTGCAGCACCTCCATTCTTCTAGGTAAAAAAACCAGCAAAATGTTACTTGGATAATATTAACCCTAGAAATAGATAAATAAAAGCCATTAGTGCCAAGGACCTGGAGAATAACTGAATTTCAGCGACCTGTACTGCAAATGGGTACATCTGCCATTGTTTTGTTTGAATTTAAGATCAGCTTATTCCTACGTGTCAGAAAAAGGCAATTTTTTCAATGTTTGTTTTCCCAAATAGCCACCAAAACAAAGAGATGAATGAAGTCCCAGTCCTTTCACATTTGATGAATGTATATAAATACGTAGCAAACATTCATGAGGCTGGCACCTCATCTAGAAGGTTGAAGCTGTGGCTCTGATGAGGCTTCCCTCCTACTCCCAACCACACCACAGCATATGATGTCTGATCTATGTTGGGTGTTTCCGGGCTTTCAGACAGTGAGATTTTTAATGCATTTGGCGTGAGTCATGCATGTAAATGTCCATTTCTGCCTGTTCTGTGCCTCTGAAAGTCCAAGATCTAAACAGCAGTTTCCCAACCCCTGCTGGGCCCTCTTTGTAAAGTGCTTCGCGCCATCTAGTGTCCGATGGAGGCATAGACGTGGGACTCATGCGGAGGGAACTGGCTGACCAGCCACACTGCAGCAAGTAACCACAGCACAAGCAACAGGGTCAATTATTTATTTTACTTTAGATATCCCTGGATTTTGAAAATTTAACTTCCTGTTTAAATCCACTGATTTTCAAATAAGCCGCATAAAATTAAAGGCCAAAATACCTTTTACATTCAATTAGGGACTCAATCAAGTGCTGTTTTGCTTTTATTGCGGAGACTTTCGTTGCTGTGTTTTTATCACTTGCAGCTGTCGTTGTGTAAATACGCTTTCTCGCAATGAGGGCTTTCCTAGGATCCACTTGAAACCACAGCACGCTTGCACGCGTCTCACAGTGCCTCTATCATTCTGTTGTCACGCCTCTATATTTTTCATTCTTCTCTTTTTTTTCAGATTGTCTACAAAGCCTGGCTCTGTTCCCAGTACTTTGAAGTCACACAGTTTAACTGCAGAAAGACAATTCCTTGCAAGCAATACTGTTTGGAGGTTCAGACGAGGTGTCCATTTATATTGCCCGACAATGATGAAGTCATCTACGGAGGCCTCTCCAGTTTCATCTGTACAGGTACGGTGCCGGGTGGGAGTCTGTGCACCAGCCTCCCGTGGTTTTGCTTTCTTGTGTCATGTTTGTTTGCTTTGCCGTTTCCTTTCACTGATATAACCTTGAACATGGTAGTTTTCCGCACTTTCACTAATAGAAGTAGCCAACGCTCCCCTCAACTGCTCTGGAAATGATTCAGCTTCTGTGCCACGTGGTCTATCTGTAACCGAGACCACAGTTATTCACTGTGTAAAAGAAGAAATCTGATGGCAAAATATTAGCAATCATTAGATATACTTACATGTGACCTAGCGTAGGTTACATTGTGCCTGCATTGCCTTTGAATTCCGTAAGAACAGAAGACGTGCTAAGACCAGTGAAATTATGCTTTTCAAATTAGTCAGAAGTTGATGTTCTCTTACCTATTTTCTTTTTTTTTAATTTTCTGAGAATTTTTATGTGATTTTATCTGTAAAAAGTATTAAGGGCTTTAAAAATATCTGCCTAAATCGTACGTGTGTGTGTGTCTATTAGAGCCACACAACAAGCCTATCCATTAAACAATATTTACTTCTTTCAGCAAATGAGTCAGACTGGACAAAACACCAATATCAGCATCCTTTTCTGGACATTTATAAGCATTACATAATTTAGACAGAATAAGATATAAAGAGCAAGAGCCTTTTTTTTTTTTTTAATAAAATGATAATTAGATGGCGAGAACAAGATCCTTTGCCAGGGTGGTGTGATAATCCGAGTTGTAGCTCTGCATTCTCTTTTTGAAATGATAATGCTATACAATGTCCCTGGCACTATGTGGCTCGAGTTGTAGCATGTTTCGTTTTCAAGTGCAAGGATAAAACACTATCGTATGCGTACATGAAAATTCTCTTCTGACATTAGACTTACCAAACTCCTCTAAAACAGAGTAACATATAAGATGCTCGAATGAGAATTTATCAAATTATTTGTGCATCACTTATTTACGTATGTATTCATTAGCCACACTGTTCTAAGTGATAAGCTATCGAGAGATCGTCCACCAAAGCTCCCCATAAGAACTGAACTGGATGAGTATTTCTTTTTCTTTTTTTGAGATGGAGTCTTGCTCTGTCACCCAGGCTGGAGTGCAATGGTGTGATCTTGGCTCACTTTAACCTCCGCCTCCTGGGTCCAAGCGATTCTTGTGCCTCAGCCTCCTGAATAGCTGAGGTTACAGGCATGCACCACCACACCTGGCTAATTTTTGTATTTTTAGTAGAGACGGGGTTTCACCGTGTTGGCCAGGCTGGTCTCCAACTCCTGACCTCAAGTGATCCGCCCACTTTGGCCTCCCAAAAGTGTTGGAATTACAGGTGCGAGCCACCATGCCCGGCCTGGATTAGTATTTCTTTCTTTCTTTTTTTTTTTTAATTGCACTTTAAGTTCTAGGGTACATGTGCACAACGTGCAGGTTTGTTACATATGTATACATGTGCCATGTTGGTGTGCTGCACCCATTAACTCGTCATTTTAGTATTTCTTATGCTGCCCAAGCTTGTGGGAAGAACACGTGACTGAAGGTCAGGCGCCTTGGCCTTCATCCTGTTTCTATTGTACATTCTCTTGGAGATACCACCCCTTCATGAGTAAATTAGAAAGTGCAGTGGTCAAACCCACCCCCGTGTGGATTTGCTGCAAGGATTACAGATAAGGGAGAAGGGCAAGTTATGTCTTTAACCAGCCATAGCCATTGCACACAGGAAAGTGAAATGTAGAATGATTTCACAGGCCTACGTGTTATTCTACTGAATTGATGCTCAAGTCATTTTTTATGTAGCTCCTCTTTGCTGGAGGGGGAGGAGGGGTAGAAAGGAGGGAAGAGGGAAGGAAGGAATCAGGGAAGGAGGAAATCAATATTTTCTTGCTTTGAGTTTGAGACAGAATTCACCAGACACAGGCTATTAATTCATATTGAATTTTGCATAGAACATTCCACAAATAACCATGAAGATAAGGCCTTGTTTTATTGTGGGACAGTGAGGTGTCTGTGACATTAGGACTTCAGAGAAGCTATTGGATTTTTATGTACAGGTTGTATTTATGCAGTTACACTCACATTGGCTTTTGTCCTAGAGAAGAACAATAGTTTTCGAACCAAGTTCTCAAAGTAGAGAAAAAAACCAAATGAAGAGTGAGGTGTTTGTGTTTATCTTATATCTTTTTCCTACACATACCTGTATTTGTGAATCTGAAATACATGTTTGAATGTTCACCCCCTTCCTCCATACACATTCAGAATGCCAAGGTAGAATGAAATCCCTCACTTCACAACATAGGCAGAGAATCCAGTCTGCAGTTTTAATTGTTTTCGAGTTTGGTAAAGACAGCTTCTTCATAGCCATAACTACATCATTACGGAAAAGTGGCAGGAAAAAAGAGATTTTTCATCAGATCCAGAGAAAAATGGCATCTCTGTTAGAGGCCCCCTAGGATAATCTCATCACTGAACATTTGGAAACCTAAGAACAGTGGTTCTTATGTCACTTTCAGTTGGGTTAATGTTCATTTTATGTTTAAATTGCTTGAAAATATACAGGATAAATTCTGAAGTCATTTTGCCCTGAAGTTCTGTAAAACAATCTGACAGAAAAAGACAGTAATTTTCATATTGATCGTCTTTTCTAAGGTGTGACCTATGCCTCTTTGAAGAATTCTCATCCATGTTGATAACTAGCAGCCATCATTTCTCACCATCCGTTACAGGTGTCCCTTAAGAGTGCACTGCTGAGGCCAGATGCAGTGGCTCATGCCTGTAATCCCCACAATTTGGGGAGGCTGAGGTGGGAGGATTGCTTGTAGCCAGGAGTTTGAGGCCAGATTGGACAATATAGCAAGACTTTTCCTCAACAAAAAATTAAAAGTCCCCAGACACAGTTGTGTGCACTTGTAGTCCCAGCTATTTGGAAGGCAGATACAGGATTGCTTGAGCTCAGGTGCTGGAGGTTGCAGTGAGCTGTGATCCTGCCACTGTGCTCCAGCCTGGGCAACATAGCGAGACCCTACCTCAAAAGGAAAAAGAAATGAAAAAGTGCACTCCTGGACCTAAGCAAGGAGATTTCTACTCCTGTGCATCACAGCTGGCTGCCCATTGCTTATAAGAGTCCCAGACATGGGCCCCAGAATGGTTTTTATCTTGGATGATGTTAGAATAGAGGACAGCTCTCAGAGGACCACTGGCTAAACTGTGGAGTGGCTTGTCATGCTTCTAAGGAGCCTAGTAATACATGCATGCATATAATTTGTTCCCAGATTTTAAGTTGCACATTTTTGGATGTCCATCTTCTACAAATGTACATGGATTTTTAAATAGTTTACATTATAAATAAGTTTGCAATTAAATGTGAGCCATCTCAGGTACCTTTATGCATTTTGCATGAAATGTCTTCTGTACCCAGGAAGGACCAGAGTAAACACAGAAGAGAACTGGGAGTCTTTTTTCTAGTTTCCCAGTTGGCTGCTGATAACCTAAGGCCACCTGGATGGCCTTAGGTTGGATGGTGAGCTCATAGCAACTTCACATGTTCACAGGTAGTTCTGTTGGATGTCCTCCTCATTGAGTTAGGCACAGTGATGATCGCTAAACACAGTTCCGTCAAAAAGAATTCACCAAGTAACTTGACCTTCATCTTGCCTCCAGCAATTTTTCTTTTTGAAAAAAATCATAAAGCATTTGATTTCCACTCTAGATGTTAAAAGTGCAATCATTTCTCACTAAGAATTAAAGGAATAGGTGGAGTTTCCTTCAAATTCAACAAATTTAATTATAATGGTTTTCCTATTTGAACTGCATCCAATTCACAGCTTCCAGAAGGATGGAGAATTCCCTCTAGGATGTTGAGGATTCTTCACTTAATTTTCTTATTGACCTCAAAAAAAGTATTCTGTAAGCACATAACTGCATATGGCCTGATGACAGACACTATCCATGTGAGCATCAGTTTTTTTCTAGGTGCTTCTCCTTAGTGGCAAACCAGTGGCATGGTGATTCCTTTTCTTAGAGTCCTCTGCACCCAGAATCTTAGAGGACCTCGAGTTCTTCCTGTCATTGTCTTATTGGCTATATACTGATACCTAGGATTCCTATTATTCACAAAAAAGGGAATATCAGCCCTTGGAATCGGTGAACAATTTCTGTAAATGATCAGGAGGTTTTTTACCATTTTGGTCACACGTATTAAATTTAGTATCTCGTGCATCATTTCTTCATGGTGTTCACATCACCATGTACCAAATTAGAAAGTTTTAAATGTATATTTTTTTGATCATCTGCTACTTTGTGTACCTATGATCCTTCAGTAACCCAGGAACTTCCTTTAAAAAATGAAATATCTGAGAATGCATGTCCATTACTATAGAATGCTTTTGATTGAGGATGTTACGGAAGGTCATGACCAAATGTTCTAACCACGGATCTTGATGACAAGCGCATCCCCATGCATGTGTTTAATTCCAATTCTGTCTTAGGAGATAAAAGGAAAGACACTTTGCCTGAGCTTGCTCTTGATTTTTTTTTTTTTCTGTTAAAGAATAAAACTGACACGTGACTAAAGAAATGTTTTAAAAATTAATTGGAAAAATTCTGAGGTGCTGTCAGGGTGAAACATGTCATTTAATGTTAGGCATTATTGAGCTAAAATTTGTCAAGGTGGGTTCTGTTGGGTTTGCAAGCTCAGTTCGCATAATGCACTGCTGTTTTAGAAACTCAGTTGCTTCATCTTTAAAGTGAGGGGGTGGAAGTCGTTTTTGGATTCTACGATGTCAGCCCGTCATTGTGGTAATTACGTGGGCTTCCCTCTCCACACTCCCTCGCCTCATTCCAGAGTCCCCTGGAGAAATCCTTGATTGCTTACCTGTAACAGTGAACCAAGCTGCAGAAAACAGAGGCAGCGGAGGAGCACAGGCTGAGGGTGCTATGGTAACAAACATTAAGAAAATTACCATTTGATTGACAGATAAAATAGACCAGCCATGATTTGCTGCTCCCTTGCACAGGGAAATTACTGAAGGGATGAAAGTAAAAGTTGGTCTGCTGGGGGTTACTGACAATGGAGATAAAACATATTTTAAGACTTCTATGTAAATTCTGCATTCCATTTTTTTTTCTTTTTCTTTCTTTTTGAGCTGTGACAGGAATAAGGTTATGTTTCTGTCTCTGGGGAAAATACTGTGGGCTGCTGTTTTTCCTTACTTGACAGGCGGTTGAGGCTGCAATGGGAGGTGGGCGCCCCCTGGTGGCGACTCTCCGCGCCTGCAGAGTGTCTGAGAGGACGTTCACTGCCTGCAGGGAACGGAAGGGAACGACCCGAGGGGAGGAAATGCGTTGATCTGCATATGGATCACATTCGAAGGAATTTTTTTTAATGTTTGGCATCTCACGGTTTACTTGTGAGTGAGTTCACAACTGTGAAAGAAAAAACATTTGCAAAAATCCAGTCCTCACATGACCAGTGAGTTGAGAAAGATTTTTAAAAGACAAAAAGATGTTCTCATGAGAAGAAAATTTCAGTAGGAAGAAAAATCTACTTCTGTAGATTTTAATTTGAAAATTTATGCCATTTCAATTTATTTATTTTCCCCTATGTATACATATGTTCATTTAATTTTTTAAAATCAGGGGTTTTTTTCTTTGAAAACAGAATAATAAAAAGACCACTCTAGTATAGCATCATTTAATATCATACGAAATATTTTAATCAATATATCAAAGTTTAAGGCAAAAACGTGACAGGAGATGGTATGCCCAGAATAAAAATTTAAAAATATGAGAGTAGATTATAAAACCAAGTAACATGTAATAACTTCATATGTTCATGACATCTTCTTCCATTAAAACATTGTACTATTTCAGGTTTATTTCAGTTAATATCTTTAGGTTTGAGTTCAGATCATTCCTACTTAAGATAGCTTTTTCTGAATTCTATATTCATAAAGATCCCAGCAGGTCAAGTTTGTCTTTGGCAAGAGAATGTATGTAGGGAATTGAGGAGAAATTAGGATGTCTGATGAATTCTGCCAGTAGCTCTGAATTTTGGAAAATTGCCCCCACTCTAAGGTCCCATTGCCTCACCTCCACAAGTGGCTAACAGTACTGAGCCCAGTGCCAGAACACTCAGTGCCCAGGGCTGCCGAAAGCAGAGTCCCGAGCTAGATGGGACCCCGTGTAGTCCAGCCTGGTGGTGCTTGCGGAGTGGCAGGTGCAGCTGCAGAGGAGAATGAGGTTTTATTGTCTGTGTGGGGAGAGGAAGACACGGGCCTCCAGCTCACCTTCGTGACGCTTGTTGAAGAGCAGGGAGAGCTTGTGGGCGCCCCCCTCTGACTCCAGCTCACCTAGGTGACGCTTGTAAGAGAGCAGGGAGAACTTGTGGGCGGCCTCCTCTGACTCCAGTTCACCTGGGTGACGCTTCTTGGAGAGCAGGGAGAACTTGTGGGCACCCCCCTCTGCCTCCAGTTCACCTGGGTGACGCTTGTAAGAGAGCAGGGAGAACTCGTGGGTGGCCCCCTCTGCCTCCAGGCATGCTGACAACTGGGCAGGCCCTGCATGCGCTTGCTCACCTCGACAGCCTTTGGGGAAATTCTAACGTAGTTCAAGTTATCCTTCTGCTTCTCATCACTATACCTTGCCTGGTCTAAGAGCAGACATGAAATGCATCAGACCAGGGAGAGTGGAGAAAACCAAACCAGGAGTACTTGCAGGAACAGGAGTTCAATCAGCCCTGAGAAGCATCTGTGCTTCAGTGGTGGGTCCTGAGCCAGCTGCCCCAGGGAACCACTGAGGGCCTAGCTGAGCCATGTCAGGGCCCATCACTACGTCAGGGGGTACCGTGGGGGACAGACTACAGTGCCTGACGGCTGTCCTTTTTGATGCCATCAAGGAAGATTTAGTGACTTCTGCCCATACTCACTCGTTAACCTTGCGCGGAAGTGATGCTGTGTCTGGCAAATACGTTCAGGCCCTCTGCACCCTCTGGAAGGAAAGTCACCCTTTGCTCAAGCCAGACTATGCGCGCTGCCCTCAGAGAGGCAGTGCCAGTGCCCGCACTGCTGAGCAGCTGAGTCTCTTCTTAGATGGAAGATGAATCAAAACATGTAGTGATCTCCTCTACAGCAAGGAGGTGATAACACACACCCGTGACAAAGCTTTCCCTGCATTCAGCGTGAGTGAGTGAACTTAGAACTACTGACCACACAGTGGCTGTCAAAGCTGGAAGCTAAAGGAAAGTCTGAATTCTGGAATGTCAGTTTAGGAAGAATATGGCCAAGTGAGATTTCCCAGAACAGGTGAAATCTTATTCAATGAGAGTGTTTACCCATTCTGTCTACAAGTCAGTCATCTTTGTGAAGAATTTATGCCCACTTGGCAGCTGTTCTGGATACTGGACCACTTTGAACAATGACATTATCCTACGTGATTATAGATTGAGTCAATGTTAGACAAACCAGAATTACTGAAGTCATCTAGTCTGATGCCTTGAGGATTAACCACTCCCTCAAAACAAGCAATTGCAGAAACAAGAATAGCTCCACATTTCCTGGCTTTTAGTCCAGCATTTGTAGTGGAACAGGAAACGACCTGCCAGCCCATCCTGAAATTCTTGTGTAAGCAATTGTTTCCTTGCTATGCACAGCTGGAAATAAAGTCAGTCAGTAGGTTAAGGAAGGTGGTCGCGCCCACAGCCTGCTGTCTTTGCAATGCAAATCTCATTGTTCAAACATGTCCTGATTTCTCAACATCACACATCACATTAAAAATGGATATTACAAGCATTTTGGAACATAGACATTCTTCTGGTTAAATAAAGAAGACTGTCTGGGTCATTATTCTCAGGGAAATTTTCTGCTAAGATGGCTCATTTTGTCAGATTGGTGAGTGAGATTCTTAGGATGCATATACACACACAAATAAATTAGTGTAAAGGGTAAGAACAGAGAACTAAAGTTTCTAAAATGTCTGTGTGAATATTATGAATGCAAATCACCTTATCCTTGTGTTATAGATATTTTATAATATATAATAGATTGTACATATATAATATCTATACCACATCAACATATATTTATATAATTTATACGTAATTCAAATATCCAATTTATATATAGATACAATTAAAATAGCTAAATTTCCAGGTAAGGTAGGTAATTAAAATAAAAAATACCTTAGGTTTAAAAATTGAAGACAGATTTGTAAGGAGAACTTTAAAATTAGCTTTAAAGTTAATTCCAAATAAAACAAAAAAGAGACAGTGAATTTAATTTAGGCATAGCAGCACTGATGGAGTAAATGTGTAAATTCTCCAAGAAGAAAACTTGAAAATAAAAAGTTCATTTAGGAATAAAACCTCTAGAATGCTATTTTAAGATGGTGGTTCTCCGGTTATTATGTTATTGTTTGACACTACTGGATCAGTCCTAAATATGGTATGTTGTACCTTTATTGACCAATTTATGGGATCAAAAGAGTGACAAACCCAGGCATAGAGAGTCTGAAAATGCCGACCTCGACACCAAAACCCACTCCTGCCAGAAAGTAAGGCTCGTGGTAACCTTCACTACAATCTCCTCCTTTATGGAATACGTCATTGCCTGAGGGAGTCGGGGAGATGCTTTTTTGGGCTTGTCTTAGGGACATTTGCTGTGTCTTAGTCTTTTTGTGTGTGTAAGTGGGCTGAGAAAACCCAAGGAAGTCCACCTTCAAATACGCAGGAACAAACATTGCAAGGGAAATGAAAATAATTTCAATCACAAGGGAAATAATTGTCCCAAGATAGGATCTGTTTCTCACTGCAGAGTAAATTCTTCTTGCAGAGGTAATTTTTTTATTTATGTTATTTATTTATTTATTTTTTTGAGACAGCATCTCGCTCTGTCTCCCAGGCTGGAGTGCAGTGGCAGTGGTGCAGTCTCGGCTCACTGCAACCTCCGCCTCCCGGGTTCAAGCAATTCTCCTGCCTCAGCCTCCCAAGTAGTTGGGACTGCAAATGCGTGCCACCACGTCCAGCTGGTTTTTGGTATTTTTCATAGAGACAGGGTTTCACCGTGTTAGCCAGGCTGGTCTCGATCTCCTGACCTCATAACCCACCCACCTCGACCTCCCCAGAGGTAATTTTAAGATGTAGCATTCCACTGTGAACTGTGAAGAGCCAGAGAAACTTCCTTCTAATCTCTTCCAAGGCCTATGATATGTGCATATACGTTGAGAGATATCTATCAACTTATCAACTGATAGATAGATAGATAGATAGATAGATAGATAGATAGATAGATAATCAACATATATGCACATATCATAGACCTTGGAAGAGATCACGTGGAAAGGCCAGTTTTCGAGAACTGGAGATAAAAGCCAAAATAGTTCTCGATCGCCATCTCTTCACTGCAGTGCCATGTCTGCCGGTGTAAATAGGCAATTTCACTGGATGAACGTTCATTTTCACAGCTCCAGGGCCCTTAAGGTTCAACTTCAGAGTTACGTCTGATGCCACCAATGAGTAGGAACAGGTCCTGCGGTCACACTGAAGTCACCGGGACTACAGCAGTTGATATTACATACTTTTGAAATATTTAAATAAGGTGTGTTTACTTATGTTTGAATTGATAAGTGCTGCTCATGACACGACATCCAAAAGACACAAAACAGGCAAGATCAAGTCACCTCCCGCAGCCAACTGGTGACTGATGTCGTGGGTTACAGATTTATTGTCGTTTATTTACTCAGTTCCTGACTAATGGCCATGTGGGTTATTCCTAGCCATCTGTTATTAAATGCAGTTCTACAAGGCATATTTTTGTTGCTGTATCATTTACCACAGCCTGTGAATTTTACTGTAAAATAACTGTATACCAAGAAGTAGAGATGGATGAAAGAGTCTGCGCATTCATCGTGTCGGAGATGCTTGCCATGCAACCCGTTATTGGCACAGATCGTGTCCCTCACTCGATGTCCTAATTCCCTTAGGGGAGTCTCCAAGCTCCTTAACCTGACTTGATTTGACCTGTTTCCCACTGCCGCCCAACCTCATTCATCATCACTTCCTCTTTGGGACCTAACACCCCAAATACAGCCAGCCAGCATGTGAAGCCCCACTGCCTGGGATGCCCATGCGTCAAAGCTTCCTCTGACTAATCCTGAAGCCACTGTGGCTCCCAGGAGGAGGCTCTCGCTGACCCTCAAGGGGGAGTTTGGAGTAAGTGTGCCCAGAGCACCCTGTGCTTCTGCTGCTGTGGTGCTCACTGGGCTACATTTTAGTCACAGGCCACTTACCTTAACCCAACTCCTCGTTTTGGTGAGTTGGGTTAAGGTAAGAACTTATGTCCTCTGGTGTGTCCACAGGACACCAAAAAAGTGCCAGACACATTGTGTTCAGTAAGCAAACATTGGATGAGTTCATTAATGAGTGGCAACTCCGTCCTTTGAGCAAGAAGAACCTCTGTGGTGAGAGGTGTCACTCAGGACAAGCAGCGAGGGGCAGCCATGCTCTCTCTGCACAGCCTGCAATGCTCCTGCCCACGGGCACCTGTGGCAGTGTGTGAAAGAGCAAGGGAGCTGATGGTTGGATGCACTGTAACAAAGTGTCCTCCGTTGGGAGTCAGAAGCACCTCAGTATTTCATGTCCAAGCTGCCTTTTGTCCTTGTGTACCACCCTCCTGTCAACGCAGTATAGAGGCTCCGGCTGAATGGAGTTCACACTGCCGCCACACAACTCCATTACCTGGAACACTGGAACTTAAAGGCTGAAAAGTGATGTGGTGTCTAAGCTTATGGAATTTACATTTTGAATGGTTTTTTTTTTTTTTTTTATACTTTAAGTTCTAGGGTACATGTGCATAAAGTGCAGGTTTGTTACATATGTATACTTGTGCCATGTTGGTGTGCTGCACCCATCAACTTGTCAGCACCCATCAACTCGTCATTTACATCAGGTATAACTCCCAATGCAATCCCTCCTCCCTCCCCCCTCCCCGTGATAGGCCCGGTGTGTGATGTTCCCCTTCCCGAGTCCAAGTCATCTCATTGTTCAGTTCCCACCTATGAGTGAGAATATGCAGTGTTTGGTTTTCTGTTCTTGTGATAGTTTGCTGAGAATGATGGTTTACAGCTGCATCCATGTCCCTACAAAGGACACAAACTCATCCTTTTTTATGGCTGCATAGTATTCCATGGTGTATATGTGCCACATTTTCTTAATCCAGTCTGTCACTGATGGACATTTGGGTTGATTCCAAGTCTTTGCTATTGTGAATAGTGCTGCAATAAACATACGTGTGCATGTGTCTTGATAGCAGCATGATTTATAATCCTTTGGGTATATACCCAGTAATGGGATGGCTGGGTCATATGGTACATCTAGTTCTAGATCCTTGAGGAATCGCCATACTGTTTTCCATAATGGTTGAACTAGTTTACAATCCCACCAACAGCGTAAAAGTGTTCCTATTTCTCCACATCCTCTCCGGCACCCATTGTTTCCTGACTTTTTAATGATTGCCATTCTAACTGGTGTGAGATGGTGTCTCATTGTGGTTTTGATTTGCATTTCTCTGATGGCCAGTGATGATGAGCATTTTTTCATGTGTCTGTTGGCTGTATGAATGTCTTCTTTTGAGGAATGTCTTCTTTTGGGAAATGTCTGTTCATATCCTTTGCCCACTTTTTGATGGGGTTGTTTGTTTTTTTCTTGTAAATTTGTTTGAGTTCTTTGTAGGTTCTGGATATTAGCCCTTTGTCAGATGAGTAGATTGCAAAAATGTTCTCCCATTCTGTAGGTTACCTGTTCACTCTGATGGTAGTTTCTTTTGCTGTGCAGAAGCTCTTTAGTTTAACTAGATCCCATTTGTCAATTTTGGCTTTTGTTGCCATTGCTTTTGGTGTTTTAGACATGAAGTCTTTGCCCATGCCTATGTCCTGAATGGTATTACCTAGGTTTTCTTCTAGGGTTTTTATGGTATTAGGTCTAACATTTAAGTCTCTAATCCATCTTGAATTAATTTTCGTATAAGGAGTAAGGAAAGGATCCAGTTTCAGCTTTCTACTTATGGCTAGCCAATTTTCCCAGCACCATTTATTAAATAGGGAATCCTTTCTCCATTATCTTGTTTTTCTCAGGTTTGTCAAAGATCAGATGGCTGTAGATGTGTGGTATTATTTCTGAGGACTCTGTTCTGTTCCATTGGTCTATATCTCTGTTTTGGTACCAGTACCATGCTGTTTTGGTTACTGTAGCCTTGTAGTATAGTTTGAAGTCAGGTAGTGTGATGCCTCCAGCTTTGTTCTTTTGACTTAGGATTGTCTTGACAATGCGGGCTCTTTTTTGGTTCCATATGAACTTTAAAGCAGTTTTTTCCAATTCTGTGAAGAAACTCATTGGTAGCTTGATGGGGATGGCATTGAATGTATAAATTACCTTGGGCAGTATGGCCATTTTCACAATATTGATTCTTCCTATCCATGAGCATGGTATGTTCTTCCATTTGTTTGTGTCTTTTATTTCACTGAGCAGTGGTTTGTAGTTCTCCTTGAAGAGGTCCTTTACATCCCTTGTAAGTTGGATTCCTAGGTACTTTATTCTCTTTAAAGCAATTGTGAATGGAAGTTCATTCATGATTTGGCTCTCAGTTTGTGTTACTGGTATATAAGAATGCTTGTGATTTTTGCACATTAATTTTGTATCCTGAGACTTTGCTGAAGTTGCTTATCAGCTTAAGGAGATTTTGGGCTGAGACAATGGGGTTTTCTAAATATACAATCATGTCATCTGCAACCAGGGACAATTTGACTTCTTCTTTTCCTAACTGAATACCCTTTATTTCTTGTCTGATTGCCCTAGCCAGAACTTCCAACACTATGTTGAATAGGAGTGGTGAGAGAGGGCATCCCTGTCTTGTGCCAGGTTTCAAAGGGAATTTTTCCAGTTTTTGCCCATTCAGTATGATATTGGCTGTGGGTTTGTCATAAATAGCTCTTATTATTTTGAGATACGTTCCATCAATACCAAATTTATTGAGCGTTTTTAGCATGAAGGGCTATTGAATTTTGTCAAAGGCCTTTTCTGCATCTATTGAGATAATCATGTGGTTTTTGTCTTTGGTTCTGTTTATATGCTGGATTACATTGATTGATTTGTGTATGTTGAACCAGCCTTGCATCCCAGGGATGAAGCCCACTTGATCATGGTGGATAAGCTTTTTGATGTGCTGCTGGATCCAGTTTGTCAGTGTTTTATTGTGGATTTTTGCATCGATGTTCATCAGGGATATTGGTCTAAAATTCTCTTTTTTTGTTGTGTCTCTGCCAGGCTTGGTATCAGGGTGATGTTGGCCTCATAAAATGAGTTAGGGAGGATTCCCTCTTTTTCTATTGATTGGAATAGTTTCAGAAGGAATGGCACCAACTCCTGCTTGTACCTCTGGTAGAATTCAGCTGTGAATCCGTCTGGTCCTGGACTTTTTTTGGTTGGTAAGCTATTAATTATTGCCTCAATTTCAGAGCCTACTATTGGTCTATTCAAGGATTCAGCTTCTTCCTGGTTTAGTCTTGGGAGAGTGTAAGTGTCCAGGAAATCATCCATTTCTTCTAGATTTTCTAGTTTATTTGCGTAGAGGTGTTTATACTATCTCTGCTGGTAGTCTGTATTTCTGTGGGTCGGTGGTGATATCCCCTTTATCATTTTTTATTGTGTCTATTTGATTCTTCTCTCTTTTCTTCTTTATTAGTCTTGCTAGCGGTCTGTCAATTTTGTTGATATTTTCAAAAAACCAACTCCTGGATTCATTGATTTTTTGGAGGGATTTTTGTGTGTCTATCTCCTTCAGGTCTGTTCTGATCTTAGTTATTTCTTGCCTTCTGCTAGCTTTTGAATGTGTTTGCTCTTGCTTCTCTAGTTCTTTTAATTGTGATGTTAGAGTGTCAATTTTAGATATTTCCAGCTTTCTCTTGTGGATATTTAGTGCTATAAATTTCCCTCTATACACTGCTTTAAATGTGTCCCAGAGATTCTGGTATGTTGTATCTTTGTTCTCATTGGTTTCAAAGAACATCTTGATGTCTGCCTTCATTTCGTTATGTACCCAGCAGTCATTCAGGAGCAAGTTATTCAGTTTCCATGTAGTTGAGCAGTTTTGATTGAGTTTCTTAGTCCTGAGTTCTAGTTTGATTGCACTGTGGTCTGAGAGACAGTTTGTTATAATTTCTGTTCTTATACATTTGCTGAGGAGTGCTTTACTTCCAATTATGTGGTCAATTTTGGAATAAGTGTGATGTGGTGCTGAGAAGAATGTATATTCTGTTGATTTGGGGTGGAGAGTTCTAAGATGTCTATTAGGTCTGTTTGCTGCAGAGATGAGTTCAATTCCTGGATATCCTTGTTAACTTTCTGTCTCACTGATCTAATGTTGACAGTGGGGTGTTGAAGTCTCCCATTATTACTGTATGGGAGTCTAAGTCTCTTTGTAAGTCTCTAAGGACTTGCTTTATGAATCTGGGTGCTCCTGTATTGGGTGCATATATATTTAGGATAGTTAGCTCTTCCTGTTGAATTGATCCCTTTACCATTATGTAATGGCCTTCTTTGTCTCTTTTGATCTTTGATGGTTTAAAGTCTGTTTTATCAGAGACTAGGATTGCAATCCCTGCTTTTTTTTGTTCTCCATTTGCTTGGTAGATCTTCCTCCATCCCTTTATTTTGAGCCTATGTATGTCTCTGCATGTGATATGGGTCTCCTGAATACAGCAGACTGATGGGTCTTGACTCTTTATACAGTTTGCCAGTCTGTGTCTTTAAATTGGACCATTTAGTCCATTTACATTTAAGGTTAATATTGTTATGTGTGAACTTGATCCTGCCATTATGATATTAACTGGTTATTTTGCTCGTTAGTTGATGCAGTTTCTTCCTAGCCTCGATGGTCTTTACATTTTGACATGTTTTTGCAATGGCTGGTACCGGTTTTTCCTTTCCATGTTTAGTGCTTCCTTCAGGGTCTCTTGTAAGGCAGGCCTAGTGGTGACAAAATCTCTCAGCATTTGCTTATCTGTAAAGGATTTTATTTCTCCTTCACTTATGAAACTTTAGCTGGATATGAAATTCTGGGTTGAAAATTCTTTTCTTTAAGAATGTTGAATATTGGCCCCCACTCTCTTCTGGCTTGGAGAGTTTCTGCCAAGAGATGTGCTGTTAGTCTGATGGGCTTCCCTTTGTGGGTAACCCGACCTTTCTCTGTGGCTGCCCTTAAGATGTTTTCCTTCATTTCAACTTTGGTGAATCTGGCAATTATGTGTCTTGGAGTTGCTCTTCTCGAGGAGTATCTTTGTGGCGTTGTCTGTATTTCCTGAATTTGAATGTTGGCCTGCCCTACTAGGTAGGGGAAGTTCTCCTGGATGATATCCTGAAGAGTGTTTTCCAACTTGGTTCCATTTTCCCCCTCACTTTCAGGCACCCCAATCAGACATAGATTTGGTCTTGTTACATAATCCCATACTTCCTGCAGGCTTTGTTCATTTCTTTTTCTTCTTTTTTCTTCAGATTTCTCTTCTCGCTTCATTTCATTCATTTGATCCTCAATCGCTGCTACTCTTTCTTCCAGTTGATCGAGTTGGTTACTGAAGCTTGTGCATTTGTCACGTATGTCTCGTGTCATGGTTTTCATCTCTGTCAGTTCATTTATGGCCTTCTCTGCATTAATTATTCTAGTTATCAATTCTTCCACTCTTTTTTGAAGATTTTTAGTTTCTTTTCGCTGGGTATGGAATTCCTCCTTTAGCTCTGAGAAGTTTGATGGACTGAAGCCTTCTTCTCTCATCTCATCAAAGACATTCTCCGTCCAGCTTTGATCCATTGCTGGCAATGAGCTGCGTTCCTTTGCAGGGGGAGATGCGCTCTGATTTTTTGAATTTCCAGCTTTTCTGCCCTGCTTTTTCCCCATCTTTGTGGTTTTATCTGCCTCTGGTCTTTGATGATGGTGACGTACTGATGGGGTTTTGGTGTTGGTGTCCTTCCTGTTTGTTAGCTTTCCTTCTAACAGTCAGGACCCTCAGCTGTAGGTCTGTTGCAGATTGCTTGAGGTCCACTCCAGACCCTGTTTGCCTGGGTATCAGCAGCAGAGGCTGCAGAAGATAGAATATTGCTGAACAGCAAGTGTACCTGTCTGATTCTTGCTTTGGAAGCTTCCTCTCAGGGGTGTACTCCACCATGTGAGGTGTGGGGTGTCGGTCTGCCCCTAGTGGGGGATGTCTCCCAGTTAGGCTACTCAGGGATCAGGGACCCACTTGAGCAGGCAGTCTGTCCGTTCTCAGATCTCAACCTCCATGTTGGGAGATCCACTGCTCTCTTCAAAGCTGTCAGACAGAGTTGTTTGCATCTACAGAGGTTTCTGCTGCTTGTTGTTGTTGTTGAGCTGTGCCCTGTCCCCAGAGGTGGAGTCTACAGAGACAGGCCGGCCTCCTTGAGCTGCTGTGAGCTCCACCCAGTTCAAGCTTCCCAGCAGCTTTACCTACTTAAGCCTCAGCAATGGCAGGCGCCCCTCCCCCAGTCTCGCTGCTGCCTTGCCGTTAGATTGCAGACTGCTGTGCTAGCAATGAGGGAGGCTCCGTGGGCATGGGACCCTCCTGGCCAGGTGTATGATATAATCTCCTGGTGTGCCCTTTGCTAAGACCCTTGGTAAAGCACAGTATTAGGGTGGGATTACCCGATTTTCCACGTGTTGTGTATCTCAGTTCCCCTGGCTAGGAAAAGGGATTCCCTTCCCCCTTGTGCTTCCCAGGTGAGGCAATGCCTCACCCTGCTTCAGCTCTTGCTGGTCGGGCTGCAGCAGGTGACCAGCACTGATTGTCTGGCACTCCCTAGTGAGATGATCCCAGTACCTCAGTTGAAAATGCAGAAATCACCTGTCTTCTGTGTCGCTTGCGCTGGGAGCTGGAGACTGGAGCTGTTCCTATTCGGCCATCTTGCTCTGCCCTACATTTTGTATGGTTACCCCAAATTCGGTGTCATGTGTTCAATTGTGTCCCCTGCTCTCCAAATTCAGATATTGACATCCTAACCCCCGGCACCCCAGAATGTGACCATATATGGAAATAACTTGGTTATGGAGCTCATCAAGTTAAAATGGGTCATTAGGATAAGCTCTAGTCCAATGTGATTAGTGTATGTGTTAGGCCACTAGGGCTGCCCTGACAAAAGACCACATGCTACAGGGCTTCAGCAACAGAAATGAATTTTCTCGGCCTTCTGAAGACTAGAAGTCTGAGATCAAGGTTTTCTTTCTTCTGAGGCCTCTCTCCTTGGCCTGTAGACACTGCCTTCTTGCTGTGTCTTCACACAGTCTTACCTCCATGCCAGCACATCTTTGAGGTCTCTGCGTGTCCAAACTTCCTGTGTCCAATAAAGACATCTGTCCTATTGAATTAGGACCCACCCTAAAAGCCTCATGGCACCCCTATGAAGGCCCTATCTTGAAATACATTCACACGTCAGAGAACTGGGAGTTAGGGGCTCAACAGGTACATTTCTGGAGTGTGCAGTTCTTCCCGTAACAGCATACTTATAAAAAGGGGAAATTTGGATACAGACACAGAGAGAGAAAACAGTGGGAATAGACGTAGGAAGATGATGATCATCTACAAGCCAAGAAGAAAGGCCCATACCAGAGCGTTCCTGAAAACCCCCAGACACAGCCAAACCTGCCAACACATTGATTTTGGACATGTAGCCCCAGAAATGAGAGAAGCTGAATTGTGTTGTTTAAGCCCCCTAGTATGTGGGACTTTGTGATGACACCCCGAGCAGAGGAATACACTGAGCAATGCCTTGAAGTTTTGGAATAAAACAGATATATTCAACGTTATTTGTTCAAGCAAAGAACAAATTCTAACTCTTATATGAAGACAAATTCTGCATGCTTCAGAAGTTCTGGAGGATTAGAGGACAGGAAGCAATAAAAAGGAATTATAAAGGCATCGAGGGAGCTCAGCCAGCAGGATTTAGAGGATGATAATTATGCAGAGGGAGTAGTAATGAAGAAAGGGTATTAACATTGCAGATAGTCTTTAATTGTAAAGTAAAATTATTTTTGTAAATTTTATGAATCTCCTTTTGAAGGCATTCAGAAGCACAGTCAATTTGTAATGCTGCTGTGTGTGCTATGTCCCATTAATCATGGTTTAATAATTGGAAGACTTTAGACCTAAATCTGAAAACCCATCATCTCAGGAAACTGCAGTTAGGAAATTTTTCCTGTGAAAAAATCAAGCCGCTCTCTGTAGTTTCTGCTCAATATTGCTGAAAATCCAACACTGCACTAAAAAATGAAACCTATTTAAAAAGAAAAAAAAAAAGAGAAAATCTCAACACTAGCGGGATAAACTTTCTATCTCTAGAAAAGTTTTCTTCCATTTGAAAGTATTTTGTTCTGTCATTCCCAGCCTGATTTTATGGGTTCATATTTAAGGTTTTGAAAGGAAATATAGACTAATACTTTTATATAACTGTTTTGTTTAATTTCTGGACAGCTTTCAAATTCTCAGCCTTAATCCTTACCAGAAAAATTGGTTTCTATCTCCCTTCATTTCCGTCATTATTTTCACAAAGGGATGAATAACATTTTAAAGGACAGAAAAATTTCCATGAGGAAACTTCAAATTTATTAAAAAATCATGAGCTCCATCAATTTGCACACACACAAAAGCAAGTGTGGACAAACGATTAAAGAAATTCCACACGTAAAATCACAGAGCTGTAGAGCTGGGAGGGGCCAAGCTGCTGCCCCACTCCAGCAGGTGAGTGCCCTGTTGTTTACTGTGGACTGCTGACCTCAGCCTGAAGGGAGAACGCAGAAACGAGAGTGGATGCAGTGAACAGCTAGGAACATCAGACACGTGTGCAGAAGCAGGCAAGGACTTTCTTGGTCATATTTGTCTAATATGGTAGCTCAACAATTAAATTTAGTAAATAAATTTGAAGAATAGAGAAATAGAGTAGCTTGCCCAAGTTCACAGGAAAAGCCGGCACATCTGACTTCCCACTTAGCTTGGTCCATTACTTTTCTATGCTCTTTTAAAAAAATAAATAATATACCTTAAATATGCAAAATAACATTTAAGATATATAATATGATGTTATAAGATACACTGACTTGGTCCATTTTATGTTGCTATGACAGAATACCCAAGACTAGGTAATGTATAAAGAAAAGATTTATTTCTGACAGTTTTGGAGGCTGGGAAGTCCAAGGTTGAGTGACAGCTCTAATGAGGACCTTCCAGCTGTGTTGTAGTGTGGTGGAGGGCATCATTTGGCAAAAGCACAAGAGCATGCCCGCCGGCTCAGGCATCTCTTCCTCTTCTTATAAAGCTACAGGTTCTACCATCAGGCCCCACTCTGATGACCTTATGTGATCCTAAGTCCCTTCCAAAGGCCCCACCTCCGATCAACATATAAATTTGAGGATTAAGTTTCCAACACTTGAGATTCGGGGGACACATTCAAACCATAGCAAACATATATATAGGAAAATGGTTAATAGTGGAACATATTTATCATGTCTGTCCTCTCACTTGGTTACCCTTCCCCAACCCCTGTGGCAAGAGCAGCTCTAATTTACTCATTTAGCAAAAATCCTGAATACAATATGCTATTATTAGTCTTCATGTTCTACATTAGATCCTTCAACCTATTCATCCTGTATATTTGCTACTTTGCATCCTTTGACCTACGTCTCCCCATCTCCCCCACCATGGACACCACTGTTTTATTATCTCTATTTGAGCTTTTTTGGTTTTTTAGATTCCACATATAAGTACGATCATATAATATTTTTCTTTCTGTGTCTGGCTTATTTCACTTAACGTAATGTCCTCTAGGTTCATCCACATTGTGGCAAGTGGCAGGATCTCTATCTTTGTTAAGGCTGAAAAATATTCTATGTTATATGCATATATGTCAGTTTATTTTTCCATTTGTCCATTGATGAACACTTTGCTTCTACATTTTGGGTGTTGAGAATGCTTTTTCTTTTCACCTGAACTTTATTTTGTAATTGGAGTAGCTTTCTCATTACTAGCTTGATTCCAGATACAGGATTACCCTGCTTTTTTTTAACTTTCATTTTAAGTTCAGGGGTACATGTGTGGGTTTGTTATATAGGCACATTTATGTCATGGGGGTTTGTTGTACAGATTATTTCATCACCCAGGCATTAAGCCTAGTCCCATTAGTTGTTTTTCCTGATCCTCTCCCTTCTTCTACCCTCCACCCTCCACAAGACACCAGTGTGTGTTGTTCCCCTCTGTGTCCATGTGTTCTCATAAGTGTGAACACTCAGTATGTGGTTTTCTGTTCCTGTATTAGTTTACTAAAGATAATGGCCTCCAGCTCCATCGATTCCTCTGCAAAGGATATAATCTTGTTCTTTTTTATGGCTGCATACTATTCCATAGTGTATATGTACCACATTTTCTTCATCTAGTCTACCATTGATGATTTCCTGCTTTTATTATAAAATATTTTGCTAGACTTGCTGTTCTAGGGAGACATTGTAAGAATAAATGTGGTGAATTTGTGTAAGTCTATATTCTTTCTCTTTTATATTATTTTTCCTACTAAGAAATATATTCTGCTTTCTTCTGAGGATTTTCTCTTGAAATTTACTCATTCAACAAACATTTGCTAAGAACCGATTGTATTAGTTTTCTATTACTGCCTTAACAAATTGCCACAAACTCATTTGGTTCATAAGCTAAGAAATGCATATTCATCTGCAGAAGTAGGCAAATTAAACAGATGCTAACCTGCAGGCTTTATACATAAGTATTAAGAAAGTATAGAGGAGGCAGGGAGCAACTTTGGAAGTAAGTATAGAGAGTGTTGTTATCACAAACTTACAGATGTGAAAAGGTGATACAGAGAAATGAAATTTCCTTGAGTTTAAACAGCTTATTTTTCAAAGGAAGAATGAAATCCATGGTGATTTGAAATTCATAGCTTCTGGGCTCCCTTGTGTATGTTCTGATCACTGCTATTACAACTGTAACTAGCATTATTACTAGCCACTAATTTTTGTCTCTTTGAGAGAAAGCAGAGTCCTGGAAAGACAGTTTTCTAAATTTTAATCATAATAGTTTTAGGGTACAGGTGGGTTTTGGTTACATGGATAAGTTCTTTAGTGGTGAGTCCTGAGATTTTACTGCACCCGTCAATGGAGTTCTACTTTTAGTTCTTTAAGGAACCTGCACACTCTTTTACATAGTGGTTGTACTAATTTACATCCCAACAGTGTGTAAAAGTGTTTGCTGTTTGACACATCTATGCCAACATCTATTGGTTTTTTGACTTTTTGAATATGGCCATTCTTGCAGGAGTAAGATGCTAACTCATGTGGTTCTAATTTGCATTTCTCTGATGATTAGTGATGTTGAGCATGTTTTCATATGTTTGTTGGCCATTTGTATATCTTCTTTTGACAACTGTCTATTCATGTCCTTAGCCCACTTTATAATGGGATTTTTTATTTTTTCTTGCTGATGTGTTTGAGTTCTTTGTAGATTCTGAATATTAGTCCTTTGTCAGATGTATAGATTGTGAAGATTTTCTCCCACTCTGTGAGTTGTCTGTTAACTCTGCTGATTGTTTCTTTTGCTGTGCAGAAGCTTTTTAGTTTAATTAAGTCTATTTATCTTTGTTGCATTTGCTTTTTTTTGCTTTTTCGGTCTTAGTAATGAATTCTTTGCCTAAGCCAATGTCTAGAAGAGTTTCTCTGATGTTATCTTTTAGAATTTTTGTGGTTTCAGGCTTTAGATATAAGTCTTTGATCCATCTTGAGTTGATTTTTGTATAAGGTGAGAGATGGGGCTCCAGTTTCATTCTTCTATATGTGGCCCATCAGTTTTCTCACCACCAATTATTGAATAGGATGTCCTTTCCCCAATTTATATTTTCATATGCTTTGTCAATGATCAGTTGGCTGTAAGTATTTGGCTTTATTTCTGGGTTCTCTGTTCTGTTCACTGATCTCCATGCCTATTTCTATGCATACCATGCTGTTTTGGTAACTATAACCTTGTAGTATAATTTGAAGTTGGGTAATGTGATGCCTCCAGTTTTGAATGCTTTTTACGCGCAAGACAATCAGCCAAGTGCTCAAGATGAATGATCTCATATCTTCACAATGTCTATGTGAGGAAAGTATGCATGTGGGTCAGGACTCTTGCAAGTGGCAAAAATCAAACAAAAACTGAGTTTGACAAAAAGAGACTCCACTGGTTTGTAGAACTGAAACATCCAGAGATAAGCATCAAGGCATATTATTCATTAAATAGATAGATGATAGGTAGATAGATAGATAGAATAAGATAGACAGGTATATAAGTTAAGATATAGAAAGATGTATTGGTGGTAGATGTACATGGAGAGATTTGATATAAAATATGGATTTATAAATACAACTCTCTCTCTCTCTTTCGTGCCAGCTCCAACTCTAGCTTTAGCTCTCTTTCTCCCTATCTCTGAGCTCTACTTTTCTGTTTGTTAGATTATTTCAGCAGGGAATACAGGACTTAACTTCTCTGTTTAGAAATTGCAGCAGGAAGCTATCACCTCATTTCCATTAATTTTCATAGACACACAGCGCTGGAGTTTCATGTCTTATCTTGAGCTGCATGCCCACACTTGGGCCATCATGTAACCCAGGAATGGAATTCTCTGGTCAATCAGGTTAGTCATCGGCCCCTCCTGCATGTGGGAGGGGTTAGATCAGCCCAACCTGAACTGCATCCATTGAACTGGAGAGGACTGCTCCCCAAAACCACATCTGGGTGCTTTTCCCAGAAGGGGTAGTTAAACAAAAGCTGCCCACTACCCTACATGTGTTGCCATTAATGAGGTCAACAATGCCTACATGAATCTTCTTACAGGTCTCCTCTGGTAAGTGGCTAAGTAAAGCCAAACCATCCTTGCTTTGTTGTTGTTGTTAATAATCATGATGCATTGCAAACCATCCACATTTTTTAACACCCTGCTTACTATTCGTGTGCTGCCTATTCTAGACAGTAGAAAATGGTCTCTTTGAAAATTCTGTTTTGTTCAAATATCCTAAAAAGCCACAGCATTCTTTCTGCAAAGTCATATTATTTATACTAAAAAATCTATGCTTAATCATTTAAAAATATTTAGTAAGTGCAGATAAGCAAAAAGAAGGAAAACCTTCAGTTACCACCAAGAGGAAAATGTCATCTTATACCATAAATAGTGTTTCAAACCATTAAATATGCTTTCACAGCCTAATTTAATGACTAATAGTACAGCATATGAGCATAATGTAAATTGCACAAATGTTTTACTAATTATAGGATTTTTTCTTTTTTTTATTTTTTGCTACATAAAAAAATGTTACTAAGAACATATATAAACATACTTATTTCCATGTACTTACTATTTATTTCCTTAAAACAAACTTGAATTGGAGTGTAAAGGTCAGAGGGTATGCAAAAGCTTAAGCCTTTTGATATTTATTGCCAAAAATTCCAAAAAGTTTATAACTACATGGATTCTCACCGGAATTATATGGCTCATTTTCTTACTACTTTGTGGTCATAGGTTATTGTTGGGGTTCATTCAGGCTGGTGGGAAAAATATTAGTTATGATAGCCACAAACCCTCTTGGAAGGCCTGAGAGTTTGCATAACTTCAGTAAGAGATATGGTTGAAGGCAACCTGATCTTTACCTTTAGTTAAATAAATTTGAGTAGTAACAAAGGAATGTGAGGAAGTTATCTAGCTAGCTTGTTTACTCATGTGGTCCTAAGACTAACCTTTGATGTAGCGCTGGTGCGTAAGTGCTTTCTTCTCAGGAAGTCCACAATGTCAATTACCCTCTAGTGGTGTTGACTCAAGCCTTTGTCAATTAATCTTTACCAAATTAATGTGAGTCTCACTAGCTGGTCAGGGCCTCGGTCCCAACTGTTTACAGTACTCTCTAGGGAGTCTGTAAGCGGCCCAGACACACTCAGCTGGACTGGCAAAGCAGAATATCTGTGTGTCAGTGCATGTTATTCATCTATCGTTTGGGTCAGGGTCTGTGGGTCAGACTCCCACAGCTGGTGCCTGTGTGAGGAGCGCTACCACAGGTTATTATAATTAATATTTTCTTTTTATAAGTAAAATGTTTCACATCATCATTTTGTCAATTCTTTAAATATTTGTGTTTAAACTTTTTACATGGTTCTTTTTATTTCTCTTTTATGTTGCTTCTTAATGTCTAATTGTTCATTCAATATATAATCCTTTCTCATCATCGGTCATGCACATTCTCCTTTTTCCTGCATCTGTATTTCTTATAAGAACACAGAATTGACTGGGCACAGTGGTTTATGCCTGTAATCTCAGCACTTTGGGAAGCCAAGGTGGGCAGAACACCTGAGATCAAGAGTTCGAGACCAGCCTGGCCAATGTGGTGAAACCCCGTCTCTACTAAAAATACAAAAAAAAAAAAAAAATTCAGGCATAGTGGCACAAGCCTATAATCCCAGCTACTCTGGAAGCTGAGGCAGGAAAATCGCCTGAATCCGGGAAGCAGAGGTAGCAGTGAGCCAAGAGCACACCACCACACTCCAGCCTGGGCAACAGAGTGAGATGCCATCTCAAAAAAAAAAAAAAAATTAAGAATTTTCTACTCACATGGTGTAGAGTAACTGATGCAGCTGACACCGTGAAAGTCACAGAGAAGCTCCTAGGACCCCAGCTTCTAACATATCAGCTTCTATCATCGCCTCTAGGAAACATGTACTTCAAAAACTAATTTTTACTCTTTTTTTAGTTTGCTCAGTTTAATAGGTCTTCCAAGACTTTCAGATCTATTTTTTGAAATGAAATGTAATCTGCATCAAGACAGGAAATATCTAAACTATTACAAGAATGACTACTTTTGTTATTATATTTTGTAGGTCTTTCAAGTAAGAGTTGCAACTGAGTGTTAAATTCTGTTATTTTTCAAAAAAAAATCAATAATTTTATTGTATCTTTATCATTTCAAACCCATTTTTTTTTACTCTTTAGTGAGCATTATCAGAGTCTTTTGCATTATGTTGAAGCTTTATAGGTTCTTGTGTCTTCAAAAATACGTGGAAACCAGTGACCTCCGAGGTCAACAATTGGAAATCAAAACAGAGAAATAATCCAAGGAGCCGTCAGATGAAGTAAATCATAATGACGCCACTCTACCTGGCCCTGTAACTAAGGGAATAAACAATATACTACCTGAGACATTATTCTCTTTGGCAACTGACATGCCAGAATCTGAACTAAATAATGATTTTCTATCAATCAGTGAAAAATATGCATAACTACAGCTTTCTTTTCAATGGAATGCTGCAATTCTAATGAATGGTACCCTTTTCAAATGAAGCTATACCACATCCCCCAAACCCTACCCTTCTGCTCTCAGAGACGTCACTTTCCAAAGTTTTTGTAATTTCTTTTTGAAAAATGCTATAGTACTTTATTTACATTTGATTTTCTACTGGAAATATTAAAACTACTGGAAGTCCATTCAATTCAAGTCTGAAAAATAAAGGTAACAGAAATATTCTTTCTGCAGATTATTCTAATATTCTTTCTGCAAATTTTAATATTGACTTTATAATATTGAGAACAATTTTCTTATCTGTTCTATAACGTTTTCTAATACATTTGCTTTAAAATATCATTGTGTTTCTTCAGAGCCAGAGGATTACTAATTTAAGTTTTAGCATTTGTTTTGAGTAAAAACATTTTGATTAAAATCACAACTTTTAATTTTAATGTTTAACATTTTTAAAACTGGCAGATCAAATTGGGGAAAATAGTTTTCCCCTAAGTATTGAAAATAAGGCATATTTTTGAAGTCAAGTCTATTTATGAGGTGTTTACGTGCCTTGAAGCCATTAGCTTGTTCTGTGTATGCGTGAGTGTAGACAGACACTGGGGTAGTTTTGTATGCATTCTGTCATCACACAGAAAGTCTGGTTTTCCTTTTACAAAGAAAAGCAGGAAATGGTCTTTGTACTCTAAATACATTGATGGATCAAAGCATTAGCAATACTGTCTCTTCAATTACAACCTATGGGTTGAGATACTGCAGCCACAGAATTATTTCTATAGTTTCCTGTTTTCTAGAATATTTCCTTTGCAGAGTTGTAGTTACTAAGAATTCCCACTTTAAAAATGACTGTAGGCTATATAATAAACAGTAACACTGATTTACAAAATGTGGGCTCCTCAGTGCCATTTCACAGAGGAAAATAACAAAAATAAATAGAAGGAGAACATAATAGGTAATGTTCTCGACAAGGAACATACAAATCCCCTCATGTGGCTTCTTGGGCAATGATGTGAATAAAACCAATGCTGAGCTAGCTAGCACTCAACACGAAGACATACACACATCTACGAGAGATTCAACGTGTTTACATCCTCCTATAACGTAAATTCACGTGGGACACTTACATTATTTCAAATTCCTAAATGAGCGCTTCATGAAACTCCTTAGGCACCCTTCCCATTTATGAGAGTAATCTAACCTGAAAAGTAACAGCATTTTGCAACACTGGTTGATTCATAGTGATAAAAGAGAAAGGAGCTGCAATTTTTATTCCTTTCCCAGGTGACTGCCTGTCTCCACTTGGAGTCCCTGGTACTTGGTAACTTATCAGAGTAGGAAGGAAAGACACAGGTCATTCCATCCTGACAAGGCCCACTGCTTTGAATCCTGCTTTGCTTGGATGGTTGGTGCAGATGCAAACAACTGAGCTACAGAGCACCGACCTTTTCTCCAGGAATCCATGTGGCTTTCCTGTACCCCATCCTGTAAAGTCCAACGATCATTAAGACAATCCTCTAAGGGTTCATTAGATGGGGAGGAAAATTAAATGACATATTTGGTGAGTGTACATTTTCTTTGTCCATTTTTTCTTTTCTATTTTCTTAGAATACATTTTTCATAATTAAAAAAAAATACTGTGCAACCATTTTGGGGAAAATAACAATGTGAAATGTGATATTTTGCAGTGTGTGTTAGGTTTCTGTTTAGACTATATTCTCTCTGGCTGCAGACAGTCTTTGTTCTCCTGGTGAAATACTGGAAAATTTTAGGAACATTGCTTGAGGAAATTGTCTGCTTAGCTTCAAGACATTTCAAATGCCCAATTTATTCCTCAACTTAGCTTATGATCTTAATCAATGAGTAAATTCTCTGTTTAACTTCTCTGCCATTTTAATGTTGGCCTTTGATTTTAGTTTCATTTAGTATCATTTTTCAGTTTTTAGAGCAATCCATATTCCATCTAATGTGCAGTTAGCTTTCGGCTCTGAATGGCTTTTGCATAATCAGGTCAGTATGGCCTTTTCTTAAGAGTTTGTATCACTTCCCTTCCTGTTATGTGTACTCGTGTTACATTTTACTCTTCGGCTACCTCTAGGTGCTTTTTGATCTAGTATATTCAATTCTTTGCAGCATCCTCTAATAACTCAGTGTATTAGTGTATTCATTATTCCTTACTTCTCTCATTAAACAAATATGTATGGTTCACTCATAGAGCTTCTTGTCCACATACGGCTGGGTACTGAGAATAGGAGAGAGTGGAGGAGTCATCCTTACTCTCACTAATGTCAACTAGAAGAAGACTAATATAATTCTATTAATATTAGACATAATGATGCTAGCCTTTATTCATCATTACACATCTGATACATCTGTCCCCACTACTCCCAAAAACTACTTGTTTATAAATGTATTCCTTAATTACTTAAAATTTGCCCTGACTTTAAAAAGATATAAAAATTATACATGTATAGATATCCAAAATTTGCAGAATTCTTTCTGCAGATGGTCACTAGAATTTGAACTTTTTTTTTCTAGGTTTCTTAGATTGGCCTCTCATATTGTTTTACCTGCCAAATTATAAAATAACCCTAGGAAATTAACAAATTCTCTAGAGATTATTTTATAATTTTTTACCTTTGAGAAAAATAATAGACACAATTTGGATCCTGATATTTTTAATTTTTTGTAAGTTATTTTTAAATAAATTATAGATAACATTCATGTGAAATCACTATCATAGCAAATATAAAATGAAGAGATATTAAAGTCAACATACTAATTTCAAAGATCATTTTCTACAACACTAAATTTGGATTTACATGATGGCAAAAAGTAAATTGTCTTGGTGATGAGTAAATCATTGCATTTAAGTTATGGATGTGGCAGATTCTGGTTCAAGCTGACACTCTGAAGCCAAAATTTTACCTCCCATCTCTCTGTAAATCTTACTACGATTGAAGGAAAAACTATAAAATGAGATATATTCACAGAAGCCATAAAACCTGGAAAGCAGGACACTATTATAACTTTTAATGGCAGAAACCACAATTACTTTTGCACCAACCTAATAGAACTGAACTGATACTTTAAAAATTAAAAAGTATAGAAGAGAAAAGACAGATGCCAGCATTGAGAATCTTCAGAGCAAGCTCTAAAAAGAGCAGAGGAAATAGGAACCATTCTTCCAATAGGACCCATGGATGATCAGGATTTGTTTGGGGGAATTACTGAGAGAAAGAGAACAAAAAGGGCCAGGAATTACCTAATAGATTAAAATGATAAACAGACATCTGAGCTGCCCGGTTATCACGATTCCCACCAGGCATGGTGCTGTTCACTCCATAAAACCAGGGTTTTTCTTTCAACAGACATTGAATGAGTGCATGGGATGGAAGTCAGAAGCCTCAGGTTCAGTCTTCATCTTACTTCCTTTTGGTAGTACTGGGAAGGATGCTGCAATGGGTCTATACTTGTTTCCCATTCCCTCACCCTGCAGATAATTCTGCCTGTTGGAGAGACTTGACAATTAAAGGTGATGAGAGAAGAGTATTATGTAGAAGGGCCAGAATCCATCCTATGTAAGCATTTTTAAGAAAATGAGACACAACAGAAAGAGCACAAAGGTGGAAGTGGTAGAAGGCCTGAAGTGGTGGAAGGAATTTGACCCCAGTGACCTTCTCCCTGGTATATGCCTCTAAATATGCTACATTACATGGCAGAAAGGACATTGCACATGGAAGTAAGATTGCTTGTCAGATGACTTTAAAATGAAGAGATTACCCAGGATTATTCGGGTGGTCCCAATGTAATCATGAAAGAGGGCAGAAGAATCAAAGAGATGAGACAGAAGGAGAGATCAGAGAGATGGGAAGCATAAGAAGGACTCAGCCCACAGGTTGCTCGATTTTAAGATGGAGGAAGAAGACACGAGCCAGAAAATGCAGGTGACCTCTAGAAGCTGAGAATTTCCAACCAACGGCCAACAAGAAAATGGGGACATCAGTATAGCAACCACATAGAATTAAATCCTGCCGCCTTCCTGAATGGGCTTGGAAAATCAAATGCCATACCTTGCTTTCAGTCTCATGAAACCCAGAGTAGATAAACCAGTTAAATCAACCTAGACTTCTGTCTTAGACAACTATGAGATAACAAATGGATCATTTAAAGCTACTATGTCTGTAACAATTTTTTGTAACAGCAAGGGAAAATGAATACAGACTGTGATGCTAAAAGCAGAGTGCTGATGTAACAAATAGCTAGAAAATATGCAAGTGGGCCGGGCGCGGTGGCTCACGCCTGTAATCCCAGCACTTTGGGAGGCCGAGATGGGCAGATCACAAGGTCAGGAGATTGAGACCATCCTCGTCAACATGGTGAAACCCCATCTCTACTAAAAATGCAAAAATTAGCTGAGCGTGCTGGCACGCACCTATAGTCCCAGCTACTCAGGAGGCTGAGGCAAGAGAATTGCCTGAACCCGGGAGGCAGAGGTTGCCATGAGTCGTTATCATGCCACTGCACTCCAGCCTGGCGGCAGAGCGAGACTCTGTCTCAAAAACAAAATAAAAAATAAAAAGTAGAAAATATGCAAGTGGTGTTGAAACCAGACAGTGGTGAAGTTGGAAAAATTTGGTGGAGCATGTAGAAAAAGTCCAGATTGCCTTGAACAGTATCCCCCAGTGGATACTAAACCCCATCAAACGCTATGTCTAGTTAGTACCAAGCCCTATGTATACAATATTTTTTCACTCTGATAACCAAAACAGCTACTAAGTGACTAACAGGAGGGTGGCATATACAGTGTGGACATGCTGGACAAATGAATGATTCACTTCCTGGCCAAAATGGAGCAGGATGGCATGAGATTTTTTTCACACTACTCAGAACAGCATGCAATTTAGAACTTATGGATTGTTTATTTCTGGAATTTTTCATCTGACATTTTTGGACTGTGGTTGGCCACAGGTAAATGAAACTCCAGAAAGAAGTGGAGATTGGAAGTGATAAACTTGGCTACTTAGCTGAGGAGACTGCTTAGCAAAGTGTTGAAGGTATAGCCTGATTGATTCTTGCTGCTTATAGCGAAATGCAAAAGGAGATTGTGAATCTGGAATCCTATACCCAGGCAAAATATCTTTTGAATAGAGAACTAAATTTTTTAGAAGCTAATTTTTTAAAAAAATTAAATATATACATGGTGGAAAGTTTATGTTTCATATATCCCATTTGAAAAAGTATTTAAAGTTTTATGCTAGTCAAACAAAAGCGTTATTGGAGAAAGAGGACAACCTAGGGCCTCAATATTGGTCATGTAGCACAAATAATACCCCATCATTTCTAGTATCAAATGTAACGCAGACAGAAAGTGAGAGGAAGAGAACTAAGTGGAGTAGGATAACCCAGAACACTAGATCTCTTACCACTCGGAATAGTATCCACTGGGGAAGTGAGGTGTCAAAAATAGAAAGAGAGAGGCATGCAGGGAGGCGGGAGGGAGTGGGAAATAATGCACAGTGTTCTGGAGGCAAACAGATAAACATCTCTGTTCTAAGATGAATATGCAGTATATTCATTTGCCAGCACCACTGTAACAAAGTACCACAAACCAGATAGATTAACCAAGTAGACATGTATTTTCTTATAGTTCTGGAGGTCTAGAAGCCTGAGGTCAAGATGTCAGCAGGATGGGTTCCCCTGAGGCTGTGAGGGGCATCTGCTCTGGAGGCCCCTCAGCCTCTGGAGGTGGTCCGCAATCTTTGGCACTCCTTGGCCTGTAGTTGCATTGCTCTAATCCTCTGCTGTCACTCAGCCTTCTCTTTATGGCTTTGACATCATCTTCCCTCTGTGTATCCCTGTCGTTGTGTCCACATCTTCTTTTTATTAGGACATATGTCTTACTGGATTAAGGAACCCCTAATGACCTCATTCTTACTTGGTTATCTCTGTAAAGACCCTATTTCCAAATAAGGTCCCATTCTGAGGTATTCAGGGTTGAGACTTTAACATACCTTTTTTTGGAGATTCAACGTAACCTATAAAACCCAGAAAATGAAATATGGATGCTAATAAAATATACTTGACATAAAAAAGGAAAACAGGAATTGAGAAACAAAATAATAGCATATATTTGAGACAAATTACTACAGGAGTAATTTTAGATAGCATCTGCTCTCAATACAATTTGAGGACAAATAGGCCCTTTAAACCAGGGAAGAAGAGTAAAATGGAACTTACCTAGGATTCAGGAAAACATGAAAAAGAATTTAGATAGAAAAAGAAAATATTGCAATGCAATGGGAAAAAAATGCAAAAGGAAAACATGCAAATATGTTATACACATACAGTTTCAACCACAGGGACCTAGAAAAGCAACATGGAGGACAATCTTGAAGAGCTCTCCAGAAAACAGAGACTAAGTCCAAGGCAGAGACTGAGAATATAAAAGTGATCGGAGGGAATGTAATAAACTGAAACACACAAAACAAAACTGAAGGAGAAAACAAAACAATAGGCAACAAAACTTTCCATAGGCACATTAAAATGGTTCTCTCCATTCAGGCAAAATAAAGGAAATTAGATCAACTTCTAACATTCTTGAATTTTGCAAATAAGTAAAATATCCTACCAGCTACAACAGGGAAAAATATCTTTGAGAAGAAAAATGCAGATGTCAGATTTCTCTTTTTTTTTTTTAATTACACTTCTAAGTTCTGGGGTATGTGTGCAGAACGTGAAGGTTTGTTACATAGATATACACGAGCCATGATGGCTTGCTGCACCCATCAACTACATTAGGTATTTCTCCTAATGCTATCCCTCCTCCAGCCCCCCTCGCCCTGACAGGCCCTGGTGTGTGATGCTCCCCTCCCTGTGTCCATGTGTTCTCATTGTTCAACTTCCACTTATGAGTGAGAACATGCAATGTTTGGTTTTCTGTTCCTGTGTTAGTTTACTGAGAATGATGGTTTCCAGCTTCATCCATGTCCCTGCAAAGGACATGAGCTCATCCTTCTTTATGGCTGCATAGTATTCCATGGTGTACATGTGCCACCTTTCTTTATCCAGGCTATCACTGATGGGCATTTGGGTTGGTTCCACATCTTTGCTATTGTGAACAGTGCCGCAATAAACATACATGTGCATGTGTCTTTATAGTAGAATGATTTATGATCCTTTGGGTATACACCCAGTAATGGGATTGCTGAGTCCAGTGGTATTTCTAGTTCTAGTTCCTTAAGGAATAGCCGCACTATCTTTCAGAATGGTTGAACTAATTTACATTCCCGCCAACAGTGTAAAAGTGTTCTATTTCTCCACATCCTCTCCAGCATCTGTTGTTTCCTAACTTTTTAATGTTCAGATTTCTCTTTCAAAGAGAGTAGACTAACGTGTGCACTGCCAGCTGTGAGAATCCCTCCCTGGCATGGAAGGTTGGACTGGCATGAACAAGAGAAACAAGCCAACTGGATTTGTTTCCCCAGGGGTGTGTCGCCAGGACCCAGCAATTCCAGTCATTCCTGATGTATGGCGCATATGGACGGAAAGCAGCAAGGCCTTGCCTGCCAAGCGGGAGATGGCGAGGGAGGCAAATGGCAGGAAGCAGGGATGAATCATGCCTCTCCACCCAGGTGGAGCACTCCCTTCTCCTGGCCATACAATACCTTAATTTTGCTCTTCATGTTGGAGCAAAAATAACTCTGCCCTTGGATTTCATAAAATAGACTTGAATGTTTCTAATATTCCTGCCATCACCTGTTTTTATTTTGTTTGCCTAAATTAGCTCCAGTGAATTTCTGTTCAATACAACCAAATCACCTCCAAATAAGACAGAAATAAAACAAAATGGGATGGAGGGAATATATGAAATGTTAGTAATTTGAAAATAAATAGGTTTGAAACATCTGATTGTAGCCAAAAAATGGTGAGGAATTTGTTGAAGTAAAACTTTGTCAATTTTCTCATTAATGAGCTTCATTAATTAGACAAATATAGGTTTCAAGTGTGTATGATGTTTTAAAGGATAAGTTATAATTAATAACAGCATGAATTTCACAAATTATGAAAAAATATGCATTTAAATACGGTCACATAAGGCCAAGTGTGGTGACTCATACCTGTAATCCCAGCACTTTGTGAGGCCAAGGTGGGCAGATCACTTGTGCCCAGGAGTTTGAGACCAGCCTGGGCAACACAGACCCCACTTCTACAAAAAGTACAAAATTAGCCAGGCATGGTGGCATTCAGCTGTAGGCCCAGCTACTTGAGAGAGAATGAGGCAGGAGGATCACTTGAGTCTGGAAGCTAAAGGCTCCAGTGTGAGCCAAGATCATGCCACTGCACTCCAGCCTGGGTGACAGAGCCAGACCCTGTCTCAAAACAAACCAACACACACACACACACACACAAACGCACATAGCATAAATAAATAAATAAATAAATAAATAAATAAATAAATAAATGTGATCATATTGCAAATGACAGAAAACAAAAGGAATGGTAAAGAAGCATTTTCAGATATTTAAAAATGTTATTAGATGATGATGAAAGCAGGGCCAAGCACTACAGTGCTGACAGTAACAGCAAGCGAATTAAGTTCTCCTTTTCAATCACTGTGAAACTCTTAGATGAAGAATGCAATACAGAGAAAAGTATAAAGAAAAATTATGGAAAAAAGTAAGAAAATTAAAATAATGGACAAAGATATATCAGACAAGCGTGCTAATATGTATAGAGATTACTTGAAAGTCAAACAAAATACACTCAAAATCACAATAAAACAACAACAAAAACCTCAACAAATATAAACCAGAAAGTTGCACTTTATACCGACAAAGAATGTCATATTTTTCTTAGTTTAGTGATGAATGTCTAGTGAAATGTGTTTATGAACTTTCTGTGCCTATAGACATAATAACAAAATATTTAAAGCAAAATAATTAGAAACATTTGTAAAAGATATATGTCTCATTTGATGACTTTTAAATAGGGAAAACACATTAAAATAGCAATTAATGCTAACATTTGCAAAAAAAAGTCTATATAGTAAGACACAAGGAAAACAATTGAAAAAACTTTCTAAAGGTCACATTGTTGAACTTAATATGAAAAATAAGTTATAAAAGTGCTCTATAAAATGTATCAAACAAATAAAACTAAAACAAAACACAGCAAAAAACCACTCAAGTAATTTAAGTACAAAAGATAATATAAAGTGCAATTACAAAATATGTACATAAGAGAATTGACTAAAGTTATTATCAAATGGAAATTTAGAGCAGTGTTTTATTTTTAAGAATTTCGAGTAGTGTTTTATTTTTAAGAATAAATTTAGAGCAGTAAGTGTTTTAAAGAATATTTTACTCAATTTAACTGAGTAAAGGACATTCAATTCAATATTGTTACAAAGATAAGAGAAAAAACAAATTAAACAAAATATGAAGAATTAACATAAATATACCAATGCACTAACAAACAGAATAAGTACTGATGTATTCAAGAGCTGCATCTTTGATAATACAAATAAAACTAAGAAACCTTTCCAGTCTAATCAAGGATGAAAATAGAGATAAAATAGAAACAAAATGTTAACAATGAAGAAGAAAATCTAGACAAATTAAGGGTTTTAAAATGAAACAACAGACTTGCGGAGGAGCAGAGCAAGATGGCCGAATAGGAACAGCTCCAGTCTCTAGCTCCCAGCGTGAGTGACACAGAAGACAGGTGATTTCTGCATTTTCAACTGAGGTACTGGGTTCATCTCACTAGGGAGTGCCGGACAATCAGTGCTGGTCAGCTGCTGCAGCCCGACCAGCAAGAGCTGAAGCAGGGCGAGGCATCGCCTCACATGGGAAGTGCAAGGGGGAAGAGAATCCATTTTCCTAGCCAGGGGAACTGAGACACACAACACCTGGAAAATCGGGTAACTCCCACCCCAATACTGTGCTTTACCAAGGGTCTTAGCAAATGGGCACACCAGCAGATTATAGCCCACACCTGGCCAGGAGGGTCCCACGCCCACGGAGCCTCCCTCACTGCTAGCACAGCAGTCTGAGATCTAAAAGCAAGGCAGCAGCGAGGCTGGGGGAAGGGTGCCCACCACTGCTGAGGCTTAAGTAGGTAAACAAAGCCACTGGGAAGCTCGGACCTGGGTGGAGCTCACAGCAGCTCAAGGAGGCCTGTCTCTGTAGACTCCACCTCTGGGGACAGGGCACAGCTAAACAACAACAAAAAGCAGCAGAAACCTCTGCAGATGCAAACGACTCTGTATGACAGCTTTGAAGAGAGCAGTGGATCTCCCAACATGGAGGTTGAGATCTGAGAACGGACAGACTGCCTGCTCAAGTGGGTCCCTGACCCCTGAGTACTGTAACTGGGAGACATCTCCCACTAGGGGCAGACCGACACCCCACAACTCACATGGTGGAGTACACCCCTGAGAGGAAGCTTCCAAAGCAAGAATCAGACAGGTACACTTGCTGTTCAGCAATATTCTATCTTCTGCAGCCTCTGCTGCTGATACCCAGGCAAACAGAGTCTGGAGTGGACCTCAAGCAATCTCCAACAGACCTACAGCTGAGGGTCCTGACTGTTAGAAGGAAAGCTAACAAACAGGAAGGACACCCACACCAAAACCCCATCAGTACGTCACCATCATCAAAGACCAGAGGCAGATAAAACCACAAAGATGGGGAAAAAGCAGGGCAGAAAAGCTGGAAATCCAAAAAATCAGAGCGCATCTCCCCCTGCAAAGGAACGCAGCTCATCGCCAGCAATGGATCAAAGCTGGACGGAGAATGTCTTTGATGAGATGAGAGAAGAAGGCTTCAGTCCATCAAACTTCTCAGAGCTAAAGGAGGAATTCCATACCCAGCGAAAAGAAACTAAAAATCTTGAAAAAAGAGTGGAAGAATTGATAACTAGAATAATTAATGCAGAGAAGGCCATAAATGAACTGACAGAGATGAAAACCATGACACGAGACATACGTGACAAATGCACAAGCTTCAGTAACAGACTCGATCAACTGGAAGAAAGAGTAGCAGCGATTGAGGATCAAATGAATGAAATGAAGTGAGAAGAGAAATCTAAAGAAAAAAGAAGAAAAAGAAATGAACAAAGCCTGCAAGAAGTATGGGATTATGTAAAAAGACCAAATCTACGTCTGATTGGGGTGCCTGAAAGTGAGGGGGAATATGGAACCAAGTTGGAAAACACTCTTCAGGATATCATCCAGGAGAACTTTCCCCAACCTAGTATGGCAGGCCAACATTCAAATTCAGGAAATACAGAGAATGCCACAAAGATACTCCTCGAGAAGAGCAACTCCAAGACACATAATTGCCAGATTCACCAAAGTTGAAATGAAGGAAAACATCTTAAGGGCAGCCACAGAGAAACGTCGGGATACCCACAAAGGGAAGCCCATCAGACTAACAGCACATCTCTCGGCAGAAACTCTCCAAGCCAGAAGATAGTGGGGGCCAATATTCAACATTCTTAAAGAAAAGAATTTTCAACCCAGAATTTCATATCCAGCCAAACTAAGTTTCATAAATGAAGGAGAAATAAAATCCTTTACAGATAAGCAAATGCTGAGAGATTTTGTCACCACCAGGCCTGCCTTACAAGAGACCCTGAAGGAAGCACTAAACATGGAAAGGAAAAACCGGTACCAGCCATTGCCAAAACATGCCAAAATGTAAAGACCATCGAGGCTAGGAAGAAACTGCATCAACTAATGAGCAAAATAACCAGTTAATATCATAATGGCAGGATCAAGTTCACACATAACAATACTACCCTTAAATGTAAATGGACTAAATGGTCCAATTAAAAGACACAGACTGGCAAACTGGATAAAGAGTCAAGACCCATCAGTTTGCTGTATTCAGGAGACCCATCTCACATGCAGAGACATACATAGGCTCAAAATAAAGGGATGGAGGAAGATCTACCAAACAAATGGAGAACAAAAAAAAGCAGGGGTTGCAATACTAGTCTCTGATAAAACAGACTTTCAACCATCAAAGATCAAAAGAGACAAAGAAGGCCATTACATAATGGTAAAGGGATCAATTCAACAGGAAGAGCTAACGATCCTAAATATATATGCACCCAATACAGGAGCACCCAGATTCATAAAGCAAGTCCTTAGAGACTTACAAAGAGACTTAGACTCCCATACAATAATAATGGGAGACTTCAACACCCCACTGTCAACATTAGACAGATCAATGAGACAGAAAGTTAACAAGGATATCCAGGAATTGAACTCATCTCTGCAGCAAGAAGACCTAATAGACATCTTAGAACTCTCCACCCCAAATCAACAGAATATACATTCTTCTCAGCACCACATCACACTTATTCCAAAACTGACCACAGAATTGGAAGTAAAGCACTCCTCAGCAAATGTACAAGAACAGAACAAGAACAGAAATTATAACAAACTGTCTCTCAGACCACAGTGCAATCAAACTAGAACTCAGGACTAAGAAACTCAATCAAAACCGCTCAGCTACATGGAAACTGAATAACCTGCTCCTGAATGACTACTGGGTAAATAACGAAATGAAGGCAGACATCAAGATGTTCTTTGAAACCAATGAGAACAAAGATACAACATACCAGAATCTCTGGGACACATTTAAAGCAGTATGTAGAGGGAAATTTATAGCACTAAATGCCCACAAGAGAAAGCTGGAAAGATCTAAAATTGACACTCTAACATCACAATTAAAAGAACTAGAGAAGCAAGAGCAAACACACTCAAAAGCTAGCAGAAGGCAAGAAATAATTAAGATCAGAGCAGAACTGAAGGAGATAGAGACACAAAAAACCCTCCAAAAAATCAATGAATCCAGGAGTTGGTTTTTTGAAAAGATCAACAAAATTGATAGACTGCTAGCAAGACTAATGAAGAAGAAAAGAGAGAAGAATCAAATAAACGTAATAAATAATGATAAAGGGGAGATCACCACCGACCCCACAGAAAAACAAACTATCAGCAGAGAATACTATAAACACCTCTACGCAAATAAACTAGAAAATCTAGAAGAAATGGGTAATTTCCTGGACACTTACACTCTCCCAAGACTAAAGCAGGAAGAAGCTGAATCCCTGTATAGACCAACAGCAGGCTCTGAAATTGAGGCAATAATTAATAGCCTACCAACCAAAAAAAGTCCAGGACCAGATGGATTCACAGCTGAATTCTACCAGAGGTACAAGGAGGAGCTGGTACCATTCCTTCTGAAACTATTCCAATCAATAGAAAAAGAGGGAATCCTCCCTAACTCATTTTATGAGGCCAACATCATCCTGATACCAAAGCCTGGCAGAGACACAACAAAAAAAGAGAATTTTAGACCAATATCCCTGATGAACATCGATGCAAAAATCCTCAGTAAAATACTGGCATACCGGATCCAGCAGCACATCAAAAAGCTTATCCACCATGATCAAGTGGGCTTCATCCCTGGGATGCAAGGCTGGTTCAACATATGCAAATCAATCAATGTAATCCAGCATATAAACAGAACCAAAGACAAAAACCACATGATTATCTCAATAGATGCAGAAAAGGCCTGTGACAAAATTCAACAGCCCTTCATGCTAAAGACGCTCAATAAATTCAGTATTGATGGAACGTATCTCAAAATAATAAGAGCTATTTATGACAAACCCACAGCCAATATCATACTGAATGGGCAAAAACTGGAAAAATTCCCTTTGAAAACTGGTGCAAGACAGGGATGCCCTCTCTCACCATTCCTATTCAACATAGTGTTGGAAGTTCTGGCTAGGGCAATCAGACAAGAGAAAGAAATAAAGGGTATCCAGTTAGGAAAAGAAGAAGTCAAATTGTCCCTGTTTGCAGATGACATGATTGTATATTTAGAAACCCCATTGTCTCAGCCCAAAATCTCCTTAAGCTGATAAGAAACTTCAGCAAAGTCTCAGGATACAAAATTAATGTGCAAAAATCACAAGCATTCTTATACACCAGTAACAGACAAACAGAGAGCCAAATCATGAATGAACTTCCATTCACAATTGCTTCAAAGAGAATAAAATACCTAGGAATACAACTTACAAGGGATGTAAAGGACCTCTTCAAGGAGAACTACAAACCACTGCTCAGTGAAATAAAAGAGGACACAAACAAATGGAAGGACATACCATGCTCATGGATAGGAAGAATCAATATCGTGAAAATGGCCATACTGCCCAAGGTAATTTATACATTCAGTGCCATCCCCATCAAGCTACCAATGAGTTTCTTCACAGAATTGGAAAAAACTGCTTTGAAGTTCATATGGAACCAAAAAAGAGCCCGCATTGCCAAGACAATCCTAAGTCAAAAGAACAAAGCTGGAGGCATCACGCTACCTGACTTCAAACTATACTACAAGGCTACAGTAACCAAAACAGCATGGTACTGGTACCAAAACAGAGATATAGACCAATGGAACAGAACAGAGTCCTCAGAAATAATACCACACATCTACAGCCATCTGATCTTTGACAAACCTGAGAAAAACAAGATAATGGAGAAAGGATTCCCTATTTAATAAATGGTGCTGGGAAAATTGGCTAGCCATAAGTAGAAAGCTGAAACTGGATCCTTTCCTTACTCCTTATACAAAAATTAATTCAAGATGGATTAGAGACTTAAATGTTAGACCTAATACCATAAAAACCCTAGAAGAAAACCTAGGTAATACCATTCAGGACATAGGCATGGGCAAAGACTTCATGTCTAAAACACCAAAAGCAATGGCAACAAAAGCCAAAATTGACAAATGGGATCTAGTTAAACTAAAGAGCTTCTGCACAGCAAAAGAAACTACCATCAGAGTGAACAGGTAACCTACAGAATGGGAGAACATTTTTGCAATCTACTCATCTGACAAAGGGCTAATATCCAGAACCTACAAAGAACTCAAACAAATTTACAAGAAAAAAACAAACAACCCCATCAAAAAGTGGGCAAAGGATATGAACAGACATTTCCCAAAAGAAGACATTCCTCAAAAGAAGACATTCATACAGCCAACAGACACATGAAAAAATGCTCATCATCACTGGCCATCAGAGAAATGCAAATCAAAACCACAATGAGACACCATCTCACACCAGTTAGAATGGCAATCATTAAAAAGTCAGGAAACAACAGGTGCTGGAGAGGATGTGGAGAAATAGGAACACTTTTACGCTGTTGGTGGGACTGTAAACTAGTCCAATCATTGTGGAAGACAGTGTGGCAATTCCTCAAGGATCTAGAACTAGAAATGCCATTTGACCCAGCCATCCCATTACTGGGTATATACCCAAAGGATTATAAATCATGCTGCTATCAAGACACATGCACACGTATGTTTATTGCGGCACTATTCACAATAGCAAAGACTTGGAATCAACCCAAATGTCCATCAGTGACAGACTGGATTAAGAAAACGTGGCACATATACACCATGGAATACTACGCAGCCATAAAAAAGGATGAGTTTGTGTCCTTTGTTGGGACATGGATGCAGCTGTAAACCATCATTCTCAGCAAACTATTGCAAGAACAGAAAACCAAGCGCCGCATGTTCTCACTCATAGGTGGGAACTGAACAATGAGATCACTTGGACTTGGGAAGGGGAACATCACACACCAGGGCCTATCATGGGGAGGGGGGAGGGAGGAGGGATTGCATTGGGAGTTATACCTGATGTAAATGATGAGTTGATGGGTGCTGACCAGTTGATGGGTGCAGCACACCAACATGGCACAAGTATACATATGTAACAAACCTGCACATTATGCACATGTACCCTAGAACTTAAAGTATAATAATAACAAAAAAATTTTAGAAAATTAAAAAATAAATAAAATGAGACAATATTATACACAAGTCTATAATAACAAATCTAATCCTATATACAAGCTATTTTTAGAGAAATATGAACTATCAAAATTGATGCAAAGTAACCATGACAGATTAATAAACATGAAAGAAATTGAAAAGGTATGAAAATTACCTTTAGGAAACATTATCCACAATGCTTTATAAATTTCACGCCATATAAACTATCTTAGAGGGTTAAAATACTTAAAAATTCCTCTTTCTAAAACTATAACTACATATATTTTTATATAATCTCACTTGATGATAAACATGCCAGATGTAAAATAAATACTGGAAAGTCAAAGTACAGCAACGTAGCTACAATTTCACTTTAAATATATTTTTATATATGAGATTCACAAATTACATGCAGGTTGTGTGTGTGTGTGTGTATATCTGCATGTTCACATTAATAAAAAACATTGAGAAAACAAATTGCAGTAGTTTCTTCTTTCAGATGAAAAAGACTATGTTAATGTTTTCTAAGCTTCAGCAGTCAGATTTTTTTTTTAAAGTTCATTACTAGTTTAAACATTTGAAAAATTTGTCTCATATTATTCTTGGACTCTATGTCAAAATGTAAATTACTGCGATAAAGATCGTACTTAAATAATGCCATGTTTTATTCTAAGGATTTCCTTAGAAAATATTTATTCCTTAGATATAAGGAAAATATTTATTCCTTAGATTCCTTAAGATCTCCTTAGAATAAAGGAACTTTATTGACTTTCTTATGCTTAATTAGTATTCGTAATGACTATACTTGAGTAATTGTTTTGAGCTGTGAAAAATAAGGACTTTTTGGTAAGTGGCTTTGACTAGTTGGAAAATAAAAATAATAATTTAAAATAGAGGATCTTTAAAGCCCCTCCTAATAAATTCTTTTCTATATTTTATTTTATTTTTAATTTTTAAGTTTGGTGGATACATAGTAGGTGTATATATGTATGGGGTACAGGAGATATTTTGATACAGGCATACAATGGATAATAATCTCATCAGGCTAAATGGGGTATCCTTAAAATATGAGCTTATTTGAAAATAGGGTCTTTGTAAATGTAATTTATTAAGTTGAAATGAGACCATACTAGATTGCAGTGGGCCTGGGATCCAATATGCTGGTGTCTTATAAGAACTGCAAAGACACCGAGACACACAGGAAAGGCCACGTGGGGACAGAAGCAGCAGTTAGAGTGATGCCTGACAGCCAAGAAGCTCTAGGGACGGCTGGCAGCTAACAGTGACTGGGAAGGGCCCAGGAAGGATCCTCCCCTTGAGCCCCAGAGGGAGCATAGCCCTGCCCACACCTGGATCTCAGACTTCCAGCCTCCGGAACTCAGAAAATACTTTTCTGCTGTGATATTTTTTTAATTTTCAAAACATTTTTAATTTTTGTGGGTACATAATAGTTGTAACATTATTGATATATCTTGATACAGGCATGCGATGTGTAATAAACACATCAGGGTAAATGGGGTACCCGCCCCCTCAAGCATTGATTCTTTATGTTACAAACAATCCAATTATACTCTTTTAGTCAGATTAAACTGTACAATACATCATTGTTGACTATAGTTACCCTGTTGTACTAACAAATACTAGATCTTATTCATTCTATCTAACTATATTTTTGCACCCATTAGCCATCCCACTACCAACCCCCCACTACCCTTCCCAGCCTATAGTAACCATTATTCTATTTTTTATCTCCATGAGTTCGTTTTAATTTTTTAGCTCTCACAAATAGGCAAGAACATACAAAGTTTGTCTTTCTGTGCTTGGCTAATTTCACTTAACATAATGACCTCCAGTTCCATCTGTGTTGTAAATGACCAGGATCTCCCTTTTTTTTTTTTTTTTGAGACGGAGTCTCGCTCTGTCGCCCAGGCTGGAGTGCTGTGGCGCGATCTAGGCTCACTGCAAGCTCCGGGTTCACGCCATTCTCCTGCGTCAGCCTCCCGAGTAGCTGGGACTACAGGCGCCCGCCACTACGTCCGGCTTTTTTTTTTTTTTTTTGTATTTTTAGTAGAGAAGGGGTTTTTCTGTGTTAACCAGGGTGGTCTCAATCTCCTGACCTCGTGATCCACCCACCTTGACCTCCTAAACTGCTGGGATTACAGGCGTTAGCCACCGTGCCTGGCCTATTTTTAGTTTTCTGAGGAACCTCCATACTTTTCTCCATAGGGACTGTACTACTTTTCATTCCCATGAACAGTGTTCCCTTTTCCCCACAACCTCACCAGCATTTGTTATTGCCTGTCTTTTGGGTAAAAGCCATTTTAACTGTGGTGAGATGATATTTCACTGCAGCTTTGATTTGCATTCCTCTGATGATCAACTGTGTTGAGCACTTTTTTATATACCTCTTTGCCTTTTGTATGTCTACTTTTGAGAAATGTCTATTCAGATTTTTTGCCAATTTTTAAATTGAATTATTAGATTTTTTCCTATGGAATTGTCTCAGCCCCTTATATATTCTGCTTATTAAGCCCTTTCCAAATGAGTATTTTTCTTTTCTTTTTTTTTTTTTTTTTTTTTTTTTTTTTTTTTTTTTGAGACGGACTCTCGCTCTGCCGCTCAGGCTGGAGTGCAATGGCCGGATCTCAGCTCACTGCAAGCTCCGCCTCCCGGGTTCACGCCATTCTCCTGCCTCAGCCTCCCGAGTAGTTGGGACTACAGGCGCCCCCCACCTCGCCCTGCTAATTTTTTATATTTTTAGTAGAGACGGGGTTTCACCGTGTTAGCCAGGATGGTCTCGATCTCCTGACCTAGTGATCCGCCCGTCTCGGCCTCCCAAAGTGCTGGGATTACAGGCTTGAGCCACCGCGCCCGGCCCCAAATGAGTATTTTTCAAATTTGTTCTTCCATTCTGCGGGCTGTCTCTTCATTTTGTTGATTATTTTCTTTGCCATGCAGAAACGTTTTAACTTGGTATGATCCCATTTGTCCATTTTTGCTTTGGTTGCCTGTGCTTGCAGGGTATTACTCAAGAAATTGCTGACTAGAGCAACATCCTGGAGACTTTCCCCAGTGTTTTCTTTTAGTAATTTCATAGTTTGAGATCTTAGATTTAAGTCTTTAAGTCTTTTTTTTTTTTTTTTTTTTTTTTGAGACAGTCTTGCTCTGTTGCCCAGGCTGGAGTGCAGTGGCACAATCTCGACTCACTGCAACCTCTGCCTCCTGGGTTCAAGCGGTTCTCCTGCCTCAGCCTCCCCAGTAGCTGGGATTACAAGCTTGTGCCACCATGCCCAGCTAATTTTTGCATTTTTAGTAGAGATGAGGTTTCACCATGTTGGCCAGGGTGGTCTGACACTCCTGGCCTCAAGTGATCCATCTGCCTTTGACTCCCAAAGTGCTAGGGTTACAGGTGTGAGCCACAGCACCTGGCCCCTTAAGTCTTTAAATCACTTTGATTTCATTTTCGTATATGGTAAGAAATAGGAGTCTAGTTTCATTCTTCTGCATATGGATATCTGGTTTTCCTGGCACCATTTATTTAAGAGACTGTCCTTTCCCCCAACTTATGTACTTGCCACCTTTGTCAAAAATGACTCCACTGTAGATGTATGGATTTGTTTCTGGGTTCTCTATTCTGTTCCATTGGTCTATGTGTCTGTTTTTATGTTAATATCATGCTATTTTGGTTACTGTACCTCTGCAGTACAATTTGAAGTCAGATAATGTTATTCCTCTAGTTTTGTTCCTTTTGCTAAAGATAACTTTGGCTATTCTGGGCCTTTTGTGTTTCCATATAAATATTAGAATTATTTGTTTTATTTCTGTGAAGAACATTATTGGTATTACTGCAATTACTGTTGCACCAACCTAATATTTTTTACAGGGATTGCATTGAATCTGTAGCTTGCTTTGGGTAGCATGGACATTTTAACAATACTGATTCTTCCAATCCATGAACATGGAATATCTTTCCATTTTTTTGTGTCCTCTTTAATTTCTTTCATCAGTGTTGCATAGTTTTTACTGTAGAGATCTTTCACTTTTTTGGTTAATTCGTAGGTATTTTATTTGTAACTATCATACATGGGATTACTTTCTTGATTTCTTTTTCAGATTGTTCACTGATGACATATAGAAATGTTACTGAATTTTGTATGTCGATTTTGTATCCTGTAACTTTACTGAATTTGTTTATTAGTTCTAGCAGTTTTTTGGTGGAGTTTTTAGTTTTTCCCATATATAAAATTGTGACATTTGGGGCTGGATGATAATTAATATAAGAAAAATAAAAATAAATTTAAATAAATTTAAAAACAAAATCATATCATCTGCAACAAAGAATAATTTGACTTATTATTTTCCAATAAGTCAAACTGGATGCCCTTCTTTCTCTTGTCTGATTCCTCTAGGTAGGAATTCCCCTGATAATAAATTCTGATTTTACTATTTATCTCTACTTACAACATGAGTCATTAATATTATGTGAGATTTTCTTACCTGCCATGCACTGTTCTAAACAATTTATGTGTATTATTTAATTCTCAAAAAGAAAAAATCTCTGTGAGGTTGGTACTGTAATGTCAAACTGATTCACTAGAGATTTCAAATAGAACAGCTTATAAGCAAAATGTATCAGAACAACATTTCACTACCCAGAAAATTTGCTTTTGTTTTTTCCTAATGCTAATTTGTGCAATTGTACTTGTTTGTGCAAGGAGGTTCTTGTTTGAGAAATTATTTTTACTTGGAAATATGTTTTTATAGTTTCTTCAATGCTGAGGAAAAAGTCGTTTCTGTAGGTAGGTGGAAAATTTCCTAGGAGATTTGCCCCAGCAGGTTATCTGTGTGCAGGTGGTTTTTGGAGGAGAACTCTCAGGCATGCTATCTATGATGGGGTGAAGAAGGAGAAATTTGGTAGAGGGAAAAAATCTGAAGCTGGGATGGCCCTTGAGAGATGTCTTGACTTCAGTCAAGTGGGCCCAGCCTTGGGACCCCTCCCTTGTTTGGAGGCTGCCCAGGGCCTGAGAAATAGGTCAAGGCTGCTGACTTCAACCAACGGCAGTGTCTGGGAGGCATGCAGGGTGAAACCCTCTGTAGATAGCACTCCGAACAGGAGGAGTCTGTGCCCCCAGGTCCCAAGGAGGTCATTGATCTGCTTAAGTGACCCAGTGACTCTATGTAAGTCAAAGAAATAATGGCCTTAGAAGGCTGCATGTCCTTGCGTACTCAGAAATGCATTTGACAGAGAAAAAGGCATCTGTCAGAATTCAAGGCAGAGAAGAATGATGTAGAAAAAAGAGCTGGAAAATTTTCTAGGCAGTCCCAACCAAAAAGATTGTTTTATGGCTTAAATCCAAAAGAATCGAAGAATAGGTAAGGAGATAATAATTAAAACCTCTTAGAAATTAGAAAGTCGATACATACTAACAGATTTGCTGAAACTTAGGAAAAGTAATATGAAGCAACAGAGAGGAAACAGAGTCAGTCCGATTTACATCCAGACTCAGGGATTGACAACACGAGATGCAATGGAAGAAAAGGCAAAATAAGGAAGACTGAGTGGAAGTCAGTTTTAAGAGGCAGTCAGGTCCCCAAATCCCATTCCGTATTCCCATCCCAGAGACTGGGGGCATATTTCTTTCTGGAGGAAACTTTTTCTCTTTGAGGTGACATAGAAAAGGTTGTTGGTATGAGCAACAGTAGGAGGAGTTCAGGGCAGGGGACCACCCTGACCACCAGGATCCAATGCACACCCCCACCCTGAAGCTGAGACTCCCCTAGCCCCATCTTGCTGCTCCCTCCTGCTCCCTGGCCTTCTGCTTCCTGGATGGATATTGGATAGACTTTTCTGGGGAGTCTGATCAACCTAAAGACAGAATTTTAAAAGTTTCTCCATGCTGGCCAGGCACGGTGGCACCCGCCTGTAATCCCAGCACTTTGGGAGGCCAAGGTGGTAGATCACCAGGTGAAGAGATCTAGACCATCCTGGCCAACATGGTGAAACCCTATCTCTACTAAAAATACAAAAAAATTATCCAGGCATATTGGTGGGAGCCTGTGGTCCCACCTACTCCGGATGCTGAGGCAGGAGAATCACTTGAACCCGGGAGGCGGAAGTTGCAGTGAGCCAAGATGGCGCCACTGCATTCTAGCGCGGCAACAGAGAGAGACTCCATCTCAAAAAATAAAATAAAATAAAATAAAAAAGTTTCTCCATCCTAACCGTTCAGGCATGTCATCTCACAGTGCGGCTCACCGGCCACAGTCCTCCTTAGGTGCCCAGACTTCCTGTCCTTTTCATTTTGTGCAGACAACTAGAAATGCATGGTGTTTCCATGAGAAGAACAAGAGACAAACAAACACAAAAGGTGGCAACACAGAGAAAATGGAGGGAATTTATTCAGAGATGGAATGAAACACAACAAATAAGGGTACCCCAAATATCTCAGATATCTCAGAGTGAAAAAAACATCAACATGGTCACCACAAAATAAGAACAGTTGCTTCAAAAAGCAACATTCAGATAACACGAAGGAACTCTTGGAACTTAGTCCCAGGGAAAAAAGCAAAATTCAGTGAAATTATGTCCCGTGAAAACTCACCAAATTCTCCTGAAACTAGAGTTAAGGGATGAAGTAATATGAAATATTAACAGCAGAGGTAAGAAAATTAAAGGACAAGTTCTGAAGGTCCAACAGCCAAACATAGGACCAGTGATTGAATAAATCTGAAGAATGATCATTTCTAAATTAGAATTCCATACCCAGCCAAATAATCAATTAAATGTGAGGTAGAATAAACACATTTTAAGGCATATGGCATCTTGGAAATTCACCTCATGAGCTTTTCCTACTGAAGGCACTAGAGGTTGTAAACCCCCAAAAGGAGAAAGAAGGGGATGAGGCACAGGATACAGGGAACAGGGGATCCAGCACTGCAATGCACAGAGTGGTAGAAACTCATCAGGCATGATGGCAACCAGTCCAGACGGTGGGAGGCTCCAAGAGATATTTCTTCAGAAAAGAACTGATAGAACACCTGATGCAAATGAAAAAACTGGCAATGCATTTGGGTTGAATTAGTTAGAAAAGGGAACATAACAAGACAAGTATTATCTGTAGAAAAAAAAATGAAGCGGTACAGGGATAGAAAATTGGACTTTACTACATGGTTGAACTAAGAATTACATTTATGTCATCCTAATACTGTAAAGGCAACAGCAGGTATCAAAGTTACTATTTATGGAGGAATGGGTGAGGGTTTGGTGGGAAGCATATTTGCTGGAAGGAGGAGGAGAATAAATGTTTTATCTCCACATTTCCTGAGGGGAATCTATAGATAATGCTAAAAAATGAAAAATTAAGAAGAGCATAAAACATGTTATTCTCAGAAAAGGAGCTAAATACAAAGCAGCTGAAAGATATGGAAATATTTGCCTTTGAGAAAGAAGAATTTGAGATGTGGGAGGTGGAGGATTTTTTGTTATTTTGTAAAATACTCTGAAATTATTTTATCTTAATATAGATGTGTTATTCATAAGTTTGAGTAAAAACTTGTTTAAAAGATGGACAGGAGAGAAAAAAGAAAGAATATTAATTGTGCCAGACAAAAAGAAGGGTTCATTTATTGGCCTGAATGAACTGCTTCTATTTTTTTTCTGCGATGACTTTAGTTGTAAATCAGCAAACCAGTTTCTGAGCAACTTTGGAAGAGCTTCTTATTTACATAACGTTGTTAAATATATTCTGATTATTAGCATTCTAAAATGTTGATCTAAAGGACTTCTAGATTTCTATTTTTATAATCTTATTGTAAACTCCTTTTGTTATAGTATGTAGTATTGGAAACGTATATTTCAATAAATGATTAGTCTACCACTGAGATATCTTATATGAAAAAAGAAAATATCATACAATAAAAATGTCAGAGCTGAAGACCTCATTAATTCAGTTTTTTTTTTTTATATTCTACCTAGGCGAAGGTGAAGTTTACCTTTGAATGCCTAAGAAGAAATGAATATTGTAAGCATCATTATAAGGATATCTTGTTCATTTCTTTAAAAGAAACCGAAGATTGAATGTATATTATTTGAGATTCTTTTTAATTAAATAAATAGGTATACTGAGTTTATTCATGTAATAAATGCTCATTAAGTATTTTGTTCAGGCGTTCTGCTACATGAGAATGCAAAACTAAGAATGTATAGTTTATGCTTTTAAATTGACAGATAAGAAAATTGAAATTAAAATGAGCAATTGTGATTAAAAGAAAAATAACAATAATTGCTATAATTAAGGGTTAAGCAAAATGCTAATAGCCCAGGGGTATGAGTACAAGCTTCATACAGGGAGTTTCACTTGAACTACATTTGGAAGATAAATGAGAAGTATGTAGAGGAATTGATGGACATTTTAGAAAAAAACAGTGACTTGGCTAGTGATACAGGCTTGGGTGCTCTGGGACGAGCCAGTGCTTCAGGAATGTGGGAACATTGAGCAGTGAGCCTGGAGAGAGAGGAGAGACCTTTAGATTTTATTGTTTAGGTTGAAGCAATGAGATACCTTTGATAACTATTGTTATTCACAGTAGCCCAAATTTTCATGTTATTTCTATGTGCTAGCCACTGAACCAAGCATATTACATGAAAAATCTCATGTAATCCTTACAACTACTCTACTATTATCCCCATTTTTGTTTTTCAAGCATGACATTAATATGACAAAATTTGTCTAGAAAGTTCATTCTAACACCCACGAATAAATGGTTCAGTCAAGTAGAAAAAAAAAATACACAATGATTTATACATTGCATAAAAATATTCTATGTAATACAGCAAGGTAACGGATTGGAAAGATTGTAGATACACAGTGGTTTTATTCTTTTCACTACTTCCAAAGTTTTAAAATGTGCATCTGTCAATTTTAAAATAACAATGTGTGTTATCAGAGGAAGAAGAGAAAAAGGGAAGGAAGAGTTTCAGCAAGGAGGAATAAAGTGAAGAGAGAACAAGAGAAGCAGAGACAGACAATTCCTGATAGGCACAATTGGAGGACAGATCAAATGAGAAGATAAACAGCAGAGAGACTCCTTCGTGATGGTCCAAGCAAAAGATAAGGAAGCCTCAATTCAGGCAGACTTCTATAGAAAGCAAATGGAGAAGATGGAGAAAAATAAGAGAAATGTTTAGAAAATAAATCAAAATGACCCGATCACCATTGGACACATAGATGGTTTTGCCCATTCTCCCAGACAGGGAGAGAGAAGACTTGATGAGGCTTCTGAGAGGAAACGATGATAACATGGTTCCTAGAGCTATGACATGATGATCTGTTGCTTATTTCACTCAGCATAACTAGCTAATGTCAGTTTATGCATTGCATAAATTGGTCACATTCCTGTTAAAGAAGAAAGGATGGTTGCATGTACTTGATCTCCAGGTTGATCCAGAACCTCAAGTTCTGACTTTGACTTAATGAAATCTTCTATTCTGTATTCCCAACAACCCAGAACTTTCATGGTATGACTGGCAGGAATATAAAAGAACAACTTGAGGAATCTAACAATACTGGTTTGAGACCATGGGTGACTCTTTATCCAATCGTATTGACTTGATTTTCCTTTAAAAAAAGTCTAATTGCCTGTAAGGTTGTGTGGGTTAGAATGTTAAAGCAACAGCTTCACTCTACTATGTCGCAAATATATTTCCTTCCTGCTGACACTCTGCTTCCTTCTTCCTACAGGGCTTTATGAAACCTTTCTAACCAATGATGAACCAGAATGCTGTGACGTCAGGAGAGAAGAAAAATCAAATAACCCATCCAAAGGGACCGTAGAGAAAAGTGACTCCTGTCACAGGACATCGCTCACAGTGTCATCAGCAACAAGACTGTGCAACAGCAGACTCAAGCTGTGTGTTCTTGTACTGATTCTCTTACACACAGTGCTCACAGCCTCGGCAGCACAGAATACAGCCGGACTGAGCTTTGGAGGCATCAACACGCTGGAAGAAAACTCAACTAATGAGGAGTAACGGAAGGACGAGTGTCACCACAGCAGCAGCTGGCCCGCCATGAAAAATGGCAACTGCTGTCTCATGTAACAGAAACTGGGTGCTTTTACCCTCGAATTACTTATTGCAAGGCCTTTAGGGTAAAATTTAAACAGATGGGCCTGAATCCAAACAAGGACACAACCACAGCTTTTTATTGACTAAAAGGCTGGAAAGTGACTTTAAATTTCTCACACCATTTTATACACTGTGTTTTAATGTTTGGAGGTTTTATTTGCTTTCGTTTTGGTTTGGGTTTATTTGTTTGTTTATTTTTTGCACTTGTTAATGCAGGATTTATTTTGGGGGATGGTTTCTCAGAGGTAAACTAAGTCTTTTCACTGTCTCTATCTCTCTATATTTCTAGTCATTGTGTGTGTTCATCAGATAGTTCTGTCTTCATGTCCTGTCAGTTTCTATTAGAGGAATGATTGCTATGACCTCATGGTATAGCAAAAAACAACAACAAAAAAAGAATAAAAAATAAAAAAGACAAAAAAAAGAAAACAACAAAAAATAAAAATAAAAAAAATCCCTAAGTCTCCCTTCTACCCACAGAACCAATACCCTTCCCGGCCTTTCCTTTCCCTCGCCCTCTTCTCGTCCCCTAAGCAAACAACATCCGCTTGCTTCTGTCTGTGTAACCACAGTGAACGGGTGTGCACACTTGGTGGGCCTCTGAGCCCCTGTTGCACAAACCCAAACCAGAGCGGAGCCAAGGGGGCCTGGCAGGAGTTCCTTTTTAGCTGAACAAACAAGTGCTCTCCATAATAGGTGGAATCAGACAGTTAACACATTTTTATGTTGAAAACTAAATAAAAGGAAAAAAATTTAAAAAAAAAATATCATGAACTGTATTGCTCCAGTTCCCATCCCCAAGTGGCCCAGCCCTTTCTTGCTGGTCCAGTTGGACAGGAGCAGCTATCTAGAATCAGGATGCAGGGAGTGAGGAAGTTTTTTCCTTTGACAATGGAGGTGGGCTTTCATTGTGATTTCAGTTCTGTTGCAGTAATATACGAGCACATTTTGGCCATTGTAATTACAGGGAACAAAGGGATTGCGGACACATATCTGGACTTCTTTTCCTCCCTTATTGTTGTGGAAGAGACACTAGAAATGCTCAAACACCTGCAATATACAGAATATATACAATTTTATTCCAGTATTTCCCTAACATATGGTTTAAAATTATTCCAGGTATACAGTGTATGCAATTCTGCATTATCACAGAGGAACAACTTCTTTTTAAAAAAATAAATAGTTCAGCCATTTTTATTAATGTGCAAAAACTTTATCACTCTAACATGCTCTAGGTAGTTGAGGAAAAGAGGTCTGATCACTCTATTTTTTTTTCTTTGTGGGAACATTTCACCTGCTGAGTGTATATGAATTTGCTTTCTATAAAAGGCTTTTATGAGTTTACAGTAGAATCAGTGGAAGGAAGAGTTAATAAGGGCTGTTTTTAAAAAAAACAAACAAACAAACAAAACAAATAATTAAAAAAAAAACATTTTACATTCCTTCCTATTCTCTAACTACACTTGGGAAGTGCACTTCAGATAAGTTTGCAGTGTGACTGAGAGATGAAGGAAATCCATAGAAAAGGTCCTCTTAGCGAACAAAATTTAGTTATTAACTTTATAGCTATGAAATTTCCCCGGGCATTTGTTTTTGTTCAAACAGACTTTAACCTCTGCATCATACTTAACCCTGCAACATGCGTACAGTATGCATATTTTGTTTTGAAAAAAAATGTTTTGTTCCAGTCTGTTAAGAATATTCAAAAATAATAAAGGTATTGCTTAATAAAATTGCTAGAATTGTTTAGCAGTACATGCACAATATTTTACTAGATTCTTTGTTTTAATAGTGTTTTGTTGAGACTGAAAATCCTAAAATGGTCTGCGCAAATACAAAAAAAAAAAAAAAAAAAAAAACCACCAAAAATGCAACATTCTCCCCGTTTTTGTTCTTTTAAAAATTTTTTTTTCTGCAAATGCAAAAACATTACATGTGGACAGACACATACACATAGGCATCATATTTTAATTTATGGAAACATCGTGCTTTTCTGGGGACACAAGCCGAGGAAGTGAATGGCTCGGGGGAGACACATTAATTGCATGGAATCGTTGACTATGAAACACTTGTAGAAATGAGCACTTTGGTATCCCTAACCAGTGGCGGAATGCAGATTCCAGTGGTGCTGGGCGGACAAGAAGCAGAGGGATTGAGGCTGCAAGAGATTCCTGAGGAAGAGCTCACAGGGTGATTTTATTCAGATGACCTCTAGGTGAATGGCCAGGAAAGAGTCTGTTCTGACCTTTATCTACCTCTGCTGTGCTAAGGCCACTCCACATGCCGTCTCACCATGTCTTCAGCGTTCCTCATGCTGCTTCTCCCTGTGCCGCAGGCGTTTCCAATCTTGCCGGAAGATGACAAAGCAAATGCGAATTCACTCACTTTTATTGGCATGACAATAAAGTATTCTTTCTAAACACTTAGCAAAATGATGAAAAACAGTATTCCTTGAAAGATAGGTTTTCATTTTCTCAATATATTTTGAACTGACTAAAGTTCTTTACAAATACAAGAGGATCAGAAGGTTCCACTTACCCGTGTTTTAGCGTTTGTTTGGAGATAATGCCAACCAAAAGCTGGAAAACGAAAACCACCATTACTTTCCATAAGAGGTACGCCCCCCCAAAACAGTTTTGAAAGTTGGGAGAAACACTGCAGGCTTCATCGTAAATATAAAGTGATAATTTAGGTGAGGAAGGAACAGTAAGGAGAGAAGGGGAATGAATCCTTTCTCCGTATCAAGTCACCCAGCGTTGGAACAGTCTCTGATGCTGGCGGAATCTTTTTCTTGTCATGTTCATCTGTTCTATTACAGGAGAATGATTTCAGTGCCTAGTATCTATTATTGTAAGTGTGTAACCACTTTCTCACAATATTTCCATTGGACATGTTGAAGCAGAGCAGCAGCTTCTGGGGTCAGCCAGAGGATCCAAATAGGCAACAACTCCTTTCCCAAGCTCAGAAACAATCACTGATGATGCAGATTTCACCACATCCATTCATTCTTCGTAGTAGTTTTCCTGGCACACACTTGAGCATGCTTAAGTTTGTGCACATGCTCATTTTGAATAAGTAAGTTCAGCCCCTGCTCCTTTGTAATCATCTTGTTTAGTTTTTCCTGTAGAGGATGTCTACCGTATACTGGATAGTGAACTACAATATTAAAATAATTATTTCTGCAAGCAAGTTGAAAACCAAGAAAACAATATTTGTTTCATAAATGTGTGGCATAGATTTCCCTGTGTTTATTCTTTTTATCTGCAATCGAGAAATTTCAGTTTCTGGAATATGTTGGTACTGCTAAGCTAAATGGCAAATAACATAGAGTTCAATGTCATTCTTTATTGCATTTACATTTGGTGATACATTATACTGAACTTTTCTCGCATTAAAAGGATAGTACTTTTCCCCTCTCTCACAAGACAGTAATGGAAAGTTGTTCTTTTGAATGGCATCATTACAAAAAGTAATTTGGTTTCTTACTAATAACTTGGTACCTTAAGTACTAGAACCTGTAGTAGTTAAAACAAAAGAAAATAGGCAGATAGCAGAAACAAAAGAATGACAGGAAAGGAAGGAAGGAAAGAAAGGAGTGAGGGAGGGAGGGAAGAAGGGAGGGATAGAGGCAGGGAATGAGGGGGAAAGGAGGTTTTATATGAATGAATAAGTACATAATTTTTCCGGGGGAAAAAAAGTAAATGAAATAAGCAATTGGATGCCAGACCCATGTGCCAAATACCTGAACTGGCATATGGCATTTGATATCTGAACAATGTCAAAAACGTTAATCAATCTGAAGCATGATTTACATTATTTCTCGCTAACAATGAAATTTACAATGTTCTTGCTACTCAAAGCATTAAATCAACAGAGAACTGAAAGCTGCATTTTGTCTTATTTAGAACTGCAGTCAGGTATTTCATTTCTTTTCTGTTTGTTTTTTCTTTTTCTTTTTTTTTTTTTTTTTTTTTTTTAGATGGGAACTTGCTCTGTTGCTCGGGCTGGAGTGCAGTGGCAAGATCTCTGCTCACTGCAACCTCCGCTTCCTGGGTTCAAGCAATTCTCCTGCCTCAAGCCTTCCGAGTAGCTGGGACTACAGGCTTGTGTCACCACGCCTGGCTAATTTGTGTATTTTTAGTAGAGACGGGGTGTTGCCATGTTGGCCAGGCTGGTCTTGAACTCCTAACCTCAGGTGATCCGCCAATTAGGCCTTTCAAAGTGCTGGGATTACAGGCGTGAGCCACCGCACCCAGCCAGGTATTTAATTTCATAAGTATACATATGCATATATGAGGAGATAGGGTTATATACCATGGTGTGTGTGTATATATATGTATGTATATATATATATGTATATATATACACACACACACACACACACATACACACATTGCTTGCAAATAAAACTTCAACTAAAACATTATGTAGTCCGTAACAACACATGTATACCATAATGATGAATGATCCTACTTGTTTGTCAAAGTTAGAGCAGCATGGTCATTTAAAAACCATACCTACTTTGACATGGGAAACAGACTCTCAAAATGTCCCCATTAATGAGGAAATCACAATTTTGAAACACCCAGAATCTCCATCTTCCAAGCTTTAGCAATGTTTATAAAAAACCTAATATAGCAGGTAGGTATTGGGTGATGATGAATAAAAAGACTTTCAGTGGGGAGAAGGAAAAAAACTAAATATAGTTTTCAAGCAATGTCTTCATGACATTTATAAAAACTATGAAACTCTGCTACAAATTCTAGAAATTCTCCAAATAATTAGAAAATGTACAGATAATCTTCTTAGCCTTGGAATAAAAGTTAAGGCATGAAACAAAGTATGAACTATGGTTTTCATTCTTGAGATACTGTACTTCAGGGTTATGTTTACTGTACACAAGACATTCAGATTAAACTCAGAAGAAAATCACTTGGTTATTTTGTCCCGGGCCACACAGATAAGTAATGCAAATGATGGAACTCAAGCATCTTCTGATTACAAATTACTCAAGCTGGCTCAGAGGCACAGTGGGATCCATAGGTCTCAGACACACTTGAAGAGTTGAATGGATTTTCTCCATACTCCAAGATATTTGTAAAATCACTCAATCTTAAATGAAAAAATCAAAACCGTCAGGAAGATCAGCGAATGTCTCAGAGTTTGTTTGTCATGTTACATTTTGTTCCATGACTTTGCTGTGTTGTTCAATATTTTGGAGGTAAAGGAGAAGAGGGTCTATGGCAATATTTCAATAAAATATAGATTTTTAATTTTTATTTTTAATGTGGAGAAAAGGCACAGGTTCTTAGGGCAAAGCCATGGTTTGGGTATGAGCTTTGGCTCCAGGTGACACAGGGAGGTCAATGATGTATTTGTACATGACACTTCATGCGAGAAGTGTACTTCGTAGCAACATTGGAGGCTTAAGAGAGATAAATAATATAAATGTGCCTGGACACAACAGGTGCTCAGTAGTAGTTAGTTATCGTGACTATTCATTCACAAAGTGAAACTGGATTGGCTTGCTCATAGGGACTGCTCCTGGAAGTTGTTCAGAGTTTCTGAATTTGGCTTATCTCTTACTTACGTATTTTTTAACAACACCTCACATCCTTAATCTAGCAGACTGACCGTCAATGGATTTTTCAACACAGTTTGAAAGCGTTAACATATATTACAGAACTAAAGTGAGCTCTGATGACTTTTAATATAAACAGCATTGGCCTCTTTTGATGTCCTCTCCCAAAAGGCTACTACTGACAAGCAAACGTTAGAGGCATCTACACAAATAGAGGTGGTTCTATATAAAGTGTAAATTGATCTACAGTGGTACTAGAACTACTGATGCAACTTCAAAGTGGTTGTTAAGCCACTCATAGATCAAAAAATATATATAAATGTTTGATGCCTCTGAATTCCTTAAAAAACACTATAGTAATTTTAAACTTATGAAAATGTTTAAATTGGGGGTGGAGCAAGATGGCCGAATAGGAACAGCTCCAGTCTCCAGCTCCCAGTGCAAGCGACACAGAAGACAGGTGATTTCTGCATTTTCAACTGAGGTACCGGGTTCATCTCACTAGGGAATGCTGGATAATCAGTGATGGTCAGGGACTGCAGCCCGACCAGCAAGAGCTGAAGCAGGGCGAGGCATCTCCTCACCTGGAAAGCGCAAGGGGGAAGGGAATCCCTTTTCCTAGCCAGGAGAACTGAGACACACAGCACCTGGAAAACCGGGTAACTCCCACCCCAATACTGCACTTTACCAAGGTTCTTAGCAAACGGGCACACCAGGAGATTATATCCCACACCTGGCCAGGCGGGTCCCACGCCCACGAAGCCTTCCTCATTGCTAGCACAGCAGTCTGCGATCTAACAGCAAGGCAGCAGCGAGACTAGGGGAGGGGCGCCCGCCATTGCTGAGGCTTAAGTAGGTAAACAAAGTCGCTGGGAAGCTCAAACGGGGTGGAGCTCACAGCAGCTCAAGGAGGCCTGCCTGTCTCTGTAGACTCCACCTCTGGGGACAGGGCATAGCTAAACAACAACAACAACAACAACAAAAAGCAGCAGAAACCTCTGCAGACGCAAACGACTCTGTCTGACAGTTTGAAGAGAGCAGTGGATCTCCCAACATGGAGGCTGAGATCTGAGAACGGACAGACTGCCTGCTCAAGTGGCACCCTGACCCCTAAATAGCCTAACTGGGAGACATCCCCCACTAGGGGCAGACCGACACCCCACACCTCACACAGTGGAGTACGCCCCTGAGAGGAAGCTTCCAAAGCAAGAATCAGACAGGTACACTCGCTGTTCAGCAGTATTCTATCTTCTGCAGCCTCTGCTGCTGATACCCAGGCAAACAGGGTCTGGAGTGGACCTCAAGCAATCTCCAACAGACCTACAGCTGAGGTTCCTGACTGTTAGAAGGAAAACTAACAAACAGGAAGGACACTCACACCAAAATCCCATCAGTACCTCACCATCATCAAAGACCAGAGGCAGATAAAATCACAAAGATGGGGAAAAAGCAGGGCAGAAAAGCTGGAAATTCAAAAAATCAGAGTGCATCTCCCCTTGCAAAGGAACGCAGCTCATCGCCAGCAACGGATCAAAGCTGGATGGAGAATGACTTTGACGAGATGAGAGAAGAAGGCTTCAGTCCATCCAACTTCTCAGAGCTAAAGGAGGAATTACATACCCAGCACAAAGAAACTAAAAATCTTGAAAAAAGAGTGGAAGAATTGATAACTAGAATAATTAATGCAGAGAAGGCCATAAACGAACTGACAGAGATGAAAACCATGACACGAGAAATATGTGACAAATGCACAAGCTTCAGTAACCGACTCGATCAACTGGAAGAAAGAGTAGCAGCGATTGAGGATCAAATGAATGAAATGAAGCGAGAAGAGAAATCTAAAGAAAAAAGAAGAAAAAGAAATGAACAAAGCCTGCACGAAGTATGGGATTATGTAAAAAGACTAAATCTACATCTGATTGGGGTGCCTGAAAGTGAGGGGGAAAATGGAACCAACTTGGAAAACACTCTTCAGGATATCATCCAGGAGAACTTCCCCAACCTAGTATGGCAGGCCAACATTCAAATTCAGGAAATACAGAGAATGCCACAAAGATACTCCTCGAGAAGAGCAACTCCAAGACACATAATTGCCAGATTCACCAAAGTTGAAATGAAGGAAAACATCTTAAGGGCAGCCAGAGAGAAAGGTCGGGTTACCCACAAAGGGAAGCCCATCAGACTAACAGCAGATGTCTCGGCAGAAACTCTCCAAGTCAGAAGAGAGTGGGGGCCAATATTCAACATTCTTAAAGAAAAGAATTTTCAACTCAGAATTTCATATCCAGCCAAACTAAGTTTCATAAGTGAAGGAGAAATAAAATCCTTTACAGATAAGCAAATGCTGAGAGATTTTGTCACCACCAGGCCTGCCTTACAAGAGACCCTGAAGGAAGCACTAAACATGGAAAGGAAAAACCGGTACCAGCCATTGCAAAAACATGCCAAAATGTAAAGACCATCGAGGCTAGGAAGAAACTGTGTCAACTAACGAGCAAAATAACCAGATAATATCATAATGGCAGGATCAAGTTCACACATAACAATATTAACCTTAAATGTAAATGGACTAAATGCTCCAATTAAAAGACACAAACTGGCAAACTGGATAAAGAGTCAAGACCCATCAGTCTGCTGTATTCAGGAGACCCATCTCACATGCAGAGACATACATAGGCTCAAAATAAAGGGATGGAGGAAGATCTACCAAGCAAATGGAGAACAAAAAAAAGCAGGGGTTGCAATACTAGTCTCTGATAAAACAGACTTTAAATCATCAAAGATCAAAGGACACAAAGAAGGCCATTACATAATGGTAAAGGGATCAATTCAACAGGAAGAGCTAACTATCCTAAATATATATGCACCCAATACAGGAGCACCCAGATTCATAAAGCAAGTCCTTAGAGACTTACAAAGAGACTTAGACTCCCATACAATACAATAATAATGGGAGACTTTGACACCCCACTGTCGACATTAGAGAGATCAATGAGACAGAAAGTTAACAAGGATATCCAGGAATTGAACTCATCTCTGCAGCAAGCGGACCTAATAGACATCTACAGAACTCTCCACCCCAAATCAACAGAATATACATTCTTCTCAGCACCACATCACACTTATTCCAAAATTGACCACAGAATTGGAAGTAAAGCACTCCTCAGCAAATGTACAAGAACAGAAATTATAACAAACTGTCTCTCAGACCACAGTGCAATCAAACTAGAACTCAGGACTAAGAAACTCAATCAAAACCGCTCAACTACATGGAAACTGAATAACCTGCTCCTGAATGACTACTGGGTACATAACGAAATGAAGGCAGACATCAAGATGTTCTTTGAAACCAATGAGAACAAAGATACAACATACCAGAATCTCTGGGACACATTTAAAGCAGTGTGTAGAGGGAAATTTATAGCACTAAACGCCCACAAGAGAAAGCTGGAAAGATCTAAAATTGACACTCGAACATCACAATTAGAAGAACTAGAGAAACAAGAGCAAACACACTCAAAAGCTAGCAGAAGGCAAGAAATAACTAAGATCAGAGCAGAACTGAAGGAGATAGAGACACAAAAAACCCTCCAAAAAATCAATGAATCCAGGAGTTGGTTTTTTGAAAAGATCAACAAAATTGATAGACTGCTAGCAAGACTAATAAAGAAGAAAAGAGAGAAGAATCAAATAGACGCAATAAAAAATGATAAAGGGGATATCACCACCGAACCCACAGAAATACAAACTACCAGCAGAGAATACTATAAACACTCTCTACGCAAATAAACTAGAAAATCTAGAAGAAATGGATAATTTCCTGGACACTTACACTCTCCCAAGACTAAACTAGGAAGAAGCTGAATCCCTGAATAGACCAATAGCAGGCTCTGAAATTGAGGCAATAATTAATAGCCTACCAACCAAAAAAAGTCCAGGACCAGATGGATTCACAGCTGAATTCTACCAGAGGTACAAGGAGGAGCTGGTACCATTCCTTCTGAAACTATTCCAATCAATAGAAAAAGAGAGAATCCTCCCTAACTCAATTTATGAGGCCAACATCATCCTGATACCAAAGCCTGGCAGAGACACAACAAAAAAAGAGAATTTTAGACCAATATCCCTGATGAGCATTGATGCAAAAATCCTCAATAAAATACTGGCAAACCAGATTCAGCAGCACATCAAAAAGCTTATCCACCATGATCAAGTGGGCTTCATCCCTGGGATGCAAGGCTGGTTCAACATACGCAAATCAATAAACATAATCCAGCATATAAACAGAAACAAGACAAAAACCACATGATTATCTCAATAGATGCAGAAAAGTCCTTTGACAAAATTCAACAGCCCTTCATGCTAAAGACGCTCAATAAATTCGGCATTGATGGAACATATCTCAAAATAATGAGAGCTATTTATGACAAACCCACAGCCAATATCATACTGAATGGGCAAAAACTGGAAATATTCCCTTTGAAAACTGGCACAAGACAGGGATGCCCTCTCTCACCATTCCTATTCAACATAGTGTTGTAAGTTCTGGCTAGGGCAATCAGGCAAGAGAAAGAAATAAAGGGTTTTCAGTTAGGAAAAGAAGAAGTCAAATTGTCCCTGTTTGCAGATGACATGATTGTATATTTAGAAAACCCCATTGTCTCAGCCCAAAATCTCCTTAAGCTGATAAGCAACTTCAGCAAAGTCTCAGGATACAAAATTAATGTGCAAAAATCACAAGCATTCGTATACACCAGTAACAGACAAACAGAGAGCCAAATCATGAATGAACTTCCATTCACAATTGCTTCAAAGAGAATAAAATACCTAGGAATACAACTTACAAGGGATGTAAAGGACCTCTTCAAGGAGAATTACAAATCACTGCTCAGTGAAATAAAAGAGGACACAAACAAATGGAAGAACATACCATGCTCATGGATAGGAAGAATCAATATCGTGAAAATGGCCATACTGCCCAAGGTAATTTATACATTCAATGCCATCCCCATCAAGCTACCAATGAGTTTCTTCACAGAATTGGAAAAAACTACTTTAAAGCATATGGAACCAAAAAAGAGCCCGCATTGCCAAGACAATCCTAAGTCAAAAGAATAAAGCTGGAGGCATCACGCTACCTGACTTCAAACTATACTACAAGGCTACAGTAACCAAAACAGCATGGTACTGGTACCAAAACAGAGATATAGACCAATGGAACAGAACAGAGTCCTCAGAAATAATACCACACATCTACAGCCATCTGATCTTTGACAAACCTGACAAAAACAAGAAATGGGGAAAGGATTCCCTATTTAATAAATGGTGCTGGGAAAATTGGCTAGCCATAAGTCGCAACCTGAAACTGGATCCTTTCCTTACTCCTTATATGAAAATTAATTCAAGATGGATTAGACACTTAAATGTTAGACCTAATACCATAAAAACCCTAGAAGAAAACCTAGGGAATACCATTCAGGACATAGGCATGGGTAAGGACTTCATGTCTAAAACACCAAAAGCAATGGCAACAAGAGCCAAAATTGACAAATGGGATCTCATTAAACTGAAGAGCTTCTGCACAGCAAAAGAAACTACCATCAGAGTGAACACGCAACCTACAGAATGGGAGAACATTTTTGCAATCTACTCATCTGACAAAGGGCTAATATCCAGAACCTACAAAGAACTCAAACAAATTTACAAGAAAAAAACCACCCCATCAAAAAGTGGGCAAAGGATATGAACAGACATTTCTCAAAAGAAGACATTCATACAGCCAACAGACACATGAAAAAATGCTCATCATCACTGGCCATCAGAGAAATGCAAATCAAAACCACAATGAGATACCATCTCACACCAGTTAGAATGGCGATCATTAAAAAGTCAGGAAACAACAGGTGCTGGAGAGGATGTGGAGAAATAGGAACACTTTTACACTGTTGGTGGGATTGTAAACTAGTTCAACTATTATGGAAAACAGTATGGCGATTCCTCAAGGATCTAGAACTAGAAGTACCATATGACCCAGCCATCCCAATACTGGGTATATACCCAAAGGATTATAAATCATGCTGCTATCAAGACACTTGCACACGTATGTTTATTGCGGCACTATTCACAATAGCAAAGACTTGGAATCAACCCAAATGTCCATCAGTGACAGACTGGATTAAGAAAATGTGGCACATATACACCATGGAATACGATGCAGCCATTAAAAAGGATGAGTTTGTGTCCTTTTTAGGGACATGGATGCAGCTGGAAACCATCATTCTCAGTAAACTATCGCAAGAACACAAAACCAAACACCGCATGTTCTCACTCATAGGTGGGAACTGAACAATGAGATCACTTGGACTTGGGAAGGGGAACATCACACACCTGGGCCTATCACGGGGAGGAGGGAGGGGGGAGGGATTACATTGGGAGTTATACTTGATGTAAATGATGAGTTGATGGGTGCTGACGAGTTGATGGGTGCAGCACACCAACATGGCACAGGTGTACATATGTAACAAACCTGCACATTATGCACATGTACCCTAGAACTTAAAGTATAATAATTTAAAAAAGAAAGAAAATGTTTAAATTGAAACATTTATTATGAAAATTAATTAAATTGAATATTCAATTTAATTGAATTAACTCTATCATTATTATAGAATGAAATTACAGTGAAAAAAAGTTATAAAGCTGTTCACTTTTTGATAAAGTATTTGGAAATAGATTAAGCAGGGCTCTTGAGTAAATTATTTCATTGACTTGTATCTATTTAGGTGAGAGGTGAATAGAATCAGTGGAGAGAACAATCAGTGAAATGAACTTACAACTTCCGTTGAAGACCAGGTAATGAGCATTGATCTATGAATAGACTTTCTTCAGTGACTATTTCTCGTAAAACTCCCAGCTCACCGCAGCACTGCTGCTTCAAGATTCCAGTTACCAAAGTGCTAGCCAAGTATGAGGTCATTTTTACCAAAACGCAAATTTCAACTTATGGCCATTTTCTACTGATCATATCACTGCAAAATGGATAAAACAATAGGAACTAAAAACTACAGCAAAAGTTAAAGCTCTATATGGTTGTTAAAAGTCTGAATTTTATTCAGATTCTTATTTTTTCTTCCTTTTTCTCCATATGGCATTTATTTTCATATCATGATAAGCATTCTCATGTTTGCACTTAATTTTCCTTATTTTTATTTTTCTTAGATTTGTTGATGATGTGTGGCATGTTAAAAGTAGGAAGGAATATATAAACACATGTATTATCTTTAAATTGTTTTTCTGAATATACTCAAGTACTTTTTTAATGTGAATATGAACACGGAAAAAAAGTACTAAAACCAGTTATTATGAGAGACTAAGGATGTGGAAAGGAACATTCTGGAGTGTATTAGTAGCTAGAGAAATGCCTTAGATCTTAAATTTCAAATTCTAAAATTATTAAAATACAAATATGAAAAAGATGCAGAGGCCACTGCTAAAGTTTGTTTATGCCTTATTTCTTCGGTTGCCTAGATTATTCGTTGTAGGTGTATGTGCTTTTTCTGTCACCGTGGTTATGTTAACCCAACTGATTCATCCAAAACAGAATTGGCTAAACTGCTCTATGCACATATTTATATTAGGGCTGATTATTTTGCTCACTGAGTTTCACTTTTCATTGCTTTACTTAATTTCTTTTTCTCTTGTGTCATTTTTATTTCTTGCTCTTGACTGTATCTCTATACAATTTGAAGTTACAGGGCAGAAAGTTAAGCTAATAATTTCTGCTGACTTGATGATTCAACAGGTTTTCAAAAAGACCAGTGGGAACTGAAGGCAACTGAAATGACACGGCTTAGTCTTGCCGGAATCTTAGCTTGAAAGTTGAACATCAACTCCACAATGCCACAGGATCAGTTCATGATATTATCATTTGCTGAAGCACTTGCCAAGAATTTCATTATTTAGAAAAAGCAGATTTAACATTTTTATCTATTATTTTTCTTTTCTTTCTTTAATCTACAAGGCATTCAGAGGCTGTCAGTAAATAAAAGCTATCAGGAACAAAATCATTTTCAAAATTTTTAAACATGATTTATTCTTGATGCAAATCTTAGTGTTCTTACAATTCTATGCAAAGGTCAAGTTGATCTAAAGCATTCTTATTTAATTCAATTATCTTTCTTCTGAAATGCAATACAGTAAAATCAGGTTTTGAATATGTAAAAACACACATCAGGATGATTATTATACTTATGTAAGTAAAATATATGTAAAATGTTCTCATATTTTCACCATATTTAGAGTCTAATATTGTTAGATTTTTTGTGTGTGCATTTTTCCTTTCCCGTTCAGAAAACATAGTTTTTTATTTAGTTCATGTGGTTTTTCTATAGCTTTCTGGATCTCATCAAATTTCACATGAAACTATGCAGAGTCATATTTAGGTTAAGGAAGACATGCAATTAAAAGTCTACCCATTCGTTTTGTTAGTCCCAACATGTATCCAAAAAAACCTCATGTTGTTACATGTAGATTTGATTATCTCCCTTTATTTATTTGGGTCTCTCTCTCTCCCCCGCTCTCCCTCTCTCTCACTCTGTTCTCTCACTTTCTCTCTGATCTCTTTTCCTTTCAACTCAGCTTGCAGGAATGGATCTCATTTGAAATGAGTTGCACTGGTGCCAGTGTGGTTGTTTAACCATGTAAACCATCTCATGATGCTTAGAATTGAAAAGAAGCTTAAATGCTTATGTTAGAAAAATATCTTAAAATACATGAAATATATTAAATATATTGTTAGAAAAAGTTTAGTTGTGCAACAAAGACCCTTTAATTTCAACTAAGAACTGATGCAGTAATTCATTACAATAACCCAAAAAGAAATATTCTTTTCAAAATGACTTAGGGAAGCTATCAGAGTTTGTGGGAAAATGCTAATGTAACATTTTCCTAAGAATAAATGTAAAGTTGCAAACAATGACTTTGAGTTCTTCAGGATTAGCAGTTTGGATTTACACGTATTTTAACAAAATATAGAAAATTTACTTTCAAAATTTGGCTTTAAAAAAATCGTGTTTCAACTGAAATGGATATTTAATATCTGCAAAAGTCCATTTTGTTGCATATATTGTTTAAAATAATTCTTAAGAAATTGTTACCTTTCTATTTCTATGGAGAACTAACACCTTAATACAAGTCTAGCTCCTTTTCCAAGACTCACAACATCCCCCACAATGCCACTGAGTTTGTGTTTACCCAAATACTTTGCAAGCGACAGTTTATCTTTGAATATCATGGGTTTGAACTGCGTGAGTTCTCTTCTATGCAGATTTTCTTTGCCTCTCCCATCCCTGAGATAGTAAAACCGACCCCTCCTCATCTTCCTCCTTCAAAGCCTACTCAACATGTGAAGATGATGAAGACGAAGACCTTCATGATGATTTTATATGATTTTTGCAAATAGTAAATCTACTTTTCCTTCCTCATGATTTTTTTCATAATATTTTCTCTTCTCTAGCTTACTTTATTGTGAGAACACAATATATAAACATCTAAAAGGCAGTATAGCAAGATCCCATCTCTAAAAATAAAAATTTTTTAAAAATTAGCCTGGCCGAAGAGCGGGCACCTGTGGTCCCAGCTAACTGAGAGGCTGAGGTGAGAAGATTCCTTGAGCCCAGGAGTCTAAGATTGCAGTGATGGCATCACTGCACTCCAGCCTGGGGGACCGTATGTGTTCATTGATTATTTCTGTTATCAGTAAGGCATCTAGTCAACAGTAGGTTATTAGTGGTTAAGTTTTGGGGGAGTCAAAATTATACATGAATTTTCAACTGTTCAGAGGTCAGAGCCCCTAACTCCCAGATTTTTCAAGGACTATCTGTGCATACAATTGTAGCACTTCTGCTATAAATGTGCAGATATAGTTTAAATGATCTAAGGCTAACAAAAACATATTAAGCAGTTTTTTTTTAAGTTTAAGAATAGTCTATTCAGAATGTGTATCCCTGTGCAATTAATTACAAATAACTAAAATCCTGCAAAATATTTAATGTATCAAATCAGCATGTGATTTCATTTGTAGAAATAAAAGACTAGTTTTCTCCCTTCTTTTACCTGTGAACTTGGCTAATTAATCTTCTATTTTTCCCTCAAGCTTTTCTCAAAGGTGGGTATGAAGGGAAAACTTATTTTTGTGACACTAGAGAGAAATTGATGAAGCTTGGGCACGACGTTATTTGTCTCCAAGTTACAAAGATGCAGGTGAGCTGGTCATTCATCACCTGGTGCCCAGCACACCTCATCTTGGCCAGTGAGCACCTTTCTTCATCAGGGAAGCTGTTCTATTGAGAGTACTGGGAACCGGGTCTGAATTGGAACAAGAGGCAGAAAAGCAGAACGATGTTTCTTTCTAAAATCATATCATAAACACCAACAAAATTTTGGGATAGTAATTACGTGTATTTTGTTATTCGAAGTCGCATTATATAGCTTTTCCTCTTCGTCTTATTGAAAGTTTCAGGGAGGAGGAAAATCCTGAAGCTTAAAATTAATACCTAATGCTTTTCATCTTGAGAACAGTATGTACATCTTGCACAACTATGTTTTAGTTTGTATAAAATAGACACATAAATTACTGCATTCATGGCTTTCATTCATCTATCTGAATAAACTCACTGAGCAGCCTCTATATTCCTGGGACTGGGCTAGGCATTGGAGAAATAGATACAAAAGACATATTTTTGGACTTCCGGGAGATTTTAGACCAGTGTGGCAAAAGGGCATACGATTACAATGCATGTTTTGTAAAAACTATGGCAAAGTTAGAGTAGTCTGGAATAATTTAACTCCTATTGACAGAAATTAGATGCACGACGAGAGTGGCATTTTAAATTTAATAATCAGACCTAAATTCAGCCAGCAAAAAACATAGAAACTTTACCATGTGCAAAGATGGGTAACATCGAAATAGAAAGTTGGGGCGAAAGTCACTTTATAAAACAAACAATTACATTTAGATTGAAAGAAAGCCATGACCCCTCTTGAACAGAGGGAGAAATGTCGGTATAGGATCTATTGAGGAGTGGAGGGAGTAACAATGGGGAATGCCTCAAGGCTTTCTATTTTGCCTTTCAGCAGAGATGGGCAGAAGAGATTTGAAAAAAAGTTCATTTTTATAGACGTATATAGGTATTTGTACTCGTGTGTATGTGAGTTCACCAGACATGTATGTATTTGTATTAATAACCCACTGACGTCAAAGTAAGAGAGAAATAAGATTTACTCAGTATTTACCTGAGAATCCTCATCATCCTTATCCCAGGATTCTGTGGTCAGCAGACCAGGCTTTTCAACAGTCTCCAATCATGAGGTATTTAGAGATCTCCATGATTTGTTTTGTATTTAATGCTGCAATAACCATTCTCAGATAAGCATTTCTGAGGGCCTCTTGAGATACATTTTTCTAAGGAAAGTTTATGGGTTAATAGAGCTTTAATTGTTTTTGGTATGTATTTCCAATTTTCCCTACCAACATTTCCACAAAATGCACAGAGCAATCCAGCTGTACACATGCATGCCTGCTGCATTTTCATAGAAAGTTCTTTCTACCATGAACACATGCCTTTTGCTCAGTTCCTCTGAACTGTGGATTTCATGTCAGAAGAGTAAAAATGTGGGTAGATATGTTCTTGGTTTTATTTGGGAGTGGGTTCTTGAAGAAAGAGATGACAAACAAGAATAGGCAACTTCAGGTCTCCAAACCACAGAATTGGCAAATAGAGCTAAACTGGAAGGGGACAGTCATTTTCAAGTGTTTTGTTTTTTTAAATATCAGGTAATTTCTAAATTATCTGATATTTTAAGTTTAATATAACTTTATCAGCAATCAAAAAACCCGTGGTCAACTTGAATGATCTTAGTCATCTTTTCTGTGAGAATCTCTTCTTGATTTAAAATATCCAAAGGCCTTGCTCACACCTTAGGACACCAGTTAGCATTCGTTTCTATTGATCAAGAAATATATATATACAGATGCTCTTCGACTTACAATGAGGTTCCATTCTGAAAAACCCATAATAAATTGAAAATATTCCAAGTCAAATGTGCATTTGGGACAAGTATACCTAACCTACTGAACATCATGGTTAGTCCTGCCTCCCTTAAACGTGCTCAGAACACTTACATTAGCCTGCAATTGAGCAAAATCGTCTCACACAAAACCTTTATTTTGAGGCAGAGTCTCGCTCTGTCGCCGGGCTGGAGTGCAGTGGCTCGATCTCGGCTCACTGCAAGCTCTGCCTCCCAGGTTCACGCCATTCTTCTGCCTCAGCCTCCCGAGTAGCTGGGACTATAGGCGCCCGCCACCATGCCCGGCTTGTTTTTTGTATTTTTTAGTAGAGACAGGGTTTCACCGTGTTAGCCAGGATGGTCTAGATCTCCTGACCTCGTGATCTGCCCGCCTCCGGCCTCCCAAAGTGCTGGGATTACGGCGTGAGCCACCGCACCCGGCCCTATTTTTTGTTTTTGAGATGAAGTTTCACTCTTGCTGCCCAGGCTACAGTGAAGTGGCGCGATCGCAGCTCACTGCAACCTCTGCCTCCTGAGTTCAAGTGGTTCCCCTGCCTCAGCCTCCCAAGTAGCTGGGATTACAGGCATGCACCATCAAACCCGGCTAATTTTGTATTTTTAGTAGAGACGGGGTTTCACCATGATGGTCAGACAAAACCTATTTTATAATGAAGTATTGAGTATCTCATTTAATTTATTGATTTTCTACTGAGTGTATGTAATTTTTAAACCATTAAGAAGTTTAAAATCATTAAGTCAAACATCATCTATCAAACCATTATAGTTGAGGACTGTCTCTAATCTGTAATATGACATATTACATTACATATTTATGTATCATATAATATGTCAATTGTATAAAATGAATTTAAATGTGAATCAACATAGTAGCCACACATATTTAACAATATATGAACATATATTTCATTTTGCATAGTGTAGACCCCTAGAAATTAGGTCATTGTCTGCCTACTCCAAATATCATCTAAATATCATCCAAAGGTTGAAAACTAGTTCCTCAATTATGTTAACATTTTAGTGGAAACATTAAAATGGTAGTAACCATAAGGTTCCCATTAATCCAGTAATGACATCAGATTATTGAAGATTTACGTTCAATTTTACACTTCATATTTTAAAAGATATGAGCTATGAGAACATGACAATGATTAAAGCTTTACAAAATAAAATCTCTGGGGAGAAATGAATAATATTGGGATATATTACTGAGAAGGAAAAGAAGGTGAAAGACAGACAACTTATTTTTCAGGCATCTGTCAGAGCCAAGAACTTTGGATAAATTATTTCTGGCTCTCACAACAAACCTGCATAAAAGGTTTTTTAATCCTAAATTTTTGGAGGAGATACAAATCTCTGAGAGAGTATGAAAATGAGTCAAAATCACACAAGTCGGGAACATCTGTTCTTGGTCTCAAACCCCTATTTTTCTGGTGCCAGGACCATGTTCTTCCAATAACAACACACTTGATACAATCCTGCTCTCCTAATCAGGAAAGAGGCAAGGATCTATAAAATCATTAAAATTCAAGATTAGCCTTAATTAGTAAAAAGAAATCTCACATTTAATTGTCAGAAATGTGGAAGAAATGCAATAAAATCATTTAGGTTTATATTCCTCAAACCTTTGGTCTCAGAATAAAGGGTTAGGTTAAGGATGATCATATCGCATTTATATTAAATTGCTAACAAAATTAGTCAATGTTAACTGCAAAGGGGTGTTCAGGACAATGGTGAAGATGAATGATAGACACTAGCTCCTATTTTGACAAGTTTATACATTAGTTAAGGCTACAGGCACATGGCTTAAAGACAATTGACAAACACACTTTTTTATCCCATGTTCTCATTCTGTGGTTGGCAAATAACAAATTACCTTTGTGTCCAATGATTTGGTGATGGGAAATCATTCTCTTAAGCTTGATAAAGAAAATTACTGTTCTCCAGAAAAAAACATTTCAAGAGAGAGAATATCAGTGATGTAATAAGAACTTATAAATGTAAGGAATGCCTCATTATAAACATAATATTATATCCAGCTCAGTGTCAACAATGGTAATTTGTAGAGGAGGTTAGAGATTCTCCATGGACTTGACCCCTGCTGGAGAAAATTCCTACAATGTCATAAACACTCATTTCTCAAGAAAACATTAATTATTTTAAGGAACCTTTTTTTAAAAGTCTGTTTTTTACTTGATTTTTAGAAACAAATACAGCAAGAGATGTAGTTTGAATAATAATATTCTGGTTTGAACTGTTTTAAACTTAGGCACACTGGCTAGTTGGCCTCGCCATGACCAGCTGGCTTTAGGCATTGTGTTCACTTTCTGTCAGATGGCCGTAAGGAGTAACACTGCATCCTGCGAGCATACAGAGGATTCTGGATATGATGGGTTATCCTGGCTCTTGGCCTGCTTCCTGGGAATAAGCCAAAAATAGGTATCTTTGTAAGGTCTGCTAGGTTTTGTGTGCAGAAATTCTAAATAATTTTTATTATGAATTATAGTAAGGAGAGGCCGGGCACAGTGGCTCATGCCTGCAATCCCAGCACTTTGGGAGGCCAAGGCGGGTGAATCACATAAGGTCAGGAGTTTGAGACTAGCCTGGCCAACACAGAAAACCCCGTCTCTACTAAAAATAAAAAATAAAAAAAATTAGCAGGCACCTGTAGTTCCAGCTACTTGGGAGGCTGAGGCTGGAGAATTGCTTGAATCTGGGAGGCGGAGGTTGCAGTGAGCTGAGATCGTGTCATTGTATTCCAGCCTGGGTGACAGAGTGAGACTCTACCTCAAAAAAGGAAGGAAGGAAGGAAGGAAGGAAGGAAGGAAGGAAGGAAGGAAGGAAGGAAGGAAGGAAGGAAGGAAGGAAGGAAGGGAGGGAGGGAGGGAGGGAGGGAGGGAGGGAGGGAGGGAGGGAGGGAGGGAGGGAGGAGAAAGAAGGAAGGAAGGAAGGAAGGAAGGGAGGGAAAGAAGAGAAAAAAAGAAGAAAGAAACAAAAAGAAAAGAAAAGAAAAGAAAAGTAAGAAAGAAAGAAAGAAAGAAAGAAACGAAAGAAACGAAAGAAAAGAAAGAAAAGAAAGAGAAAGAAAAGAGAGAAAGAGAAAAGAAAGACAGACTATGAAGATCCCAAGCTTATGTGTGAGCTAATATACCAGGCAAGAACTCACTAGAAATTAAAGGATCTACATATTGTTGTTATTATAGGGAAGTTATTCAATATAAATATTCAGAGGAACAATAAGTTTGAAATACAACGCTAGGCGTGGTGGCTCACCACTATAATCCCAGCACTTTGGGAGGCCGAGATGAATGGATCACGAGATCAGGAGATTGAGACCATCCTGGCTAACACAGTGAAACCCTATATCTACTAAAAATAAAAAAAATTAGCCGGGCATGGTGGCGGGCGCCTGTAGTCCCAGCTACTGAGGAGGCTGAGGCAGGAGAATGGTGTGAACCCGGGAGGCGGAGCTTGCAGTGAGCAGAGATCGCGCCACTGCACTCCAGCCTGGGCGACAGAGGGAGACTCGGTCTCAAAAAAAAAAAAAAAAAAAAAAGTAAGAAAGTGTTAAACTAGTAAACTTGTATTTAGATTGTCTAGAATTATCTGTATAAGGTCAAACTCAATTTCCAGATTAATATTAATCTATTCCCACTTAATAAAATGTCTCTATTTCTATGCACACTTAAGAGACCAGGGATTTTGCTGATGGTAATTTAAATTTATATAGTGAGGTTTACATTTTTGAAATTAATAAAAATGTATTTCAGTATCACTTAGCATTAGAGAATTAATTATTTAAAGCAATCTTACCTACCTACCATATCAGTAGCTAACTGCTACCTACCACGGCAGTCACGCAACAGCATGAGCAAAAATTGTTTACAGTTACCACGTACCTGCCCAGAAGGTATCCAAAAATTACACTGGCACCACAGCTAAATAAAACTGTGTAAAAAATATGCTATAAAATAATGTAAATATATAATACATTTTTTATGGAAAGTAAAACATTGCTTAATTTTAGATAACAATAGAAAATTGTATATCTGTGTTATCTACAGAATAAGTGAATTAAAATTCTTATTTGTCATAAAATAGAAAGGAGAGAAAATCAGGTCACTTGTTTACTAGTCAAAATTATCAGGATTCACCCAAATATATAGTGTGATACTTCTAACTATAATAATATAGAGAGAAGTATTAGCCAATTAAAATCATTTTTATTTAGAGTAGTAATTTTAATGAAATTTATTTATTGATAATGGAAAGCTTTTTATTTTTTATTTTATGTTATTTCAAAATAATTGTTAACTTACAGAATAGCTTCAAGAACAGTATAATAGACTTTTTCCTATATTCCCAAACCATATTATAATAAACTGTCAACTTGAAGCCTCATTATTCAAAATATCTTAAGTATACATTTCATAAAATAAAAGCATTATCTTTTATACCTATGATACAATATTAAAAACCAGAAAGTTAATATTGATATTACTACCATCTAGTCCTCAGATCCAATCCAACTTTCACTCATTATCCCAAAAATAACCTTGAGAGCAAAAGAACCTAATTTATAATTACATGTTGCATTGAGTTGCCTTGTCTCTTTTGTCTCCTTTGGTCTGAAACAGTTCCTCAGTGTGTATTTTACTTTAATAACCTTGAAACTTTGGATGGTTACAGGCCAGTTACATTTTAGAAAGCCTCCTGATTTGGCTTTGTCTGATATTTCCATATTATTAGCTTAAGGTTATACCTCTTTGCCAAAATATCAGAAAAGCTTACCCTATCATGTAAAGCATTATTTCACCCTGTCCCAGTAATGACGACCTTCACTTTAATTGCATGAATGAAATAGTAGCCTCATGCCTGGGGATATCACACACACACACACACACACACAGAAAAACCAAAATAAAACCAAATGAAGAAAATAGCCTTGAGAACAGCCAGAGATGAGAGCAAAACAACACATTATATACTGAGGACAATCATGCAAAGAACAGAGAACAGCTTGTTGAAAACTATGGGCACTAAAACAATACCTTCAAAATTCTGATTAAAAAAACAGTGTCCCTCGAAAATTCTATAACCAGTAAAAATATAATTCAAGAATTAAAGTGAAACAAAAACATTTTCAGTGGAAGTCTAGAGAATTTACACAATTCAGACCTGCACAACAACAAAAATATGTGAAAGGAAGTTTTTTAGACTGAAGAAAAATGGTACCAGAGGGAAATGGAATCTTTAGAAATTAGTGAGGAGCATTGGAATAGGTAAAATATATTTTTTCTTAATTTATTTCAAATAAATACTACTGTTGAAAACAAAAAGTATAACGCTGTTTTGGGAGATTTCTAAAACAAATCAATAATACTATGTTCAGCAAAACTGATCCTCAAAATAAAGAAGAAATAGAGATTTTCCTGGATAAACAAAAGCTACCCAGATAAAGAAAAGCTGAGAGTTCATCACTACTACACCTGTTTTGAAAAACGTAATTAAAGTCTTGGAAGTTTAAACGAAAGGATGCTCAAGAGTAAAATGAGTGACAGCATATAAAAATGCAAAGAAAGTGAAAGCTTATAAAAATACAAAGATAAAGATAAATCTATTAAAAATTACAGAATCTCATAATACCATACTGATGTTTCATAAATCACTTTTAATTTTGGCATGGAATTTAAAAGATAAAACATAAAATATAACTATAAAACTATGTTATGATTACAAAATATAAAACCGCAAGAGTAAGTCCCTCAATATTAATAACTAAATGTAAATTAGTAAGTTAATGTAAATGAATTAAGATCCCCGATCAAATGACATAAAATGGCTAAACTGACTTAATAACAACAAAAACCCGAAAGTTCCAATTGTCTGCTGCCTACAAGAGATTCAGTTTAAATTTAAGGACACATATAGGCTGAAAGTGAAAGAAAGTGAAAAGATACTCCATGTAAATGGTTACCAAAAAAGAGAGCAGAAATGGTCAGACTTGTATCAGACGAAATAGACTTTAAGTCAAAAGATGTCATAAGAGACACAGAAGAACATTATGTAGTAATAAAAGGATGAATTCACTAGGCAGATACAATAATTATAAATACATATACTCCTAACATCAGAGCACAAAAATATATGAAGCAAACATTGACAGAACTGAAGGGAGAAATTGGCAATAATATAAATAGCAGTAGGAAATTACAATATGTTGCTTCCAACAAGAAATAGAACAACCAGACAAAAGATCACTAAGGAAACAAACAACTAGAACAACACTATAGACAAATTGAACTTAACAGCCCACCAACAATAGCAGAATACACATTTTTCAGGCACACATGGTACATTCTTCCAGATCACATGTTAGGCCACAAAACAGATCTTATCAAATTTAAGATTGAAATACACCAAGTATCTTCTCTGATCACAATGTAATAAAACTAAACATCAACAACAGTAGAATAAATGAAAAATTCACAAATATACTGAAACTAAACACACTCTTGAACAACCAAAGGGTCAAAGAGGAAATTACAAGGGAAATTAGAAAATATTTTGAGGCAAATGAAAATGAACATGTAGCATACCAAAACATATAGGATACAGCAAATGCAGTACTAAGAAAGAAGTTAAATGCATACATTGAAAAGAAGAAAGATTACAAATCAACAACCTAACTTTACATTTCAAAGATCTAGAGAAAGAAGAACAAACTAAATCTAAAGTAAGCAGAAGGAAAGGAAAATAATAAAGATTTGAGCAAAAATAAATGAAACAGAAAATAGAAAAATAATTTAAAAATCAGTGAAATTCACACTTAGTACTTGGAAAAGATCAACAAATTGTCAAATCTTTAGCTATACTAAGAGAAAAAAAATAGAAGACTCAATTAAAATCAGAAGTGGAAGAAGAGACATTACAGATTATGCCACAGAAATAAAAATGATCATAGACAACTACATGCCAACAAATTGGGTAACTTAGAAAAAATGGATTAATTTGTAGAAACATACCACCCATCAATACTGAATCATGAAGACATTGAAAACTTGAAGAGACCTATAACTAGTAAGATGATTGAATTCGTCACCAAAAAGCTTCCAACAACATAAATCCCAGGACCTGATGGTGTCCCTGAAGAATTTCACCACAGATTTAAAGAAATAACACCAATGGTTCTCAAACTCTATTTTAAAGCTCATTTTATGAGGCCAGCATTACCCTGATAGTACAATCTGATAAAGACAATATAAGAGTAGAAAACATAGATCAATAACCCTGATGAATACTAATGCAAAAATCCTCAGGAAAATACTAGCAAAGCAAATTCAACAGCATATTAAAAAGATTAGCCATCAGGACCAAGAGGGATTTATTCCTGGAATGCAAGGGTGTTTCAATATATGAAAATAAATCAATGTAATACACCACATTAACAGAATGAAAGAGAAACCATATGATCACCTCAATTGATGCAGAGGAAACATTTGACACAATTCAATGTCCTTTCATGATAAATACATGTTTCCTGATAAAAGCTAACTAGAATAGAAAAAGAATTATCTTGACATAATAAAGGTCATATATGAGAATCCCACAGCTAACATCATACTCAATGGTGTAAAGCCAAATTCCTCTAAGATCACGAAGACAAGACAAGGATGCCCATTCTCTACATTTCTATTCAACATACTACTGGAAGTGCTAACAACATAAATTAGGCAAGAAAAAGAAAGAAACAGCATCCAAATTGGAAAGAAGGTAAATTATCTCTGCAGATGACATGATCTTATATGCAGAAAACCCTAAACAGTGCACACACTCACACACGCACACTGTTAGAACTAATAAATTCATCAAAGTTGCAAGATAATATAATAATCAATACACAAAAATCAGTCCTGTTTCTATACACTAACAATGAATAGTCTAAATAGGAAATTAAGAAGACAGTCCCATTTACAATAGCATCAAAAACAACAAAATATGTTAGTGTAAACATAAGGAGGTAAAAATACATATACTGAAATCTACAAAACACTGTTAAAAGTAAAGAAGTCAGTGATAAATGAAAAGGCACCCAGGTTTACGGATTGGAAGGTTTAATATTGTTAAAATGTTCATAATGCCCAAAGTGATCCACAAATTCAATGTATTTCTATCAAAACCTCAATGGCATTCTTTTACAGAAATAGAAAAAAACTAAAGTTTATATGGGCTCTCAAAGTTCTCTGAATAGTAAAAACAACCATGAGAAAAAGCTTGAGGCTTCATGTATCCTCATTTCAAAACATATTTTAAAGCTATAGTAGTCAATACAGTATGGTACTGGCATAAAGAAAGACATATAAATCAACATAACAGAATAAAGAACCTAGAAATAAACCCTCAAATAACATTTGACAAGGGTGTCAAGACTATACAGTCTTAAAAGGATAGCCTTTTTCACAAATGGCGCTGGGAAAACTGGATATCCACATGCCAAAACAAACCAAAAAAATGAAGTGAGACCCTTTTTTATACCATGTACAAAACTTAACTCAAAATGGAATAAAACCTAAATGTATTATAAAACTATAAAACTTCTAGGAGAAAAGCTTTATGACATTCAAGTGGGAAATGATTTCTTCAATATAACACCAGAAGCACAGGCAAAGAAAACAAAAATGAACAAATGCAATAATCTTAAAAGCTTCTGCACATCAATGGAAACAACCAACAGAATGAAAATGCAACCTAGGGAATGAGAGAAAGTATTTGCAAACCATGTATCTGATAAGGAGTTAGTATCTAGAATATATAAAGAACTCTTTTAACTCAACAACAACAAAAACCACTTTAAAAATGGGCAAGGGACTTAAGTAGACATTTCTCCAAAGATGATATAAAAATGGCCAAGAAGCACATGAAAAGATGACCAAAAACAGTAATCATGAGCTGATACGGTTTGGATCTGTGCCCCTACCAAAATTGTATGTTGAATTGTAATCCCCAATGCTGGAGGTGGGGCCTCCTGGGAGGTGATTGAATCATGGGGGCAGTTTTTAATGATTTAACACCATCCCTCTAGTGCTGTTCTGATAGAGTTTTCATGAGATCTGGTTGTTTAAAAGCATGTAGCACCTCTCCCCTCTCTCTCTTCTTCCTGCTCCCGCCATGTGAAATGCTGACTCCCCCTTCTCCTTCCATCACGATTGTAAGTTTCCTGAGGCCTCCCCAGAAGCCAAGCAGATGGTCAACATCATGCTTTCTGTACAGCCTGTGGAATCATAACATAATTCAACCACTTCTTTTTGTAAACTACCCAGTCTCAGGTATTTCTTTATAGCAGTGCAAGAACTAACTAATAGATCACGGAAATGCAAATTAAAACCACAATGAGATACACTACTTACCCATTTAGAATGGCTAACATTAAAAAGAAAAAAACACTGACAATGCCCAATGTTGGTGAGAACATGAAGCAACTGAAATACTCATGAACATCTGGAATAAATGTAAAATGGTGTAATCAATTTTGAAAACAGATTGTCAGTTTCTTAAAAAGTATACAACTACTATACAACCAAGCCACTCCAATCCTATGTTTTCACCCAAGAGAAATGAATACACATAGCACCTTTAATAATTTTTTTGAAATAGCCACAAACTGGTAACAATCAAATATCTATCAACAGGGGAAGAGGTAAACAAAATGTGGTTTATCTATACAATGGAATACTATTCATCAATTAAAAACAAAAAACTACTCATACTCAAAACCACATGAATAAGTCTCAAAATGATTATTCTCAAAGTGAACCAGATACAAAAGATTATATACTCTATTGCTCTATTGATAAAAAATAAAATTTATAATGACAAAAAAGTGATCAATAGTTGACTAGGACTAGGAGTGGAGAGTCAAATGTTCCAAAAATGTGAAGGCATAGTGTGTGCCCCAGAGGTATATATAATCTGGGGGGGGGGGACAGAGATGTCTCAAGAGATGTGACAGACAACTGGTGCCCCATCCTACCTTCCTCTGGACACCTCTGACTCGAGCTCAGTGTGATATCCATGGAACACCAACGGCTTCCTGTTGCCAGTTCCTGCTGTTTCTTGGTATTTCTACCTTAGGGCTTTCATTCAAGCTACTTTGCTGCCCCTGTAATAGAATATATAATAAGACTAGTCCAGGAAAATCTTCAAAAGTGTTATAGACTTTCAGTTGCTACTTGAAATCAGTTTGCATAGGAATGATAAACCAAATAGAATGGCAAAATCTTGCTTTGATATAAATGAATTAGTAGCAGCCTTGGTTTGTGATTTGTTATAAAACTAAAGTTTTAGTTATAAAACTAAAGTTTTAGTTCTAACACTGTAGAAGACTGTCTTTTTTTTTTCTAATTTGCTTTCTACTCCTTAAAAAAATTCCTCTGAAGAATTTGTAATGCATTAATTTTTCTCTGGTTCTGTTATTTAAAATATTTAATCATTTAATATAGAAAGGTTTTATTTTAAAATTACTTTTCCTTCATACTCATTGAATACTAATATTCATATTAAATAATACATTCTTTTGAAGAAAAAAAAAAACACAGATGGGCTTAAGTTGAGAAAATCTCCCAAAATATAGTGAAAAAAAGAGGTGAGACACAACTCAGACAAAAAACAAAAAACAAAAAATGCATTCATAATAATCAAAAGATGCAATTCATTAGAATTCAGGAAATCTAATATTTAATAAAAATACGTCATTTATTACTGCGTTTAAAAATCCACAAGTCTTAGTAGTTTAGAACAATGTTTGATGATTTCTCACTAGTCTATGAATGAATTGACTCAGGTGGGTAGCTTTCGGGTTTTAAGGGGTATCTGCGGAGGCTGAAGTGCCTGAGATGGTGTCCCCACTTGCACGTCTGCTATCTCCGCTGGAATGAGGCTGAAATAGAGGGAGGCTGAGTGGGCATTTCTCTCTTTTCTTCCTCTTTTTCCCTTTCCCTTCCCCTTTTCTCCTCCTTTCTCTCTCCTTCCCCTTCTTTTCTTCCTCTTATTCCTCTCTCCCCACTTTCTCTTTCTCTTCATGTCATCCTTCAGCAGAGTAGCTAGACTTCCCTACATGGTGGTCCAAGGCTCTTGAAGTTTGGAAGGTCCTCAAGTCTTCCAAGAGGTCAAGCACCAGTAAGTGTTGAGCAAGTCCCTGCTTGCACTGTACCTGCTAAGGTTTCATTGGCCAAAGCAAATCACATGGCCAAAATATCAGGGCATTGTGGGAGAGATGATACAAATGCAAGAATATACACAGATGTGATTCCTTTGGGGCGGGTGGGGGGGAGTATCAAAATGTTAATAAAAATTTGCACAAGGAGTTACAGAAAATGAGAACAAAAAAGCAAATATTCGAAGTTTAAGAAACATATGGATCATCAAATAGAAAAGAACTTAATGAAAATGACGTATAGCTAAATACTTCTTGATGATATTTCAGAACAACTGAAATAAGAAGAACCTAAATATACACAGACTGTAAAAGTAAAAAAGGAGAATTACTCTGGCATGAGAATTCACATCAGCATGCAAAATATGTTAGAAGACAATCTATCAATGCTTTCAAAATTTTAAGAATGTTTAAAAATCTGACAAAACATTGATAAAGTGTAAGCATCAAATATTTTAGAAAGTTACATGTTCAAAGCATCAGATGTTCAGTGTGCCTTGAGTGTTAATGTTCCAGGTGGAAGGAAATGGCATAAACACTATCTCTAAGAAAGTAGATTCCATGCAATAGCTACTATGACCACAGATTAGACTAATTAAAGATTGTGCTATTTTACAAAAAAAAAAAAAGTTTTTGAAATCTAGGAAATAGTTCAAATATAAAACCAATTAAAATATGGCATATCTCCCCTTTGTAAAGCTCCTTAAAAGAATATTTCTATGGGGTTGGGCACCGTGGCTCACGCCTGTAATCCCAGCACTTTCGGAGGCCTAGATGGGCCGATCACGAGGTGAGGAGATTGAGACCATCGTGGCTAACATGGTGAAATCCCGCCTCTACTAAAAATACAGAAAAATTAGTCAGGCGAGGTGGCGGGCACCTGTAGTCCCAGCTACTCAGGAGGCTGAGGCAGGAGAATGCCATGAACCTGGGAGGCGGAGCTTGCAGTGAGCCAAGATGGTGTCACTGCACTCCAGCCTGGGTGACACAGCGAGATTCCCTTTCTATGTTCTCTGCAACCATTTTATTATCCTCCTCAAGCCATTAATTTGACCTTACTTCCCAATTTCTTTAAAATATTCTGTAAAAGGTCACCATCTTGCACCAGCAGTGTCCTGTTCTCAACCTTCATCTTACTTGAGCTCTGAGCAGCGGTTCTATAGCTGATCAGCCCTTCTTCTTCTAGCATTCAAATTGTTAGCTTATAGGACACTGGGTTTCCTTAATTTCCCTCCCATCTTTCTGATAGGTTCTTCTTTCCTGGTTCCTCCTTTTACTCCTGTTTCTAAATGTTAGTGAGGCTAAGTTCCCTTGGGACTCTCTCCTTTTTCCACACATGATCCTTAGGTGACTTTATCCTGTTCCATGATTTCAAACATTATCTCTATGCTTACAGTTTGCAAATTTATACCTGTAATCATGGCCCTCCTCTAATACCCAACTATCTGTTATGGAGAGTTAACAGTTGTATTAGCGCTCTCTAAAGGGACAGAACTAATAGGATAGATGTATACATAAAGGAAAGTTTATTAAGGAGTATTAACTCACACGACCACAAGGTGAGGTCCCACAATAGGCCATCTGCAAGCTGAGGAACAAGAAAGGCAGTCCAAGTCCCAAAGCTGAAGAACTTGGAGCCTGATTTTCAAGTATAGGAAGCATCCAGGTGGCCTCGGAGCTAGATGGCCATATAGGAACAGCTCCAGCTTCCAGCTCCCAGCCCCAGCGACACAGAAGATGGGTGATTTCTGCATTTTCAACTGAGGTACCGGGTTCATCTCACTGGGGAGTGCCGGACAATCGGTGCTGGTCAGCTGTTTCAGCCCAAACAGCCACAGCTGAAGCAGGGCGAGGAATCACCTCACCTGGGAAGCTCAAGGGGGAAGGGAATCCCTTTTCCTAGCCAAGGAAACTGAGATACACAACACCTGGAAAATCGGATAACTCCCACCCTAATACTGCAGTTTACCAAGAGTCTTAGCAAAGGGCACACCAGGAGATTATATCCCACACCTGGCCAGGAGGGTACCACGCCCACAGAGCCTCCCTCATTGCTAGCACAGCAGTCTGAGATCTAACTACAAAGCGGCAGTGAGGCTGGGGGAGGGGCAACCGCCATTGCTGAGGCTTAAGTGGCTAAACAAAGCCGCTGGGAAGCTCGAACTGGGTAGAGCCCACCGTAGCTCAAAGAGGCCTGCCTGTCTCTGTTAATGACTCTCTCTGACAGCTTTGAAGAGAGCAGTGAATCTCCCAGCACGGAGGTTGAGATCTGAGAACGGACAGACGGCCTGCTCAAGTGGGTCCCTGACCCCTGAGTAGCCTAACTGGGAGACATCCCCCACTAGGTGCAGACCGACACCCCACACCTCACACGGCGGGGTACACCCCTGAGATGAAGCTTCCAGAGCAAGAATCAGACAGGTACACTCGCTGTTCAGCAATATTCTATCTTCTGCAGGCTCTGCTGCTGATACCCAGGCAAACAGGGTCTGGAGTGGACCTCAAGCAATCTGCAACAGACCTACAGCTGAGGGTCCTGACTGTTAGAAGGAAAACTAACAAACAGAAAGGACACCCACACCAAAACCCCATCAGTAAGTCACCAGCATCAAAGACCAAAGGCAGATAAAACCACAAAGATGGGGGGAAAGCAGGGCAGAAAAGCTGGAAATTCAAAAAATAAGAGTGCATCTCCCCCTCCAAAGGAACGCAGCTCACCGCCAGCAATGGATCAAAGCTGGGTATAGAATGACTTTGACGATTTCAGAGAAGGCTTCAGTTGATCAAACTTCTCAGGAAGCATCCAGCACAAAAGATGTAGACTGGGAAACTAAGCCAGTCTAGACTTTTCAGATTTTTTTTCTGCCTGCTTTTATTCTGGCTGCACTGGCAGCTGATTAGATGGTGCCCACCCAGATTGAGAGTGGGTCTGTCTTTCCCAGTCCACTGACTCAAATGTTAATCTCCTTTGGCGACACCCTCACAGACAAGCGGGGAGCAATACTTTGCGTTTTTCAATCAAGTTGATACTCAGTATTAAACATCACAATAGTTATCTCTATCATAACAAGTCAAAAAATAAAAACAAAAATATATACTAATCCCCCACCTCCTAACTCAAATCTTCTCACATAATTTCTGATTCTGGAGATGGTGCCACCATTCCCTATTTGTTCTACCTGTTATTTTTGACAGATCCCGCCTCTCTCCCCTACTCAAGTCCATCAACAAATTATTTCCGCTCTCTGTGAAAATATGTCCTCAAAATAAACTGTTAATTAGGATTGAGTTGGCTGCAATTAAAATGTGCTTAATTCTTGTGACTTGAACATTTTTTTTTTTAAATATATAAATGAAGTACATTGTCCATCCTGTGCCGGGTAGGACAGATCTGTGAAGTCCCCAGAAGCTGCAGATCCTCTGTCCTTCTGCTCCAGCTCCTGCTCTCCTTTCCCCATTCATCTCATCTTGGATTTTACAACTCTAGACATTCTATTCTCATTTCAGGCAACAGAAGGGCGAAAGAGAAAAAGGTCAAAGAGGCGCCATATTTTACGACTGGCGGAGAAATAACACTGTGTACGAGAGAGATTATGCTCGCCCCAAATACAATTTTTAGGAGGGTCTCCCTGTGCCCTGTCAGAATAGTTGAAACTATAGTAGCTCAGTATATGGTTTCTAGCTTTTTCCCTTTGTAAAGTGGACACCAACAAATTTGAGGGAGTTTGATCTTTTTTATGTTTGAATTGATTTTTCATTAAAAGTTGAAGTCCTATTGACATAGTAAATGCATGAGTGTATAATTTGTAAATTTAGTTACATTCCCATAGGATTTTGTGTGTTTGGAACAGCATTACATGAAATAAAAATTATAACGCTCTTTTCACTATGCAGTGTTAATACAAAATTCACTCAAAAACCTACAAACACACTAAACATAAAGGGCAATCTTTCCAACATTATTTTTTATTTAGATGAATAATGGCTGAATAGGACAATATTAGTTAATATTTCCTCATATGGGCATCTCAAAAAAGACCAAATGGAAAAGAATTATTTGGAATAGTCATTAATACATGTGTATTAAATATAGAGATATACATACACTTTTTATGTTCAATAAGTAGATTGATTATATGTATATAGAATGAGTAGGGACCATTTAAATATTTATATGTATTGCTTTTCATTTTCTGTGCAATTTCGTAAGATTGTAAGATAAGCTATTTAGTTGTAAACACTAATTTATGTTGTTTTGTTAGCATATAGTGGTACTAATTTTAGACCCAATATTTCACATTCTCTCTTTATAAATATATATAATATGTGTGTAGAAATTTATTGATCTAGCTACATTTTCTAGAATATGTGCCTAGACATGCAAATTAACCTAGAACTCTTTGAGTGAAATACTCTTTGAATTAAACACTTTATTGACTGCTGAATAAGAGCGTTGACATTTTAATTTACTTTGATATTTTACTTTTTAAAATGAAATAATAAGCACTACATTAATTTCTAATTTTTAAATGAGAAGTGTAATTGTTCCTCTCCTTTTTATCTTAGAGTGTGGCATATCTAAGCCTCCTTTTCCGGTCTTTTAGTTTTTTTTGATACACAGACGCTTCCCAAGAAAGCTAAACAATGCCTTGAACATAGTAGGTGCTCAAGAAGTTTTTAAAAATTATTATTGCAAGAAGAAAAGTGTTATTTTCAGTAAGTTAGGTAATTGAGACAGCTGCCCAGAAGATGGTGCTGTATGATCCCAAAAGAGTGTTCTTAAATCATACTTCAAGGGAGATTTAATTTCACAATGTTGATTATTCTGATTTTTCAGGAAGAAAAAACATCCCCATCCCCAATCCCACACAAATAATTTCTCCCATAGGTAAATCTGTACTTTTGTCCTAGAGCTGCCAAAACAAAGTACCACAAACCGGATGATTTTGAACAATAGACATTTATTCTCCCAGAGTTCAAGAGGCTATAATTGCAAAGTCAAGGTGTTGGCCAGACCATGTTCCTTCTGAGCTTCTTGGGGAGAATCCCTCCTTGCCTCTTCCAGCTCTGGCAGCCACAGGCTTTCCTAGCTGTGGTAGTGTCACTCCAGTCTCGACCTCTGACTTTACGGGGCCATCCTCCTCTATGTCTTCACACAGTGTTCTCTTCAGATCTCCCACCTCTTATTATAGGGACACCAATCCGTGGATGAGGGCCCACTCTAATGACCTCATTTTAACTTGATGACATCTACAAAGACCTGATTTTCAAATAAGGTCATATTCACAGTATCAGGAGTTAAGACTTCGACATATCTTTCTGAGGGGACACAACTCAACCCATAAAAATAATGGTATTTTGCCTGCAGTATCAAAAACACTGGTCACTATGAATAAGTATGTCAAACATTTTGTGTGAATTTTCTAATTAAAAAGTTTGAATTTGCACTATTTTTCCTGTCATTTTCTTGTGCAAATTTATATATTGTCTGGTTTCAAAGCACTAATCTATAGATCTAATCTATAGCTTTGTTGGATTCAAATCCAGACAATGCAAAAGTTCCATTTTTCATATATAAAAACAATATCTACAAACTAGCTCTCATTAGCAATGTAATTTAGTACTGATTTGACAAGTTAATTTTTCAAATATTCAATATCAGTAAGATTTGTTTCCAATAAATAATAATAAATGCTTTAGACACTCTTGTTAATTAAACCAAAGTGATTGTAGCAACTACCCAACTGGATTTCACATAACAAGAGCTCACTCTGGAATCTTAATTCCTTGTTCAGACCATCATGTAAACATTGGCTTTCTGAGAAAGATTATTTGGGCCCCAAATCTTTCCTCCCAGCTCAAGTTGACTCTTGAAATAAGATTGTCTTTCTTGATATTCATGCAGACTTTGCCAAATATCTCCTGGAAGGTAAAATCCTCTCTGGTTGAGGGCTACCGCTCTTGACTGGGTTATAATCTTATTCAAGGAAACTCATTCAGCTCTTACGTGCAGAGAAATGTCACACATGTTGGAAACAATATTACAACTCCTAACGACTTTTTTAAAGTTTATTTTTACAGGAAAGGTTTTATATACATATATATATGTTGGCATTATTTATTGATATTGATAGAATAATATTGATATTGACAGAATTGCATTATCTATTGAGAAACATTTTATTTGGATTCATTTTGAAGGAGTTTTGTTTGGAAGTGTTTTGTGATTAAAATCTGAACTCTTCATTCTCTCACATGTGGAGCCAGAGATAGGAATATAGTCTAAAACGCCATATTTGTATCCTAATTTAAATCATTTGTTCAATAGCGACAGGTTAGATAGGCAAGAAAAGGGATGATGATGAACTTTAGGCAGAAAGATGGCTTTTGAAATGTTCTGAAAATTGTTTTGCTTTGCTTTGCTTTTATTTGTTTTCCTTTAGCAGAGGAAAATAATTTGGAAGAAATAAAATAACTGATCTAGTTGTGTTGATTCAATAACTTATTGTTTTGTTAACAATTTTCAAGACTGGTGTGCTGCACAATGGAATTGCTGTTCACATTTTTAGCAAAATAAGATCATCCTGGGCCATGGGGTGGGTATTTCACACATAAATAATCAATCCTGTCATCTCAAACCTTATCTTGATATTAGAATCTTACCTAATATCATGGTCCATTTTCAAGAACTATACTCTAAAATTTATATTTATCTTCATCAATATTCATCTTCAAACATATTTGGTTGCAATTAACTTATAATACTATACTTAGGTATAGTTCAGACCAAATAGTTAAGTTCCATAGTAAAGCATTATTTTAAAAATTAAGTTTTTGTTCTAGCAGGCATCTGGAGGCAGTGCTAGCAGCAGTTTCAAATAACAAACAGAAAACAATACAAAATGGAAGCATTACCACAGCAATTTGCAACTCACAAAAGAATTTCAGGGAAATAGAATAGAAAAATAACTGCAAGAATATTATCAGATCATAAAAATTTATTTGTGACTCTGAAGCTAGGTCAAAACGACAACAAAATTATTAACTGAGAAGTGAGCAATCTACTCAAGCTATTAAGTGTATTGTCCTCATGATATGAACAATATTTTACCTAACCTAAAAAATCACAAATGCTAGAAACTAATTTTTAGTTTCTTTAATAAAAATTAATATTTTCTAAAGGGTAATTTTAAATAGTAACAGTATTGAGAATTTTGAAAATGTGCTTTTATATAATGAATCCACTCTCCATACAAAGATGATATGATGATTTTTCCCAGTGCACTGTGATAGAAATTATGCTTGGAATTGTTTTAATAAGGGTAGTGTGCAGGTCCTGTCCCATCAATCTCCATACGAGGACCTTTTAACCAGGGCTATGCTGCTGGCCTGAGGTCAAAGTTCTGCTTTAAAAATAATACAAGAATAAACAGTTTGGTTCTTTTAAAGTTCACTAAAATATATTTTAAAATTTTTAATCTGACATTCAGCTTCATAACAAGATAAATTTACAACATCAGATAAAAATGCATTACATACAAATAATATAAAGGACTCACTAGTGAACTGGATTCCAACAGCACTACTTTTGAGGAAGCGTTTTTAAAAAGAAGCTTCCTCTAAATCTCATGAAAATACATCCATATGAGGAAGGTAATTTTCTCCCCTAGGGAGCAAATGAAGAACCTATCCCAGCATGTGTAAGAGGGATAGGGTGAGGAGGTAGAGGGATCCATGGATCATCTTGGACTCCAGTAATCCTTCATTTCCCCAGGGAAAAAATAGGGGGACATAGACTATGTGAATATGTCTGCCAACCTGAACCCCCAAAAATGAGGAGAAGCCAACATTTGAGCAAGAAAAGAGCAAAGATAGGTGTGAACAGAGGAAGCATTTTTCTTGAGTCTCAGTGGGAAACTTCATTCCAATTCTGCTGCACTAGAGGCCCAGGGGCAAAAAATGCTATTTCTTTCACATTGAAGAGGCTGCCCAGGAGGATGCTGAGGGAACTGAAACTCCACCACCTCAAGCACAGACAACAGCTGATTTAAGGGTCAGAGAGAGAGAGAAAAATAAACAAAACTGTTCTTTAATGAATTATAACTGATGAAACAGAACAATGATAATTTTTTATATATATATATATATATATGAGCACTCAAGGATGTTAAAGCACATACAAGGCATATTTTTTGAATTTTGTTTTTAAATCTGATTTTTTGAACTAAAAAGGCATGTGCTCCATTGACTGTTATGAAGGCATGAATTTGTGGCCTAAAAGATCAAATAGGAGAGTTATTCCAAGTCATGTAAAGAGACAGAAATCATGATGGCAAAGCTAGAAGACTTTAAGAATAGATCTGCAAGACTTAATGAATAACAAGGTTTATTACTTAATGAAAAATTAATGAATAGATGATAGACAATTAAGCAAATAACAGAAGAAAAAAAATCCCCTAGAGAAAGAAAGATTGAGTTGGAAGATTGAAAGGAATGACTGAGTTCCAGACAAGATTGAGGAGAAAAGACAAACATCTAAGTGTTGATTAGGTTCAAAGTCTCCAAACTGCGAAAATAAACAAAAATTCTTTTTTTTTTTTTTTTTTTTGAGGCGGAGTCTCGCTCTGCCGCCCAGGTTGGAGTGCAGTGGCCGGATCTCAGCTCACTGCAAGCTCCGCCTCCCGGGTTCACGCCATTCTCCGGCCTCAGCCTCCCGAGTAGCTGGGACTACAGGCGCCCGCCACCTCGCCCGGCTAGTTTTTTGTATTTTTAGTAGAGACGGGGTTTCACCGTGTTAGCCAGGATGGTCTCGATCTCCTGACCTCGTGATCCGCCCGTCTCGGCCTCCCAAAGTGCTGGGATTACAGGCTTGAGCCACCGCGCCCGGCCAAAAATTCTTATCAATGTATGCATAGGTAGAAAAAGAGTTTGTGTATTGTCATTTTTATGTTTTGCATGATCCTTTATACTATTTTAGATGCAACAGATAGATTTCACCATTTTAATGAAAATGCCTAACATTTTAATACCAACTAATACAGTGTGGTAAGAAGTTAATATGTCTGTTAATACAATAGTAGAAATATCAAAACCTTTGGAGCAGGCAGAAATGACCTTATTAGCCTTGTGTCCTCAAGTAGGATATTTATTTATCTTATTGAAGCCTGCGTTCATTCATCTATAAAGGGGGGATACTTACATTTTAGAATTGTATTAAGCGTTATGTGATTGCTATACAAAAACATTTATTCATCCTGTACTATATAGAAAGCACTGTGTTATGCATGGGGCATATGTTTGTAACCAAACAAATATAATCCCTGTTCTCAAGGAGACTGTAGACATAAACAGTAATGCATAACAGATATTATGTGACTATACTTTTAGTTGATTATTGATTATATTACAATAAACTTTTCTAAAGAAGCACAGGATGCACCGTGAAAGCAGACTGTGGTAGGGGCTAAAGTCAGACCTGTTTTTAGGTTCTTGGGAGGCTTCCTTGAAAACATAGCAATAGAGGTATGTTCTGAAGTTGATAGGGCTGAACATAAATTACTTTGGTAAAAGAGAAGGAAAAGAAAGGGAGAGTGGAAAAATATGGAGCCTACCAGGTAGAAGGAAGGATATGGACATAGGACTGAATGTGAGAGTTTGGCAGCATCCAAGAACTGGAAGAGAGCTGATTTAGATGCACGAATGACAGCCTGACAAATTCTGCTGCTATCTGTTGTTGGACAAGTGGCAAGCTAAGAATAATTTCCACAGTTTTAAATAGTTGTTAAAAAAATAAATAATATTTGGTGACAGATGAAAATTATGTGAAGTTCAAATTTTGGTGTCTATAAATAATTTTTTATGAAATACAGCCCCATTCATTTATATGTTGTCTATGATTGTTTCTGCTTTGTAATGGCAGCTTTAGGTGGTTGTGGCAGAGACCACATGGCCTGCAAAACCTAAAGTACATACTTCATGAGACTTTACAGAAAAAGCTTGCCAGACCTAGAATAAACGAAACAGAAATTTGGGGCAGAGTAGAACAATAAGACTGATGAGGTAGGCAGGAGGCAGATCAGTATTACTGTGCTAGAAGGCTAACCACTACTTGAAGCATTGCATCTATGGAAAAATGCATTAAATACTCTAAACAAACAACTTCAGTATCAACTTTTGGATTATAAAACTAGTTTTCTTTCTGAAAGTTCAAGAATTCCCTTTATAAAAAATAAAAAAGTTTTAGGTTAAGGAAATGTTTATAAAAGGTAACTAACGTCTCTTTCCTTTCCTGGTTTTACCAAGAGAATACTCAGCTGCCCAGTGGTACAGAGAGATAGTGTTATTAGCAAATGCTGGCAGAGCAATTTTTCTACTCTGAATGTGGAGTCAATTGCACTGTTATGTTATGAGGTTGTGAGCCAAAAGAAATAGTAGACTGAGCCAAATGGGCCACTTTGTTCCAGGTTACTCAAATCGGAAGGGACACATCTTGGAAAGATAATAAAGCAAATTAGTTAAGAGGGTATTTTCAAAGCAGCAACTATTGAATATTATGAGTTGGATGGTTTTTTACACAGATGCTGCTTTGAAATTTCAATCAACTGTTAATTATCTATTCTAGTGGGAGAGAAAAGAAGTACAGATATTGCAAAAGCATGAATAACCCCAAGCCAGGCACGTTGACTTTGATATGCACTCTTGTGTATTTTTGGCATCTCATTCACCTAAACAATTATATTAGCTTAATAATAAAGATTATATTTTCTGGGCACTAAGAAATGATGGCAGGGCAAAGTCACTTAGAAACAGAACAGCTTGAGAGAAGCTGTCCTTGAATTGAAAGTGTGCTGTCATATGTCAGAGTGGGCAATGCCTGGAATATTGGGGGAAAAGTGGAATATTGATAGCTACTCCTATTGGCCACATGCAGAGGGCACCAGCTAGGCCACATGAGAACACCGTCTGGAGTCACTGGCGAGTGTCTTTTGCTGAAGGCTGCGGAAATTCCTGCAGCCTAAATTTCCCTGTGAAATCTCCATGTCCCAGTTCCAAACTGATGTCCTGATTCTCATGCCTCCCCAGTACCTTTATGCATGTAGGGCAGATGCAGGAACATTTTTGGCAGTAGATAATAGGTAATAGGACATATCCAAAAAAAATTAATTAATTAAAGAAAGAAAATGTAGTCTGTTGACTTGGTCATTATGGAGTAACATCTAGTTGTACTCTCCTCTGAAGGAACCAGGTAGTAGGAAGGAGACACCTAATAATCCAGCCCATGTAATACAGAAAAATATCATCCCTTTCCCAAGTGAGGCAGTTAATAGGGTGAGACCAGATAGAAAAAAAAGGCCGTTCACAAAAGGGAAATGTGGCAGACAGATTCTTAAGGTGGCCACCTGTGATCCCTGCTTCCTGGCAGTCACCATTTTGTGTAATCCCCTTCCTGGAATGTGTGTATGTGTGGGGGCAGGAGTTTTGTGCTGTCCTTCTAAATACACAATAAGGAAAAGGGGGATGGATAGATGTGCTCACCTACATGTGGTTACACTGTTACATCCTATATGATGACGGTAAACATCTTGTTTGAGTTCCTCACCCCCATGCTGGTTTTGAAAATGCAAGCTGCCTGTTGTGGGTTGCCCGTGTTGGGAGACCCATAGGTAAAGAACTCAAGGTAGCCTCTAGGAGGGGAGAGTGACCTCTGAGCAACAGTCAGTACCAAACAGAAGCCCTCAATTCTGTCCTCCCAAGACCTGAATTCTACCAACAAAAGTAGACCTTTTCCCAGTTGATGCTCAGTAGGGCAGCTCCAGCCAACACTTGATTGGAGCCTTGCAAGACTCTAAGCAGTGAGCACAGCTAAGCCATGTCTGGCTTCTAACACAGGATCGGTGGTTATGTGGACGTTTTCTAAGCTGTTGAGTTTGTGGTAATTTGCTACACAGCAGCTGAAAACTAATACAGGAAGCAATCCTAAGCATTTAATTTGGGCACATTGTGAAGGCCTAGATGAGACACTAAGACTTAAAGTAGCATTTCCTAAATATGTCCTGAAGAACAGACTTCAGGGAACATGTATGTTCTTCATATACACTGTACTTTTAGTATGTGAACATTCTGAGAACTTTTGTATTAAAAAATCTGCTTAACATTTAAGTTAATGTCCAAACTATTTGAAAAAGTATTATTTATCCAAAGCACTTTAATGTGTATTTGTGTGTTTATTTATAAATTTATTTAGTCAAGTTTTAGTCATAGCATCTTAGTGTATATTAACACACAGAATATACCAAGAGAGGAAGTGCTGATTGAAAGAAAGACGTTGAGATACAAAGTAAGTACTGCATCTGACTATCATAGTATATATTTACTTATGATGGCTACAAGTACTGTGGCTTGGGATTTCTATTGCTGATTGCAATGTAGATCTTTAAAAAAAAGATAAGGTCAGGGCTTTGCACCCCCAATTTAACTTACAGTTAGAGAATAAAATATTTTCAGTGGCTTTAAAAATGTCTTATTACTTATTTACACTGTTTGGCATATGACACATTCCATGCAAATATTGTATTAAGCACATTGAATTCACAGCCTTGTCAAATTCTTTAAGTGGGTCTAGAAAAGGGATCAGAAATGAGCAGAACCTTAAGATTTTGGACCAGGATGAAAATGAGAATCTTAAAACCAAACTCTGTTGAGTCTTCTTTTGCCATCATAGTTACCTTTTCTTCCCTTGCCTGAGGAAACTGGTATCCCCTTGCTTAAAAGTCACTTGAGATATCACCAGAAGCAGTTCTGTTGCATGGAGTCATCGCCAACTATCCTTCCTCCAGAGTTATAAATAAATCATCTTCAGTACACTTCATGTGGAGGGATTACAAAGTTTTTTCTTAGAAGAGACAACTTGTACACACAAATCTTTGCTAAATCAGGCCAATTTATATTGGCAGAAAACTAGAAAACATGTGTAGAAATGAATTCTAAGATTGCCAGACAAGGAAGCCCAATATAATGTTGAATCAGACCAAATGTATTGTTTTGGGCATACTTTCCTGAGAATCTGAAATTAACGCATTACATCAAGCAGTAGGAAGTAGATGAAAAGTTTGTTTGCTTCAGTGGTTGAACCATGGAGTCAATGGTGTACTGAATTTAATGTGTCTGAAATTCCAGAACTGACATAACATGGAGAAAGGAATGTAACATTTTAGAGGGATGGTAATGTTGGGGTAGATTATTATAAATGCATTTTTCACCTATTCCTTTTACTCTGTCACCTGACAGGGTTCAGAAGACACTTGGTTTACTAAGATATTAGAAAGTGTATAGGTGAGAACAGCATTAGTATCTTTAGAAAGCTCTTTGGAAACTGTTCCTTAACTGTTTTATAGCTGGGGATAATAATGGGAGATACAGTCATTGAAATGGGCTCTAATTTTAGTAGAAATGATAAAACCTGAGTGATACGGGCCATTTGGCAATGCTTAAATGCAAGAAGGAAGAGGGTACAATTATGGAAATGGCAGCAGGAGCCTAGTGTCAGAGTGTTTTGATCCAAAGACACCGGTAAAGGTAATTCATTGGTCATGCTGCCCCAAGGAATTAAATAGACAGTGGCATATTAAAATGTTAATGGATTTATTTAACCACAAAATCTCTTAAATTATGGCATGAATACCTACAATAATATTTTACGTCCTCCCAACTAGCAGACAGAGTTAAGTCTGTTCACAGAGGCAGATCTTCTTGGTTGAAAGTGAGGTTCAATAGCCTAGAGAATGTTTCCTTTGACACAGCCACAATAAATACTATATTTTACAAATCTTCATCCTACTCATTTTTTGTCAGAATGGCTGTATACTGGAGAGAGAAAAATGAGAGATGGAGAGATTACTAGACACTAATTCTGAGTTGACTTTAATTCCTGAGAACTCAAAATATTACTGAGGTGTACTGCTGAAAGTGAAGACTCCTATCACCTCCGAGATGGTCTAAGACCATTTGACATTCACTTACAAAATGAAGCATACTGACGGTAAGCACTATCAGGAGAAGATCGCATAAAGTGCTCAAGGAATATAGGGAAGAGAGACTCTGGATGGCGGATGACTAGAAAGGTAAAGTTTTGAAGAAAGGATAGGTTCATAAGCAAAGACTAAGACAATCTGTGCATTTGGAAGGTGCAGGGTTTGTGCCATGACTGGCAATATCATCAGCTGAAGTGAAGGATTCTAAGGTTGATAGAGTTATTGGGAGAAAAAGATGGATGCGTAGTTTTTGGGCAAATTTTCACCTCTTTAATTCTTGGGATAGGGACATAACATTTATTTCAAACAGATTGCACCTCTTTTGGAGTTTTTGGTGAGATAAGATCAGGTTATAGAAAGATACATCTAGGAACACAGTGTGGCAAGAGGGTAAGAAAGTTTAAAATGGTAAGAGTTTGGACACTCGTGGTCTAGGAGTTCTTTCACAATCTCAGGAAAGAGGTGAATGAATATAAGAAAATCATGAATTGCCAACATTTATAGGATCTTCATAAGGACCAAGGATTCCATGAAATCTGTATCTGGACTACCACATTTTATCCAGAACCCTAAACATTCTACTATCAAACTATCCTTATTTATAGATGATGAAACTGAGGTTTAAGTAAATTAAGTAATTTTCCCCAAGGTCATGTCACTAAAGTGGAGTTAGAATCTCAGCCCAGGCAATGAAACTCCAGAGACTGAGTGCTTAACTGGTCACCATAGCCTTCTCACACCTGAAATAAGGCAGTGTATTTGGCTATGAAAACCATAGCAATGAGCCTAGATTTTATTCCAAGCATAAGGCAAAACCATTGAGATAGGACGATGTGAATTACAGTGTTGAGAAAAGACTAATGTGGCACAAGTGAAAGCCAGTTGTTACAAGCTCAATTGTGTCCCCTGCCTCAAATTCTTATGTTAAAGTCCTAACTCCCTGTATTTCAGAATGTGACTGTATTTGGAGTTGGGCCTTCGAAGAGGACGTTTAAATGAAATCATTACAGTAGGCCTAAAATCAATATGACTGGTGTTCCTGTAAGGAGAAGAGATTAAGTTGCACACACAGGGAAGACCATGAGCAGAGACAGAGATGGGGAGAGGACGGCCTCCTACAAGCCAAAGAGAAAGACTTCAGAGGAATCAACCCTGCTAAAATCTTGATTTTGGACTTCAAGACTCCACAAATGAGAAAATAACTTTCTGTTGTGTAAGCCACCCCAGCTGTGCTACTTTATTGTGGCAGTCCTAGCAAACTAATGTGCCAACAGAAACCAAAAAGGTGAGTGCCGATGAGGACTTTGGCTCGTGGTCAAGGACAGAATGAGAAAAAAATGGCTTGAAGATATGTTTCTAAAGTCAAGCCAGCAGACCTGGCTAATTATAGAACATGTAGGTGAGAGGAGAAGAAACACGGATGAGTCTAAGCTTAAGCTTTCTGAAACTGGATAAATGGAGATGGAGATGCCTGGGAAAGGAGCAGGATTTCAAATACCAGAAGACAATGAGATAGAGAGGAGCAAGAAAAGTCAGTAGCTGTGTAGCTGAAAACAGAGAACCCATGAACGATAAGACAATAAACTTGAGTGAAGTGGGGGACAATAATCCTCTTCCCTTGCTTCTCAGAATGTGAGTACATTCTCTGCCTGAGGACAGTGGGATGAGTTATGGTTCTGGGGGTTACAGAAAGTTTGACATGTTTAAAATAATCAGACTGGTTTTACTTACAAAGTAGGGGCATCAATTAGACAAGATTCACCATAGTTCATGAGAAAATACTGTTTAGAGATTACAAGCACCCTCATCAGAACCACATTACTGAGTTAGAATCCTGAATGCAGCATTTCTTAGTTATGTGCCCCAAGGCAAGTTATAACTAAATCCTTATGTTCCTTGATTTCTTTATCTGCAAAGTAGGTGATATAATACTACCTACTTCATGAGTGCTTGTGACAGTGAAATGGGATTGAAGTATTTATAAAAAGACTTGGTATATTTAAAGGCTCAATCAAAATTAGTTGTTTTTGTTATCATCATCATCATTATCATTAAGAATAAAACACTAAGGACATAGAAAAGCAATTTTACCTACCAAGATACCTAAATTGGAGCCAGAGTTAATTAAGCCTTCCAAGAGACAATCTCAACAGAATTTACATGGTACTTTCCTAACAAATATTCAAGAAACACTAAAATTAAGTTAATCCACTGATTCCATTAAGTACTATTTTCAGAATAATCTTGTCACATAAGTCTTTCTTCTTCAAAGTCATGGCACCACTGTCACAGTAATGATGCCTTACATGTTATTAAGGAGAATAGAAATTCATAGAATGGTGCCAGTCAAACAGAAAAGTCTCTTTTCTATTCTCAGACCATTGACTTTCCTATCATCCACTTCTTTTCAGCAAATGACCTCACTTCCTTCTTCTCAGAGATGAGGAACGTCATCACAGGGGACCATCTTTGCTTTCTGTCCCCAGCAATGACCACCCTCTTGTGCCGAAGCTCACACACAGTGTCTTCCCCTTGTTGCAAGGAAAGAAGTGTCTGTTCCTGCCTAGGATGATCTCCATCTGTGCTCAGGACACTGTCCACTCCTGCTATTTTCAGGGACTTTCCTCTCAAATTAGGTCCTCCTTGCATTGCTATAAAGGAATACCTGAGACTGGGTATTTATAAAGATATGAAGTTTAATTGGCTCATGGTTCTGCAGGCTTTACAGGAAGTATGGTGACAATGTCTGCTCAGCTTTTGGTGAAGCCTCAGGAAGCTTCCAATCATGATGGAAGGCAAAGAGGGAACAGTCGGTTACACAAAAGCAGGAGCAAGAGGGAGAAAGAGAGGTGTCACACACTCTTAAACGCCAGATCTCGTGAGAAGTCACTCACTATCTTGAGGAAAAGGAGATGGTGCTAAACCATTCATAAGAACTCTACCCCCATGATCCAATCACCTCCCACCAGGCATCACTGCCAATATTGGGGAATACAATTTAACATGAGATTTAAGTAGGAAACATATCGAAACTATATTACCTCTCTTGTTAGTTTTTCCTTGTATCTTTTGCTTTTTCTTCTCTACTGGATTTTTCTAAGCACAGCTTAAACATTCTTCACATTCCCACCTTAAACACTTGACCCTACTGGCTACAGCTCCCTCTCTCTCCACTACCTTAACCAAGCCTTTTCAAAGGGTTGTCTTTTCTTGCCTTCTCCACCTCCTCTCCTTCTTGTGGCTGCTCCAGCCCCTGCAATCCACCCTTTGCTTTAATAGTGTCTTTCGTTGAGGTCACTCATGATTTCCTCATTTATATGATTACATTCTGTGTCCCCACTCAAATCTCCTCTTGAATTTTAATCCCCAGGTGTCTACAGACAGACCTGGTGGGAAGTGCTTGAATCATGGGGGTGGTTTCCACCATGCTGTTCTCATGATAGTAAGTGAATTCTCACGAGATCTGGTGGTTTTATAAATGGTAGTTTTTTTCTGCAGTGACACACATTCACTCTCTCCTGCTGCCATGTAAGATGTGCCTTTGCTTCTCTTTTGCCTGTGGCCATGACTGTAAGTTCCCTGAGGCCTCCCCAACCATGTGGAACTGTGAATCAATTAAACCTCGCTCCTTTCAAAATTACCCAGTCTTGGGTGTTTCCTTACAGCTGTGAGAGAATGGACTAACATACTCATCAATAAATCCAGTGGACACTTTTACAACTCTGTCTTTTGTGACCTCTCAGATGCTCTTGGTCACTCCCTGATTCTTGAAATGTTTCCCACTCACTGTTCCCATGACTTAATCTCTGCGTCCGTCCTGCCCTTGCATCCTGGCCCTCCTCTTCCTTCTTCCCTGCCTCTTGCCTCTCCTCAGCCCATTTCAGCTCTCTGTCTTCTGCCCTTCCCTCAGCTCCCTGTGCCCTTGCTGATCCCATTCCCTTCCATGGCTTCTACTGCAGCCCAGAAGCTGATAACTTTCCTTCTTACTGAAGTGTAGCCCACATTGCTCTGTTGGGCTTAATATTTACATAACCTAATACCAACTAAACCTCTCCATCTCTATAGCCTTTTGCTTAAAATCAAAATGCCCCAAATAAATATGGAAACATTCTCACTCATGGTTCTCAAACTTCTGTTTCTATCTTGATGACACTTCCAATGTCAGTTGAACTATCCAGAAAGCTGAGAATGTTCCCTGCCTCCGTTTCCTCTCAATCAAACCTAAGTTAGTGCTGCTGATTCTTCCTCTTTAATTGCCCTCCTACACGTTCATAGCTTTTCACTGCCACAGTCAAATTCCTAATATGATACTGGCTTTCCTAGTGAATCCATGGGTCCTTGTGCTCCAGTCTTGTTCATCCTTGATCTCTTATCCACATAGGCAGTATGGATTTTTAAACAGACACAAATTAGATTATCCTATCCACTTTCATAAAATTATTTTTATATTTTTGGTCATACATTGTTCACAATCTAAATCCTAATGTGGTTAATAAGAACCTTATCAAATCCTCTAATTCGTTGATCTTACCATTTTCTTTCCATCCATCAGCCCCTATTTTTTAAAATTTATCATCACATTTAATTGAAACCACAGGGTGAAACGTTAAAGTCAGAAGAATTGTCACATAAGTGTTTTCACCACAGCCTCTGGATCCTGACTGCCAGGTTTTGATCCCAGGTTCTAACACTTATTGGTTATGACCTTGGATAAGTTATTCAACCTGTTTGTGCCTTAGTTTCTTCACCCACGAAATAGGAATGCCAGTAAAATTGTTCCTACCTCACAGTACAATTTTAAGGACCAAATGGGTAAATTTATACAATGAATTTAAAACTGGGATGGGCATGTCGTAAGAGCTCGGTAGTGTTGCCCAACATTTTATTACATTAACTTCCTTGCAATTACTCTGACTCTCTTGGTGTTTCTCCTACGCTCTTCACTGGGTAAACCTTCAGAAAAAAAATAAACATAAAAACAAACATATATGTCTCTGGCCTATCCCATACAGCACACAGTAGGCTGGTTGCATAAGCCCCAAGCTTTAGCGGTTCTGTACCACTGTCCAGAACAAGTACAGCCTCTCCAGTCAGCTAACAGTCCTGTTTTTTGAAAAGATTATTTAATAAGTTTTCTAAATTCCTAAAGTTCCTCTAACCTCCTGCCCACACATCCTCATTTTCAGCTGAAGGCTTTGCCTCTTACTCAGTTTGAGAGTTTAGAAGACTTCATACTGAAAGTCTGGGATTTTCTCATCTTCCATCAAAAATCTAATTGAGTTAGCTCCCACTTCTTCCTCTTGTCCTTTCAGAGAAGGGAGTATCCCTTCTCTTGCACACCAACCACGGCCGCATAGTCACTCACCTTCTCAGCGATGGGATCCCTCCAGTGACCGCCACGCTGGCCTCCTTTGCCTTTGTGTTCTGCCAGCTGATTTCTAGTAACGTTCCTGATATTCCTTCCCAGCATTCCTATTTGCACGTCCCTACAACTACTACACTGTTTCCCCACTCTCCCCAAAGCTTGGCTTCTCAATTCTTTCCTCTACCAGGACTTTCAGCTGCTTCTTGTTCCACATCCTCCCTCACTGAACTCTAAGCATGTGAAAGCTTTTGAATTACTTAATCAACTTATTTTGTTTACATTTTTTTTTACATTCACCTACAGGTGATACATGATTTTTAAAAAACTGTATATAAATATGCCTAGAATAAGCTCTTCTAATGAGTATAAGGAAAGATTCTACCTGAAGAAAAGCACTATGTTTCTTTGTTTTCTGAGAGGAATGTATCTCATCAGTGTCATCTAGGTATCTTATAGTCAGTGCCAATGAGACCTGAGCGCAGACTCACACAGGCTTTCCTGGATGGCCAATCCAAAGCAGGAACTCCCTGTGATTCTCTCTCATCAGGAATTCTCTTCATTTCTCCTCCAAGGGGCTTCTCTCCATTATAAATTTGTTTCACAGCTATCTCTTTGACAGGGGTCTTTGAAGGCAAAGCCATATCTCTTTGGTTCACTCCATTATACACTCTGCCAATGGAGTGACTGGGTCATTGCATATTCATGGGTTCACAGAATAAGTAAACGAAGAACCTCCTCTGGGGAGGTCCCTGTGTTTTAATAACAGAGTGTTCGTAGCTGTAGGGTACAGTGAGGTAAATGACAGTCAACTGATTTTTGCTCTAGACTTTGGTTATTAAGCATAAACTTGCTATTTGGTTATTAACCAAATTTGCTATAAGATACCTTAACATGAGAAGATTCTAGGGCTTTATAAAAAAAAAAAAAGACATGTAAAATCCAATCAGTTTTTATTTAGCAGTATGATTAGGACAAGGTTTTAAGAGTTGGTCACTACACCACCCAGGTGATCCTTATAAATGAAATAACCCAGATGTACAGTCGGAAACATCCTTCTGCAAGGATGATTGCAGACCCTACAAAATGTAACATTTTCAGAAGATGGAATAAAAAATAAACATAAACATAACCCTGGAAATTTTTTACACCAATTCAAAGCAAATATTCCCCATCTGGATTTCCCTTTGTGCAACCATGGATATAAACCAGAGTAAAAGCAATCATTCTGTAATCCCTCAAGTCCTTAAGCAAAGAATAAATGCAATTTTCTTTTCTAGATACAAAAATATAAAAAAGTATACTCTGATTTGGAGCAGGTGTCAACGCTTAAGTGGATCATAAATCATAATTAAATACAAACAGTGCCTTATCTCACCTTTTGATCTTGGTTTTTCATTTTACAGACAAGATGAAATGGTAAAAATCCCTGAATGAATTATGTTTCATTGGAAAATGTGTAGTTGTCCCTTCGGTTCTTGATGGAGATCAGTAACATTGCAGGAGACTTCATCATCTGTTTACATATACTTAGGCACTGTCTTATGCTGGTATTGCAGAATGAAGAAACATAACTGAGTCACGAAAGCATCCAAATTAAAGGCCTATAACTTGCACTTGAAAAATCAATTATGAACTGCAACAACAGACCTAACAAGTTGAACAAATAAAATATAATGATTTACTTCCTCTTGGGGTTGGTGTGAGACTAAATGAAAAAAAATGCAATTAAGTACTCTTTGAACATGTCATATAAATGCATGATATTAACAGCCATCATTATTTTTCCAAAATTTTCTGGCTCATTAATTTATATCTGGATTTCAAAAGATTAATGCACCATTTTTAATTTTAAAAAGACATGTGAAATAATTATTTTTAAAATTAAATTGATATAAATTCATAAAGGAAAACGTTCATTTCTAGTGGGTAAAATGATTTTTAAAATTTGGTCTCAGGTCAAAATTCCTTCTAGGAGGTGTTCTACCAAAATATATCAGGAGAGGGCAGTAATGTTTCATGCTTTAATTCAAACAGGAAAGGAATAGTCATTTCAATTTTTCATTGCAAATCAAAGCATAATTATAAGTTAATGTCCTATCCTGCCACCCACCTCAAAGGTCATCAGAGTATGTTCTATAAATGAAAAGAAATTGTTAGTTTTAATTACATGTAAAATTAGTATTGTATGCTCTGGCAGTACCTATTTCTTTTTGGTTTTACTCTTCATCTCTGAATTGAATAAGATTGTAGGTGATACTATATCCTTCATGGATTAAATTCTATGGATTGTATCATAGTTTAACTTGAATATCTGATTTATTGTTCCCATAATTTAAATCACTTCAAATTAAATTACTGTGTTTTGTACCTTCTGCATTTTCCACTGAAGACATCTAAATTTACTTGAATGAAATAAGACTTTAAAAAGCAATATTCGCTGTTTTGGAAATCAGTTTTTTTTTTTTTTGTTTTTTTTTTTTACAGTTTAAAATGTCAGAAAGAACTAAAAATTGTCCATTCTGCCTAGGTACTCACTCAGCTGAGGGGGGGAATTTGCTTGTGTTTGAATCATGCCTCTCTTAGAATGCTAAAAGTGGAGCACACTTCGTTCGAATGTAAGATGTATTTGGAGGAGGAGTGTATTGATGCAGAAGAAATAACACTGTTGTGACTCTGAGGTGCACAGAGCCCAAGACAAAATTCTCAAGTAAGCAATGCATTTGGGGTCCTCTGATCCATTTGTATACCGACACCCCAATTCAAATCCAATTTAGCAGAACCACATAGGGTGGTTGGAATTATGGCAGATTTCAGATCAACTCAGACAAGAGCTTTGAAACAATTAGAATAACTGGAATGCAAGTTTCCCTGGGAAATGAAGCTGACCTAAACTTCAGACAGGGCGTGGACAATCAGTGATTAAAGACTGAGGTATCTGATGCAGTGGTCATTAGGGTGGTCTTTAAGTCATTTTGCAAATCCAGAAAGTTGTAAAGTCAACACATACTTGTTGAGCCTCTGCTAGATATAAGGCACTGTCTCTGTGGACCTCTGGTAACTTCATCATGCCCCAAATTCTAATTTGGTCCCATCCCAGGGCTTATGTTTGAAGAAATAAGCAACAAGTTTTCCTTTGTCTTCCAAATTGGAATTGACTCATATTTCTGAACCCTTCTGGTTTCTGAATTTCATAAATAGGTACAAGTGATAACAAAGAAAATTGTAGAATGAATTAATCCTTATTTCGCTTTCTCAGGTGACTCACACTGGGTCCATGGCAGCAGGAGGGGAGTAAAAAACAAATTAGTGTCTGCCCCATCTAAACTGCCAACCTATTTTCAAATATTTGGTGTATTCCCGTGTGGTTCCCCTTTCCCTGAAATATGAAATTTTGCATCTTCATTATCCATAAGCCCCTCATTATCCATAATGACTCTTTTTGAGGCACAGGTATTGAGTCTCCCTTCATCTCGTTGCTTCTGGTCCTTGTACGGGGTTTGTTTTCCAAAATTACTTCCCTTTGTCAGTGCCTATCTCTGGTCTTCCTGCACACAGCCCCGTGGCCACAGAGGGCCTTCAGTTCGCCTTCAGTGCCTGTGTCCATTGCTTCAGGGTGCAGGCCAGATGTCCTGGAGTCCTTTCCAAGCGGCCTGCAGTCCGGGATATCCCCAGAGTGAATCTGCAATTGGCTTTACATGTTGAGCACTTGACGTGAGCCAGGCATCCAGGTCAGGCCTTAAATAAGTTATTTAATATTCTGCACAAGTCTCAAAAGTTATGCACAAAAATTAATTAGTGACAAATATCAGGAACGCTAACCAATAAAACGGATCTGGGGACTGAGCCTGCCACATCCCACACCAATTTGGTTGACTACAAATAAAAAACAAACATGAATGTGTTTATCAACCAAAATTTTTAGTAGCTAGTAAATAAGTCTAGGCTTAATTTGTTTAATTTACTTGCACTGTTGAAGGAGTCATAAAAAATGATCAGAACGAAAACTGATCCAAATCGGTATTTCGATTAATTTCAGTCCCCCCGATTGGTTCAACAAAGCAGAGCTAATATTACTATTAACAATCTGTAGTTACACAAAACACAGCTGAGAAACAACACTTTTCTCATATATAAAGCGGAATAAAAACAATTACCTACCTCATAGAAATAGTTTACAAAATACATGAGATTATTGTAGCTCCTGGTAAATGTTTAGTAAGTGTCAGTTGCTGGTAAGATTAACATGATCACCGGGATGTCATTTCTGAGGACAGACATTTGTGTCTCTTCATTCACTGTGGTATCTTTTGGCCTACAACAGTGCCTGGCACATAACATATACTCAGGAAATAGCTGTTGGATAGAGCAGTGCTCCCACCGAGTGTGCGGCCTGAGCTAAGTTACTCAACCTCCTTCTACCACGCTTTCTTCATGTGAAAATGAAGATAATGTTAATACTGATCTCAGGGTTATTGTGAGGATTAAGTGAGAAAATGCTTATAAAATACTTAGAAAAGCCTTTGAAATATAGTAAAAGGTAAATAATTATTAGCTACAACTATTATATCATCTCTATAGTGTGGAAAAATAATAATTTAGGATAAAATAGTCATTCTTTTTAAATACTTTCAGGACTATCTTATAATCACTTACTGTGTGAGCTGTTACAAATCAGAAAATCAAGTCTCCGGCATTGATGTGACTTTTCCAAGGGAAACTCACAAAGCTCTCTAAGTAACAACCCCGGGACTCAAAACAATGTTTTTCTGACTCTCCGAATCCCATTCTCCAGCTCTGGGCTGTTATACTTGGTCCTCTGTAGGTTTGTTTTAAAATAAAGTATACAATTCATTTACAAGATTGGTTAATAATTTAAATGGTGGCTGATATGAATTAATCTGAAAAAAATGTAATGTGCATCTATTTACACTATAGCATTCTCTAACATGATTTTACCTTGGAGGCAGACATTTGGCACCTTGGTGAAATTCAAGCCCAAGAACAACCCACTGGTCTGAGCCATCCTTGGACCAACAGGATAGCTGAGCCATCCTCAAAATCCAACTGAATATTACCCAGTAGGCCACACAGAAAGGAGAAGACACTAAGCTAGGACACTATTGTGTATGTGTTTAACGTGAGACATTGTTTCCAAAGCAGGCGCAAGTTTGAAACCCAGAAAATGAGAAAGAGAAAGATCTATTAGGTTGGTGCAAAAGTAGTTGCGGTTTTTGCCACTACTTTTAAAGACACAAACCACAATTACTTTTGCACCAACCTAATAGATCTCCAACTGATACAGCTTGGAAATTCAGTAGCCTCATGAGACTACCAGTCTGTGGCAAGTGAAATAATTTTTGTCCTTGCAAGCTGATGACAGCTCATCTAGTGCTATTTCTTAGACTAGACCTTCTCTTTCCTGTTTTCTTCTCCTCGGCCTAGAGGAAACTTTGCGATCTTTCTCTGCCCAATCCACCGCCATGCAATTTTGGTTTCCAAAAGACTAGAAACTGAGACTTATGACCTAACAATTTTAGATCTGACCAATTTTCCCATTCTTAGGAGATATGGCAAATGGTACCCTTTTCTCATTTTCTTGGGACTTTGTATCCTGGGAGTCTCTTATCTCCTTCAGAGCAAGGACATAGGAGCTCCCTGGGCCCAAGGCATTGATTTTTTTAAGGGAAGAATTTTCTGCATTACATTTTTAAAATATCATCTATCTGAGATCTCTTCATAATCTAAAATTAATACAATAATTTCTTAACTAGCATAAGTTAACATTTTCTCTTCACCATTGTGGTCATACTTGGGGGACATGAGGAAGCAAGCAGGTGTTATCGAAACCTAAACTCCAAAACATTTCATTAAATTGCATAATTGGCTTATTCTTCCTCTATGTCAGGGCTGTTCATGTACAGATATGCTACAGTTGCCTGTATTAAGACGAAAGTCCATAGTATGGCTCATAACGGCAGATGGTTAAGAAAAATGCCTGGTTAATGTTTAATTTTCTAAAAAGCAAAAAGGAAGAAAGTTTTCTTATTAACTAAACTTAAGCAAATTCAAATACACTTTGAAGTATTAATAATTACTAATACTGAAGTGCATTCATCTGTTGAAAACTGTGCTACATATTTTTTTCTGAGTTCTTGAAATGCAAACATAGCCAGCCAAATGGCAAATTAAAACTATGGTTTCCCAGAGAACTTATTAGATGTGTTTTGTCTACCGCTGACTCATTATAAATATTTTGAAAACCTCTTCACCATTCCTGCTCTCATTTCACCACAAAAGATCTCAGATTTGTTGATTCCTAAATGGGAGTTAAATTTTGCAATATGAGAAAATTATGTCAAATCTTTTCATTAAAAAAATTGGGAATATGTATGGTTTTACTAGGAACATACATGACCTTGCAATAAAATTTAAAATATCATGTGGGGATATCCCTCTGCCCACTTCTAAATTTTCTAATTGTTTGTTTAATGTAATTTAATGGAGACTTTTGTGGACAGAATGACTGCACGGAGCCACCCTGGTGTTTTTCAGCCTTTTCTGTCTCACATATTCCTTTATCAAACTTTCACCCACTGTATAACAGAGGTAAGACTTATGGGAACTAACATATATTATCTATTATTTGACACTCTGCTAAGCATTTGTGTTTCTAATTCTTAATCTCATAAAGTGAGGATAATTATTTTCTTCAGTTTAAAGGTTTGAGAATTGAAGTAAAGATATATTAAACCTTAGCTAGTAAGTGGCAGATTGTAGATACTTAGCTCAGAGTCTGCATCTCTGTACTTTTACTGAAGATTTTGCTAAGGCTCTAGAAATGTAAAAATCAGCAAATGTTCTGCCATAGAGAAAAAAGTTAGAAGACAATATATAGACACAAAAATGAAACAACCTATAGTATGATTAATTTTGAAATACTATTATTTACTAAGTGTTAAGAGAGGCAAGGGATTCACCCACATTCAGCTCCTATTACTTTCCATCCACTATACTGGGCACTTGGCATTTATTGCCGAATCTAATGACTAACGGGAACGATCTCAATGGGAATAACCTCAATGGGAGTGTTGGAAACAAATGCCTAGCTCATCTTTGTTTCTTCTCATGCCTTGTGACATTGCAACAGCCCAAATAAGCTGAAAGTTCAGTAATTAGTACTTGCCCACTTCTCCAGTCCAGATATTCCTTATTATATATTGTATGGATCATTAGGCTATAAGCTATTTAAATTGAGCTGCCTATGAAATACTGATTAGAACTTATTTATTTCTGAAATCAAGTTTCCATGCAGAGAGATAAAAATTACTTTTAATAAATATGAGCAATCTTTTTAGGCACGCACTGACCACCAGAAAACAAAATACAAATTAGTATGGTTGCTCTTGATCATTCACAAACTTACTCAAATAAAGATGATGGCATTTTTTTTTCCTGATAAGCCTACCATTGTGCATTCCTTTCCTCTCTTACTTTAAGGTGATAGGATGGAGCAGGTTCCATTACGTTCCATCTCGGCTTAATCCCTTGCTGTTACAAGAAGTGGAAAATGCAATTAAATGTACTTCTGAAACCTTCCCCTAGAGTGCTGTTTACAATATTGCCTGCATTAAACAGGCTGAGCACGGTGATGCAGCCTCTTCTCTTTGCATCTGGTGGCTTTATGAAGCTTTGGGAAACCCGTTTGTAAATTAAAGTGTTCCATCAGCAGCTCTAAGAATAAATCCCAGTTTGTTATAAAAAAAATAGTTTAAATAAACACTCTTGTGAGTTTTATTTGGAATGGGGTTTTAGACTGGGAGGGCTAGCAGGAGACTCCACAGGGGCTAAATTTGGGTTCCATTTGGCAAAAAAAAAAAAAAAAAAAAAAAAAAAAAAAAAAAAAAAAAAAAAAAGTGAAATTTTAATACTAGCAGTGCTTAAAATTACCTTAAAATATGATTCTAAACCAAGCGGGACTTTTCCTTCTTCACCTTAAATGTTAATCCATTATAAAATAAGCAGAAACCACCATGAAAACTGCCCATTTCTTGAACTGAAGGACACTGCTTTCTCATCTGACCTATGTCGCATTTGCTTCTCTCCTAAGGAAGGTTGTTAAGGAAGGAGGCAGGGAGACAAAAGAAGATGAAATGTTCTTGAATCCACTTCGGGCTCATTGGGCAGCTGCCATCAGGGTTTCCAGCCTCTTGGTGAAGCCGTTTCCTTACCTAAACTGGAGTCATCCACGGAAGAGGTATTAGGCACCTTTTCTACCTACAGTATCCTCGTTTTGTCTTGAACTGGTTGTGAATTTGACGGGGCAGACACATTGAGAAACCATTTCTCCAGCATATTTCTTCAAATCCAGAAGACGGATGGCCAGTTTATATGTCAGCACTTCCTTCTGACTATCCCATTTCCCTCTCTAAAAGCTGTTTTCTCTTTCCCTCCCTCGATGTCCACATTCTCAGGCATCCACCATGGGCCAGACCTGTCCTGGGAGATAGGGCTGAGTCACAGCTTCTGACCTTGGGAATCATTCATTCCTCTTCTTGGGGCCTTTCCTTGCTTCCTTCCTTGTATTTTCCCTGCTAATAGTGTCTGCTGTGTATGGCAGAATAATGCGGGGCTGCATCTCTGCCATGCCCTGCTCACTCTCAAGGAAGCAGCTTTCCAGGTCAACATTTCACCTCCATCTGTGCTGCCTCCCTGCTCTGCGCCTGCCTCCCCTGCCCTCCCAGCCGCTCTTCTGTAAGTGTGTTAAGTAAACACAAGATGACTTGCGATCCTCTTCAGTAGCAGCGACAAATGTGTTGAGAGCCTGAGGGGCGTCAAGCGTGGTGATAAGTGCTCAGGGTGGCAGGAGGCATCAGGGAAGGATGTCAGGATGTCAGTCTGTGTCTTCCCCAGACCCTCTGATCTGTGGACATCCTCAAAGTCAGCCAGAGGTCCTGCCTGACTGACTGGTGAGCCAACCTGCCTGAGGCCACCTGTGTGTCGGTCTGCTCAGACCCACCAGGTCAGGGCTGGGAGGATCCAGTGAGTCTAGAAACACATTTGCTCTCAAAAATCACAGCATTTTCCTCACCCTCATCACACTCACTGTCTTTATAACTAGACTTCTGGCACTGTGTTTCAGTTCAGCTTTCTTTTTTCCTTGTTGGGATGAATGTTTTAACATGACTCCAAGTCTCCCGAGCTGGTGCCCTCCACCCAGACCTATGTCTTACCCACTCCACCTTCTATGAATGGCATTGAACCCTGAAGTGAGGGGCTGAACACCCTACTGTGTCCCACCTGACACTAAGCATTCAACACAAGCAGGATGTTCAACCAAGTTGGGAACTATGCGCATAGAAACACTTACTGAGGGAAACTTGAGCAGACTCTGGTCAACTTCCACAGTGGCAAGCCCTACCTGTTGGGCTCATTCTTCCCATCCTGTTCTTTTAGGCCCCACTCTCTTCTGCCCACCCTGCCACTGGCTGTAGCTTCCTAGGTCCCAGACTGCCCTAAAACACATCCCACTGCAATCAGAACAGCAGAGCTCCCACCCCAGAAAAGGGTAGGCTTATCATATAGCTAGAAAGACTTACGTAACTACAACATGAGCCAGTTATGTTAACAGTATTGCTACAAGCCATTAAATCTTACAAAAAGGGAAGCAGAGAACACAGGAAAGTGAAAAAGTAGTAAAAGATTTGTAGAGGAAGAGGTTTTGAGGTGGCCTATAAAGGAAAAATTGGTAAAGAAAAGGGATAGTATGCAGAATGAAGACTAAGATTAAAATGCAGAGGTGAGAGGTGGAAATGTTTTGCAGAACTATAAAGTTCATTTAGGTGGTAATAGAAAAATCTTTAGAGATTTGACTGAGGTCAGACAGGGAAAGGATGTGTATGAAGGGCTAAATAATAAAAAGAGTCCTGTATAGACAGCCTAGAGATTTGGATGATAATTTCAGCTTTGCCATGGCCAGAAATATGATTTTAGACAAATTATGTATCCCTTTTACACAAGTAATTTAGACTGGCCCATTTATGGTTAGCCTGGAGATCACTAAACCTTTTAGAGAATGCATATTATGTAATAAAATTATATAATAAGATTAGTCTGTTGCTTATTCTAATGAATGACTCCTTAAGACTTTGGAAGGAAAGATGATTTTGTGGAATTAGGAAAGTTAATAAGGAATGCACTGCACAATGAGTAAGAAGGCAAAAGTAAAAAAATAGGGAAATTAGTTGAAGGACTTGTATAATAGTGTGGTAAGTATTAGAATGTGGAAGAATGGAATGTGACAGGCTTTAAAAAGCAAGAAATTTACAGAATGTTCTTGTGATTAGGAAAACAGAAGAGTAAATAAAAAAGGCTCAAGATGACTTATATGGTTTCTAACCTGAGTGGTTGCAGGAACGATAGTGTCATCCTTCAAAATAAAGAACTTTGGAATAGGATCTAGACCTGGTGGCAAACCTTTTCTGTAAAAAGCCACATAGTAAATGTTTTTGTGGCCATATTGTCTCTGTTAGCATTATTTAATTCTGCTGTTATAATACAAATTAGCTGTAGACAATATGCACACAAATGGTCACATGTTCCCATAAAGCTTTATTTATAAAAACAAGAAGCAGAACAAATTTGGCCAATGAATAGCAGTTTGCTGACCCTTGAGCTAGACGAATCATTAAGATGTGTTGATATTTGCAAAGGTTGATTTTTGAGAGATCACAAACTTAAATGCCTGCAGTGTCTACCAGGGGCACAAATATGTAAATCAATTTAACATAAGTAGTAGAGAGTGGTGGAGGCCGTGACAAAATGAAGAGTGTGTGACGCACGTAATGAGATTTAACTTCAAAATATTAAGATAAAGTTGTATCAGCTGATCAAAACAAGCAGCAGACACAAGAAGAGGACACTCAGGTGGAGGTATCTGGAAGTGAATAGATTACAAATGGACATTATGGAATTATGCATACAAATGTGTGACAATGAATTGTCAAATAAGAGAGTAAAGGGAAAAAGCATGAATTTCAGCACTGAGTCCTAGAATACGCCCGCTTTAGGAAATAGAATAATCTGGAAGCCACAGTAGGAGTGACCCAAGAAGCAAGAGCCTAATAAAGGGGGAAATGTTTTCTTAAGCGCTGAAAACAAAAGAGTGTGAAAAAGTGGCAGTGAGATCAATCGGGCACCCTGCTGCTTGGCAAACACAGGGAACAAAGACTATGGTGAGACCAATTGGTCTGGAGTTTGAGGGACATTGATAACCTTGGAGAGGGCTGGTTCAGTGACAAGATAAGCCGCAGTTGCAAAGATTTAAAGATAATATTTTGTATTTTAGAAAAGGATACAGGAGAAGACACCACAGTGCACAATACTGCAGACAGAATGTGGGGCGTGGCAGCAGACAGACCTGGTTCACTTCTCGACGTCAAACTTCCTAGCTATGTCAGTCATCTTGCTAAAGTGATGTAATATATTCAAGATTCAGTTTTGTCTTTTACAAAAGGAAGACGTTAATATCTATCATCGGAATTGTGATGAAAAGAGAAGCAAAACTGGTTCATGCGCATCGTAGCACGCTGGCTGCACCTGTCGGCCACTCGCACCCACTCCCTTCTCCCCTGACCTCGCAGGCCTCTTGATTGTAGATTCCAGTGTTAAAAACTGTGGTGGTCAGCACTCTGTGGTATCTTGGTCTAAACCAACCGCATGTCCTGGTTCCTGTGAAAAGTCCTAAACATTTGGAGTGTGACAGGCTGAAGTTAAAGGGTCCGGTTGAATCCACGAAGTGGTGTATTTTCTCAAATAAGGAAATGTACCAGCAAGAACTGTAGCTTCATTCCACAGTAGTCCCCCTTTATTCTCAGAGGATACATTCCAAGACCCCCAGTGGATGCCTGAAGCCACAGATAGGACGAACCCTACATATATACTGGTTTTCCCTATACAAACGTACCGATGATAAAGTTTAATTAGTGCAGTTTAATTAATTAGTACGACGATAAAGTTTAATTAAACAATAAAGTTTAATTGTGATGAAGTTTAATTAGGCACAGTAAGAGATGAACAATAATATCTAATAATAAAATAGAAAAATTTTAACAATATGCCAGCATCACTACTTTGGTACTTTAGGGTCAGTGTTGGGTAAAATAAGGATTATTTGAACATCAGCACTGTGATACCAGGACAGTTGATTTGATAACCAAGGCGACTATGTGACTCACAGCAGGGAGTATCTTCAGTGTGGATGCTCTGGACAAAGGGAGAATTCACATCTCAGATTGGACAGCATGAGATTTCATCACACTATTCAGGATGGTGCACAATTTAAAACTTATGAATTGTTTCTTTAATTTTCTATATTTTATATTATATATATTATATATTTATAGCACAAATCCTATAGAGCACAGAAACTCAAGATAGCCACATAGAGAATGAAGGAGTCACCTGGCTCAAAGGTGAGCAAAGGGACCACAGCAGCCCCCACCAATACCTTGGACACCTAGAGACCTCACTCCTGGGGACTCCTGCTGTCCTACAGGCACTAGGCTCAGCTGAGGTAGCTGCCTGGAGTCCGTGCAGCTGTGCTCCCCCTGCAGAAAGAGCTACACTGTCCTGCCCTCTGTGGCCCTTGCAACTACTGTGCTACACCATTTTGGCTGGAACTGGAACTACTTTTGGAGTGTGTCCTGCTACGGGGGCAAGTGGCCATGGCAACCTTCCATCCTTGAGGCTTACCTAGCCACTACCAAATCACCTTCGCCTACTCCTTTGAGTCAAACTGTGAGCTCCTCTAACACCCTACCCCGTGGAGCTGAGTCACTGCAGAGCCATGCCACCTACCCTTGCCAGTTGCAGCTACACCCTGCACCCTTGGTGCCCGAGCTGACGTTGCCTACTCTCTCCTGGGGAAAGAGTGCCTTGGCAAAGCCACTCCATCGTCCTTCCCAGTCACTGCTGGCCCTGCCCCTAGGGACCCACACAGAAGCAGCACATTCCCTTCCAGAGGAATGATGCCTTGGTGTAGCTGCTCTGTCTACCCTTCCCAGCTGATGCTACTGCACCCTGCTGCCTGTGCCAGAGCCAAAGCAGTGCCCAGCCTCCTGGGAAAACAGGAGTCACCTCCTGTGTCCATTGGTCCTCCATCCATGGATTCAATCAACTTCAAATCAAAAATATATTTTTAAAAAGGATAGTTGCTTCTGTAGTAACCATTTACAGACTATTTTTGTCATTGTTTCCTAAACAATACAGTATAACAAGTATTTGCATAGCATTTAGATTGTATTAGGTATTATGAGTAATCTAGGAATGATTTGGAGCATATAGGAGCATCTGCCTTGGCTGTATGCAAATACTACACTATTTTATATAAGACACTGGTGCACCTGTGGATTTTGGTATCTGTGGGCGTCCTGGAACCGGTCTCCCACAAATGCTATGGAGCAACTGTACCTTGGACTCCCAGAGCAGTCATGCCTCCCCAGTGCCTATGTTGATCAGTGCCTGCCTCCCAGGCACTATTTCCTCACACTATACCTAAGCCAAACGATCACCCTACATCCCAGGAAAGAGGTGCCATGACCAGAACAGTCATGCCCTTTCACGCCAGGCCTGAGCTGCAGTAACACGTTGCCTTCTAGGGAACTGGTATCTTGGCTGAGCCGAGTGACTAAATAGACCAGAGCCAGTTGATGTTGCACCCCACATCCCAGGGAAACAAAGAAGGGGTTGGGCTGAGAAACCCCTCCCTACAGGCCAAACAACTCTAGTCTCATGCTTCCCTGGAGCTGGACTAGCCCCCAGAGTCTGGACTGCCAAGACATTTCCTCCTCCAGGGAAAGGAATTATTGCTGTGTTGCTACCAGGTCCAAGCAACAGCTTCAGTCTACCAGCTTTAGGTTCTTGCTGCCACTGCGTCTGGATTCAGAGAGTTTGGGATATTGCTGAATCCCACTGTCCCAGAGTCCAGAGTCACCACTACACATTTCATCATCCCCTGGAACCTGAGTTGTCACTGAGCACTATTGGCTATGGTTCCCAAATTGCAACTGTATCCTGCTCTCTGAGCCCAATCCTCCAGAGCACTTTTCTTCCCTAGACTTGGGTCAATGCTGCACTACAACCCGGCTCCTGGCCCAGGCTGCTAGGCTTCAGAGTCATAGACCATGGATTTGTGGGTAATTTATACCCAACACTGGCATAGAGAGTGAACGTCCACCCCAGGCCTCGGGTGTCATAACAGGTTTGTGAAACCCTGAGTCTAGGATTCTGTCCCTACAGCCACTCTGGGCACTTGCACTATGAAATCCAGTACTGCAGTAGCTGCTTGTGGGCCATATTAGACCTGTTGCCAAGAGGGATCCTTTCAGCCAAGTCTTCTCGTTGTAGGGAAAACGAGAATAGGAGAATCCCAAAAGCCATTGCTACTGAGGACACTAACCACCCACACTGCCACTGCCACAGATAGCCTAGGCCACTGAGGCACCCACAGTTATTACTGACATTTAATGCCACTGAAGCAGTTGCAAGGAGAGTATGCTACTCCATCCTACTCACAACCAGAGTCACAATGTTCTTTCCAAATGGCACACTAAGTCCCTTCTACAAGTGAAAATCTTTCCGACAAAAGCCATGCTGTAATATTTAGAAGTGATTGTTCTACCAAATATGTAGACATAACCACAGGCACACATTGATGAAAAGGCAAGAAAATATGACACTGCCAAAGGAATATAATACCTCTCTAGTAATAGATCCTAAATAAAAAGAGATCTAAAAATTGCAGAGATTCAGTATAATGATCTTAAAGAAACTCCATGAAATACAGGAGAATACAGATGGACAATTCAACAAAATCAGGCAAACAATTCATGATATTAAGAAGAAATTTAATGAAGAGTTATCATGAAAAATAACCAAATGGAAATCTCGCATCTAAGGAATTCAACGACTGATATATAAAAAAAAAAAAATACAACAGAGGCTGTGTGTGGTGGCTTATGCCTGTAATCCCAGTGCTTTGGGAGGCCGAGGGGGCAGATGACGAGGTCAGGAGATCGAGACCATCCTGGCTAACATGGTGAAACCCCGTCTCTACTAAAAATGTACACACACACACACAAATAGCCGGTTGTGGTGGCGGGCACCTGTAGTCCCAGCTACTTGAAATGCCGAGGCAGGAGAATGGCGTGAACCCGGGAGGTGGAGCTTGCAGTGAGCTAAGATTGTGCCACTGCACTCCAACCTGGGCGACACAGCGAGACTCCATCTCAAGAAAAAAAAAATACAACAGAAAGTTTCAATACCAAACTAGATCAAGCAAAAAGAAATAATCTTTGAACTTGAGTACAGGTTATTTGAAATGACCCAGTCAGAGGCAATAAAAACAAATAGGAATAAAAAGAAGTCAAGACGTCCTATAGGATCTATAGGATACTATTAAACAAATAAACTATCAAATTATGGGGTTACAGGAAAAGAGACAAAAATAGGGATAGAAAGTTTAGTGAAACAATTACTGAAAACTTCTCAAGTCTTGGAAGAGATATGGACATCCAGATACATGAAGCTAAAAGTTGCCCCAACAGATTCAATCAAAGGAAGTTCTTACTGAGGAACTCTATAATTAAACTGTCCAAAGACAAAGATAAAAATTAAAAGCAGCAAGAGAAAAGTGTCAAGTCATATAAGGAAATTCCATTAGACTATCAGTGGAGTTCTCAGCAGAAACCTGAAGGTCAGGCAAGAAGGGAATAATATATTCAGTATACTGAAAGAAAAAATGTATCAACCAAAAGTACTATACTCAACAAAGCTGTCCTTCACAAATGAGGAAGAAATAATGTCTTTCCCAGCCAAACAGAAGTTGACAGAATTCATGACTACTAGACCTGCCCTGTAAGAAATGTTTAAGCAGTTCTTCAAGTAGAAACAACAGTTTGCTAAGTAGCAACCTGGAAATATAAAAGTTAAAATGTAGAGGTAGAGGTAAATATATAACTAAATTCTGAATACCTTAAGACCGTTATGGTACTCTTTAAATGATATATATCTCTAGTAGGATGATCAAAATTCAATACAGTAAAAAAAAATGATAGCTACAATAGGTTGTTAAGCAATACATAATATAAACGGATGTAAATTGTGACATCAAAAATATACATTGCAGAAGTCTAGAGTTTTTGTATGCAAGTGAAGTTTTTATCAGTGTAAAACAGTCTATGTGTAAGCCACAAAGCAAGAAACTATAGCCAATGAATGAATAATAGAGGAGGAAGTTAAAACAGTGTTAAAGAAAACCTCTAAATCAAGACAAACAACAAGGGAGGAGAAAAATTCAAAATATCTACAAAACAATCAGAAAACAACCAACCAAATGGCAGTGTTAAGGTCTTACCTATAAATAATTACTTTGAATATAAATGGATTAAATTATCCAATTAAAAAAACCAATAAAAGACTCACTTTAGCCTTAAGGACACCCATAGGCTGAAAGTAATGAGATAGAAGGAGGTAATCCACGCCAATGATAACCAAAAAGAGCAGAGATGGCTACACTTATATCAGATAAAATAGACTTCATGTCAAAAATAGTCACAAGGGACAAAGAGTGACATTGTCTAATGATAAAGGGCACAATCCATCAATAAGACAGAAACATTATAAATATATATACATGCAACATTGCAGCACCTAAATATATAGAACAAATGTTAATGAGGATGAAGGGAGAAATACATAATAGTAAGGGACTTCAATACTCCACTTTTAACAAGGGCCAGATCACCCAGATAGAAAGTTAATAAGGAAATACTGAGACTGAGCTGCACTTTAGACAAAATAAACCTAACAGATATATAAAGAACTTTGCATTCAAAGGCAACAAAATACATGTTCTTCTCCAGTGCACATGGAACAATCTTCAGGATAGAACAGTTGGCAAGCCACAAAACAAGTCTTAACAAATTTTAAGAATAAAATTATATCAAGTACAAGTACACCTTTTTTTATTGTGCTTCCTTTTACTCAGCTTCATACACAGCGCATTTTTTACAAGCCTAAGGTTTATGGCAACCCTGAGTTGAGCAAGTCTATTGAAACCATTTTTCCAACAGCATGTGTTCAGTTTGTGTCTCTGCATCACATTTTAGTAACTCACACAGTATTTTAAGCTTTATTATTATTATATTTGTTACAGGGATCTGTGATCAGTGATCCTTGATATTACTATTGTAACAGTTTGGGGTGCCACACACTGTGCCCATATAAAACAGTAAACTTCATAGATAAATATTATGTGTGTCCTGATAGTTCCACTAACCAGCCTTTATTTCATTTATCTCCCTTTCCTCAGGCCTCTCTATTCCCTGAGACACAATACTGAAATTAGGCCAATTAATAACCTTACAGTGGCCTCAAAGTGTATAAGTGGAAAGAAGAGTCACACATCTCTCATTTTTAATCAAAAGCTATAAATGATTGGGTTTAATGAGGAAGGCCTATTGAAATCTAAAATCAGCTGAAAGCTAAGCCTCTTATGACAGTTATCTAAGTTGTGAAGGCAAAGAAAAAGTTCTGGAAGAAATTAAAAGTGCTACTCCAGTGATCACACATCTGATAAAAAAACAAAAAAGTAGAAATGCCTTATCAATGATATGGAGAAATTTTTAGTGATCTGCATAGATCAAACCAACCACAACATTCCCTGAAGCCAAAGCCTAATTAAGAGCAAAGTTCTACTCTCTTCAATTCTCTGAAAGTTGAGAGAGGTAAGGAAGGTGCAGAAGAAAAGTTGGATGCTAGTAGATGTTGGTTCATGAGGTTTAAGGAAAAAAGCTGTCTCTATAACCTAAAAGTGTAAGGTGAAGCAACAAGTGCTGATGTAAACCTGTAGCAAGTTATCCAGAAGATCCAGATTATCCTAAGATAATTAATGAAGATGACTACACTAAACAACAGATACACAATGTAGATGAAACAGCCTTATTGGAAGAAAATGTCATCTAGGACTTTAACAGCTAGAAAGGAGAAGTCAATGCCTTGCTTCAAAGGACAGGCTGGCTTCCTTGTTAGAGGCTAACACAGCTGGTGACCTTAAGTTGAAGCCAATGTACATTTACCATGCTGAAAGTTCTAGGACCCTTAAGAATTATGCTATAGAGGCTAACACAGCTGGTGACCTTAAGTTGAAGCCAATGTTCATTTACCATGCTGAAAGTTCTAGGACCCTTAAGAAATTATGCTAAATCTACTCTGTAAATGAAACTACAATGCCTGGATGATAACAGATCTACTTACTATATGGTTTACTGAATATTTTAAGTCCATTGTTGAGACCTACTGCTCAGAGGAAAAAAAAAAAAAAGATTCCTTTCAAAATATTACCTGCTCATTGACAATATACCTAGTAACACAAAACCTCTGACGGAGATATAAAAAGAGATTTACGGGTTTTTCATGCTTGCTAACACAGCATCTATTCAGCAATCCAGGGATCAAGGAAGAATTTTGGCTTTCAAATCTTATTGTGTAAGAAATACATTTTTAAGGCTATAGCTGCCATAGATAGGTTCCTCTGATGGATTTTTGCATAGTAATTTGAAAACCTTATGGAAAGGATTCACCATTCTAGATGATACTAAGAACATATGTACTGGGAAACTAAAAAAATGTATGTTACTTACTTTATTGTGATATTCAATTTATTGTGTTGGTCTGGAACCAAACCTGCAGTATCTCTAAGGTCTGTCTGTATTGTTTCTGATTGCAGTGGTGACATTGGAAATCAATAACAGAAGGATCAAAATCACAATAAGGTATCATCTCACCCCATTTAGGATGGCAATTATAAAAATAAAGAAATAACGCACACTGGTAAGGATGTGGACAAAAGGGTACTCTTAGGTGCTGTTGGTGAGAATGTCAACTAGTACAGCCACTATAGAAAACAGTAGAGAGGTTCCTCAAAAAACTACAAATAGAACTATCATACGATCTAGCAATCCCATTACCAGGCATTTATCCAAAGAAAAGAAAATCAATATGTCAAAGAGACAGCTGCACCCCCACATTTATTACAGCAGTATTCACAATTGCCAAGATATGGAATCACCTAGGTGTCCAACAACAGATAAATGGATAAAGAAAATGTGATATACATTGCACATAATGGAATACTATTCAGACATTAAAAAGAATGAAATCCTGCCATTCACAGCAACATGGATGGAACTGGAAGACATTATATTAAGTTAAATAAGCCAAGAACAGAAAGTTAAATACCATATGTTCTCACTCATGGATGGATGCTAAAGAAGAGTTGATCTCATAGAAATAAAAAGTAGACCAGAGGATACTAGAGACTGGGAAGGGTAGGGGAAAGAGAGGGAGATAGGGAGAGATTCGGTAAAGGATATAAAATTGTAGCTAGATGGGAGAAATATGTCTCAGAGACAAAGGTCTCACTATGTTACTTAGGCTGGTCTCAAACTCCTGGCCTCAAGCGTTCTTCCCTTCTTGGCCACCCAAAGTGCTGGGATGGCAGGCGTGTGCCACAGAGCCCAGCCCTGATTCTATTGCTCTGTACCACTGTAGGATAACTCTAATTAACAATAATATATGGTTTCAAATAGCTATAAAATGGATATTGAATTTTCCCAACACAAAGAAATAATAAATGTTTGAGATGACGAATAGGTTAATTACCCTGATCTGATCACTGTACCTTATATGTATGGAAACCTCACTATATTCCCAGTAATAAATATGCACGATTATTATATGTCAATTTTTAAAAAATTAAAAGTAATAAAAACAAACAACAACAAATAACAAGAGGAATTTTCAGAAGTTATACTAATACGTGAAAATTAAACAACATGCTCCTGAACAACCAATAAGATAAAAAGAAATTAAAAGTGATATCAATTTCTAGGGACAAGTGAAAATGGAAACAAAACATATATAAATCTATGGTATACAGTAAAAGCAGTATTCAGAGGGAATTTTATAGCAATAAACACCTATGCCAAAAAATTAGAAATATCTCAAATAAACAGCCTAACATTGTACCTCCAGGAACTAGAAAAATTAGAACAAGCTAGGAACAAAATTTGTAGAAGAAAAGCAATAATAAACATCACAGCAGAAACAAATGAGATAAAGACTAAAAATATACAAAATATTCAACCAAATTAAAAGTTGGCTTTTTGAAAAGATAAGCAGAAACAACAAACTTTTAATTAAACTAAAAAGAGAAGATTCAAATAAATAAAACCAGAGATTCAAAAAAGAGATATTACACTAATACCATAGAAATACTAACGATCATATGAGACTATTCTGAATAATTGTTAGAAAACAAATTGGAAAACCTAGAATAAAATCATAAATTTCTGGATGAGTACAACTTACCATGATTAAATAATGAAAAAAATTTAAAACTGAACATACCAATAATGAATAATGAAATTTAATCAGTAATAAAAAGTCTCCCATCAAAAAAAACCAAGGACCTGTCAGATATATTGCTGAATTCTACCAAACATTGAAAGAAAAATTGATAACTATTCTCCTCAAACTATTCCAGAAAATTGAGGAGGAGGGATTTCTTCCAAATTCATTCTACAAGGCTAGCGTTACCCTCATACCAAAGGCAGACATTAACACAACTGAAAAAGAAAACTACAGGACAATAACCCTGATGAACACAGATGCAAAAACCCTCAATAAAATACTAGCAAACCCAATTCAGCAGCACCTTAAAAAAAGTCATTCACCATGCTCAAATGGATTCATCCCAGGGATGCAAAGACAGTTCAACATACGCAAATCAAAAAAATGTGACTGTCTGCATTAACAAAATAAAGGGAAAAAAACATATAATTATTTCAATAGATGCAGAAAAAGCACTTGACAAAATTTAACATCACTTCATGATTAAAAAAAAAAAAAAAAAAGAAACTCTTCACCAATTAGGCATAGAAGCTATGCACCTTAACACTATAAAAGTTGCATTTGGCAAACTCACAGCTGACACCATATGAACAGAAAAAAGTTGAGCCATTTTCTCCGAGATTTGGAATAAGACAAAGACGCCTACTTTCTTCATTTCTATTCCGTATAATACTTGAAATCCTAATAGGAGCAATTAGACAAGAGAAAGAAATAAAAGATAAACAAATAGAAAAGAAAGAACTGTCTCTGTTTGCACATGACAGGGTTTTATATATAACAAACACTGAAGACTCCATCAAAAAACTGTTAAAACTAATAAATAAATTTAGTAAAGCTACAGCATACAGAAATCAAAATACAAAAATGAGTAGCATTTTTATGCTATGCTAATAGCATACTATCTAAACAAGAAATCGAGAAAACCATCTCATTTACAATAGTTACAAAAAGATAAAATACCTAGGATAAGTTTTTCCAGGTAGCTGAAAAATCTCTACACTGAAAACTACAAAACACTGATGAAAAAAATTGAAGAGGGCACAAATAAATTGATTACATCTTGTGTTAATGGATTGAAATAATTAAAATTGTTAAAATGTTCATATTAACCAAAATGACCTATAGATTCAATGTAATCTCTATCAAAATACTATACTTCATAGAAGTAGGCATAAAATCAAAATTCTATATTTCACAGAACTAGAAATAAAAGTCCTAAAATTTGTATAGAACTACAAAAGACCCTGAGTAGCCAAAGCAATCTTGAGCAAAAAGAACAAAGCTGGAGGCATCACACTACCTAACTTCAAAATGTGCTACAAAGCTATAGTAACTACAGTAGCATAGCACTGACATAAAAACGAACACATAGACCAAAGGAACAGAATAGAGAAATCAGAAATAAATCCATGTATCTACAGCCAATTGATTTTTTACGAAGTGGCCAAAAAGACACATTGGGAAAAGGACAGTCTTTTCAATAAATGGTGCTGAGAAAATTGGATACCGTATGCTGAAGAATGAAACTAGACTTCTCTCACCACATACAAAAAGCAACTCAAAATTACTTAAATACTTCAATGTAAGTCCTGAAGCTATGAAACTTCTATAAGAAAACATGGGAAAAATGTTTCATGACATTCTTGTGGGCAAAGTTTTTTTGGATCAGACCTCAAAAGCACAGGCAACAAAAACAAAAGTAGAGAAGTGGGATTACATCAAACTAAGAAGCTTCTGCACAGCAAAGGAAACAGTCAACAGGGCGGAAGAGAAAACATACAGAATGGGAGAAAATATTAGTAAACTATACATTTGCCAAGTAGCTAATGTTCAGAATATATAAGAAACTCAAACAACTCAACAACAAAAACAAACCCCAAATAATCCAATTTAAAAATGGACAAAGTATCTGAAAAGGTGTTTATCAAAAGAGGACACACAAGTGGCCAACAGGTATATAATAAAATCCTGAACATCACTAATTATCAGGCAAGTGCAATTCAAAAGTACAATGATATATCACCTCATCCCAGTTAGAATGGCTTTTGTCAGCCAGGCATAGTGGCTCACACCTGTAATCCCAGCACTTTGGGGGACTGATGCAGGAGGATCACTTGAGCTCAGGAGTTTGAGACCAGCCTTGGCAACATAGAGAACCCTATCTCTACAAAAAACAATTTAAAAAGGAAATTAACCAGGGATAGTGGCACATGCCTGTGGTCCCAGCTATTCGGGAGGCTGAGGTGGGAGGATCAATTGGGCCTGGGAGTGGGGAGGTTGAGCTTGCAGCAAGCTGTGAATTGTGCAGCTGCACTCTAGCCTGGGCAACAAAATGAGACCCTGTCTCAAATAAATAAATAAAGGAATGGCTATTATCAAAAAGACAAAAGAGAGCAGGTGTTGGTGAGAATGCAGAGAAAAGGAAATCTTTTGTACACTGTTAGTACAGTCATTATGTAAAACAGTAAAGAGGTTTCTCCCTCAGATCAAAAATAGAACTACCATATTATCCAGTAATTCCACTACTGTGTATATATCCAAAGGAAATGAAATCAGCATGTTAAAAAGATTCCTGCACTTTCATGCTCATTGCAGCATTATTAACAACAGCCAAGATATGCAAACAACCTATGGAGTCAATGGAAGAATGGATAAAGAAAATGTAGTATAGATACATAGTTGGACTTACAGAAGTAACGAGAATAATGGTTGCTATTAGGGTCTGGAGTGGTGCATCTGCAGCAGAAATGGTCAGGGAGATATTCATGAAAGGGTAAAACATTTCAGTTAGATATAAGGAGTATGTTCAAGGGATTTACTGTACAACATGATGAAGACTATAGTTAATAACAATGGTCATAAGTCATGTAATGACAAAGATACATCCTGAGAAATGCATTGTTAGGTGATTTCATCATCGTGTGAACATCATAGAGTTTACTTACACAAACCTAGATGGTATAGCCTCCTACACATCTAAGTTATATGGCACTATCTTTTGATCCTAGGCTACAAACATGTACAACATGTTACTGTATTAGATACTGTAGGCAATTACAACACAATGGTATTTGTATATCTAAATATAATGTAGAAAAGCTACAGTGAAAATATGGTATAAAAACTTTTTAAATGGTACACCTGTAAAAGGCACTCACAATGAATGCAGTTTGCAGGTCTGGAAGTTGCTCTGGATGAGTAAGTGAGTGAATGAGTGGAGAACGAATGTGAAGACTTAGGGCATTACTATCCACTACAGCAGACTTTAAACACTACACCAAGGCTACACTAAATGTATGAAAATATTTTCTTTCTTCAATAAAAAATTAACCCTAGCTTATTCTAACTTTTTAATTTTGTAAGTTTTTAAATATTTTTAACTTTTTGACTCTTTTATAATAATTAGCTTAAAACACAAACACATTGTACAGGTCTATGAAACTATTTTCTTATTTGATATCTGTATGCCATATACTTTTTCTACTTTTAAAACTTTTACAATTTTTTCACTTTTTAAACTTTTTTGTTAAAAACGAAGACACACACACACACATTAGCCTAGGCCTGACTGGGCTAATGACTAATATCACTGACTTCCCCTTCTACATCCTATCCTACTGGAAGGTCTTCAGGGGTAATAGCACACATGGAGCTGCCCTCTCATATGCTAACAGTGCCTTGATGCCTTTTGAAGTTCTTGAGGAGGTGTCACTCTTTTCAGAAATATGACCTTGGTGGTTTGCTTGTTTGTTTGTTTTAAACAGAGATTTGCTTGTAAGCAGGTAATGAACCATGAACATTTCTCTTTATAATGAAAATCTTTCCATGTTGGGCTCCATGCTTTCAAACTTTGTAAAGAGCTTGAGGTCTGCAAAAACTTTTGCTGAACACTTCACTGAATTTTCTTTGGGAGTTTTCTTCTGTAGTTTCCTTTTCTTTTGAATACTTCTTCAGCTATGCATTCCTGTTTGATTTCAAGAATTCCTCATTAATCAATTCCTCAGAAACGACCTCAGGAGCTCCTCAATGTCATCCTCATTTACACCCAAGTTAAAATTGTTTTCCATCTCAATCACGAATTTGTTGAGTGATGTGTTGCACTGCAGTATTACAATGGCTACATGGTCGCTAGGTGATAGGAATATTTCAGCTTCATTAGAACTTTATGGGACCACTGTTGTATATGTGATCCATCACCGACCCAAAGGTTGTTATGTGGTGTAGGACTATATTGTATTCTTGAAAAACACTAAGAGAGTAGATTTTAAGCATTCTCACCACAAAATGATAATGATGTGAGGTAATGCATATGTTAACTAACTACATTTAGCCATTCCACCATGTGTATGTGTATTTCATAACATTATGTTGTACCTGATAAATATATGCAATTTTATCTGGCAACTTAAAAAGTAAAATAAATAAATAAATAGACAAGTTAAACATACGCTAACAAGGGTTGGTGAGGATGTGGAAGAAATGGAATCCTCCATATTGCTGGTGGGGATGCCAAATGGTGCAGCTGCTTTGGAAAACAGCCTGGTGGTTCCTCAAAATGTTAAAGATACACCTATTGAAATTTTATTGATAAAAACTTACATGCATAAAAACTTGCACACAGATGTTTACAGCAGCATTATACATAATAGCCAAATAGTAAAACAATATACCCGTCAACTGATGAAAGGATTAATAAAAGCTGTGATAGACTCACAGAACGAAATATTATTCAGCAATATAAAAGAATGAAGTACTATGTGATATAAGATCAAGAAAGCTTGAAAATATTGTGCTAAGGGAAAAAAAAAAACAGTTACAAAAGACAACATATTGTATGATTCCACTTACATAGAATGTCCATAATGGGCAAATAAACAGAAACATAAAGTGGGGAAGACAGGAAACAAGCAAGAAACACCAAGAGCACTCCCCCGGTTCACAACTCCAGCTACGTTAGCTGGCCCTCAGCAAACAACCAGCACATTTAAGGGAGTTAAAACCCAGCAACAATCCTAACAATTTATTCCCATACTATTGACTGCTTCCTTTAATATTTTTACAATAATGACAATCCACTTCATTCATACATTCATCAAACATCCTCTATATAGGAGACCACAAGAAGGAGTACTCAAGGTTTCCAAGCTAAGAAAGGCTTCCAAGAAGACGAAATGTTTTATTGAAATGGAGTAAAAGTTCGTTAAGCAATGATGAATACAAGGAAGCCCTCCCAGGCACAGGAGCAGCACGGATAAAAGCAAGCATTCTGGAATAGCATGTAATATGGCCACATGGAGGAGGGGAAGAAAGATGGGTGTATGACACTCACAGGTAGTCTCCGGTGGGCAGTGAGAGGGTGTGCAGCCTGCACAGTACTTAAATAGCATGTGTCATTTGATGGCTTCTTCTGATTGTCTATGTGTAAGTCCTGGAAATCCCGTCTCTGTGTATTCTCATAATAATTTCAACTCATAATAATAATCCTCACATAATTTCTCATAATAATCCTCACATAATTTCTCATAATAATCCTCATAATAATCCTAATAATAATAATTTCTCATAATAATCCTCACATAATTTCTCATAATAATCCTCACATAATTTCAACTGGGGAGGAAACCAGCATGTACATAACCTTAAAAGATAATTATTTATTACCTTATTATAATCTGCATAGAGTGGCTATTAGCAGTCACTCCTCTCAGTCATGAATGATCATTAATAAGGTGAAAGATCTAGATGTGTAGAGAGAGGGATTTGTTCAGGGTTTTATTTCCTGATGAAGAATACAATATAAATCATGTTTCAGTGGTGATAAAATGTGCAGTAGCAAATCTAAGTGTTGTATATCATAAGGAGGATTTTGTCAAACATCATATTTCATTCGGCTGACACAAAGCTATCAAACACCTCAGACATAGTCTCAGCCTGGCTGCATAAATTAGGTGTCATTTTTATTGCCATTTTGTTAATGAAATATAAAAAGTAAATGTATTGCGATGAAACTGTGAAATAAAGAGTAGTCCACATGCCTTGGGCCTCAAAGAAAACTGGGTGGAATTAATGATCATCAGGTACTGAGCCCAATTTTAAAAAAAAGAAAGAAAGAAAGAAAAGGATCAAAAGCCCATAAAAGAAATGTAATAGATATACCCTACCTTTCCTCACTTCAAATGTAGTTTTCCTTGGAATCTGTGTTGGGATAAGTCATCTATTCCTATGAGCCGGGATTGATTGATTGATTTTTTTATTGGGTATAGTAAGCCAAAGCAAATACATTATAATTGATCCCATGACAACACAGAGAAGAAAAAAAAAGGTCGAATAGTACAGCCCTGCCCTATGAAATTTAACCAAATTGCAGGCTAGCTGAAACTCCACAACAGTAGCAGACCGCCAACAACATTCAACAAGCGTTTATTTGTTTCCAATCCTGTGCCAGGCTCTGAGCTGGTAAAGAGCCTCCTGGTGAGGTCATTAGATTTGTGCTCAGGCGTTTAGCATCATTCCCACCTTTCCACAGCCCATTCTATCCAATCTAACCCAATCTTTAATTGACCTGTATTAGGAAGGTGACCAACATGATAGATCCCAGGAGAAAGAAATATGACCTGGCAGAGCCCCAGCCCAGCTGGATTTCTGAGCTCACCGGGAATGTGTACTACATCAGAACACCAGGATGTCAATGCAAGCAGTCTCTGCGTGGGTGAGTGATCAAAGTGGATGACTCCAGAAGACGTGTCCTTACCCACATGAGCATGGCTCAGTCCTCTGACTCAGTAAAAACACATAAATGCAGCAGAAAGTGAGCAAAAAAAGCCGGTGGCAGACAGCTGGGCCTATGACAGGGCTTTAAGCAAATGTTGCAGCCAGGACTTCCTAGTAATTAGTAAAATATGTAAGGCTGAAGACCATGTTTTAAATAAATTGGATTTTGACTTAAAGAATACAGAAATATATGTAAATAGAGGATAAGTGCATTTAATACAGGCTAAGGCTTGATTTTTCTTGAGCTCTGTCTATTCTAGCAATGGAGGAATCAGTTCTAAGCTTATCTAACCGTTGCAGGAGCAGTGAGATCAGCTCATCAGATTCTGGCCTAGAATTCTTCTTTAGAAAGGTGGAGAAAATTATGCCTACGAAGAATTCCATTTCGGTTCAATTTGCTCTCGGCTATATAGAGTATCTGAAGTGAGAACAATATAAAGAAATGAGGAGAGCTTTAAAAATAAAAGAATTGGCTGTGCTCGGGTGGGTGTACCGAAGTTTTTAGCACTAGTAGGATGGTTTTGCTGTGTTTTAAAAAAAAACAGCAAGCAAACAAATAACAATATCATATCCTCTTGTATTTCAATGAGTATTACTTATTATCTAACACCTTTCCCCACCACAAATATTATATATAATATATGTTTATTTATTTATTTACATTTATATATGAGAGTAGGACTCAGAAACAACTCCCACCACCCCCTCGAATGAAGTATTCTGCACCTGGAGAGCATGTGTCATTGAGAGAAGATTTGGTTCCTAGCGATGGGCTGGTCTCTGCGTATACTTTTATCACACAATAGTTAGAAGGACCCATTAATAAAGAAACACATACAATCTTACTCTCATCATTATATAAACAAAAGAAATCATTATAAATGATTATTTAAATTTGTAATTATTAAGTTGATGATAAAAACCAAGAATGGGATGATTTCCCCATGAGTAAGAAAATCACTTTTTATACATCTACATTGCTTTTCCTGCTTCAATTTTGTTTGCTGGAGAAACTGGAAAAGCGGAGACGGGTATCAAGTCTCTCAACA